>NC_079436.1:32308180-33508180 GCF_903798145.1 Danio aesculapii | reverse complement strand
TTCATCTATGTAAACACACAAAAACAACATTAACATTATACCAGACACTGTAAAAAGGTTATTCCCAACCACTACACTTTTCTGACAGGGTATTAGTGTAATCAAGTGTCAGATGTGAAAGTGTGTTGTGGGACTGCTATACAAGAGTTATTATTATGGATTATAGATTGTGAAATTTAGTGTTTTTATTTTAGTGTTTTTTTTTTTTTTCAAAAAATTACAGTAAAACACAAAACGCAGTCATGAATGCATTAAAACACATAATTGTTTGTTGTAAAAATTCATAATGAGAAAAAAAAAAAAAATCAAATACTAATTTGTGCATCTCCTTCTGTGTGCAGCCATGCTTCCATTGTAGGTGTATTCTGGGAAAATTTCGTACCCATTGGTTTTGAGTGTGGTCCAGAAAAATCTGTTTCGAGGGGTATCTAGCCCTTCCCCTTAGCCCTACGCCTTCAAGCTAAAGAGAATTGAGACACCCCTACCCCTTCAAGTGAATGCGCAAAACAAGGGGTTAGGGGTAAGAGCTAAGGGGTAGAAATTGGGATTGAGCCTTATAATACTGACATTGCATAATGTGTGTTATATAACAATGATCAAAATGAGGATGCACAACACTAGTCATAAAATAAATAATGGTCAGTCTTCGTTCTCTGCTTGGTTTAGGCGCATCCATTGTAAAACAAGTATGGGGAAATGGTAACAACATGCAACTAAAACAGCTAGTCTTTCCTCTCTAGAAACTGAAACAACCTGCATTTTTATGTATTTTGGTAGTGTGGGAATTATTTAAATAAGGTACTTTGTCCAAAAGAATGTTGTAGTATAAATAATAAAGCATAATTGGACCAATTTAAATAAACACCTGCCATAGACATGTATGGGAATCAATACAGAACAAACTCAAAATACAAACCTGTATACCAAGTCATTTGTGGCGTCTTCATCAAATGAGTAATCAAAATGAAAGGTCTGATTCTCCAGGTACTTGGTAAGATCCACTTTCTGCTTGGGCTCATGCAGTAGTAGGACTCCATTACCAGGGATTGTCACCACATCAATCTCTTTCTTTGCCAACTCTGAACAAAAACAAATGGGAATGTATGAAAAATCAAACAGAGAAACAATTCAAAAATCAATTTGAGGGGTCATCTCAGCAACCTACCTTTTTTATTCAGTGGTCGTTTCCGAACGCAGACACAAATTCGGTGAGGTTTGACCTAAAACATGCACTTTATGTTAAAATATGAAAAGCATAGTATGAATATACTCATCTATTCCTATTAACTCACTGGATCCGACAGGGACATGGGTACTTTCTGCACTGTCTCTCTGTATTCCTCAATCATTTGGTAAAACTGCTTAGATCTATTTGTTTCTCCAAACTATGAGTAAAACAGAAAAATAATATAAATGAGAACAGTTTTCTATATATTTTTTTGCACAGTTGCACTTAAAAGAAAGAAACAAAGAAACAAACAAAAAACAGGGTCTCTGACAGAACAAACAAAATAATCTAAATTAAATCATTTGAAGCTATAAAATCACTTATTTTAAATAATACAACATGGTTTGTATTCAAAATTATTTATCTACAATAGCCACATATTTTTACGTCCATTTTTTCGCCCAACATACTAAACAACTGCATTTCTGTAAAAAAAAAAAAAAAAAAAAAAAAAAAAAAAACAACATTTCATGCCTATTTATAAATAGGTCCACTTCTCTTTCTGTAAATCGTTTTTTTTTTTTGTATAAATGAAAAATCATGTAAAGTAATTTCTCTATTGTCATGAGAAATTATGTAATTGTTGATGGTTTTCTTTTCCTCTCATAAAAAAAAATTGTCTGTAAAAAAAAAATATATATATATATAAAAAAAAAAGTTTTATTTAGATAGATTGTTGGTAATCAGATGCGTGTTGGCGTGGCTTTAGTTGGACAGAGGGAAATTAAGACTTTTTAAAAATGATTCAATATCTAAAACACAATATTTCAGTGAATTGAAGATTTTAAGGCCTAAAATGTCAGACTTTAAGACCCCCGCGGGCACCCTGCACTGTCCAATGAGTAGAAAACAAAAGCTATGCATGAACATGCAACAAATCAGCAGACCACAAAATATGTGAAAATGCTCATAAATGGGCCTTTAGTGCTTTTATTTATGTTTTCATGCAATGAATTCTCATTACAGAAAAAAACAAATGTGGAATCTAAATGAAATTGAATACCTTTCCTCTCTTCTGTGCATCTGGCATTTTTGCTATTGACAGCCGTTTGTTTGCCACCTTGTTGGTCTCCGAGACCTGGGACATGCGATGGCCTAAAATGTATATATTTGATAAACACACAATTGCAATAAATCAAAACAGTTTAGGCAAGGGTTATAGAGGTAACTAAACACCACTAGGCATGGATCGGTATGAGTTTTTGACGGTATGATAAGCTTGAATAAAAATACCACGGTTTTGTGATTACTCCTCTATTGTTAAATGTCTGGGTAAAAAAAAAAAAAAAAAAAAAAAAACCCTTTCGCGCATTGAACAATTAATTTCCTTTTAAGAAACATTTATAATCTTTTGGAACAGTAAACATGTCAGGCTAAATAGTTAAAATAAATAATTCATTTCTGCTCTCTTCATTAGTTTCAAAAACACATTTCTTTATAACAAATAAAAAATACATTAAAAAACCTTACATATACCTTGGGAACGGTGTAACAGAAAATGTTAGCGGTTTTAAAACCTTGACTTTTCCACACCGTGGTAAACCTTGAAAACGGTTATCGTCCCATGCCTAAACACAACATTTATGATATGAACATGCATGACCAAATCAAATCAGTACATACTTGGCGGACCCATGGGGGCACATTTGGAAGCCTCACTCTCACATATAGCCTCGGTGGATGGTAGCAGTGGAGAAGCTGGTTTTGAAAGAAGTCTCCTCTGGTAGCCTGCCAATCCAGATGGCAAATGAATGAAAAATATGCAAGGTGTTTTGACAATGACTCCAGACCAGTCTCCAATGGCTGTCACAGTTCATACACCATGCAGGTTATCACTCAATCAGTCATTTTAATTATCTTATAATTTCCACTGCAGCATCATCTGCATTTTTATGATGTATAGAGCATCAGATTTTCAGGTCACGATTTGTTGCTGAAACTTATCCCAATCTACGATATGATACTGACCTAAGCTGCAAAACCAAACAAATAAAAAATACCTAATGTATTGCTTTATCGTATTTACAGGTTAAGAGTAAATAAAAAATCTTTTAAACGAAATAATTTGCAAAAGGATGATAATGTACAATAGGTAACACTATTAAAAGGAAAAAAAAAAAACACACACTCAAGCAAACTTATTACCTGTAGAGCAAGTACAGTAAAGGTACCTGATCAAAATATTACTTTAAGATTGTAAATACAATTTAAAAGGATGATAAAGTAGAATAGGCAACAACACTTGACGACAGTCTCATAAGTAAACATTAGTTACTGCATTAACATTGAGAAAACAAAAACTATATTATAAAAAGTAATAAAATTAGAGCTTCACAATATTGGAAAAATGGACATTGCAATATTTTGTTTTTAGCGTTATACATTGCGATATGAAATAGATTTCACCAGATGGATTGAACTTTTTTTTTTGTGAAGAACTCACCATTTCAGAATGTTTTGAGTGATTTTATAGTGGAGTGCATCCCAACAAATTTAGATTTTTAGGATGAAAAATACACAAATGAGAGAGAAAATAAGTTTTATATTTGTCTAGTATGATAAAAAAAATGTAAATGTAAAATGACACTTGGCAGTCTTCACTACAAAAAGTAATTTAAATAGTCTTTGTTAAAGCAACAAATGCTTTTGTTTATTATGCCTAAATACTTTAAACTCACATTAAATGTTTAACAGAAAGAAAGAAAGAAAGAAAGAAAGAAATGCATTTAATTAACTTTAAATCCACAATAGTTAAACTTTGCTGATAATATACAAGCTCCTGGTCAGCAATAATCCATACTTGACATGGCAGATCTAGCGATGTGATTGCGGATTATTGCGGATATGTACATTGAGATATCCATGCTGAAACCATATATTGTGCAGCCTTAAATTAGAACTGAAAATGAAGTTAACTCTATTTAAGGAAACGATTAAGAAATTAATGCATTATATAAGAACATAAGGCCTACGATTAATACATGCTTTGTAATTGTCATTACACTGACTTTAGTTAAATTAACTGATGTTACCAAACAGAACAGACTTAACGAACAAAAGGTCTATAATAGTCACAGAAGTTTCAATGTCATAAACCAGAATAACATGTGAAAATGTTAATGTTTGAAAATAAACAGCCTATTAATTGTTTGTGCATTTGTTGCTATGATGAACACCACTGCAAATACAACAATCTGAGTATTCACTAAAAGTTTAAATAAAATATATAGAAATACTCACTGTATTTTGTCCCACAATATTAATATGCTGCATGTTCATCATAATAATATTAAATTACTGGATATCAACATGTGTCTAACTTGAATACAGCTGTGGTTAACTGTGGTTTCTGAGTAATTTGGCTGTTCACACAAATTTGAGGATTAGCTTGAAATATCTGTTTTCTGAAATTACTGCCTGTTTTTACATTAATGGGAAGAGTAGATATGCTGATATTTTCAACAATGATCAGCAGTGCAATATTGGCTGGTATAAGGCATCAAAATTTCGACAAATTGCAAACCAAGCAAACAGGCAACAAATAATAATGGTACAAGTTTTAAAAACAGTGACTGATTTATTCCCTTTTTTCAACATTTCTAGTATTCACACAGACTTTGTAGAATTTTCACTACCAAAAAGTATTTTAAACTAGCAATTAATTAAATTTGACCTGTAAAGCAGATTTAAAGTTAAGCCATGCACGACATAACTTACTTTAATTAATTTAGCATCATTAAATGATTTTGGGATTCAGAGGTGCAACGGTCCGAATCTACTGCATGAAGCCACCCACATAATAGCTGTCACGGTTCAAATTAATGCACATCTCAGACAAACCGCAGTGTATGACTCCACTAAAATTATAAGATAATTATTGCTTCATGAATAAATCTCTCAATGAGTTTGCCATGTCTAGTAGATTACACAGCATTTAATTAGTTTCCAATACAGGCTTAATTTATTTATTTTTTAAATAAACTTATTTTCCCCTGATTCAACACGGTACTCTTGTAAGAAAATACCATTTGCTGAATCACACTTTCAGTATCACCTTCATTGAAAATTGATACAATCTAATTCTGTTTATGTGAAATAAGCCTTCTCCAGAGCAGGCTTAAGCTGATGTATCTGTTGCCATGACAGCAGCTCCAGGATGAGATCTGAACAACCCTAACGGTCATGGATCATGTCAATTTGTCAATGTTAAGCCTAGCTAACGGAGTAACCCACATTAAAAAAATGAGCCCCAGGACTACTGTTTTCGTAGGTCAAAACAGATGCTGTTTGCACACAACTAATGAAGACCACAGGCTGGAATTATGCAAATCTATTACAAACCTACAGTTTAATTGTGCAGTAAGAAAGACTGGCATCACTGACATCTGTTTTCTTTATTTTGGAGGGCAATAAAGAGCAAACTCAGGGTCTTTTAATATCATACTGATGTAAAAACAAACCTGAATGTTTAGGGATCGTAGATGAGGGAAGATTCTGTGAGAGAACATCATCTGCAGAAGATGCCGAGATCACAGGTGGAGGGGCAGGTTGTCTGAACAAACACGTCTGACGCGTGGTCATTCTTCTCGAAGCTGAAAGTTAAATGTTTGTGCTTGATAAAAAGAGAAAACTGTAACTAGGTACAGAGGCAATCATCTGATTAATGCGATAATCTTAAACTGTTTGCCATGATTCTATTTCTATCCGCAAGATAATCGAATCCATACAATCTCCTCAACTAAGGCTAAGCTATGACAAAAATCTTATCACAATACAAATCATCTCACAATATCATATGATTTTGATAAAATTCAATCAATTAATATACACTTATTGGCCACTTTATTAGGTACACCTCACAAGTACTGGGTTGGACCCCTTTTTGCCCCAATCCTTCAAGGCATAGATTCAACAAGTTCTTGGAAATATTACTTAGAGATTTTAGTCCATTTTGACATGATATGCTGCAGATTTGTTGGCTGCACATTCATGATGTGAATCTCTCGTTCCACCACATCCCAAAGGTGCTCTATTGGATTGAGATCTGGTGACAGTGGAGGCAGTTTGATTGAACTCATGAACTCTCAGAAACCAGTCTGAGATGATTCGTGCTTTATGACATGGCGCGTTATCCTGCTGAAAGTATCCATCAAAAGATGGGTACACTGTGGTCATATATGGAAGGACATGCTCAGCAACAATACTCAGGTAGGCTATGGCGTTGACACGATGCTCAATTGGTACTAATTGGCCCAAAGTGTGCCACACCATTACATACCACCACCATCCTGAACCGTTGATATAAGATAAAATGGATCCATATTTTCATGTAGTAGACTGCAAATTCTGATCATACCATCTGAATGTTGCAGCAGAAATCATGACTCAGACCAGGCAACGTTTTTCGAATTTTCTATTGTCCCATTTTGGTGAGCTTGTGAAAATTGTAGCCTCAATTTCCTGTTCTTAGCTGATCCAAGTGGCACCCGATGTGGTCTTTTGCTGCTGTAGCCCATCCGTCTCAAAGTTTGACTTCAAAAGATCCTCTTCTGTATACCTTGGTTGTAACGAGTGTTTTTTTTTTTGAGTTACTGTTGCCTTTCTATCAGCTCGAACTAGTCTGGAAATTCTCCTCTGACATCAACAAGGCACTTGTGCCAACAGAACAGGTGTACCTAATACAGTGGCCTTTGAGAGCATATACACATGACCTCAAGGAAAGTACCATTTCTTTTTAGCTTTTACATTTAAAAAGTTTATACACTCTAAATCTACTCATTCATAAGTGATCAGATTTCTCACTTCTTTTAGAACTTCAGGGTAAATGCTTGATTAAAAATACAGAAATAAATTATTAAACAATATAAAAACAAATTACAGATCTAATACAAAATCTCAAGTTTACAACTCACTCACAAAGCTGTTATTTATGCTTCTGTTTGCATCGCCATAATAGTGTGTAATATTGCGTTCATAATTATGAAAAACATTACGGTAAACATAGCATTTTGCGACATCATGATAAACTAAATGACATAATGATTTTTTTATTTAATGCCATGTCAGCAACAAAGGCTATTTTCATGGCAAGAACATTTCATTAATAAATCTAAAGTTAAAAACAACAAACAAATAGATCCATAAATTTAATAATTTTTTAGCGTTAATACATGATACAAATTCTAACATTTTTCCTGGTGACACTTTGCTAAAAAAAAAAAAAATTGTACTAAAGAGCATAATAAGAAATGACAGACTTTCTAGTTTGACCATACAATATATATTGTGATATCCCACAACCCTATCCTCATCTTTATTATATTTAACAATCTGCAGGCAGGGAAGAACAGATCTAAAAATGACAAACAACAGTTACTGATTTATAAAACGCAAAAGTGAAAGGAATCACCAACAGTGCTTTGATTGCTGCGGAAACTAATTAATACCTCTGCCATTTGACAACTCTCTGATCTGCCAGAGGAAGGAATTGAAAGATTATTTTGGATAAGTGGATAATTTATAGAACAGCTTAAGTGGACAGAAGTGAGAAGAGACACTTTGTTTAAGTCTAATGATAATAGTCATAATGTAACAGTGAATAAGTGTGATTGGAAGACATTAAGAGCATGCACGTCATGCAAACCTGGCTCTTCAGATGGACAATCCTGAGGAGCAGCTTCAAATAGGAGACACACCATAAAAGATTACATTGGTGCATGTCAGCTGACCAACTAGAAATCGGAGTTAACTCACTAACAACAAAAACTTACGTTCTGAAGTAGTAGGTATTCTTGATGACCTTAAAGGAAGTTCTGATGCTTTGACACTCTGAAACAAACAAATAACTGTGTAAATGTAAATGACTACATCATGTTTTTGGTAGAATACATACAATTAAACTGTTTGTTATATTAAGGGGTGTTTTTAAAGTAGACTCTCATCATTAGTACTCATAAAAAAAATAAATAACATGATCATATTTGTATAATTTTTAAATACTGTTTTGTGTATAAATCGCCTTTACCTGTGATACCGAATCCTTCACATGTACAACAAATAGCTGCTTCACCACTAACAAATGATTAAAGACGTTTGAGGGGCATTTTCCCTACAAAAATTCCATGACTTTGCAAGGACTTTCAGGAAAATATTCATAACATAATGTAATTAAGCAATGCCTATGCATTCATATCAAATAAAAAATGCATTTTTATTACAACATATAGTAAAAATAATGATAATCCAAGTAATTTATAATACCAAATAAAATTTATTTAGATAATGCTTACACAACACAAAATTATATGAGAGCATGTAATTGACCAAGCACAGAGAAGTAAATAGGCTGCAACAACTAAACCAAGCATAATTTGGACACAAAATATTGCTAGAAAACTACTCTAATCAAATGATAGAATTAAATGCCTAGAATACATTGAATTCATATTGAAAAATATGAAAGTATATAAATTTGCTAAAAATAAAATCATTTCATGACTTTCCAAAAATGTGTGGGTTCATTCATTTTAGATATATAAACAAAAGTGTATTTAATATAACTAAGAATTAAATGTCAAAATATGGGTGAAACATTTTTCCATCGTTCGGTATAAAACTTATATAATATGCATTTGGACCTGTTCTTATTAAAAATGTATAAAAAGATCAGTGATCATACTAAACTTTATGAATGGTAAATTGGAGCTGCACAATATATCGTTTCAGCGTCAATATCGCAATGTGTGCATCCGCAATAGTCACATCGCAGGATGTGCGATATGAGATTATAGTTAAGTATATAGTCTATTATAATCCATGCAGGGTTTAATCATAATGGAATAAACGTTTATCATCTGGCATGTGCTTTTAAAGTGATAGTTCACCCAAAACTTAAACTGCACTCACCATTTTCATTTCACTCTTTACTTGTTTCAAATATTTATGAGTTTCTTTTTATGCTGAACACAAAAAGATGATATTTTAATAACTCAAACATTTGAAACGAATGAAGGGTGAGTAAATAGTAGGTAAACTTTCCTTTTTGGGCAAACTATCCCTTTAAAGCATGTTACTGTGTGAACAGTTAGATATTTTAGAGTTTTAAACATCCAGCCACAAGATAATGTTTGTCACTTTAATAAAGATCACATTATAAAAAAAATAAAGACTACGCATCATGAATAATTCAATATCTGTACCTAAAATTAGTTAGACTCTCCAATAAAACTGATTACAGATAATAAATATACCTTTTATCTTTTAGCTACATTTTATCAATGCTTGTAATTTATTTGTTGTATATTATTTGAAACTCACTCTACAAAATTACCCTGATCAATCAAAAATGTAGACTACTTCCCAAATAAAGCCGTTTAAGTCATCTGGTGAAATTCTATTCACATCACAGAAATACAAAATATTGCAATGTCAGATTTTTCCAGTCTCATGCAGCCCTACTTTTAAAAGCATTTTAATGTCACCAAAATGTAAATATGCCTGACAAAATTTTTGTATTTAATTACACTAAATGATCATGGTATTAGAGTAATCCTTTGCGTGTCTGTGTGTTGCTGTTTTTTTTTTTTTTTTTTTTCAAAAAAAATGAAAGCTCTTCACTGGTCTCCACATTGACAGCTTCTCACTTTTGTAGAAGAAATTGTCTAGACATTGCACCAACCACCTATAGCATTACTATAGCAACCAACATGCATATACCAGGCAATGACAGCGCTGTCTGAACAAAAGGACCTAATTTAATCCCTTGTGAAATTACAGTGCGGATAGACAACACTTGAATAGAAATTAGAAAAACAAATCTTCATACTGAACCAACTTTCTAAAAGAAAGATGAACAATACAAGAATTGCAAGACATACAAAACTCACTTTTGTCATTCGTGTCATAGGTGCAGGAATGGGGGCTGGTGCAGGTTCCTCTTGATGACATGGTTGAAGATGTTGCATTAGGTCCGAATTGAGATGATTGAGTTCATTCATGTCAACCTAGAAGAAAACAGATTTTTTTAAACCTAGTTTACCATGACATTAATTGTCATCAATGCATTAACTGCTCTATACAGAAGCAAATGTAGGGCTGGGCCAATAAACGATATTATATTGAATCACAATAAAATTTATGTCAATAACAATGATAAGCTGTGGACTTTTTTTTTACTCTATATTGATCCAACAGCCAATCACAAAGCATAAATGTGCAACAATGGGATTCTAAGTGTGTTGATATTTGAGATGCACCGAATTTCGACCACCAAATATTTATCGGTCGAAAATATGTTATGCTATTTAATGGACCCTCTAATTTTTGTGGCTTCAGTCATTGTTTGGGTACTCTTAAATCTGGAAGCATTAACAACTTCTAAATATATATCATTATTGTTCAATATGGAAAATAATTATTGAGATAGCCATATCGCCCAGCCGGGCCAGCCCTAAGCAAATGTATAATGAAAACGTATAAACAGTGATTTAGAGATATAAGGAGCATAGATCAGTGGTTTTAACATTCAGTACAAACCTCTTTTCCTTTAGTCATGCCATGCTCAGCCCATTCTACATTCACAGTGGATTTAGAGACGTTGGCAGTTTTCACAATAGCGCTGTGTATTCTTCCTGCATTATGAGAAACAGTGCCTT
The DNA here is from genome assembly GCF_903798145.1 of Danio aesculapii. Taxonomy (NCBI): domain Eukaryota; kingdom Metazoa; phylum Chordata; class Actinopteri; order Cypriniformes; family Danionidae; genus Danio; species Danio aesculapii. The sequence goes on along the minus strand of NC_079436.1, from coordinate 33,497,299 downwards.
AAACAAGCAGCATTTTCTGTGTTGAACCTTGAGATCATACATGACAGACTTTGTTCAGTGGTGCAAAAATGCATTGTTTTTTCATACAATAAACTATGACAAATATATGTAATTTCTCTCAAGATTCTTTCAGATAACAAACTAATTGATATGGGTTTGGAAAATCATGAATTATGTGTGTGTGTGTGTGTGTGTGTAATCACAACTTCTCCCTTTTGGTTAATTATCCATTTAAAACAACCACTGACAAATAGATTCTGTATGTTTCAGTCATTAATTAGTAATTCCACAAGGAAAGAGCGCACAGGGAGAAATGACAGGTTGTTTTTGTGTCTGCAGCATTTCCGTTACACGCTTTAGGATTTAAGTTAGATGTCTATTATTAACGTTAAATGCTTGTTTCTTTGAATGTTGATCTCCCGGCTTTATTTTTAAACTTAAACGTTAGAAACAACAACTCTCATAAACCATTATTGCGTGTTGTAACGTTATTGCATCGCAGCAAGCTCAACTGAATCTAATTTTACTTGGTTTGACTTTTACATCAGCTGAATTGATACATTTCGTGCCTGTAAAAGATTAGCAGTTAGCAAACAAGCATCTTACCATCACTACGACTTATATTGACAGCGAGTCCAATAAGAAGTTTCGACAAAGAGGGGTCCATCTCAGGTATTATTTTGATAACTAAACTGTTTTAACGTCTCTGTAGCTCCAAGAAACTACTATTTTCTGCTAACGTTACTTTGCCCTAAGAAGTCACAAACCAACATTAACCGCTCTACATTCAAAAATCGTCAGCGGAAGTTATTGGATTATTTAAGTAGGTAGTGCTTCGTTTAGACCAATCAGAGCATTTTAAAAATGACTGGCATTTCATTGCGCCAATAAGAAAGAATAGCACTGCGTTCAACGCCCTTTTCCTTTGGCCAGAAGCAAACGTTACGTTAAGAGAAGTCAAAGAAATAGTCAGTTTAATTAATTTTAACAGAAAGACTTAGGTTAGGAATCAGTTAGACTTTGAGAGACAGAGTCTTGGAGGCTAAATTATGTCAAGTAAGTCTGTTCAAGTAATAAATGACCCGAATAGTCACCGAAGACAGACAAGGAGTAAAAATAACAAATCAGTTCAACTTAAGCAGGCCTGTAAATTTCATTAGACTGAAGCCTAACGTTAGACAACGTTAGTTGAAATATATCAGTTATACAAGATTATTGTGAGTAGTTTACACTGGACTGGAAAATGTACTATTTATCTATACAGAACCCATAATGTCCTTTAATATAACGTTAACGTTATAAAATATGACATGAAATATATATTTATATATTTGTTGTAAATGCCTAACGGCTACATTATTATTTATTGTCTATTATAATTTTTATATTATTATGCAATAATATTTGCACTGTCTTTATTCTTTCTCCACTGGTAGCTCATGTCACCAAGACAAATTCCTTGTCTTAGCTATGAAGCCACTTTAATATAAAGCTCTATCTGATTTTGATTCTTACATATAACATTTTTTGCGGAAACTATATCTTTAAACTCTGTATTTTTAAAGACAATACACGATGATCTTTTTTTCTGTAGTAAATTAATTAGAAAATAATGATATTAATTGAAAGAAATAATAATAATAATCTGCTTATCCCTTTTACTGCCCTACTGAGAAAACATTTTTGGATTACATTTCTTAACTCCTAATGTTGCTAGTTAACATACTAAATGCATTTTTTTTCCAACACATTACATAATTTCTAAAATATCAACCTTTACCAAATGTTAGATATGTCGGTTTATGGTAAAATTAATTAATACATATACTATAAAAAAATCAGAAAATATGAAGTGTAAGACCAATTAAAAAAAAACAATCAAAATAAAACATTTTTGAATACTAAATCATCTTTTTTTTAAGTTTTATTTTTTTTAAACATGTTTTCTTCATTTTTTTTCTTTAATTTTTAATTTATTTTTTTTTTTTACAATAAAACCAAAATCAAGTGTAGTAGTGCAACAGGCTTATGTTTGTTTGATTTTCTTGTAAACCAACAATGCTGTGTGTAGTGTAAACCATTATTTAAATTACTTAAATTATTTAAAACAGTGAAAACATGGTCAACCATTTGGTAGAGCAGGCAGTTAAAATAATTTTTTCCTCTCTTTAAAAGTTTATTGTTTCTTCATACATTATTTAAAATTGTGAATTACCATAAAATGAACAAAGTGTCATTGTTAGTAAATTGAAGTGTATTCTTATTTTACTGCTTACAGGTGACAGAATGCACAGAAAACACATTGTCATGTTATCTTGCTAAACCAGGGTGAGTTTATACCTGTTCCACCATTATCACAAAGCTACCTTTTTTTCGGCTGTTATTTTAAATTTTTTATTATAAGTGTTATTTAGCTGTCTGTCTAGACTAATATTAGATTTGAAGTATTACAAAGGAATAGGGCACAAGAGTACATGAACAAATACAGTCTGTGCCAGAAAGGGTTTATGAGTTAGACACATTAATCATATATATGAAAAGAAAATGTCACAAATGATTCAACTACATTTTCTGCCATTATGCCTCTATTTTTTGTATAGATAGTCCTTTTGAAATCATGTGCCTCTATTAGGTCGTTGTGACTTATATGAACATGGTAATATTTATCCGTAAGATGAAGTAAAGCCATTACTGAATCTTTTTGTGCTTCTTACCCTTTTTCTTCTTGCAGAATTAATGCACACACGAAGTAGATACAATTAAAGGCGCTTTTTTATAAAATGTTTTAAGGAAGATTTGTGTTGTACAGATGGTCTTCATTGTGTAATGCAACTGCGTCAACATGTATCTTTAGTGTTAGCTGAAATTGTTTTTATTATTGTTTCATTGTTGATTTGCTTAATTCATATATTGTAATTCGCTTAGGATAAAAATGTCTTCTAAATCTGCTGTTGTTATTACATTTGTTACTTCTAGAGCAATACATTCAATGTGGGTTTGAGAAAACAGTATATTTATATTGTGATAAAATAAATCACTTTTCAGTCATTTTCAGTCTTGCACATCCATCCACAGGCAAATTACTAAAAACATAACAATTTTTAATTGAAAGATTTTATGGAAGTAATAAATCAAGTCAAGTAGAGCTTAATTATCATTCTGCTACATGAACTTATAGTTGTGTGGAAATGTTGTATAGAAATGTTGTATCTTGTAGAACCATGGTGCAACATACTAGGTAAACTTGAATATAAACCAACAACAATACAGCATAAGAAAAAACAATTATAGAACTATACAACAGTTAATAAAACCATCTGATTGGACTGCTACTATAAAGAGTTGACTTCACATACACAAAATAAGATGATACAAAAAACCTTACAAATACTGGACATGCAATTATGCAAAAAAGTGTAGTATGTAAATTAAATTGTGCAGAAGAGAGATTTTGAGGTAAGCAGCACGTAACTGATCTGTACAATGCACAAGTAAACATAGATTATCCTATTAAGAGTTTGTTGAACTGTTTGTAGAAAGTGACTTGTGTATAGTGGGATACAGGTGCTTTGTATAGCCAAAATAAAATAAAATATACATTTCCTATACATTTTCTATGCATTTAAAAAACGTACATTCCCTGTATTTTGTGTGTTGATGTTCATCTTCATGTATCTTTTTTAAAAGTTATAATCAATTCAGCATTACAGATGTGACATTTGCAGTAAAAACCCAGAACATACATTCACATAGAAATATGTTAACATTATACTGAAACATCTGTATGTCTGCGATTTTACAGTATACAACATACTTTGTAGAATTTCTGTGAATTAAACTTCACAACCCAAAAGAAATAATACTAATCGAAAGAATAATAGTCAGCTCTCTATAGTAAAAACATGATTCATTTTATTTTATTTAACATTTTTGCATGTATAAGGGAAAAAGCTTGGTTATGATTGTGATATCTTTCTGCTATGGATGTGAAGGGTGTGAAATTGGCATTTGTGTGACTTTGGTAAATCAAATATAATAGTTTGTAAACATCGACAGAGACATTTGAGTATGTTAAAGTACTGTAAAATACCTACTTGCCCAGAAAACATAGAAACTATGTTGCTATTTTGGTGAAAACTTAATTTTATCATGGCAAGGTTGACATTTGCATGGAATTGCTCCAATACCATCATGAACCACTAGAGGGACCGTTGAGTTAAACAGGAGAAATTTAGACAAAAATACAAGTGACCTGTAAACCACTTTATGCTGTTATTATATCTTTCCCGTAAATTGCCCGGACGGATAGTATGGTGTTCTACCCAGACACAAAAGAATAAGGATCCCTCCACCGCTTTGGATTTGCATATTATATTCAGGGTGTATTCACGACCCATCCCTGATGAGATCATTGCAAACACTCAAAGTGATTAATCCTTCCCATGTTCCTGTGATCACTATTTCAAGCCTGCTCGTGTTAAATTGTATGTGGCAGGGATAAAAGCCTGCCATGCCCTTCCACATCACCCCAAGCCATGGAGAAAATCAGGTTGTTCCATCATATGGATTTCACCTCTTCATAAAAGTTTGCATCAATTGAATTTGCAAAGTGACTGCACTCGTCCTTTCACACACGCTCTGCTTAGATGGTCACTAATTCTGTCCTTTCATGTCAGTCAGTATAAGCCATTTCCTTTAATTTAACTTTAACTCTTTCATTTAATTTAACTCTCTCTCTCTCTCTCTCTCTCTCTCTCTCTCTCTCTCTCTCTCTCTCTCTCTCTCTCTCTCTCTCTCTCTCTCTCTCCATTCAATTCAATAGTTGCTTTATTGGCATGACAAATGCAACAAATTTATTGCCAAAGCAGTTCTTAAGTTTACATGAAAGGTAAAATAAAAGTATACATATGTAATATAACAATAGTAAGCACAGTAAATAGTAGTAGTGAAAAAAAATATGATATTTATATATAATAATTAAAATATCAGCAGTACATCATATTGTTCAATAGATCACTTTATTATTCAATATATCATATAATTCACACAAATCAATACAAAAATAAAAGAATATCAGAATACACTGTACATTTAATAGTCAACATATTAGGATAAAACAGTAATAAAAACAATAATAATCAGTATAATTACAATGATTCATTTAAATTATAATAATCTAGGTGTGTGTTTGTGTGCACGTGCGTGCGTGCGTGTGCGTGTATGTGTGTGTGTGTGATGTTTTTATTGGTCTCTCTCTTTATGTGACAGGCATTAATGTATTGTGCCGCTAGAAGGTCAGTTTTTTCCCCTAGCAAATACTGAAGCTGTGTTTTATTGTCTGACTCAGTGAATTGTGGGTAAATGCTCTGGAGTTTGGGTAGAATGTTTCTCTGATGTGCTGATAGTTTGTGCAGCGGTTGGGGAAGTGTTCCTCCGTCTCCACCTCTGCCTGGGCACAGTGTGGGCAGATGCGGCTCTCTCTGGGTTGCCAGTTCTGTCTGTATCGGCCCGTATCTATGGTCAGGCTGTGAGCACTCAGCCTGTATTTGGTGATTGTTTTTCTTAATTTACTGTCCTTTACTGCGCTCAGATACGTTGCTGTGCTATAATCTCTATTTAGGTCTATATAACATTGAAGTTTACTTTGTTTTCTGGCTGCTTCATTCCAGTAGGTCTTCTTTTCGTGCATTTATCATTTGATTGGGCTTAATTCTGTGGATAAGCATGTCTGTGTCCTGATGCTACCTGCTGTTAGTCATATTTGCTATGTTGGTTTGTGTTTGTAGCTTCAGGACCATCTGAATCAGAGGGCTTTTGTCAATGTCCATTTCTTGGGTTTTGAGGGCTTTAAAATGATAAGAGTTGGGGTCACTCATTTTAATGTGTTTCCAAAATTTGAGGATAGGATACTGGCCTAATTCTGCCCTGCATGCATTGCTGGGTGTGTTCGTCTGTGCCCTTAGGATGCTCCTACAGAACTCTGCATGTAGGCTTTCAATTGGATTTTTATCCCACTTTTCAAATTCATGACTAAGGAGAGAACCCTAAACTTCACTCCCGTATAGCACTACAGGTTCAATCACTGTCTGGAAATTTTTGATTTTCTCTCTCACTCACTCACTCACTCACTCACTCACTCACTCACTCACTCACTCACTCAACTCAACAACTGTTTGCTGTTGATAAATATGGATAATCGTTTTGTGATTCATCCCCAGTTCTAATATTAGGTCAATTTAAAGTTGATTTTTATATTTTATTTACATTTTTACACTATTTACCCACCATTTTTTAATTGTTCAACTTTGTTTTTATTGATTTTATTTATATTACAAAACAGCGAACAGTACAGAATATTATATAATACTTAGTATTATATTATAAGTTTCAGAATGTACTTTCCCACCCCAACATTTATTACACAGAAATAACATTTAATATAGATTATAAAATAAAATACAATACTGTATTCAAAAATAAAATAAATAAAAATATTTCATAAATAAATATGGACATCACAGTGGCACAGTGGGTAGCATGGTTTGCGTCCCAGCTGGGTCAGTTGGCATTTCTGTGTGGAGTTTGCATGTTCGCCGCATGTTCGGATGGGTTTCCTCCCCACAGTCCAAAGACATGCACTATAAGTCAATCGAATAAACTAAATTGGCCGTAGTGTATGAGTGTGAATGCAAGAGTGTATGGGTGTTTCCCAGTGTTGTGGTGCAGCTGGAAGGGCATCAGCTGCGTAAAACATGCTGGATAAGTTGGTGGTTCATTCCGCTGTGGCGACCCCTGATTAATAAAGGGACTAATAAATAACTAATAAAGTTTTGGTTGGAAAGGAGCATTTTCTTCAGTCATTTTACAGACCTCTAAGCATCTCCTTCTAAAATACTGCATCTCAAAAGAAGATTTTTTAATTTTAATTTATTTTTTAGTATATTTTTTTCACCTTGGATAGGACAGTAGAGTATGGATAGCAAAGCGTGGGGAACAGAGAGAGGGGAAGGATCGGCACAGGACCTCAAGGTGGGAATCGAACTCAGGTTGCCGTAAGTACCGCAGTGCATGTGTCGACGCACTAACCACTATACCATTGGTGCCGACAAAAGATAATATTTTAAAGAACGTGGGAAACTGGTAGCAATTAACTTTCACGAAAAGCATATACCATGGAAGTCAATGGCTTGTTTCCAACATTTTACACAAAATATCTTTTGTGTTCAACAAAATAAAAATACTCAAGCATGATTTTTCCTTTCATCTCCTCTTCAGCAGGTGAAATGTATGTTCAGTCTTGTTTTAATATGGAGATTAATTTGTCCAGTGTAAGACTTGCTATTTCTTTGGCAAAGATACGCTCCCTGACTAAATTGGCAGTATGATTTGGGTCATTATCCTGTTGCAATGAAAGGTGCTTCTTGAATAGTCTGGTGCTGTTCTTGAATATTGGCAGCCAAGATCTTTTTGTACACTTTTACATTTGGTCTGCTCCAACCATCATCTGTTAAATCATCATTAAAGTTTAGTAGGTCTGTTCCAGAGGAAGCTATTCATGCTGACTCTGTACAGATGAGGTTGTGGATCATTTGCAGTTTCTTCTTTTCCATCAGACTTTTGCTTCACCATCACTTTGAGTAATGAAAATCTTTGTGCTTTTTTTGCAAAGTCGGATCTGGTCTTTCTGTTATTTTTGGTGGTTTGGATCTTTGCTATATTCTGCTGTCAAAGTTGTTGATGATTTCACTGACACTTTTTTCTTTCTTGTGAAAGAATTGTCTGACATTTCATCTGTCATCAAATGCTGTTGTTTTCCTCCTGAGACATGGTTTAGCTGAAGTCACCGGAGTTTTTTTTTTCCTCAGGACATTCCAAACTGTCTTGACACCCCTGCAAATTGACAGTTGAAGTCAGAATTATTAGCCCCCTGTTTATTTTTTTTCCCTCAGTTTCTGTTTAACAGAGAGAAGATTTTTACAACACATTTCTAAACATAATAGTTTTAATAACTCATTTCTAATAACTGATTTATTTTATCTTTGTCATGATGAAAGTAAATAATATTTGACTAGATATTTTTCAAGACACTTCTATACAGCTTAAAGTGACATTTAAAGGCTTAACTAGATTAATTAGGTTAACTGGGCAGGTTAGAGTAATTATTCAAGTTATTGTATAAGGATGGTTTGTTCTGTAGACTATCAAAAACAAATATAGCTTAAAGGGGCTAATAATTTTGACCTTAAAATGGTATTTAAAAAATTAAAAACTGCTTTTACTCTAGCTGAAATAAGACTTTCTCCAGAAGAAATAATATTATCAGACATACTGTGAAAATTTCCTTGCTCTGTTAAACATAATTTGGGAAATATTTAAAAAAGAAAAAAAAATCAAAGGGGGGCTAACAATTCTGACTTCAACTGTATGTAATCTCTTCTCAAGGTCTGATAAAACTGATAAAAAAACAACAACATGTGCGCACATCCAATGAGCTTATACATTTAAGCACAAATCATAATAGCAAGTGTTTTGTATCTTCGCGCTAAGCACACAGCACCAAATATCAATTCATTCATTTTCCTTCGGCTTTAGTCCCTTTATTAATCAGGGGTTGCCACAGCAGAATGAATCGCCAACTAATTCAGCATATGTTTTACACAGCTGATACCCTTTCAACTGCAACCCAACACTGGGAAACATCAATACACGCTCATTCACACACATATACGGCCAATTTAGTTTATTCATTTACCTATACTGCATGTCTTTGGACTGTGGGGGAAACCGGAGCACCCATAGGAAACCTACACGAACACAGGGATAACATGCAAACTCCACACAGAAATGCCAACTGACCCTGCCGGGACTCAGCAAACAAGCAACCTTTTTGCTGTAAAGCGACAATGCTAACCACTGAGCCACCGTGTCACCCACACAGCACCAAATATATCATTTTACATTTTGGTTTTAACCAAATAAACAAAGAACATCAAGTGTGGGTGTGAACACATCCTGCAGATCCAGAAAAATAGGAGTAAAGACTGCTCTCACTGCTTAGAACACTGTAAAAATTGTATTGTATCTTTGCACAAACGCTGCAAGCATTTAGGTCCTTAGAATGATTTGAAGTTGAGCTTCAAGCTGAGATTTGTTCCTGCTGTCTTGAATATCATCCTGGGGAACCTATCATTATATTTCAGACTTAATATTTCCAAAAGTACTGCGTTAAAACAAAGTGAAATATATTATATGTGTTCCACTAGACAGAAAGTTTGTACCCTATTAAAAAAGATGTTGACATCATGCAGGACTGGCTTCATCCTCCTGTGGTGATGCAAAATGCACTTTCGTGATATACTGTAGTGTAAGGGTTATCTTTATCATAGAGTGTGCCACATACTGTAAAACGTTAGGGTTACTGTTTCTAAGAAAAGTATCTTTTTATTCAGTTGTTATGCTTCTTAAATATCTTGAGAACTTTACAGTATTATAAGAACAGTTCAATTTACTCTGCAGCTTGTAATGGCTCCCACTGAGTATGGCTATGTCATACAGTAGCAAACATTTTGACTGGTAGCTCCTGTATTTTTTTCATTATGCTTTTAGATTGAAGGGTGGTGCCCCGTGGCTGGAGCTCGCTAAACATTTTGTAATATGTGCTTCAGACATGATTTGTTTAAAAGGAATTTCCAGTTAAGTAGCACCGTTTGATTGACATGTGAACAAAATGCTTACAGTAGGTCGTGAAGTGAAACTAAAATCCTTAATGATTTCTGTATTTTGTTTTTGTAGGCACATGTATAAAATCTGGTTCATTTGTTGAAATTTCTTGTTGTAGTATTGTATTACTTATAAGTTAAAAGTGTAAATGAATGCTTACAGATTCATATAGGAATATTCTATGGAGCCAGATCAGTCTCAAAAACAATACATTTATTAAATAAAATTCAGCACAATTCACATTTACAAAATCCTATTTGTAAACACACAATTTGTGAATTCACAAGTAAAAATCATAGTTTCACCAATTTTTTAATCGTATTTTAAATTTACAAATTGAATTTGTGTTTTTTGATCGTGTTTTGAATTTACAAATTTGATTTGTGTACTTTTGAATTGTGTTTTGAATTTATGATTTGGATTTGCGTACTTTTGAATCGTGCTTTGAATTTACGAATTGGATTTGTGTATTTTTGAATTGTTTTGAATTTATGATTTGGATTTGTGTACTTTTGAATCGTGTTTTGAATTCACGAATTGGATTTGTGTACTTTTGAATTATGTTTTGAATTTATGATTTGGATTTGCGTACTTTTGAATCGTGTTTTGAATTTACAAATTGAATTCTGTATTTTTGAATCGTGTTTTAAATTTACGATTTGGATTTGTGTACTTTTGAATTATGTTTTGAATTTACGAATTGGATTTGTGTATTTTTGAATCGTGTTTTGAATTTATGACTTGGATTTCAGTATTTTTGAATCGTGTTTTGAATAATGAATTGGATTTGTGTATTTTTGAATCGTGTTTTGAATTTACGAATTGGATTTTGTAAATGTTAAATATGTTGTGGATGTATAAATTTTATTTAGCAAATGTATTATTTTTGAGACTGATCTGGCTCCAGAATATTCCAGCGGGGCAGCATCTACAATAAAAGTAAATAGGGACAATGCATGAACGTTAAAAGTGTGTTGTTTTAATAGTACAGCCACAAGATATAAACAATGTGTGTTAACATGATTTTATATCATGTCACAAAATTTCACACTAACATTTACCTCGTAGAGTTAAATTAAAATTACGATTTTTCCATAAAAGCAAACAACTGTAAACATGATGCTTCAAAACATTTTATAACTTAAATGCTCAAGAGAATTGAGTGTAAATCTGTAAATGTCTCATTTGTTCTTTTAAAACAAACTCAAAATATTAAAATATTTGTTTTTATTATATTCTTACATTTATTTCTTTTAAAAGTCTTTTTTTTTGTGGTAATCTGCAGCATTATGTTTTACACTGTAATACACTTTATACTCTACAAAATACCCTCAATATGAGAGAAATCCTTTGAATAGCAGTTCTTATTTCATAATTGCTCCACATATGTGCAGTGTCTGTCTCCGGAAGCAAATTTACGCAACAAAATGAATGGGAAAGTTTGAAAAAACATATACTTTGCAGACATTGCCAGAACATTGTGAGAACTAGCTTGTGTCCACAGAAGAGCCATTTTCTTACACAGATGAGAAACAGATGAACATTTTTATTTTTTTTGCATTTACAAGTAGAACCAGTAACTGCAATAAAGATACCAAAGATAGAACAGACATTTGGAGACACGGGTGAGGCAAAAATGCCTCGCTTTGCAATGAAGCAAAACTATCATAGTATCAGTGAATGAGTAAGGGATATGTTTTATCGCAGTTGCCAAAATGAATCTTGCCTAGATTTCCATTTGTGGGGTGGGCGGATACAGGACCATATGCTGCTTATATTACATCAGGACAGTGGCACGGGATAAGGAGTGGTGGGCCCCTGGGTATTGCATGTCAACACTGATGAAAAGAGAGCATATGCTCATGAAAACTAAATAAACGAATGCATAAATTACTAACTCAGACTGATGGATCTCCATAATCAGCAAAGCAAACGCCTTTGAAGTCATTTCAGTGCTTAGAGTAGCCATTTCTCAAAATCTTATTGTAAATAAAAAGTGCCTTCCCTACTTGCTTCATTAAGAGATTTCTGGCTCCAAAAGTCTATGATATTTAGTGATGCATTTTTCATTGGATTTTATTATTAGCGTGACAGTTTGAGTAAAAAGTTGACTGGAATTGTTAATATAATGTCTTAGTATTTAGTTTGGCTCTAATGACAGAAGCAGTCAAGCTGCTTTGAGTAAAACTTGATGATCATGTTTTTCAGCATGATTTGAGACAGAGCCAAAGACAAACTTGTGCATTGACGGAAGAAAATGTGACATATTGTGTTTAAAGAAGTTCATATGGTCACCATTTGACCAAGACACAGTGGAAATGCAAAGTTTTTAATCATAATGTGTCCTAGATAGGCCTGTCATGATAAGTAATTTTTGTTGTGTGATATATTGCAGAAGTTGTTGCGATTAATCAATATTATTGTCATTTTGAGATCATTTTACACCATTTTACAATTATATAATGATCACATAACAGCATAATAATGCAAATAGCCATAAACATTTTAAAATACTTTTCATTCTTAATGCTAGTTAGATTCTATAACTTGACGTTAAAAAGGTAAATGTCCTATTATTTATGCTATTAAGCGTCCTATTAGGTAAATGTCCAATTATAAACTTTGACAGTGGTGAAGTAGAACATAAATGTCATCGTAAAATGGCTTTTTAAGCTTGTGAATTTGTAAATATATATTAGGATGGCAGAAATGATTGAGGTCATCTCAAAGTATTGCACCATAAGTCAATATATTGATTATTGTGACAGGTCTAGTCCTAGACACAATTCTCTGACATATGGCTTCGTCTGTACATCTAAACGGTTCTTAATGGACATCCTCTGTAATGTTCACAGCATGGCTGTGTATTCTCATGATTTATAAATCAGAGGAAAATAACAGGCATGTGCTGAGCTTGGAAATGGTTCATCCTCAAGCTCGAAAGAAACAGCATCTTGTTATTTGAGGTTCCCCCTCAGCGATTGCCCATCCGCCGTTCCTGCCTATTTTGAGATGACAATGAGGTAACTTAAAACGTAGACATACCGCCTGATTACAAGGCAGAGTTGGTGCCGTCCCACCCTCCTTTACCACAGAATGCGTGCATGCAGGATAATTACCCTCCCCTTTTACACACATTAACATCACATACACTCACACTCTTTGTGCGGATACACACACACATAGCTTGGGATATGCATGGTACTCATTATGGTGATTCTATGATTCTACCAGAAGTCTGATTCGATCTCAATAGTTTTTACTTGACTGTGCAGTTGATGGAACAGGATGGAGGTGGGAGTGATTCTGTAATAGTTTAATACTTCTCTATTCTTAATAGTTCGGTTATCGTTATTTGTCATTCATGTCATTGTAAGTAGACCTGTATGACCGTCTTAAAATTTGAAGTGCTTTTTGTATACCTAGAATGCAAGTAAAATGCAAGTGTCTTGTTTCAATTAATTTCAATTGTTTTGTGAAATTAAAATGTCAAAATATGGGTGAAATAATCTGTTGTCATTGCAACCGCATACTTGTTGTAACAATACAGGCATGGTGGAAAACTATCAAAATCCAAAAACAGTCCAAGAATCAAAAACCAGACAGAGCAAAATATGGAAGCAAGGAACATGGAACAATACTGAGCAAGGAATAAATGTCTCTGTGGTGTTAAAATAGCCCAAGTAATCAGTGAGGATGATCTGTAGCTGAGTGTGTGAAATCAAGGTGTGATCTAGAACGGGTGTGTGAATGCCGGGCATGATGGGATTTGTAGTTCGGTAAAATGGCAGATTTGTAGTACTCCTGCGATCTAGCAGTTGCCGTGTTTACAGCACTTTTAATGACCTGTAAATATTAAAATGTATAAAAATAACATTGTACTAAATTAATATTTTTTTAATTAACTTTTTTTCTGACAAATGGGTAAAACCTAGTATTACGTAACGAAGTGCAAATAATGACAATTATTTAGCATTTTGGGGCTGCTTTGGAATCCTTTGTATAAAGTATTTTTATTTAAATTATTCTTTCCATACATATGGCTAACAAGATTTGTAATTCTGTCTTTTTTTATCCATTATTGTTACACTGATTGCCATTTTGTTTGGTAAAATCATGGCATGTATAAAAAGCACTATTTTTCTCAGAGCAAAAAGCCATATCAAAATGTTATTGTCTTTCAACCGAATAGTTCAATGTATATTTAAATTTCAATGTATAATTTAACATGTAACTATATGCAGTCATTTGTTTTACAACATGGCACATTGGTGTAAGCTTAGCCAGAGGCCTGAGTTGTTTGTGATGTATATGCTAGTTATCCATCTGAGTTTTGTCAAATCAAACATTGTTCATAAGATGACACTGCCGTCTCCTCCACCCACTCATCAGTCTGAGTTCAGTGGAAATCACTGATGCTTGAGCCAGAGCTGCTCATGAACATGGACAGAGAGGAACTCTCCTGAACTGATGGACTGAATCGAGTGATGTAATGCATCTTAATCTCATCTTAGTCCTTTTCTGGAATCATGAAAGGCCACATTTGTTTTCCAGTTTTTTTTTGTGTTTGAAAAAAAAACAGGAACCATACTGACAGATTAAAAAAAGCTTCTGTCCCAGTTTTGTTTGAAACTTTCAAAAGAAACACTTTGTGAAGACGACTGGTGGGTGGCAAATAAGAAACGCTGGCAATAAAGAAGCTCAAGCTGATCATTTCATGACTGTGCCTACTTTGTTCTCGAGTAACAACTGTGTGCTAGTGAGCCATGTTTTTTTTATTTATTATTAGTGATTGGCCTGCAATTATCACTAAATCACCCCTAACCATATCTCTAAACCTTTCCATAACCTTATCTGTATCCTAACTAAATTCCAATTAAATTTTTTTTTCAGTTCAACATGAACAGAAGTTCATTGTACCTTACAATTATTATTTTTTCATCACAGTACATTAAAAGTTCTGAATTATTGCTGACATAAAAATGCTGACAAACCAAACTATTCAAGTTATATATATATATATATATATATATATATATATATATATATATATATATATATATATATATATATATATATATATTCAAGTTAAAATATTACACTTAACTGGAAAAAAAACCCAGCTGGTGAGTTTATCAATATTTTACCAAATTTGGGCTGAAACAACTATAATTTGTTTGAGTTTTTTATAAGAAAAGCAATGTATAGTAAAGCCTAATCATTTTATTCCATCAGCAAATATGTTTTCCTGTACTTAAAGTTAAAGTGTGTAATTTCAGCACCACTAACCACAATTGCAAAAATAATTGCTGTTTTCAAACAGGTTTCCTAATTACTCTGCTTGTGTGACATTAGTTGTCTCTGCAAATTACATTTGGAAAGGATAAAAAAAAAACAGTATTATTACAACTCTGGTAAAGACATTTTAAGCTGTCAAACTGACAGTTTGTTTTTAACAGTGATGAGTGAAGGAAATTCACCATCACTGCATTGACTTCTCCCTCAGTAATGAAAAGGGGTTTAGCGTTCACTAAGATTTAGCTCTCTATACATAACTGTGTAGACAAATTAATGAGTGATGGCATTGTGAATTGATGCAAAAGTTATTTTAATAGCTGTCATAGTTCAGTTATTAAGCTCTAAACAAAAGAAAGACACCCTGCACTATCGCTTTGCTTTTTTTTTTCTATCTACTTGGGGTGCCGTAAGGCAATGGAAGACTTACAGTTGTTTGAGTGGGCTGAAGTTCTCCAAATATATTACATTTACCACCCACCACCAAACCACCTGAGGGAAACTCAGCATGAAAACATCATTTAATGGATTGTTCATAATGACTTACAAAACATGACAAAATTCTAGACGCTCATAAATTCCACGCTCAGAATCTACTGCAGCAGAACTTTTTAGTGTAATCTCAAAGACCTGACACAATATCGGCCTTGTTTGTCATTTTTTCACTCCAGTGTGTCTGGGTAGTTTGCATGTTTGTAAAATTTGTGTGACATGGAGTAAAAAAAACTTATATATATATATATATATATATATATATATATATATATATATATATACACACACAATTGAAGTCAGAATTGTCAGCCCCCCT
The DNA here is from genome assembly GCF_903798145.1 of Danio aesculapii. Lineage (NCBI taxonomy): Eukaryota > Metazoa > Chordata > Actinopteri > Cypriniformes > Danionidae > Danio > Danio aesculapii. Next base: position 33,481,473 of record NC_079436.1, on the reverse strand, counting down.
GTTTATTTTTTCCCCAATTTCTGTTTAACGGAGAGAAGATTTTTTTCAACACATTTCTAAACATAATAGTTTTAATAACTCGTTTCTAATTTATTCTTATTTTATCTTTGCCATGATGACAGTAAATAATATTTTACTTGTTATATTTCAAGACCCTTCTATACAGCTTAAAGTGACATTTAAAGGCTTAACTAGGTTAATATGGTTAACTAGGCAGGTTAGGGTAATTAGGCAAGTGATTGTATCATGATGATTTGTTCTGTAGAACAAATCAACAAATCATTGTTCTGTAGAACAAATTGAAAAAATATAAAGCTTAAAGGAGCTAATAATTTTGACCTTAAAATGTTTTTAAAAAAATTAAAAACTGCTTTTATTCCAGCCGAATTAAAACAAATGAGACTTTCTCCAGAAGAAAAAATATTATCAGACATACTGTGAAAATTTCCTTGCTCTGTTAAACATCATTTGGGAAATATTAAAAAAAAAAAAAAATTCAAAGAGGGCTAATAGTTCTGACTTCAACTGTATATATATTTTTATGCAAACTATTGATGAGATTTTTTCAAGTTTAAAATGTCAGAGCATGTTTGTCATAAAGTAACAAAAAGGACCATGTTTTAGAAATGTTTACTGTATTTTTAGACAAAACAATACCAATGTTTTCCCTAAAGAAGTGTTATGAAATCAGTATTTGGTGGAATGAACCTGCACAGCAAATGAACAGCAAATGATATTTAAATGAGAACATTTGTTATTTTGACCAACTATCATTCTCTGGAAGAATTGAGAATTTTCAGTTGGTCTCTTATTTCCATTTTTATAGCATATGCGTAAAATGAATTTTTAAAGCATATGTTTTTTATTATGAATAACATAATGACTTGTTTTTCAACCCTGCATAGTCATGTTTTCATTCTTAGTTTCATTCATGACATGACAGTGAATCACACTGATGTTTTCTCCTTTTTTATTTACTTGATCTACATAATATATTTTTCTTTGGAAAAATCAGTCTGTATAGTCATGTCCTTCTCTGGAAGTGTTTGATTCACCAGAAAATCTGAGAAACACCATATGTTTTTGTTTAAATTCATAGTGAAACCTGTAAAGTTGATCATCATTCATGACCTAAAGGAACAATTCACCCCCAAAATGAAAACTGAAATGATTTCCTGATCCTCATGCATAAGCCTTCACACTTTTCACCCTCATGGCACACAAATGCTTTTATTTATATTCACAAGTTGTTTTGCTGCTAATTGTACCCTGTAGTGAGCTGTTAACCTCAGAAGCACTTAGCTATGGTCAGTGAGTTGAAGCCAGTTGATCCATTTTACAAATTGCCTGATTTGTTCACAACTCACTGACTCTGTAACTGTTGTCACAGAAATACTAATAACAAGGACTTTCAGAAAACAGCAGCTGATGAAATGGCAAGTGTTAATTAAAGAAATTAAAGAAGGTTTTAAGCAGATAAAGATAAGAAGATAAAGATTTTTTTTGCAGAAACTGTTGTTTGTGGTGATTTATTAAATACAAATGTATTACGTGACTGAAAGCAAAATGAATGCCTTGACTCCCGATGATGCAGTCTATTGAAGTGAAATGATGAGTCTGTGCAAATTGACATTATTTATAACATGCTTACCTTTAATCCAAAGCCTAGGCAAACAGTTCCGAGCATGTTTATGACAGTCTAGTATGTGAGTGCAGATGCAAACTCACATGTGAAGTGATGCAGCAAATCAGCATATTAAAATGAATTCACTGAACACTGAAGCGATGATGGTAAATATTCATATTTGAATTACAGGAATAAGCTCTATTTTATAATATGTTCACACAGAAAACAGATTTTCAGATTGCATAAATAAATAAATAAATAAATATGTTTTTAATTTATTTATATTTCATCGAATTAATTCAGCCCTAATTGGTGAGCAGAAGTGACTTAAAAATATATCAGTATTTCGAAATTTTTTAAATAGCAGGATTTGGTTATTGTTGGGTTGCTTGTTAATAAATCTCAGCTAACATGTATTCTTAACTTTATTTTATAGTCCAGCACTATCCAGATTCAGTTCTTTTATCTTTATATATTACACACCATGAGAATTACAGCATGTCATGGCTATTAAATTATAGAAGGGCTCTGGATTTTGTATTATTTACCAGGACCCTTTCACCAGTCAGATCTCATGGCTTACAAGAACACCAGCTGTTCCACTTTCAGTAACACAGTTCTGCTATGAAACTACATTGTAAAATGTCATTTAAGTTTAATTAGGTAAATTATGCAAACTTGATGCTCTAATTCAACCTTTATAATAAAAGCCCTATCCCGCTCTTCATGTCCGACAAGCATTCAGTATAAGCCATGGCACTCTCCTGTCAATTTGTGCACTCCAATGGCAAATAGTGAATCATTTCTGGAAAAAAATCCTACTGATTTCAGACAGAAGCAGACAGGTCTGTAATATAAGTATGAGGGAAATATTCAGGATTTGAGTGTACCTTGAAATGAAAACTAAATAAAGATTGAAGCTACAACTTATAAGTACAGCGATAGGACGTTTGAGTCATTTTAGTATAATTAAAATGTTACATATTGATTCCCTAAAATAATTCACAACACACACAAACGCTGGCCACTCAAACAAGACCAGTAATGCATCTGAAATTATTAGAGACAGTAAAAATGAATTCATAGTTTACCATGGTCTCTATATGCAGTTTAAATTAGTTCATCTCACCTGCCATACTAACTTACCTGAGTCCTCAGGTAAGTTAGTAGATCACTGATTATTTTGGCACGTCACATCTTCATGAACAATATGTAGGCTGTGCCGGTCCGATAACAGAATATTTTAGTTTATCAGTCTTGAGTTCTCTCATTTCCAAATGTTACAGTAGTTCAGCAAGTGATAGCACCATTGTTTGACCATTGATGGTGAAGCTGTCCACAAAAATGGATCCATTTCATACCTTACTCTTTTGATAGAGTATGAAGTTGTATTTTTGGGTACCTGCTTCTGCATTGCAAGTCCCTATTTGAGCACGTTATAAAACAGGAACAACAACAAAAAACCTTAATCTACTATTTTTGGGGTTTTTTTTGTCAGACAAAATGGCAAAGTGACATGGGCACAAATGATCAGAGAATATCAATCAAACAGCCTAAAAGTCTATTAAAGTCTATAAATATATTTAAAGTATTCCTCACTTACACTAAGTGACATTTACATAGATCATTGTTGACTTAACTGAATGTGGAATAAAAATTAAATCTGTTTCAATTAACACTCATTTATTATTATTAGCTCAGGAGACTATTTATATACTTGCATGATTATTGTTCATCATGCATTATACAGTATATACTTCATATAGTTGGATCACACATTATATACTGTTCACCACAATGGTAGCAATACAAATGTCAACATTACTGAAATCCTCTGTAAGTCCTAACAAAGACTGTCATGTCTCCCAATGTTAATGTTGAGCAAAAACACAGTTAACAACACTTCATTTGACAATTTATATCTAATGCAAATATATAGTCTAATATATTTACGATATATAGTCTGATGCAAAGCATGCCGAGAACTAGAAATCTGCCAGTTTAAGTTAACAGTTTTGCTTAATTCAATCAAATTTTAAGTTCACATAACAAGTATAAAGTCTCATTAGACTGAACTCTCTTTATTTTTTTTAGTAAATTTCACTGTTTAGTGTTACTATTTCATGAGAATTGCATCCCTATTTGCTCAATAGCATAAGAACAACAATACACGCTTCTTAAGTTTCCTGCTCTCTGCCTTCCGTTAGTGCTGTGTATCTGAATCTAATTTCATCCGGTAACCCAGCACACAGTCTACCACAACCCTTCAACAGCCGGCTAATTGACTTCAGCCTGGTGAGATGCTCAGAGCAGGGAAAAAGCAGCAAATAGATTTACATTTCAGGGTTCAGCTACGGATAGTTGTGACAGCCTTTTACCTCCTCTTGACAGAAAGTTTGGCTTAAACTCACAAACCATATATCTCTAACAAAGAGCCATCTGTCGCCGCTCTCTCTGAGAGTGTGAGGGGATGAAGAGAAGATGATCTCGTCACACGCAAGCCGCCGAAACGCTTATTATGTAACTGCGGAGGGTCCACAGCTGCATTGAATCTGTGTGCTCTGTAAACCTGAATGTCCTTCTTCATGTTTCATCAGTCGACCTGTTATGAAACTGTGGAAACAGAGTCCTTCTGTAATGATCAGACTAACTTAAAAAGGAGCTTTTGTGATGTGGTTTTCTTGTTTAGCACCTTTTGTATGAATATGTGCAACAGAAATTGACAAAAGTAGCATTTTAAAATGTTTGGTAACACCTTGTAACAATTCACACCATTTATTACTTGCTTATTACCTGCCTATTTTTAAGATAAAAACTGTTTATTCTAACGTATGATCTTTTTTACACCCCTAATCAATACTTAAACCTAACTACTACCTCACTAACTATTAGTAAGCTGTCAATTAGTAGTTTATTGAGGGAAAAACTAAAAGTTAATGGTTTGTTAATAGAGTGAAGTGTACGTTAAAATTAAGTATGACCAAATGTTCTTTTATTGTTTCTGTCTTACAATGCACAGGCCAATTTGTAAGGAGGTTTTGTGATTTTCTTTTATGTTTTCTTTGATCATCAATATGTACAACAAAAATGGAAGCAAGCAAGTACCATTTTAAAATGTTTGGTAACAATTTATTTTAAGTAACAATTCACACCATTTACTGTATATTAGCTGCCTATTATTAATATATGAACTGTTTAGTAGCACTTTATAAAGTATGATCTTTTTTACATCCCTAATTCTACCCAAAACCTAAACCAACTGCTACCTTACTAAATATTAATAAGCTCAAAGTCTTAGTTAATGATTTGTTGATAGCGTAAAGTGTATATTAAAATAAAGGTTTACCAAATTTTCTTTTCTTGTTTCTCTTTTACAATGCTCAAGCTAATTCATACAAAATGGAAGCAAGCAGCATTTTAAAATGTTCGGTTTAAAATGTTCGGTAACTTACAAAGTACTTAGTACTTACTAAACATTAATTATTACCTGCCTATCAAAAAAATTTTAACTGTTTATTAGCACTTTATAATGTGTGATCTTTTTATATCCCTAATCCTACCCAATACCTAAACCCAACTACTACCAACTATTAATGAAGTAAACGTCTTAGTGAATGCTTTGTTAATAGCGTGAAGTGTATTAAAATAAAGTGTGACATTTTCTATTATTGTTTCTCTCTTGCAAGCTAATTTATAAGGTTTTGTGATGTCTTTTTTTCTTATTTGGCAACTTTTGCATGAATATATACAGCAAACATGGAAATAAATGGCATTTTAACATGTTCGGTAACACTTTTTAAAAAAATTTACAATTCATACTATTTATTACTTATTACCTGCCTATTATTAAGATATTAACTGTTTATTAGCATTTTATAAAGTGATCTTTTTATATCTCTAATGAAACCCAACTACTACCTTACTAATTAGTTATAATTAGTAGTTTGTTGAGCTAAAATCTAAAAGTTAATAGTTTGTTAATAGCGTGAAGTGTACATTAAAATAAAGTGTGGCCAAATGTATTATTGCTTCTGTATTAGAATTCTCAGGCTAATTTATAAGGTTTAGGGATGTTTTTGTCTTATTGTTTTTGCACCTTTTGCATGAGTACATGCATCAAAAAATGCAGCGGCATTTTAAAATGTTCAGTAACACTTTAGTTTAAGTAACAATTCACACTATTACTTGCTTATTACCTATTATTAGGATTTTCATAAAGTATGATGTTTTTTAATATCTCTAATCCTTCCCCCTAAACCCAACTACCTTACTATTAATTATAATTATTTTCTGACTATTAACTATTAATAAGCAGCTAATTAGTAGCTCATTGAGCTAAAAATCTTAGTTAATAGTTTGTCAATAGCATAAATTGTACATTAAAATATATGTGATAATTTTTTTCCCTTTAGTGTTGTCTTACAATGCCCAGGCTAATTTATAAGGTGTTTTTTATGATGATTTACATAGATGTAAACAACAACAACAACAACACAAAAATTAAAGCATGTGTCATTTTTAAATGTTCTTTTATTGTTTCTGTCTAACAGTTAATGAAACTCAGTCCCTTGACGATATGAAACATGATCGAGCTGAGCTGAGTTGAGTTGAGCCGGAGTAAGATTGACATATTAGGAGTCAATTAGCTGAATTATTGCATTTCGCCTGCACAGATGATCCCGCTGGAAATGTATCTGGAAAAACTCTGCTCCTATTATTTGCTTAAAGCTCAAATTACAGGAGCAGCCTTCCTCCATGGTCTTTAGATCTTGCCAGATAACGAAAATCATTCGTAGGAGTGTGATCCGTACAGATGACTGCATTTTCTGTAAGCCGCAGAGTCTTCCGAAGCGCCCTTGGTCTTAAGGGGCTTAACTCCGGTTCCTGCTGAACTGAGCCAGTGCTAAATACATCAACTGTTATCAGCTCAGTAGGCACAGGAGGTTGAACCCAGTGCTGAACCTCACACTGACTTCTGCTTTCCGTCTGACTTGTAAGTCCAAATCAGAGCTGGATAACATATTTAAGGATATTAAATAAAAAAAGTGCTTCATCAGAGTCTAGCATTAGCGCAATACGTCATCTTAGAAAGAAGGTAAAATGTATTATACATTGTAAATAATGCTGGGTTCAATACAATTCCTTCATGTTGTCCCAACACAAATCAATTACCTTAATGGTATTGCAAATTTAAGTGGATTAAACATAAAACTATTAAGTTTTCCCAAAAAAACTTAAGAACTGTGTTGTTTCAACTCATTTTAAATTGGTTTTGAACAAGCAGCAAAAGTCATTTTTTAAGTGTGTAGATTGAAAATAAAAACAATAAAAAATAACAAAACTATATAGACATGTAAGAACTCACAGTTGGCAAGAACTAAATTACTGAAACAATATAAAAGTCAAGCATAGAAGATAAGAAAAAACAATTGATTTGAATTATTAACTCAAATTTAATTTGTTTGTTATTTCTTTATTATTCAGTTCACCTTTTGTGTTTACAAATATTTTTAGCGTGGGTTTAAAAAATTACATATATCTGCCTTGCTGTTTGTAAATTTTTAAATATGCCTGTAGTTTTCTACAGGCAAAAAAGTTTAAACCAATGTGTTTGCTACTTTTGTACTTTTTGTCTCATTAAAAAGCAAAATCACTGTCGATTCAGATAATCCTCTTTTCCTTTTCTTCCATGTGCTCTAAATAATGAGAATATTTCCATCGCAGAAATGTCAGGTTCTGCCATCTTCCTTTCTGCCTGTTCCTGCGTTCTCTCATTGCGTGCACCTTTTTCATGAATATATGCAACAAAAATGGATGCAAGTGATATTTTAAAATGTTCGGGAACACTTTAGTTAAAGTAACAATCTACACCATTTTCGCTGCCTATTATTATGATATGAACTGTTTATTAGCACTTTATAAAGTGTAATTATTTTTACACCCCCCCCCATACCTAAACTCAACTACTACCTTACTAATTAGTAATAAGCTGACAATTAGTAGTTTATTGAGCTAAGTTACTGAAACAAAAATAAAAGTCAAGCATAAAAGATACGAAATAACAATTTATTTAAAATATGAACTCAAATTTCAGTAGTTTATTTCTTTATTTTATTTAGTTCACCTTTTGTGTTCACAAATATTTTAGCATGGGTTTAAAAAAATTACATATTTCTGTCTTGACATTTATAAATTTTCTTAAAAATATGCATGTAGTTTTCTACCAGGACATTACATGATTTTCTACAGATTTTTTCTATATTAGTTAATTCATGTAGTTCGATTACAGTATGCGGCTAACCAAAGTTGGATAAAGTTTCAAAAGTAATATATATATATATATTTCAATCTTAAGCCTATCTTTTAAAAATAAATATAAATACGCAAAAATAACAACAAATACTTTCACATTACATTTGTTAAAAATTAACTAAAACACATAGTTGCTTTCTGTGTTGGGGAAAGTTACTTGAGAAAGTAATCCATTACAATATTGAGTTACTCCCCAAAAAGTAACTAGTTGCGTTACCTAGTTACTTTTTATGGTAAGTAATGCATTACGTAACTTTTACATTACTTTTTCTGGTAACACTTTATTTTGATGGTCTATTTGAGTATTAATAGCCTGTCTGCTTAATATCTGTTGATATGCTCCTTTAACAGACATTTAACTGACTATAAGAAACTTGCATGCTGCAAGTTCATGTCAACTTACACTGACCCCAACCCCAACCCTAACCCTAACCTAACAGTCTACTTATAACCTACTGGGAATTAGTTGGCATGTAGATGCAATGTTAGATTCTCTCAAACTTAGATTCAACAAACGGACCATCAAAATAAAGTGTGACACTTTTTCTAATCTGGCTGAGGCTTGATCTCTTTCAGAACTTGCAGGTGCTTATTTTTCTTCTTTTTTTAAAAAAATATAGGGAGTCTGCAATTAACAACACACTGTATAACCTTAATTTACCTTAAAAAAACAAACAAACAAACAAACAAAAAACATAAAAAATGAATGTAGGATAAAGTTGTCTTTGGAGAACTTCCTCAGCCCAGAGCTCTACATGCCATATATACAGATTAGTGAAAGTTTAAAGCAATGCATTTACCACTTTTGTACTTTTTGTCTCATTAAAAAGTAAAATCACTGTCCATTCAGATAATTCTCTCTTCCTTTTCTTCCATGTGTTCAAAATAATGAGAATCTTTCTATTGCAGAAATGTCAGGTTCTGCCATCTTCCTTTCTGTCTGTTCCTGCATTATCTCATTGCGTGCGGGATTCAATGTGACTACGTTCAGTTTAATTCAGCAATTTAATTTTGTAAAAGCGAATTAACTAAACTAAAATGTAACTCGCATTACATTTTTAATAAAGTAACTCAAATATTATTACTTAATTTTTTAAAGTATTGCGTTACTTCACTCGTTTCTTAAAAAAGTAATATTATTACATAACTTGTGTTACTTGTAATGCGTCATCCCCAACACTGGTTATCTGTTTAAAAAAAGAAAATGACACTATAAATAAACACTGTAATAAATGCATTGTTCATTGTTTGTGTATGTTTATAAATACATTAACTAACATTAACTTCTACAACCTTATTGTAAAGTGTTACTGACACATTTGTGTGTTCAACTCAAAAAGAAAACAAAAACGTGCACCTTCAATGCAGTATAAGTTGCTTTTGGAAATTGTCAAATCTGTTTTATTATCAATATAATTTTTTTTAAAGCATATAGTGTTTTGGTTAAATATTGCATGTAGTACAGCACTGACTGACAGAAACGTAAAGGGAGGAAGTTCAGTACTGTCTCTGCTCCATTCATTTATGTTGAATAATGCTCTGGCTCAAAGCCAACTTGACCAGACCACCCTGTCTGACGGGGCGGGTGGGACGGAGGATTACACTCTGAGTTCTTTCCCTGGCGGGTCATTTCCCGCAGTTCCTCTGGATCAGGTTTGTGTCCTTTTTCCGGTTTTGCTCTAGCATGGCCAACCGTCATGTTTGTGTTCTCACCTCCTGGCTGATTTCGAGTGTTGGCCTCAGAGGAGCGGAACTTAGCCACTGTGAACATAGGATATCCGAGATCTGTTCACAGAGTGAGCTAAGTCCTGCACCTCACGAAACTTCAGCAGACACCAAATCCAGATGCTCTCCAAATCGCTGGCCATATTAGCATTGAATTTAATAACACAAATCTTTATTGTGGCAACATTGTGTGTCTATGACTCAGCAAAATCTAGAACATGATTTTTTTCCAAATAGCTCAATATACACTCAATATACATAAACTTTGTTTCTTCAACTTTGAGCACTTTTAAATGATTTTTTTGCTGATAAATACTGTAAGGCATCATTCATAAGATATGAAGAAACTAAATAAATAAACAAACATTACACATTTATGACTGAGAAGATACAACATTTAAGGTGCTAAGGATATTCTAAGGAAAAAGTTTATTTTAATTGCAATTTTGTATTATTTATTCAAATTTTGTTTAATGGATTTTTTGTATAGATTATTTTAGAATTTCCAAAAGTTTTAGATTAATGTAATTCTAATAAAATAAGAATTCAATTTATTTGTTTTTTTGTTTCCTTTAAACCAATTTGCATTTATTTATTGCTATAGCATGTTAATTCTAATATTTATTTTTTATTACTGTATAACTGAATGTAATAAAAAAATTATTGTATTCATTTATTTGCACATTTATGATGCTTTTTACTCCAAAACATTTCCATGGAGGTCCTAGCATACTTTTCTTTTAAAGTGATTTCTATCACATTAATTTCCACCAAAGAAGAAACATCATGTTACATCATTGTGTCATTTGTGATGTTGTGAAACCCTTACTGTAACCCCTTTCTATTGGTCTTGCAAATACACGTTATAGGACAAATTTTTATTTATAGAAAGTCTTTATAGAGACATCATTAATAAGTCTGTGTGAAAATTCTAATTTTATTGTGAAATATTATTTTCTAGACAAAAGTGATCATTGTTGAGGAAACATCTGTAAAATATCCTTATTTTATGACTTTTATATAAATGTACACTCTCAGAAATAAAGGTACAGGAGCTGTCACTGGGGCAGTACCTTTTTAAAAGATACATATTTGTACACAAATAGTCCACACTGGTACCTAAAAGGTGCATATAAGTACCCAAATGTAACTAAAAAGTACCTTTGAGGTACCATTACTCGCCCTCTCTTACTCATTTCTAATAACTGATTTATTTTATCTTTGCCATCATCACAGTACATAATATTTTACTAGATATTTTTCAAAACACTTCTGTATAGCTGAAAGTGACATTAAAAGGCTTAACTAGGTTAACTAGGTTAACTATGCAGGTTAGGGTATTTAGGCAAGTTATTGTATAATGATGGTTTGTTCTGTAAACTCTTGAAAAAAATATAACTTAAAGGGGCTAATAATTTTGACCCTAAAATGGTGAGTAAAAAATTAAAAACTGCTTTTATTCTAGCCAAAATAAAACAAATAAGACTTTCCCCAGAAGAAAAAATATTATCAGACATACTGTGAAAATTTCTTTGCTCTGTTAAACATCATTTGGGAAATATTTAATAAAAAAAAAATTTAAAGAGCTAATAATTCTTAATTCTTATACATATATAAAACTGTTATCCTTACTGTGGACCCCAAATGCTGTTTCCTATGATATTTTTTCTTCAGAAGAAAGTCTTATTTCACATTTATTACATAAACTTATTTAACAAGAAATAAACAAAAAAAAGCATTGTATCACATTAAACAAAACACCCGTAAGGGTCAGGTAAAGTAAATTAAACATCTGTAAATAAAAACAATTCAATTGTTCAACTTTAAGACTTTGAAAATCCTCAGTGTTTTCTTGCATCTGTTTCTGTTCCTTTCGAATAGATGTTCCTATAAAGAACACTATATCCTCTACTTAATGAATCCATTAACACATTTTTCCTCACACGTTCAAAGTGGTGTGGCGCCATTTCCAGAAAGTACCACGTGTTTCGCCCATTTCAAAGACAGCCTCAGCTGTCAAAGCCACAGCTTTTTATATTAACACTACATTAGGCCACATATGTCTGTATGGCATAATAGTCTCATATTCAGTTTCCTGAAACCACAGTCAAAATGCGAGAGCCAATGTTTATGCAATAGACAAAAAGTGGCAAAACAAAACAAGCCAGACCTACATATATGAGGTGTTCTAGTCCAGTGTGTTTCAGCTTTCAGTTATGGTTCATTCTGAGGGTAGTTTTATTGTTTCAATCCATTCTCTTCAATTCAGATTTGACCGCTTCATCCATCAGACTTGACTATCACAGAGACTTTCCTGGAGTAAACAGTTCACAGCTAGTTGGAAATCCCTGGCAATGTGATTTTATGATATAATCCCAAATCACTCTGCCAGGAATCCCTCCAGCTGGCCCATTGATGAGATGACCATAAGAGAATGGAGAAAAAAAAGGTAAACGTGAGCGACACACGCCGCTGTGTTGTTGCATGTCTCCTGTTTCACAGGGATAATTTGCCCAGAATCACTCATACTCCTGAGAAAACAAACTCTGAATGGAGCCATAGTGTCTTCTGTTTACATGACCCTGGCTTCTCTGTGAACACCTTGACATTAGATTCCGTTGACAAGATTTGTCCATTCGCTAGCAAATTGTTACCATCTTTAGCCAAGTATGATCCACACATCAAAGGGTTTGCCCTGTTAAACGGGGCTCATCGTGCGGAATGAGTGTATCATATCAAGTGACTGACATAATGAGAAACACAGAAAATTGTCAGGGTCACTGCATGGGCTACATAATAGAGTTGATTTTCCGCATGAATCATCAGAACTGTTGTTTGGTGTCTGTGGCTCACGACATGGGGCCGTGATTGCGATCGGGCTCTGCTCCTCCTCTCGAGTCCGTGGAGATGTTGCGATTTTTCATCTCCGTGACTGTAGCCAGAAACTAATTGCGTTAGAGGCCACATTAAAAGCCAGAAGCCAGTTGTCTGAACCAAATGCAAATGGATGTTTCTTTTTGTTTTTACAAAGAGCTGTTTTCTCTGCCAGTTCTTAGCTGGAGCCTTTATTACTGGGTTATGAGTGTCTATTATGAGGGTGTGTGTGTCATATTGGCGACTGCGTGTGAAATTCGCTGGGTGACCTAAAATGAAAGAAAGGACGTGTTGCTCTATCCTTAGACAATTGCTCTTTTGATATCTCCTTCAATGAGGCTGTTTGTGAGTCTCTGATTTAGAAGCGTTTTCTCATGATGGTAAACTCACCCAAGTCTGCTTATTTGAGATTATCTCCAGATGGGCATTATGGAAAGAATCTGAAAAAAGAAGAGAGGGAGAGAGACTTTTTGAATGTCCTTCATTATCTCTGAATGATGGATGTTATGATGCAGGCTGTGGAAAATGTCTTGTGTTTCATGTTCAAAACCCACTTGATCGTATATAGCGAGTTTTGAGATACTATAGTGCTGTTTATTTAAATATTACAGTTTGAATAGATCTTTTTTTATTGTTTGTTTCTGATACAATTAGCACGTCTTAATGAGCTGTGGAAAACATTTACAATGGCAAAATGTAATAAAGAATATAGTTGAGAATATAGAAAGAATAAAGTTAAATAAATCGTCGTTATTAAACATCTGAAGGTGTTTCAAGTATCTTGTTGAGTGCAAAAATATATTTGAAGCACCTTCAATATAAACTGCTATATAAAACGTGGGTTTTATATTTATATATTTTGTATACAAAGAAATAAAATAAATGCCAGTCACTGGATAATGTTTCAAATTAAAATATGGCAAAACTTTGGGAAAAATGTTCCATATATTTAGTTTCATGTTCCAGATATATTTTCATAGAAGTGAAACAGTGTAATTATTCTGCCCTGAACTTATTAAATTATTTATAAGAAAGGGTGATCTTACAGCCTTAGTCATAATAATAATATACAGCATAATCATAATATACAGCTATCTGAATGAAAACAATTAAGAGAAAATCTGGATCTGGTAAATCTGGTTTCTCTAGGATGATTTGAGCAAAATGTTAATATTTATTTTATTCTGTACATTTTTGATAACATTTCTTCTTAATTTCAAATAAAAATAAAATATTATGCTATTTATTTTTTATTTTTTAATCTATTTGTTTGTTTAGAAATGTATGTATTTATTTGACCGAAAAAGACATCTGATCAAAATAACAAAGGTTTTCATTGGTTGTTACTGGAATCCAGTATATTCCATCAAATTTTTTTTTCGTAACTCTTCTGATGTTGAAAACATTATTGTAGAAAGTTATGTGATGTCTAAAAACACACACACACATATATATATTGTCAATAATGTTTCTATTACATATGGAAGAAATATTAACAAACTTTTATAAAATTAAACAAATAATTTCAAGAGGTGTCTAGGTCTCTTACTATATATACAGCAAATGCATCATATTTTTGTGTAAAACCTAAATTATGTTTAACTTTCCATTTACATTAGGTGTGTCTTCACTTATTACTTAAACACTAATACACTAAGCTATGGCCTTCTATAAATAATGCTGATATTGTTATCTGTCATTTATGTAAAAAAAAAATCATTTCAGATATAACTTTCATTCCAAGCTTGCATGAATCAAGCATGTCGTTCTTAGAGAGCGGGAGGAAACGATTACTTACTAATGTTATTTACTAATTGTGCTCTTCATACATATTTATGCATTTGTTTATATATTTTAATTTTAAATAAAACATTATAAAATATGTACAGTTGAAGTCAGAATTATTAGCCCCCCTGTTTATTTTTTCCCCAATTTCTGTTTAACGGAGAGAAGATTTTTTTTCAACACATTTCCAAACATAATAGTTTTAATAACTCATTTCTAATAACTGATTTATTTTATCTTTGCCATGATGACAGTAAATAATATTTGACTAAATATTTTTCAAGACACTTCTAAATAGCTTAGTGACATTTAAAGGCTCAATTAGGTTAATTAGGTAGGATAAGGTGATTAGGCAAGTTATTCTATAATGATGATTTGTTCTGTAGACTATCAAAAAAATATAAAGCTTAAAGGGGCTGATAATTTTGACCTTAAAATGGTTTTTAAATTAAAAACTGCTTTTATTCTAGCCGAAATAAAACAAATAAGACTTTCTCCAGAAGAAAAAAATATTATCAGACATACTGTGAAAATTTCCTTGCTCTGTTAAACATCATTTGGGAAATATTTAAAAAAGAAAAAAAAAATCAAAGGGTGGCTAATAATTCTGACTTCAACTGTACATTAATGCAAACACTATTTTGTATCTAGTATTTTTATCAAGTGTTCAACGTTTTATTTTTATTAAAACAGGTAATGTGTGCTTTACAGAGACTTGATGATACGCTCCGTTATTAAAACACTTCCGTCATTAAATGACATCCACAGGTCTTGAAATTATTTTATTTGTCATTCAAGCGAGAGCTATTAGTCAGACTAAGTTTAGTTAAGCCCATTGACCAAGCGCTCATTCAGAAAGCTCAAAGGTTTCAAGTGGGGAAAATTGCGTTTTCCATTTCTCCTTGACAGCTTAATAAGTGTAACTTAGTTTAGTTCCAGCGTAAAAGCTCAGTAAAACCAAATAATTGTCACATCACTTTTGAAAGGGCTTTTGAAAGCCCCTCATCAGTTGTAGACAATTAAAGACTTGTTCAATTCAAGTTCAATTGTACGATCTAATCAGAAAATTAACAAGTGCTATTTAATGAATGGAAGTGGATCTGTAAAACTCTAAAGGAATGAAATATAAATATTTCATTATCACAAATGTATGATTTTAAACTATAAAGGAGTTAAATAAGCTAAGCATAAAGGCTCTGGAAATGGGTGACTCAGAACATAATGTGTTTTCATGCGAACCAAAGTCAAACAGTTGAGAGTTCAGGAAAAAAATGAAGAAACTCTTGACATGTTTTTTTTGTAGTTTTAACTTACTGCAAGATAAATGCACAAATAACATCTTGTGCTTGCTATCGTTTTTCCATAGTGTGAATGAAGATATCAGTTTCAGCAACGTTGTTGAAAAAACACACTTTTGGGGTTTTAGTGACAGGCTTGCTGGCTCTTATAAAGTCTATCATCTCTTTGCCTTGAGCTGCTGCAGCATGCCTCCGAAATTACGGCAATTGAGACCAGCTCTGGCACCTTGTATTTTCTCCCTGCATCTAGTATTTGACACTCTGTTATGCCCCTGGCAGACAATCACAGGACTTGTACTTCATGTCTGAAATAATGCCAGTGCCCCTCTCCCCATGATTACACATGATTTTCACAGTCTCAGCTGTTATGGCTAGACGGCCCGGGACACACGTGATCAATCTGGCTCGCTCTGACGCCATTGCCTCGTCCTGGCGGGGAGGAAAGACTCATGCGGACAAAGGGAGCATTGCATGATGGGAAGTGGGTGGGCGGGTTTCCCAAGCTGATGCTGCAGATAAAGTTGACCGTGTGCCTGGTGCGTATGGAAAAGGCCCTTTGGCAACTGTTTAGTTTAGAGAAGAGAATTGGGATGCGAAACTGATAGCAAAGGTGCTGTATTCGTGAAAGTAAAAAGTGCATTAGATAATAATCAATATGCACACATAATATGCTAGCAAAAAGAGACTGAATGTCCCCCAAAGCTTTACACATCAAATCTATCATTGAATTTTTCTGTCGATGTGGCTCTAGGCTGACTCGTGATGGACATATTCTGGAATTAATCAGGGATATCAGCGATTACGCATCCAAAATGATGATCATCTCCCTTCCAGGATTCTGTTACCACATTGCAATTACTTTAAATGTACTCGGAATATTTGTTGGTGACTTCAAGCAAGCTGTAACCCATTTGTGGTATCATTAAGCATTATTTTAATATGAAACAGGAAAGGTCAAGGTTTTGATTTACTGTAAATAATAAAACCACATGTTGTTTTTCAGTTTTTAAAATTGCATACTTGCATTATAAGTTCAAAATATAGAAAATGATGACAATAAGGTTTTGTATATGAACAATATACAGTTGAAGTCAGAATTATTAGCCCCCGTGAATTATTTAGCCCCTCTGTTTATTTTTTTTTTCCCTATTTCTGCTTAACGGATACACATTTTTAAGCATAATAGTTTTATTAACTCATTTCTAATAACTGATTTATTTTATCTTTGCCTTGATGACAGTAAATAATATTTTACTAGATATTTTTCAAGACACTTATTTACAGTTTAAAGTGACATTTAAAGGCTTAACTAGGTTAATTAGGTTAACTAGGCAGGTTAGGGTAATAAGGCAAGTTAGTGTATAACGATGGTTTGTTCTGTAGACCAAGGGGCTAACAATTTTGACCTTGAATTATTATTTTTTTTAATTAAAAACTGCTTTTATTCTAGCCAAAATGAAACAAATACGACCTTTTCAGGAAAGAAAAAATATTATGAAAAAAGTTTTTTTTCGGCAGCTGCGGTGCCAGAAAAAAAGAATGTAAAATAATTGCAGTTAAATTACAGAATTTTACTGTAAAATAACATACGTTAAATTACAGAAATTTACCAGAAATTTACATTTAATGAAATTTCTGTGATTTAACGTCTGTTATTCTACGATACATTTCTGTAATTTAACAGCCGTTATTATAGGGTTTTTTTTTTCGGCCAAACTAAAAATTACGGATTTGTTTTTACAGTGTGCACTATTTAAAACAATATTACTCAACATTAACAGTAAACAATATTTTGACCGTATTTAAAGGAATAGTTCACCCAAAAATTAACATTTACTAATTTACTAATTACTGATTTACTAATCCTCAAATGGTTCCAAACATTTATGAGTTTCCTTGTTCTGTTGAACATGAAATAAGATATTTTGAAACATTTTAGAAACCTGTAACTATTGACTTCTATAGTATACTTCACGTATACTATGGGAATCAATGGTCACAGGTTTCCAAAAATTTTCAAAAGAAGTTATTTTGTGTGGTACAAAAAGAGAAACTCAAACTGGTTTGTGACAAGTGATGAATTTTGGGTGAACTATAATTTTGATAATCTTCATATTTTTTAAATTTAATATATAGTGTTAAATAATTGAATTCTAACATGAACAATTGTTTTTTTTTTCTGAGTAACATTAACAAACACTAATAAATGAACTTAACAAAGACTTTGCTTACTTTAGCATTAACTAATGTTACCTAACAAGACCTTATTGGAAAAAGTGAGTGGAAAAAATATTATGGTTGAATTATTAATGAGCACTATTATTATGTAATTGTAAGCCTTTAAAATACTTATCTGGCCTATTTTCCATTTAATCATTTTGAGTCATAAGGTAATCTTACAAGCATAGATTAACATGCTCAAAGGAATTTATTACAATCTGTCACGGACGGTTTACATTTTCCCTAAAGAGGGACCACATCTAAAAAAACAACAACAAAAAAGTAATCACACCGAGGCTGAACCGCATTTACCAGAGTACTTTCAAAGGCACTCTTAATTAACTAAAATATCTAACAGACCTTCAGCTCAAGGATCTGCCGCATAATAACTTTGACAATTATTTACTATACAGTGTAAGCTGTAGAACTTCAAAAACGCAATCTCAGAGGACACAAGAAAATGATCAGAGTCGGACTAAATGAAAGCCTGGTTGCATAAGCTTAATACAACCCTTGAATAAAGGCACAATGTCCTATGAAAGGACAAGAAAACAGGTTTCAATAGACTTGCTGAACAAGAGACAGCGAGGCTTTGCTTTAATGTGTTCCATGACTCTGAAAATAAACTGAATATTGTAGAATACAGTGTCCTGTTAGTGTCAAAAAAAGCTTGCCTTTAAAAAAAGAACACAAGGTTTTTGGTTGTTAAAATAATAATACCTATCTAATATCGTATTTTTGGCTAATTAATGTGCTGATAAGCAGCACAGAGACAAGTAGCTCCAGCACTGCTTTCCCACGCATAAATGAAGGTAGGGAAAATTTGGGGACTTTATTGGACTTGGAAAAATGCAATAAAATCTCTCTCCCTGAATGCACCCATCTGTTGGACCTTAGAAGACTTCCTGTAAACAAGTCGTAGAGAACAAAACCTCTCACACCAGGTCTTTACCCATAATTAGCCTTTCATCTTTATTTTCCTCTTTTCTTTTTGTCCTGCTGTCTGCCTGCTGTCTTCTGCTCTTGCTCACATTATCGCTGTGACACTTAGCAGGGCCCTTGAAGAATTATTACGATGATGAGGATGTCTAATTTCATAGATTTATCTCGAATGCCGCTGTTTTACTCCTCAGATCTTAAGAGATAAGCGATTAGTCACTCGATATCTCAGAGGAGTCTGGTGTGAATGTATAAAATGTGATTATGTAAGAATTTTCCTAATGCGGATGTCTGTTATGATAGAGTTTAATTTAAGTAATATGGATAAATCCTTATTGTTGTGCTTCTTACATTTTGCAACTGATTAACATTCATTTATTAGTCTGGCATCGTGGCTATGGAGATAGTTGAAGAAAGGGCATAGTTCACCCAAAAATGAGAATTACCTTATCTATTCTCCCTCTTGAGGTTTTAAACCTTTAGGAGCTTCTTCTTTTTGTTGAACTCAAAAAGAAGATATTTTGAAGAATGCTGGTTGCTGTTAGCCATTATTTTCATAGTAGGAAAAAATACTATGGAAGTCAGTGGGTTCCAGCTACCAGCATTTTTTTTAGTAATAGCTTCTTTTGTTTTTAACTGAATAAAGATAACCAAAAATGATTTGAACTAGTGAAGTGTGACTAAATGATGTCAGATTTTTAATTTTTGGGTTAGAAACTGCTTATTTTTAAAAATTAAATTCCCAATTTCTCTGAATTTACAATTTTCTAATGCGTTATTCTGCAAATTGCTGATTAAATTACCTCTAAATTTAGCATAGAACATCCTTTAGTGCATTAAAGGACCACTGGTGTAATATTAATGAAGAATTTCCCCATTGCGCTTGTCTGTTGTGATACATTTTCATTTGGGTAATGTCTCAATAATGTGGGTAATTCCTTGTTTTGTGCTTCCTACATTTTGCAGCTAATTAACATGACTTTTCTTAGGCTGCCATTGTTGAGGAAATTAGTAATGAATCCTAACCTGATTTCCTAACCAGATATGAGCCGTTATGATGTAATTTCCCTTCCCCCCTCCTCATAATTTGTTTGCGTGCATCATGTGCCATTTCCTCTCCTCTGCTCTTGTAGGCTTTCGGCTGACTGGAAGGGGCATTTTTTTCATACAGTTGCCCATTTACTGGTAGCAACGCAACACAGGCAGTTTTGTATAAGTTGAATTCTTCCAGATTACTCCTGTTGCTTGTAATTTACCTCAGTGAAATGGCTGCAAGATTACAGGGTTTGCATCCCAATTTTATTTGACTTTCTGTTAGGTTTAATTATTCTGAAAATTGAAGGAAATGCCACAGTCATGGCTGAAACTGCTTTACTAGGCACGCATAGATCGTTTACAGTTGGTTTATTGTACATGTATATGTAATTGTGACTTTTTAAATCAAGGCCGCATGGTATTAAAATGAAACCAAACTCACGCTGACGGAACGCATGTTTCCAAGCGCATGGAGCTTAAGGATTAGTTTCTATCTTTTTGGTAAAGAATCATTTTAGTGATTCTAAATATATTTTTTTACAGTGTTAAGTATAAAATGTAGATTTTTACAAGTGCATATTTTATAGGAAAAGGTTTAAGACAAGACAAACTTTGATGTCTGCATTAAACTAAATTGATAAAAGCAATTTAATATTAAAAGAAAGCATAATAAATGCATGGTAAATTTTTTTGTGATAGTAAAATTTACAGTATGGGTGAAATATTGCTTCATCATTATTCAGTGTATGTAAAATGAAACAATATGCTATTCTGACTTGTAAATGTTAAAACTTATAGAAAAGAAAATATATCATACTAATATGAGTTATATTTAAAATTATTCATCTTACATGGACAGTTTTAAATGTTTTGAGAAGTTATTTTTACAATGAAATAAATGTTAATGTTTTTATTTTGTAAATCATTAAAAATGTATGATAGTAAATTTGTCAGCAGCTCATTAAAAATGTTAAACTCATTTGTTCATATATGCACAAATGTATCAACAAAATATTGTGCCACATATATTCGTTAAATATATAATACAATATATATATATATATATATATATATATATATATATATATATATATATATATATATATATATATATATATATATATATATATATATATATATATATATATATATATATATATATATTCGTTAAATATATAATACAAACTTTAAATATACAGTACATCAGATCTTTTCTCATCACACATATACATTTTAACCAATCAACAAGCAACTTCAAATGCTGTATTTTCACAAATGTTCTTTAAAGATTGTAGATTTTAGATTCAGCACTGTGACGAATGTGAAGAAGCAGTCATAGGCCCAGTGCACTGAACCTCAGCCCCACTGTTGTTCTAATCACGTCAGTGATGTCAGGTGGAAAAGATGGCTTACTTCCTCTCTCTCTGCCAAGACTCAATTGAGAGAGGCAAAAGTAGCAAGACAAAACACATGCTCAGGGTCTCTTAATCATGACTGTCCAGAGTCTCGGAATGAAATTACATACAAGGTCCTCCAAAGTCTTTATTTTTCAGTAAACACATTACGGGAAATTCCTTTTGGAATCTTTTACTATAAACACTGATATTTTCTTTTTACTTTGAATCATAACTTTTAGACATTATCTGTATAGTGGACCTTTAAAATAATAAACGAATAATAATAACATTTTAAAAATGATTAGGTTAGCTGTTTAATGTTTTTTTTAAATGCACAAAGCTTCAACATATTGTTTGTAGCATCAACAGAATCTGCCAGCTTTTACACGCAATATAAATCTAGTGTTGGGTGTCTAAATTGTGGCATATAAATACATTGTTGAACCCTGCTGAAATTCATTAAAAAAATCTTTATAAATTCCTTGATGTCAATTAAGCTTAATGCTATTATAAAACTGTGTTTTTTTTAGCAGTATGTGGGGTTAAATACAGGTTCCAGCATTAAAATCTCATTTCAAGTACATTAAACACAGGCCCATAAACGTCTCCCGCCACATTGTAATGAGCGGCAATATCTGATATCTGAAATCCAATTTACAGGCAGCAAGAAATGCCACATATTATTTTTACATTTATGCCACATTTACCTCTGTTCTCTGATTTTGTAACCATGCAAAAGCCGAAATATAATTTTTGTATTTTTTTTTTGACAGCTTCTTTTTGGCAGATATCTGTTCACATGTGTACTAGAGATTTCAGTCATAGATTTTCATATCCTCTGTATCCGACAATGAATGCCGTTGTTTGTGATTTTTCCAACAATACTGTTCTATCGTTATAGAATTGGCAAGCTGAAATTGTATTTTATGCTTTCTTTTATAATTTTTAAATTTAAGTGTTTATGCTAAAGCACTCAGAACAGGTGAAAAATCATACACAATACCGTGTGCAGACAAAGGGAGAAAACAAAAGCCTCAAGGTTCAAGTCTGTTGAGTATAATCCAAAAGATCGGGTCAAGGAAATCCAAAGGCAGATGAATACATTCATTCGACAAAATATCAACGCAACTGATTTGTTAAAAGTTACCAAACTGCTGCATCCCAAAATGAAAGAAAAACAAAATCAAACTTTTTTCTTTACTTACAATTAAGCCGAAGTGACTGGCACTCTCAGAGTTGAAATAAACCAAGACTGGCACTGTTGTGGCCTTGTGTGGCCGTTGTGATCCTCACTGCCATACAGAGCGTCCATACATTCAGAGTCTGATCCTGAGCAAAGCTCTGCTCCACACTCCTCCTCTAGACAGACTCAGGAACTGAAACGGAGGCGTACACATCATTCAGAAGTTTGTCTTTGAAAACCACACCCATCCCAGAGAACTGAGAGAGAAGGGGAGAGGCTGCCTTTTCCTTAAATAACACCAGAGAGGGGAGGAAACTTGTGTTTTAGCCTCAAAACAAGCCTCAAAGAATCAGGCAGGGGGCTGTGTTTGGAAAATAAAAAGGAAACAGAAAGTTAGGGATATCTGAGGTCATACGGGAAGTTTCATTTAATGACAGGGAGACCCTTAAAATAAAGCCGAACTAGGGGAAATTATTTTACACAGTCATGATGAAGGCTTTCCTTTGATTTCCCAATAGGTTTCGATTTTATTGTCATTCACATGCAAGATATCAATCTCACACACTTGACAGCATATTATCTATAATTATTTTGTCTTAAATCATGCCCTGTTATCGCCCAAAATGAGAGCAGTTTTAAACCTGTACAAGTAATGTTCTTCATGTTTAATGACCGACTTGTGTTTACAGCATAACTGTTTGTGTTGCTAGGGAACTAGCTTCTACGTTATCATCTTAATCCAATCAGTCTCAATCACAGCCCACTTGCGCCGAAACTAGATACCGCATATCCACATCCATCAATACTTGTTGTTGAGCTGTAAGTCATTTATAGCAGCAATTCACAACTGCACTCTGATTTTGCACTGGACATCATGTGGCAGCCAAACTTATTACCAAATTGAATTTCAGTATATTAGGCTTCTGGCAGCTAATAATTCACTGCGTAATATTCATTGTGCTTGGCACAAACCATACTCTCACTGCAAATTAACCCCTGTTTTATGTGTTCTGTGTCGTTTTTATTTACTCTGCACATTTTTTGTTCGCTGTTTGAGTATTAGGGCATCTCACGCAACCTGTTCATGTTGACATCTGACTAATTTGCCTAGTGACAGATTTGCTGATAAATACAGTTGTTTAATTGGTAGACAACAACAAGCAAAGCATTTGCTCGTCTGTTAAACGTTCTGTTACCATCAAACTTTTTTCTATCAAACCTGTCATGGTGTAGGTGGTAATTTTTTATTTGCTCTATCAATGGCATCAAGGGCTGACCTCCACAAGATTAGAATTAAGGGTCATCAAGGGTCAAAGGCTGACAACCACAAGATTAGAATAAACATTAATATGCTATTTCCTTTGAGAGTCACCATTAACGGCTCTTCATATTTAGTTTTAGTAATGATGTCTGTTTACACTATAATATGCAGGGTTATTTTAATTCATATTCAGGTGAAAACAATTTCTCAAATTAAGGTTGAACAAAATACTGCAAGTGTGGTACACTTCATAGTGTTTCTGACTTATGTTGTGTAAGAATATGTTTGCCTGTTTTGCATTACAATCTGACCTCAGCTTTCCTCATAATATTTTTTATTGCTTGTTTATTACTGACCCTGTACTTATTAAAAACAAGTGCTCATTCAAAATTTTATTATCTTGCTGAAAAAATGGGTAAATATTTCTAGTGAAATATTTGGGTTCTACTTTATAAAAAGGTTGTATTAATTAATTTTAGTTACTGTATATACCAGTGGTTCTCAATTCCGGTCCTCTGGGGGTGGGGTGGGGGTTGCTACGAGGACTGGAATTGAGAACCACTGGTATATACTAACATGAACAAACAGTGGACATTTATTCCAGCATTTTTGTTAACATTAGTTCTTGTTAACTCATAGCAGATTAACAACTAGTGAATATCAACAAGCATGAATTTGGATTTTAAAAACACATCAGTAAATCTTAAACTATGGTTAATTAAGTCTGTACAAGTTGTTCATTATCAGTTTATGTTAAAAAATATATTAACTAGCATTAATTAATGACATCTCTTTGTAAAGTGTAACCAAGATGTAATATGGGGTTTGATACAGTTTCACATTTTAGAAGATTTTTATTTGCAGCTCTTAATATGTTTATTGTTGCATAAAAGAAAAATCAGTCTTCTTACCTCCTCACAGGATTTTTAAGTTGTCGCAACTACATTTTAAAGAGATTGTTTACCCAAAAATGAAAATTCTGTCATTATTTATTCACCCTTTACTTGTTCCAAACCTGTTCAGTTGTTTTTGTTCTGTTGAACACAAAAGAAGATATGGTAACACTTTAGTGTAGGTCACAATTCATGCTATAAACTGTTTTATTACCTGCCTACTGTTCATTAGTAGTCATAAAGTATGATTTTATTCTGCATTCTTAATCTTTCCCAAAACTTAAACCCAACTTCTACCTTACTAACTATTAATAAACTGCTAATTAGTAGTTTATTAAGTTAGTAGTTTGTTAATACCATGAATTGTGACATAACCTAAAGTGTTACTAAAGATATATTGAAGATTGTCGGACAACTGTAACCACTGATTTCCATAGACGTCAACACATTTTCAGCTTTCATCAACATATCTTCTTTTTCTTTGGAGCAAGTCAAGGGTGAGTAAACAATGGTAAAATATTCGTTTTTTTGACTGTAAATTTATATTACTTGTCATTTTTAGACAATTTAAATAGTTTTTCTGCAGTCTTGTATGCTAAGGACTTCTCAGGGCAGCCTTTCAGAGATGTTACAGCAGGTTATGGCTTCGACTAATCAGAGCACTATTGTAGAAGAGGAAATGACACAATTAACAGCCCTGTGAGGACCTGCTTACAAAGGAGAGGTCTAGAAACAAAGTATAAAAGTCTTATTTGGTCTGGCCGGTTGCCCGGACAGCAAGTGAAAACAAAACAAAGTTTGCTCACACACTCCCTATCGAGGACTTCAGACAGCCAGACATCTAGACCTTCGAGAACACTTTCACCTGTAACTCCCTGAAAAGGAAATCTACTGCAGGGGAAACTGTGCATGTGTGTGTGTGTGTGTGTGTGTGTGTGTGTGTGTGGATGCATGCATGTATTAAGTTTGTGTATGTATGAGTCATGCTGTATGGGAGACTCCACCCTGCGTAGGAGGGCAATTGAGCCTGTCACTTACTCTGTCCTGGGAAGAACTGCCCAGACAACAGCTCTCTTTGTTCAAATGTCAGTTAAACTTGGGTAATGATGAGATCTTTCCAGCTGTCCAATCCCAAAGCTATTTCGCTGGCTTTATACAAATTGACCAATGCTGTAAAAGTAAATCATGCTCTGTATTTATGTCATTATGTTGGCCTTTTTCATCTTTTTTTTTTAAGCTTTTAAAAATGCCATTAATTTTTCTCTCTTGCTAAATTCTTACCTGTAGATTCTCCATTTTGGTGCATTCATAGCTTCCTTCTGCAGTCACGCAACCTTAAATTGCCCTTGTAATAAACATAAGTATTTTGGTTTGCGAATGTGTGTTTATGCGCGTTGCTTAATTTAGAAGAATCTGGCTGCTAATTCAAAGGCTGCAGGCTCCGTTTGGAGTAAAAGCGAATGTGGAACATGGAAAAATTCTGGGATCGCAATCTTGCCTGATTGGGTCTGTGAGGAAAGGCAAAGTTTAGCAGAGCACTATACTTCACTAACCAAATGTAAGCAAATGTACGACAACGGCCATGTTAATACCTTTGTGTAGAAGGTCAGATGTTCTTGCTTTCATCAAAGCACCGAAAGCTGTGTAGGTCTACAGTCCTCAGCATAATTGAGTACACCCCATTTTAAAAAATGAATATTTTTCTCCATTTCTCAGTGAATATAGACAATGTATTTTAGTGCATTTAAACAAAACTGATTTATTAAACAGATATATTTATTAAAATAATATTTTAGTCACCAAACATATTTAGAAATTGAAAGATAATACAATTGAATTCAAGCAAAATATCGCAACCCCACAAAATTTCAAGAAAATGTTTCTAATTTCTAATCTCTTGATTTTTCCTCTTTTTAAATTTGTATTTATTATTTTTCTATACCATACCAGTTTTTGGACCATTATCGTACGTTATTTTGTTAGATAAGCTACAGATTTGGCTTCAATACTGACTAATCTAATGTGTATATACACACATATAATATTGTATAGCTTCCTATAAGATAGATTTGTACTTATTTATGCTGAGCACTGTATTCATCTACATAGATCTTAAGCTATGTAGGAGTTCATTTTAACATGACTATGAAGTTTTGTACAAAAATCAATAAATGTATTTTATAAATTGTTTAACTTTAATACATTATTACTATTACTATTATTATTATTATTATTATTACTATTATATCTTCACCAAGGACCACAGTTTCAGCTAAAATATTCATTATACTGAAAAATAAGTCACCTAACTTGTATGCCCTGAGGGTAAGTAAATATTTTTAGAATGTAATAAGTTGTCCTTACCTAGAAATTTTAGAGCAATCGGTTTCCTCAATTTTTCTAAGTAGTGTTTTAATTTTAAGTGACCATAACTTAAAACAGTTTGTATTTGCAACTTCTTAATAAAGTAAACTTCAGTACCGTTGACTCAAAATAATTAGTTATGTTAACTTCTTATTAGTGTTCACATTACTAGGAAAATATTAGGAAACCAATTGCCTTGAAATGATCAAGTAAGCTGAATTAAAACATTTAAGTAAAGACAAAAACCAATACCTTACTTACTTACTCCCAGGGCCATTTATATCAAAGTTGATATTTAGCTGCACCATGTTGGTGTTTCATAACATCTAATTTTTACGAGGTGGGTCGTTAGCCTAATGCTCAACCTGTATTCCATACCAAGTTTATACCAAGTTTTAATTCTTCCACCTGTTTCCTCAGTTCCCTCATCACCATTCTCTATAATTAACATGCTTTTGACCACGCAAAAGTTGTGAATACATATTATTTCAAATCATGATTGCTTAAATCTATTTAGTTTAAGAACTTAAAGTGCTAAAAAGTTGGGATTACTTGTTTAAATATAGTAAGGTGAACAAACTTATTCATAATAAGTTAACTGCACGTAATTTTATTAGTGAGAAATATAATTAATTCCAAATTATATAAAAAAATACCCATCCCAAATATAACAACTATATGAATGATAAACAAAGCCTAATGCTATTAAAATGAGAAAATATAAATTAAATTAAGTTTTAGTATACATTTTTTTTTCAGATTGATTATTTTTTATGTATTTAATTTTATCCGGAAAAAATATTCAAATGTAATTTTTTACCCTTCTATTTGTAAAACAATTCTTCAAAATGCACTGCTTTTCTCACATAAACATCTCTGGAGATCTATTGGCTGTATGGATCAAAATTGATCCTGTTCTCAATTTAAAATGAATCTGAAGGAAATAATACTCTGATATTTGCTTTGAAGTCTCTGAGCACAAGGTAACTCAGGCCTAAGCTATAGAAGAGAAAAATTGGGCCCATGTGGTCATGTGTGCCACTTAATAAGGGACATTGGGTTTTGCTCTGAAGTAATCTGCCAGCTGGCTGAGGAGCCTGAATCAAATATTTAGTTTGCTTGCTGCTCGGTCCAAATAAAGCATTTCTCCATTTTGCTGTCTGAATTAGCATCCCACCGCGGTGGGTATGTTTACACCAATTAAGAATCGTTCATGTTAAAATCTGCTCATTGATTTAGCCAATGTGGCATGTTTTTTTCTCAGATTTAATTTTTTTTTTACAATTGATGCAGTGTGCATATAATAAACAAACAATTTATGCATTACTATTCATTAATTGACATTTCACCTCACTGATGTATTAAAGTTGGGAGTGTGAACAAGGGGGTTTTGTTTTGAAAGGAGTTGTACAGTCAGAATGGCATCTGGAAGCACTTATCTGGGGGCCCGACTGATTATGCTGGGTAAAAAACTACGCTGTATAGTTTTATTTAGCAGACGGCATGGCAATTAACTAATCACTCTAGTCTAGAAGCAGGTGATTTTTCCATGCAAACATGCACCCGCCATTCATACACTCTGAACATTGTTTCAACTGTTGTCTTTTTTTTAACTTCTTGGTGGTAATTCACCCCAAAATCAAACTCTTCATTTAATCACCCTCACACTTTTAAAAGTAAAGTTTCCAGAAGAAGGTTTCTGCAATGCTGCCATATTGCGAATGCACTTCCCTTAAAAAACACCCCAGTTATTATAAAATAATGAATTCTATCCAAATAGAGCTACTGAAGTATTATGGTGCTATTTGCATTAATATTGAAATATAGGGGAAAAAACTATATATATATGTGTAATATATAATAACTCATTTCTAATAACTGATTTATTTTATCTTTGCCATGATGACAGTAAATTTTATGATGACAATAAAGACACTCCTATACAGCTTAAAGGCTTAACTAGATTAATTAAGTTAACTAAGGTGAGGGTAAAAGTTATTGTATAATGATGGTTAGTTCTGTAGACAATCGAAAAAAATATATATATATCTTTAGGGGCTAATAATATTGACCTTAAAATGGCTACAAAAAATTTTAAAAACTGCTTTTATTCTAGCTGAAATAAAACAAATAAGACTTTCTCCAGAAGAAAAAAATATTATCAGAATTTTCTAATCCAACTTTTAAACATAATTTGGAAAATATTTAAAAAAGCAAAAAAAAAATCAAAGGGGGTCTAATAATTCTGACCTGAAAAAAAAAAAAAAAAAAAAAAAAGATATATATATATATATATATATATATATATATATATATATATATATATATATATATATATATATATATATATATATATATATATATATATATATTGCAGTTAATTGCAGAAGTGTTTATATAGATATACGGTATTATTGCAATATTGACCTAAGCTGAAAGAGGTTACTTTAACTGGCATAATAACCAAAAAATACTTAATGTATTGCTTTGTTGTATACATGTTCAAAGTAAATACAATTTGTCAGCAAATTAAATTGCAAAACGATGATAAAGTACAATAGGTATACTTTACATTATTATATCAGTAAATTGAGTTAAATTTAATAACAAAATGTGACTGAATTTTATTAGTTTTATTATAGTTTATAAAATGATAGTATTTTTATTAATGCTTTATAGAAATTAACTAAGAACTTGATATTACCTACGATTAATAAATGCTTAATAAATTAGTAATTGTTTAATGCCGTTAATAAATGTTTTCAATACATTTAGTTTAGTTATATTAACTGGTGTTAGCAAAATAAATTACCAAAGCCAATAGCTAGTCAGAGAATTTTTTATGTCATAGGCCAGATTAACATGTAAAATTTTAATGTTTAAAAATAAATCACCAATTGTCTTTTGGTATTTGATGCTGTGATGAACACTGCTGCAAGTACAGTGTTACTATAGCAAATACTGCAAATAGCAATCTGAATATTCTTAAAAAGCATTCTAAAAGTGTAAATAATAAAAAATTCAGTGTATTTTGAAGTGCCCACAATATTAATGTTGTTAATATTAATGATGTTTATAATCACGATATATTGAATTGTTGGTTATCGGTATATGTCTAATCGTAATGTCTGTTTTTTCCAAAATCTTGTAGCCATAAAAACATCATTTTCCGTTATAAAGAACTTTTTGTCCTATGAAAAAGTATCTTGAATGTTAATGGTTCTTCAAAGAACCTTTGATGAATAAAATGAACCTTTATTTTTAAGATTGCATGTCAAGCTCATAAGACTACTGTTCATATTTGGAACACAAATGAGGTTATTTTTATCTGGAGGTCTTACTACACTGAAATTTATTCACAGAGAACTCTGATGCTTCAAAATGTATGTAAAGAAAAAAGTCTGTATAAACTGAACATTCAGATTTTTGTCACAGATTAAGCAGATGAAGCTTAAAGAGGTATTTACCCAAAAATCAATGCGGTTTCAAACCTTTATGAGTTTGTTTCCTCTGTTAAACACAAAAGATGTTTTGAAGAAAGCTGAAAACCTGTAACCATTGACATCCATAGAAAAAAAATAAATTGTGGAAGTCAATGGTTATACAGCTTTCCAGCTTTCTTTAAAATATCTTCTTTTGTGCTCAACAGTAGAAAGAAACTCAAACAGTTTTGGAATAAATAGTGAAGTCAAGGGTGAGTAAATGATGACAGAATTTTGGATGAATTATCCTTTAAGGATAAAAGCATTATGCCTACTTTTTAAAGTGTTGAATTCTATTGAGTGATTGGAGAGTGATTAATTCTTTTTATTGGTCAGCTAGAATTAGTTCCTAAATACAGTTACCTATTTCCCAAAGCTTAGCTCTCACCACACCTTTATTAGTCAGTAAATTGACCCACTTCACTGAGTGGATTTGCCCTCAATCATACAAAACTAGCACCTAGAGGCGTCCATTAAGGGATTTTATTCATTCATTTAACAAGATCTGACTGTACGACTTCACATAATAGGCATGTAAGTTGCTATCTCTGGCAAGTTCTGACAGTCTGACAATGAAAACGTAGGTTCAGATGGATTGGGACACACCCAGGCTAATACTCTTCATCTGCTTAGTGGCTGCTCTTTCTTTTATTAAGCCAGGGAAGAAAAACTGCTTCGGAAATGTGCAAACAGTACATGTCAAGCTGCTGAAGTAAAAAAAAAGCCAAGGCAAATGAACTCCAACAAAGGTCAGTGGCAGTGAGCCATTTGGTCTTGTCTAGTTGATAAACCGCCTGCATTGTGCCCTACAGTAGTGCATGAAAGGAACACCAAATTTTTGGAAATAGGCTTATTCTACATTTCACCTAGAGTAAAACTATTAAGTTTTTCCAATTTTTAAACCATTCAGCCGTTCTCAGAGTCTGGCGGGAGCCCTTTTAGCTTAGCTTAGCATAATGCATTGAATCAGGTTAGACCATTAGCATTTTGCTCAAAAATAGAATAAAAGTTTAGATCATTTACCATTTACAGCTTTAATGTTTTGTAGTCTGGTGACACTGTGGCTCAGTTAGTACTGTCGCCTCACAGCAAGACGGTTGCTACTTCGAGTCCTGGCTGGGCCAGTTGGCATTTCTGTGTTGCATTTGCATGTCAGTGTGGGTTTCCTTTGGGTGCTCCAGTTTCCTCCACAGTCCAAAGACATGCGCTATAGGTGAATTGAATAAACTAAATTGGCTTTAGTGTGTGAATGAAGGTGTATGGATGTTTCCCAGTACTGGTTTGCAGCTGGAAGGGCATCCACTGTGTAAAACATATGCTAGGTTGGCGGTTCATTCCACTGTGGTGACCCCTGATTAATATAGGGACTAAGCCAAAGGAAAATGAATAAATGAATGTTTTGTAGTAACGTTGATGTGTACAAATAATTAAAAGTTGCTATTTTCAAGGTCAATATTGCTAGAATTGGCATAATGATCTAAGAATTTGTTGACATACCATGGGTAAAGCAGGCTCAGTAATATTACAAATCACTGTTACCTACCTAGGGACTATTTTCAAGCACTGTGTAGTTTCATTATGTTTGCTGCAGCCATGGTATGGCAGTGAAATTCCTAGATCATGATGTCAGAATGAGAGTATAGTTCCTAGCCATATCAACCTAGAAAATAGCAACTTTTTATTTTATGTAGGGTTTAGGTACACAATGTAACAGAAAAGTCAAGCTTTAAATGTGAAATTTATCAAAACTCTATCAAAATTTTTTGTGCGAGATGCTACTGGTCTAATCCGATTCAATGATTTATGCTAAGCTAAGCTAAAAGTGGTCCCACCAGACCGAATGGATTAAAAAGTATTCCTTTAAAGGCAATGTCCAGGATAAGTCACTTGATATATGCTAATATATATTAGGATTTCTGCTGGCTGAATCTATCTTTGTGGTATTGCACCATGCCGATTTTTATTATGTTTGCAAATGCTGACATTGATTTGGCCTATTGACCTCAAGGATTTTAAGCACCTTGCACACATGCCTTTACACACCCAGACATGTGTGCATCATAATTAAGACCATCAGACTTGAAGAATGAGACGGTCTGGCATTTTGTTATGCATAGTTGTGGCAGATTGGGAAAGCAGACGGAATCATCCACAGCATGCTCAGTTCTCAGTCTTATCACATTCTTACTGATGGGAGACATGATGCAAATGACCAATTGTCATTTTCTGTCAAAAAAAAAAAAGAAAAAGAAAAGGAAAAACATATATTAATAAATAAATAAAATAACAATAGCAAATTATTACTGAATTTTTTGTTTTACTGACTGTTTTGTTTTATTTGTTACAACCTATTTGGAAATAAATAAATAAAAAAAAATGTATTCAAAGAAAACCCAAAGCCATGAATTTAGTAAATAAAAAGTGGTCTCTCTATTTGTTTTTATAGATATACACTGTAAATAAAAAAAATTCAACTTTTCTCATATTATTGCATATCAAATGTTATTGAAAATTAAACATGATACAAACACCAGAAGGAAATATCTCAAAATTGATGCATCTATATTTGAATGCATTTGATTGTTAGTGACAGAAAAGCAGGATTTGAAGACTGCTCCGTCTGAGGCTGATAGTCAGTCCGATATTGTGATTAGACCCGTTTGTTTTGGTTTAGCTTAAATCATATTTCAGAGCTCAGTAATGAGTTTAGACCTGATCTCCAGATGAACTTCTGCATGATCCCTGGTTCTAATTTCAGGGCAAAAGAAAGTCTGAGCACACTTCATTTTTAACGACACTGCAATCCTGTCAACACAACACAATGTTGAAATCACCCCCTCTTTCCCTCCTTATAGTTTATTTTTGCTGATTGTTGAAATGATCTCTATGTATTTTTGCCTTCTTTCAAAATGTGTTTTTACATTAAACAAGTGAAAAAAAATACTAATAATACATGTGCAATCCCATGTGAATTGTTTATAAAATACAACCTTTTTAATAATTTATCTTTGATTTTCCAGAGCATGTATGCCAATATAAATGTAAATGTAATAACAACAAATAAATGTAATAACTATAATAATAGTTTATTAAATTTTTATTAAAATTATAGATTTTTTGCTATTATTTGTCTCTTGATTTGAGTAATCAAGCTGTTTTTTTAGGAATATTTGAGCCAAATAAAATTTAGATAAAATTGACATGTACAAATTGACAAGCAACCAAAACAAATTCTGAACAGTGAACAATGGAGCATTTTCTTAAATGCAGTAACAAAAGCCTCTTCAGCATTGTAGTCCTGGTTCACTTTTCCAGAGCGAGCAGAAGGGCTGCCAAAATCACTCTGGACCCCTCACACCCAGCACACTGCCTCTTTGAACTTTTACCTTCTGGTCGACGCTACAGAGCACTGCGCACCAGAACAGCCCGACACAGAAACAGTTTCTTCCCTCAGGCAATCCATCTCATGAACACTTGATGATAATAATTGCGAAACCAACATCACTACTTGCTATACACTTTTATACACATATACACTTATTTAACAACACACTTTACATGCCAATTTGCACATAACAGCTGCACATATAACGTTGTATATAGTAATAAACATGTACATACACTTGTCAATCTGTATATTTGCACTCACTGCTTACTTCTATTTTTTTTTTTTTTATATATATTTATTATCTGTTTTTTTGCCCTGTCTCTGTAATCCTGTTGCACTGTAGAAGCTCTGTGACGAAAACAAATTCCTAGTATGTGTGAACATACCTGGCAATAAAGCTCTTTCTGATTCTGATTCTGATTCTTTTGTTTTGTCTATAATATAATTGAAATTGTTACAAGTCTTTTTGGCGATGCATGCTGTTTTATTAAATTCTAACACATGTTTTACCGTGAGGGCATGTCACATGGCTGTACCATTAGAGAGACTTCTGATGAAATATCCCTTTAATCTTAACACAAGAGTACCTTGTGTCCTTAATAGTACTTTTACACAGTGTTGCATTTTTTTGTTCTTCTTGATCTACTTTTATGGTTCATGCATTTTCCTACTGTCACGTATATAAGAGTTATAAAGCATTGGGGTTCATGACTGTATTTTCATTTCACAGAAATTTAATAGTTTTTTTTTTTTAATTTAAAGTTGTTTTAAAATGAAAATATTTGTTTATTTATTTTGGCCATTTATGTGGGCATGAGGTAAAGTTGGAGAGAAAGAGAGGGGGAAGGGATTGGGAAAGGTCTGCAAGTCGGGATTCAAATTCGCAAAGCCCGAGACTTTCAGATTATATGTAAAAAAGATTAAATTAATAATAAATGAAAATATTAATGATAATGGCATGACTTTTCTTTTCATTTTTATAAAGTAAATTTTATAACTGAAACCTAAGACATTAATGCTAAATCAGGCTTTTCAGAACTATTTAAATAATTAACTATACTATAAGTACTGATTTACATGTATTAAAAGGATAGTTTACCCAAAAAGGACAATTCTGTCATCATTTA
Source organism: Danio aesculapii (assembly GCF_903798145.1). Lineage (NCBI taxonomy): Eukaryota > Metazoa > Chordata > Actinopteri > Cypriniformes > Danionidae > Danio > Danio aesculapii. The sequence goes on along the minus strand of NC_079436.1, from coordinate 33,446,563 downwards.
CTGAGACTTCACTTGTTGCAAACCTTAATGAGTTTCTTTCTTCTGTAGAACACAAAACAAGAAACTCTGAAGAAAGCTAGAAGTCATGTAACGATTAACTTCCATAGAATTTGTTTTTCCTAAATATAAATAAAAATATCTTCTTTCGTGTTCAACAGATTGAAGACACTCGTAAAAGTTTGGAACCATTTGAGGGTTAGTAAATATGGAGTAAATTTAGATTTTAGGGTGGACTATCCCTTCAATTGCATTCTTGATATTATTTCGTTTTGTTCTCACGGTTTATTCAGCAACTGTCAAGAGAGATGATTTGAATATTCATTCCAAACGTTTCATTTGTTTGTTTTTAATTTATTGACGTTCAAGCTGGTTTGTCAGGTCTCAAGTAATCTCAGGTTGACTTTCTTGTTCTTCCCGGGTTTAAATAAGGTTTTTATGATTTTATTTTTGTATTTCGAACCTCAGTGTACATGATTATAGCTTGTTATTGAAATGCCGAAACTGACTGTCTCTTATAACACAACAAAAGACTGAATCTTGCAGCAACTGTAAGAGATAAAGGAGATAATGACTTGTTTGTCAACTAAGCTCATGTTGACTAATGTTTTGTTGGTTTGTTTTTTTACCTATTGATTGTTTAAGTCTGTGTCAACCGGAAGTTACTGAGTTATTTCAGTATGTTGATGTACTACCAACTGAAATGGAATATTGAGTAGGGGGCGGAGCTTTCATTTTGCGCATCCTTTCTTCATATCAAACTAATAGTAAGAAGGGAGTGATTATCCATATTGTGGTTAAAGCTTTCAAAGTGACGTCAGCAGAGAAGGACCGCCACTCCAAATGTGAAAGCAAATGGTCAGAATTTAAATACCAATACATGTTTTTTCTGTGGATTATTTTGCACTGATTAATTGTTTGCCTAAAGAATCACAATGTGCACTAGCAAAATAAACATTGTAAATTTTGATTTCACGCAGACTTTAAGCTGATAATTTAGGATACTTTCAGTTAGGTCATCTAAGGTCGACTTTGAATTAGATTTATGATTTTCAGGGTTTAGAACTCCACTTGATTGCTGAATTGAGTCATTTGAATGCCAAAATCCAACACACAAGAAGAGATCGCTTAATCTTACCAAATACAACATGAGATAATGATTTAAATTAGGACTGCACGGTATATCGTTTCAGCATCGATATTGCAATGTGATCATTCACAATAGTTACATCGCAGGATATATGCAAAATTGGGTTTATATTATAATTGATCATTTGCATGTGTATTTGATGCCTGTGATTTGTATAATGGTTTTAAAAAGATTCAGGTATAAGGAATTGTACCATTTTTGTACCTTAACTACAATTATTTTTATAGATTTTTATTTTTATTATTCAGTTACTGTATTTGAATACTGTTAGACTAACGATAAAACACTTCATTTCAATTGTATCTTTTTCTTTTTCATTGTTATGCATGAAAATACTCACAACACATGCAAATACAGAAATGCCATGCAAATAGCACAGACCACATTGAAAATATGTCAGGGCACACCAAAAAGTTTATAAATTGTTTATTAAATTTTGTGGAGATGCAAATAGTAAACATTAACTCATCAATCTCTGACTAAACATGTGCATTAAAATACAACACATGCAAATACAGAAATGCACTGCAAATAGCACAGACAACAACGAAAATGTGTCGGGGGAGCTTAACAATTTTAAAGATTGTTTATTAGATTTTATGGAGAATCATCCTAATCGATCTAACATTATAAATTCTTTCCAAATAGAGACATTAAGTCATCTGGTGAATATATATTTATATCATAATATATATCACAAAATAAAAACATATTGCAATGTTACACTTTTCCAATAAAATTCTGCCCTAGTTGATGTCTTTGATGTTCAACCAATTTTCATGAGCTCTGTTTAAGCTAATCGAGAAATCTCCAATTTTTTTTCCTTTTTTTGTGTTGCACTAAAAATTGCTGTAAAATTTACAGTTTTACCGGCCATTTTGGTTGCCAGTAGTACTGTCAAATTTACAAGTCCACTGTAAATTATTAACAATTATAATTGTGCTGTAGATTTACAGCACAATTGTAACTATTAATTTACAGTGAGCTTGTAAATTGTACAGCATTGCTGGAAAAAATGTACTGGCGCACTATAAATTGAAAATTGCTTACAGCACAATGTAATAGTTAATTTACAGTACACTTGTTCATTTTACATTATTACTGGCAACCAACAATGCCAGTAATCCTGTAAATTTTAACGCAATCTTTCATAGTGTGGTTTGTTGACTTTTTTTTATTATTTGATCTACTGGCAATCAGGCAGCTTTTTTTTGTTTTGTTTGTTTGTTCTTCCTAGCTTTAAATTAAAATTTTATTACAAACTTTTCAACTCCACTATTATATATGGCTGCTGAATTGAGTAGCTTGTTTTTTGAATGCCTAATCTGTCTCTCTATGTATTTACTATGTAAACTATGTAATTTTTTTTCCAATTTGTTTTGCACAGCAACTGCATAAGCACACACTGATTTGAATATTAATACCGGTTGTCGTATTAGTATATTTGTTGCTTTTTTTTATCTATCGAGGTTTCTTCAGCTCTCTTTAAGCTAATGGTGTAATCTCACATTGACACTTGGAAATTCGATATGAATGGATTTGTCTGGGTCAGACCCTGACAGGGGAAACAACCGACACAAGTGCCATCAAACCATGTGTTTCGGGCTATCTAGCAGCATCTGGATCCAATTTCCGCCTTTGGTTGTGTGTCGTGGAGCGAAGGGAAGCTTATGCCATGAGTCACTGCCCTCAAGCACTTTGCTCGGTGGCTAGTCGTGTAAAGCCAGCCATTGTAATCTGCTCTCTTCTGAACACAAACCCAAAAACTGGCCCGAGGTTGAGGTCTCGTCTCTTTCCCACAGCAGTCTTTTGGTTGAGATGGATAGACAGACAGCTGGAGCTCACTGTTAACAGCCATCTTTCTCCTTGTGAGCTGATAATCAGCAGATGGTCAATATCGTGAGCATAGAATCCACTCCTAGTCTTTACCTCGTCTGACCTCTCCAGAGGTGCTCTCATGGGTTTCAAGGAGCACTGAGAACACTTTGCAGATGCCAGAACCAGTTTCATTTAACCTAATACTGTTGAGCTGTCTGCCTTTTTATAAAAATAATAAATAAATAAATAATTTTCTTTTTCTTTCTTTCTTTCTTTCTTTCTTTCTTTCTTTCTTTGGTTATTATATTCTGTTGCTTGTTCATTTATTCATTTATTTATTTATTTTATTATTGGCTCAGAACAAAGGCAAGAGACATATAAATGACAAGACATGGGCAGTGCCCGAGTTCTGCCACCAAAACAAGTATCAACAAGACCGAATCCTGGCAATTATGTTATTATTGAATATTCTTAAAAGGATAGAACTTTATTGTGAGCAAGTAAGTGATACAGGTTTAAAACAACATAAGTATGAATGAAGTGTATAGTGAAATATAATAAATAAATATATATATTATTTATTTATTTTTTTTCTTCACTAACGGCTCAAAAACAAGCAATGTCTGTCTTGAAAAACATTTTGTAAAGATGCTTTATTTAACCTACTGTGCTATTTTAGCAAGTTGTAAATTAAATGGTTTTAATCAAATGAATACTTTAATGTTGAATACTTAATAACAAACCCTGAATATATTGGATCACACCAAGGGCTGTGGTTAATTATATTTTTATAATTAATTATATAATTATATAATTGTGAGCATGATTTCTGCTTGATTATTTTAGCAAAATCTTTTTTTTTTATTTATTATTTATCTATTTTGATATATCCAAACAGTAGTGTATGCGTAAATAAGTGTACATAGTGCTACGTGATAAACAAAACTATGCTTTGTCACAGGTGCAGATTCACGGACGCATCACTGTATTTTGTACGATTCCTTAGATTGGTTATCTTTATATCAAAGGAGAAAATTACATTTATACTTATTTATTTTAAAGACTCTCTTAGGCAAACTACCTTCTTGTCTTTCTAATCTGCTAACATTTCACATAAATAACCAACGCACTAGATTTGGTTCCTGTATTCGGTTTACAGTCCCAAGGGTATTTTCAGAATTTGGAAAATGGGATTTTTCCTTTTATGGTCCTATAGGGCTTCAAATGACCTGCAAAATGAGCTTTATCTTTACACACTTCCGACTCTGAGCACCTTTAAACATGTAACTTTATAACATCTTAAAGGACACCTGTAATTGTTTTTTCTGATCTGATCTGATCTTTTTTTTTTTACTAATGGTGATTTTGTCATTTTTTGGTATTGTTTTCTGTGATTTTTGTGTGAAAATTTAAGTGCTGCCTGCCGTCTTGACCATGTCTCACTGGAAGAAGAGACAGTACTGTCTCAATGTGATCTGGCTAAGTAAAGGAAAAAAAGTGTAAATGTATTTTCACAATCTCTGTGCTATGTACTTTTAATAGAAAAAAAAAACATTTGCTTAATTAGTAAGTATCATAATACTAAAATTGTACCACCTTTTAAGGTATTAAATCACTCAAATTCTTTCTGTAGAAATCATTTCACTCTGAAAATCAATGTCACAAAATCTTAAATAAAACCGAAATAAATAAACCTAAAATAAAATAAATTTGAGTGGCACGGTGGCTCAGTAGGTTGCACTGTCGCCTCACAGTGGGAAGATCGCTGGTTCGAGTACCGGCTGGGCCAGTAGGCATTTCTGTGTGGAGTTTGCATGCTCTCCGTGTTCGTGTGGGTTTCCTCTGGGTACTCCGGTTTCCCCTACAGTGCAAAGACATGCAGTTTAGGTGAACTGAATAAATTAAAATGGGCGTAGAGTATGAGTGCGAGAGTGTATAGTTCCGCTGTGTAAAACATATACTGGAATAGTTGACGGTTCATTCCGCTGTGGTGACCCCTGATAAATAAGCCAAAGGAAAATGAATGAATGAATAAACGAAATTTTGTGTTGTGTTAAGATGAAAGTACAATTAATCTAACGAAAAATAAAAACAAAGTTGGATTAATGATAAAGATTGTAATTTGGAATAAAATTATATTCATTTTTACCATTTTTTTTGTTTATTGTTAGTTTATAAATGTCACATTGACTCAAATAAAGGCGTAATCTATCATTAAAAATAAAGTTTTGCAATTCTATTGTGTTGAATCTGTGCTTGTCTATGTTGCCATCGAAGAAATTTCCACTCATTCCACACCCATTGATATGTCTAAATTTGGTCCGAAGATCATTTGCTTCAATTCTGTCAACATTTACCCTCCCTTGTGTCAAGTTAAACTTGAATTTTCCCATGGATCACAAAAGGACTAAACATGTTGAACTTTGAGATTGAAAATGCATTATGATCAGTGACTGCACGTTCAGTGCAGGTTTAAGTGGTTTATTTAATAATATAATTTTACTTCTTTATCCTTTTTTATTTTTATTTATACTTACCATTAAATAATTAACTTTTATTTTTTGCATCAATTTACTCAATTAATTAATTACTTAATGTGTCTGTACAACACAGTTTTAATGTTATAATTTATTTAATATTTCTAGATAAGTTTTATTATTATATAATGTTTGTTTATTAAAGTAATTCAGAAATAGTTTATTTATTATCTTAGATTAACTTTGTATTATGTAACGTTTAATAATGATAGTGCTCCATTTTACTCAAATTAATTAAAATACGGCAATGTTACATAATTCATCAACATTAATTTAATTTTGTGTAAGATACAAAGCTTACTGCTCTGTTTGTACAAAAAAAAAAAAAAAACGGAACTGTTATCATCACTGATATAAAAAAACGGTAATATCCAGACGTATTGGGAATAGCAAGAGCACAATTTTTGAGTATACGTTCGTGATGCATTCAATTTAAAAAAAAAAAACATTTTGCCCTAAAAGTAGTTTCTTGTTGTAAAGACATATGAAAAAAACATTTTCATACAAAGCTGCTTTGAAATTAAATGGACTGCAAAAGCACAATACAAATTGATTTGACCTGACCTGATCGAGAGAGAGAAAAAAACACCCAATGCAATATAAAGCAGTAGCAAAATTGGATAAATGCGCAACTAAATGATTCAGAGTACATTCATTAGAACAAATCTGGTTTAAATATTACTTTTGTTGAAAAGGCTTAAAGGGGTAGTTCATCATTTTCAAGCCCTTTACTTGTTTCAAATCAGTTTGAGTTTCTTTCTTTTCTAGAACACCATAATAATGTGTAAATGATCGTTTTTATTTTTGCATGAACTTGCTATAAGAGGATGTTTACTTTTTTCACTCCAGTATTCATATAACTCAATAATTTACTACAATTTACATATTCGTTTCCACTTTTTGTATTTTATTAAGTACAACAAATATAATTATGTCCTCTTACAATAGGACAACTACAGTTGAAGTCAAAATTATTTCTTAATTATTTCTCAAATATTTCTCAAACTATGTTTAACAGAGCAAGGAATTTTTCACAGTATTTCCTATAACATGTTTTCTTCTGGAGAAAGTCTTATTTGTTTTATTTTGACTATAATAAAAGCTGTTTTTAATTCTTGTTAAATCATTTTAAGGTCAATATTATTAGCCCCCTTAGGCAATATTATTTTTTCGATTGTCTACTAAACAAACCATCATTATATAATAACTTGCCTAATTACCCTAACTAATAAATCAGGAAGGCTCATAATTCTGATTTCAACTGTATATATTGGCAAGTCATTGGACAGCAGTGGTTATTCTATAACAAATCAAGAAAAAAAACTCTAAAAGAATTGTTTTATTCCAGCCAAACAAAATAAATATGACTTTCACCAGAAGAAAGAATAAAATAAAAACAAATACTATGTATAATTCATTGATTGCTCAAACATCACTTGGGAGGTATTTCAAAAAGAATGACAATTTCACAGGAGGCCTTCATTCATTCAGTCATTCATTCATTCATTGACTGTTCTTAGTATTTTCTAAAATATAAAAATATATATTTTAGATTTTTTTTGACCACTCTTTCTAATGTTCAAATAATCAAACAAGAATTCTGGATATGAATGTTGTGATTTTTTGTTGTTGTTGTTGTTGCTTTTTATTAATTGCATATTTAAACATAAAAAACTTGCAGAACAAAAATAAAGTCTCTTAACGTAATTCTTAAAGAGCATATTTTAGGTTAAAAAACTATTTCAAAAAAAGTAGAATCGTTTGTGAAAATACTATATAATACCATAAAATACCATATTAAAATGTTTTACGAAGTGCAAGGGCACAAATTTGAAAGAAAATGTGTCTGTTTTCCCACTTCTGGAAAATCCTCATTTTTTTTCTAACTACCCCAGTGACGTCAGATTGGGGACTTATTTGACAGGCGTGCACTGTTTATAGTGAGGCAGAGTAGCATATAGCAGAAACGCTTGTTAGTTTTGGTGTAATTTATCATCATCGTGGTATATTGTTGTGTTTATGGGAACTGCATAAACTCCAGCCTGTCAGCATATCTAGTCCACAAGTTTCCCGTTGCAATTTTGGTTAATTTGTGTTTGTGAAATGGGATGAATCCGATAAGACCGAGTTGATGCGAAAGCAATGAAAACACACCATATAAAACCTATAAAAATGTTGTGTATTAACAGTGCTTATGATTTTGTGCTATATAAATAAAACTTGAATTTGAGTTGAATTAGAATTTGAACTTGAATTAGGGTTGAACTAAGAGTTTATTTACCCTTAATTGCAGATCTGTTGATCAAACCTTTGTAAATATTTTAAACAGTAACATGACTTGTACTTGTATTTTTTATGGATTGTTGCCTAAATGAGATCCAATACAGATCATTTTATACCCAATGAAAAAAAAAAACTGACGAAAAAGACACATATTTAAAAAACTTATTTAAATTGTTTCAATATTTGATGATGTTTTTATTTTAATACAAAAGCTCTGAAAACCTTTTGTATAATAAAGATTTTCAACAACCTTGTTTACATGTTTCTGCATTATTTCAGATGTTCTGTGTTATTTGTGTTTTGTATTCACTTATCTACAATAAAAAAATAGGGTCAATGTGGCATATCTCTGTTAAATGCTCATTAGTTTCTGTTACTGGTAAGTATTAATATTTATAGATGTTCAATACTAGATTTGCTATTGCCAGATAAGATTTCGTTAACATATCTGTCTGTAAGCCAACACAGGCCTCATTGAGAACCTGCTCTGTTCTCCTCACAATACAGCTCAATTACTCTTCTCTGAGTGCTGTTCTGTCTGCTGGTCTGTCCACAGGCTTATAACTGTATGGCTGTGGTCCGTCGTTTGTGTGAGTCTGTCGTGTGAGTATCTCGGCATCCAAACGCCCACCGCGATCACTTGTCTTCATACTGTGTATATGCGCGAATTCCCTCATCCGACGTCACGTCCGGTCTGGCGATTTTTAAGATGCGGAAGTAAATTTCCATGACTAAAAACGACTCCAGATGGCTTAATATTAAACTTTAACGTATATTTTATAGAAAATCTAGTTCCTACTTTACTCTTACGCACATTGACTCACTTGGGTGTCTAACATACAATATGCTCTTTAAAATAATAACCGCTGTAAAGTATGATGGCGACTATTTGTTTTTTTTTTTTGTAATTTTGACCAGCGATATTTTACCTTAACCATTTAACTTCAACTCTAAGAAGAAAAAAGTCACATTTCTGTGCTTAAATTGTGTTCCTAACACCACTTAAACCAATTGTGAGATTTTTGTTTTAATGTTAATATTCAAGAGCAGACAGTTATGCTAGTTAAAGGCTTAATAAAAGTCTGTTTGTCTTCCTGGTTGCACTGTTCTAAGTCATGTTTGGATTTTCTCCCTCTCACACACACACAGAGCAGTAGAGAAGTTCTGAGGGACTATATGTAACTGTGAGACCCAAGTGTGAAAACAGCTCCGTTTTCATGGCATGTCTGTTTTCCTCTCTTTCTTCTGCAAGAATGGTGTTGAAAAGCTGTGCTGTGTTGAGTGTAACAGTGTGTTCGGGAGGGGCTCTGGAAATGACCTCATTTAGTTTTCACATCCTATGCATTGTGAGTGATGCATTGTGCGAGGGTAGTGATGGAGACTGTGGATTTTGCTCACATGCAGCGTGATGTGGTTCCTCCGCTTCCTGTTTGCATGTTTAGTGATGGGATTCTGATAGTTGCTAATAACAATGTGTCATTTCAAAATAAAACCCAAAGACTGTCATTCACAAAAAAAAAAAACAGATCTTATCTGGACTCTCGGCCACGATGGAGACTTGCAAAACTTCCGTCGGTCTTAATATGGTTTTGTAGTGTGTATATGATGATGATTTACTTAATGATTCTGATAATATTAACATTTACACAAAGCAAAATGCATATTTCGACTGTTAATCATTCATTTATTTTCCTTCGGCTTAGTCTCCATTTTAGTGGTCACCACAGCAGATGAACCGGCAAATATTCCAGCATTTTTTTTGTATGTACGCAGCGGATGCCCTTCCAGCTGCAACCTAGTATTGGGATACTGGGAAGCACCCATAATACACACTCATTCAATTAGTTTATTCAATTGACCTATACAGCATGCTTTTGCACCCGGAGGAAGCCCACACGAACATGGGGAGAACATGCAAACTCCACACAGAAATGCCAACTGGTCCATCAGGGACTCGAACCAGTGACCTTCTTGCTGTGAATCAACAGTGCTAACCACTGAGCCACCGTGACACCCTTATATCGACTATTATGATAACGTTAAATAAGGTGAATAATAAAAAGTACATTTGCTCCAATCCTAAAAGCAAATTTTGGGTTGTTTTATTTAATATTATGGTCATGGTATAGCATTAACAGTTTCACAGTGATATCATCTTTTTGAGCATTAATGGTAAATTAAAATGCATATTAAAGAAAGTACATTTAATGTTGTTTTATGTGGTGTTTTATTAAATATTATTGTCATGATATCGTTAACAGTTCCATTGAGGGCAATTTTTTATAAAGGTAAATTAAAATGAATTATAAAAAGTAAATGCGCTCAAAGACATTCAATATTTTTTATGTGGGAATTTATTAATGTTAAGGTTCTGAAAATATTAACTGTTACACAAAGCGAAATCCATATTTTTAAACTTTTTTACCAAGTTAAAAGTATTTGATGATGCTGCATTCAATAAATATAAAATTAAAGAGTGACATCAATATTTTTGATTTAAAGTTATAAATTTTGTCAAATTATTTAATAAATAATATTTTTACTAAATTAAGGGCGTACTCTCACTAGGCACGGTTGTCTTGAACTGTGCTGAAGCACGGTTGGGTTGTCCCCCCTCCCCTCTCCCCCGACGACCTGCACTCACACTGCATCTTTACCTACCGAACCCGAATGAGTACGCTTATGTCATCGATGATGCTACTGTTCAGTTTAACAGGGAGAGAAGCGCTCTCGCTCAGCACAGTGGAGATTGCTTTAGTTATATCATTTAAGTCGTTTGGGATGCAGTGACACGCAGTCAAATATTTTGCCGAACAGATCAGCCACTTTTGACATTCATAAATAAACTTGCTGAAGGTATTAGGAGGTTTGCTGAAGGTCCAGCTGACGTGCAGCGTGGGGTTTGCATCTTTACTAAACTACGACAGTTTGCGTTCATTAATCCGCAAGAATGATTAATACAATGATAATCAAACAGTCTCTTAAAAGTGATGTCGTGTCTTTAGTTTTGGGCTCAGGCACACTTTTCACTCACACTGCAAGCATACCACGCCAAAGCCCAACCCAACCACGCTCTGGCATGCCCCTTCCAACCGGCCCTGGGTCGGCCAACTAAACCACTTCTGGGCTGGATTCTGAGCACTCACACTTGTCAAACAAACTGGGAAACGCACCTGGGCACAGTTCGGATAGCATAGTGTGAATAAGCCCTAAAAGTATGGGATGATGCTGAATTTACTACATATAAAACAGAAGAGTCATATCAATATTTTTGACTGTTATAAATCTAGTCAAATTAATTAATAAATAAATGATTTTTACCAAATTAAAAGTATTTAGGTGGTTCATTCCACTGTGGTGACTCCAGATTAATAAAGCAACTAAGCCAAAAAGAAAATGAATGATTGAATGAATAAAAGTATTTGATGATGCTGTGTTTTAATAAATATAAAATTGAAGAGTGATATCAATATTTTTGACTGTTAACAAATCTAGTTGAATTAATAAATAATTAAGTTTTACTAAATTGCTGTATTTAATAAATATAATAAAATTGAAATAAAATAATAATAATTAAATGATTGATAATTAATAAGCATTTTTGCTCAATTCAAGGTAAAATCATTAAATAAAAATATACATATTTCTGAAATAGTATGGTTCCCATATTTATACATGCACATATTTGGAAACTAAAACATTATTTTAATCTATTTATAAAATATAGGTTTTGTGGATTATACTTTAAATCCACAAAACCTATATTTTATAAATTGATTAAAATAATTGTTTAGTTTCCGAATATGTGCATTTTTAAAAAATCCTTCTTTCAATATTTCTATATTTAATAAAAGGAATAACTTTGTCCACCCTTTTCAACAGTCAAATTGAGCAAGGTCACAAGGTGCTGTCAAGCTTCAAAAAAGACACAGAAAAAAACTTCAAAAGCGAACAAAACATGAGCAATTTTGTCTGTTCTCGACTCAAACCTGTCATAGTGCTGAAATCTACAGTAGCACACAAATCCTGCTTTTATGTGACTTTAATGGCATGTCCAGCTTTGAAGCCACACATCTCCTGTTCACCTTCACTTTCATTACACTGACAAAACTGGGCAGGATATTCACCTTTTTGTGCTCTCCGAAAGAAGGAAAGTCATTTGGAACAACATGAAAGTGAACAAACTCTGTCAGGATTTGAATTTCTAGTCCTTTAAGCAAGAGGGAAAAAAGAAACATCTAAAAGACAAGTTGAGTCAGACCACCGTGCGTATTTGACAACGGTGCGCGGTTTATTATTTCAGGCCGATTCCCTCCTCCCTTCACTTCATTTGGGTTAATGTTCTCCTCTCATTTCCATATGAGTCATTTTGTGGTTTGGAAACAGGTCAGTTTCTGACTGCAGCTCCCACAAGAGATTGTAAATAGAGTTCGGGGAGAGACTGGCGGTCTATGGGTGGCACACGGTAGCCTTGGTGCTTCTGCGCTTCAACTCTGGGGTGGTTTTTCTGTGCGTTTCTGGTTGGGGTGTCGAGGGTGGACGTGTTGAGTGATATTAAATAACATGGCAGCCAATTTCATGTACTATCAATAATACATAGCCTTATTTGCCCTTTTGCTTAGAGCTGGATTTATGGAGATCAGGGTTTCCAGCCACTTCTGGTGATCATTAATCATTGATTGTCTAAGAAAACAGTAAAATTTTATTTTTATTTACAATTTATGCTATTAACAAACCATTAACTAAGACTATTAGATCAATAAACTACTAATTAGCTGTTTTTAAATATTTAGTAAGGTAATAGTTGGGTTTAGGTTGATTAGGTATGTAGAATTAGATAATACTTTATAGTATTCATATCTTAATAACAGGAAGGTAATAAGCCAGTAGTTAATAGTGTGAAATGTAACTAAAAAATAAATAGTTCCTAATCAAAAAGATTTATTCATTTAGATTTACTCCCCATTCCTGAAGGTAAATAGTGTAATAAACAGGTAAATAGAAATACAATTATTCATTGTTAGTTAACTCACTGTGCAACTAATGTTGACAATTTGGCTTTTTAAATATAGCTTTACTGAATGTTAAACTATGATGATTAATAAATGCTGTGTAAGTATTGTTCGATATTGGTTCATGTTAGTAAACACAACATTAGTAACTAACATTAACTAATGAACTCTTATTGTAAAGTGTGACAAATTTACTAATATACTCATTTGGTATGATTAAATATGCCAATTATCCATCGTTTTATTAAATATGGGCACATTTTTTGACATATTAGAATTATATATTAGGTTTTGGGTGTGTCTCATTGTCTTTCTGTAATTCCTAAAATACCGTGAACAGAATAACAATAATAATAATAATAATAATAATAATAATAATGATAATAATAATAATCACGATAATAATAATAATAATAATAAGAAGAAGAAGAAGAAGAAGAAGAAGAAGAAGAAGAAGAAGAAGAAAAAAAATCTAATTAACAGTTGAAGTCAGATTTATTAGCCCTCCTGAATTATTAGGCCCCCAATTTATTTTTTTTCCCAAATTTCTGTTTAACGGAGAGAAGAATTTTCATTACATTTCTAAACATAATAGTTTTAATAACTCATTTCTAATAGCTGATTTATTTAGTTTTTGTCATGATGACAGTAAATAATATTTTACTAGATATTTTTCAAGACACTTCTATACAGCTTAAAGTGACATTTAAAGGCTTAACTAGGTTAATTAGGTTAACTAGGCAGGTTACACTGAAAAAATTATTCAAAGTTGATTCCTTGGATTTACTAAATTTTTTTACGTTAAGTGGTTTTAAACAATTTATTTGGGCTGAATTTAAACAAACAAATTAAGTTGAACATTGCTCAATTTAATTTGTTTGTTTAAATTCAACACAAATAAATTGTTCGCAAGAGTTTTGCATGCAACACTTTTTTCAGTGTAGGGTAATTAGGCAAGTTTTTGTATAATGATGGTTTGTTCTGTAAACTAGCAAAAAATATAGCTTAAAGGGGCTAATAATTTTGACTTTAAAATGTCTTTTAAAAAATTTTAAACTGCTTTTATTCTAGCCGAAATAAAACAAATAAGACTTTCTCCTATCAGACACACTGTGAAAATTTCCTTGCTCTGTTAAACATAATTTGGTAAATATTTAAAAAAAGAAAAGAAATTCAAAGAGGGGCTAATAATTCTGACTTCAACTGTATATATAGATATATAAAAACTTATTCCCACCCTATTTACCTTCAGGAGTAGGAAGTTCCTAAACAAGGCTATACATCTTTGAGTTATATTTGCAGTTCATCTTTTTGTTTATATATAAACCTTACACAAATTCCAGATTTAATGAAAACTATACAGTATGGTCTGCTGAAGTGGAGATTTATGGCTCAGTGCAGGAGAAAACACATTGTAAGAAAATGGCTTTTAAAAATATGTATTGTCTGCAGAAATAAAGTGTGATAAAAATAAACACTTACAGAACATTTTGAGTGTTTAGCTTACAGTAAAACTCTTTATGAAAACCAAAAATCTCTAAATTGACAAGAGTATGCAAAAACTTTTTAGTTGCACTAAAATAAAGAAGTAGATAGACAATAAAAAAATTAATTTAAGAAATATATGTGATTTATTATTATTTTTTATTTTATTTTCTCATTAACCTCAGACTGATTGCTGTACGGTGATCTAGGAAGCTGCTTTATCTGTATCACTGTCATCATTACCATTCAATCCTGGCAGCCGCTGCACTCAGACGGCTCATTCATTTACTTTTAACTGGAGATCCAAGGTGGATGCCAGCTGTGTTTTTTATTTCTGTATTTTTTGGGTCCATCAGTAAAAACTCCCTCATACAATATTGCAGGCTAACAGAAACCAGAGCATGATGATACTTTCTATGCCAGTGATCATTACTGTAAGTTCACCAGATCCTCTCCAGACTCTCCCTTCAATTGCATTTGTGTTTTACCCAGCAACACACAGCATGATGATTTTTATATATGTAGTGAAAATCCTATGTTCTAATCTTCATTGAAGCTATAGAATGAGGGTATAATGTGTCTGATTTTATAAACATATTTTTATGCAATTACATTTTTATTTTTGTTATAATAAATTTTTTACAAATATTACACATTTAATGAAAAAATGATTAACATTTAAATATAATAAAAATATATACCGTTTATTTTAATTGTTTTTATTTTACATTCTGTTTAGTTATATTTTTAACATGAAACTATATGCTATAAAATCAATGACATTTAGAATAATGCATGACATTTTATTTGTTTAAAGTTAATTGTGTTTTACCTTAATTTGTTATTTTATTTTACTTTCCAATATATTTTTAACATTTCTAAATTAGCTTTAACGTCATTGTTTAGTTTAGTTTAGTTTTGTTTTGTTTTGTTTTGTTTTGTTCTTGTTAAAGTCAGCTTTGTTGTCAATTCAACCACATGTACATGGACATACAGAGAATTGAAATTGCATTACTTTCAGTTGTTTTGTTTTGTTTTGTTTTGTTTTGTTTTGTTTTGTTTTGTTTTGTTTTGTTTTGTTATGTTATGTTATGTTTTTTGTTTTGTTTTGTTTTGTTTTGTTTTGTTTTGTTTTGTTTTGTTTTGTTTTGTTTTGTTTTGTTTTGTTTTGTTTTGTTTTGTTTTGCTGATGGTTGTGGTGACCAAGTGACTTCAAACAGGTGTCACTGACGCACATGGAGACATTCTGTCCCCATTTAAACCTCGGAAATGGTAATTTTTCCCAGAACATTAGGGAATAACTGTGTGTCAGTGCGTGCAAGAAAGAGGGGAAAGTTGGAATCAGCTCACAATATTAGGCTTTGGCAACACTCGCGTCTCTCTCCCTCTCTTGCGTTCTCTTTTCCTGCACTTCTCTTTGGCCGACGTGGAATAAATTATGTTCAGTTTGGTATGGGTTACCCAGTTCTGATGAATCATAAGCTTGTGATTTCAAAATGTAAAAATATCACAAAGAGCTACATTGTTTCAACAGCCAACCCCCAAAGATTTTTTTTCTTCGTCATTTTGTCTATTATGTCCGTGTAGTAAATCAATGCTAGTGAACGTAAATCAATTTAGACATCACATGTTGTTAAACTTATGAAAATGTCATATTTTTTTTCTCAGATTTACGACAACTGCAGATCATGTAGCGCTAATGTTAAATAATCAATTGTACACTGTTCTGAACTCTTGACAATATGTCTAGGTAATTCGGAGGGCGAGTTAGTGTTACCATGATCCACACCCATAGTCTCTTGACCGTTTCCTCACACGACTCTTTGGATGCCATAAGGCTGTGTGTTTGATCCGAGCCTGTCTGGCATAAGTCTGTTTTTTTTTATTTAATGTCCAATTGAATGAAGAATGACGTGAACAACCCGCTGTACCCACTGGGTTAAAGCACTCCCATTCCCAGCCTTTTCCAGTGGTTTTGGGATATCTGAGGCTAGTGATGATCAAGGCGATGCTGCTTTCCTCTCTGAGAACCTTTGATATTAGTCACTGACCGGATGGATGCGTCTCTGGAGGGGAAAAGTTTTAGTTTCCCAGATTTCATGGGTGTTTATTGACAGAAGTTTGTATTTGTATGAAAATTTTCTTTGTTTGGAGCTTGAAATGCAATGCTTTGGGAATGGTTTTTATCAACATGATGTTGAATCACATGTTTAGATGCAGATTTAGATTTAGATATGTATGCTTTTGTTTGTGGAAAGTTTCAAATTAGTGCAAGGAGGGAAACCATGTGATGTTTATTTTACCCTTTGTGTGTGTGTTTTATTTTTTTTTTACCTCTGGCTTTATAGTTATAGGATTTTGAGAATCATGTTTGCACTACTTTGGGAGAGTAAGACATATGCAGTAGTTGAAGGAAAAGTAATTAGGCCTACTGCATATTCTTTTTCAAATATTTCCCAAGTGCTGCTCTTTAACGTATTTTAGAGTGTGTTTAACAGAGATAGGATTTTTTTTCAACACATTTTTCAACATAATTGTTTTAATAACTAATATCTAATAACTAATTATTTAACGACAGTACATAATATTAGTTATTTTACTAGGTAAAAGTGCAATTTAAAGGGTAAACTATGTTGACTCGGCAAGATAGGCTAGTTATTATCCAAGCATGGTTTGTTCTGTAAAAAAAGATTTCTTAGGAGGGCTAATAATATTAATACATTTATTACAATTTTCCTTCATTCCAAAAATGTAAGAGTTTTTAAAGACTTTCATAATTAAAAGTTTTGCATTCAACTGTACCTTTTAAATAAACGGTAAAATGGCTAAGCTTTTCACTATTTACTTAATAAACCTAATGTTTTTAAACCACAAAACAACATTTTATTATGTATTTGAAGACAAAGCACTCTATCTTGATGTCTGCGGTAAATAAAGAGTTGCTGAAGTGTTTACAAATTCTTAAGTCTGCATAAACTGTACAACAAAATTCATATAAACTCACCTAGGCCATTAGTCAACTATGACCCTTTACTAAAACATGCATCTGAATTCACACAAAGCCTCCGAACATCTTATCTCTAATAAGTTGTTGATCATTAAAATCAATTGTTTGAATTAACAGAGCAGAGGTCTTCTTTCGTAGAGCTCAGAAATGTGATCTTTAAGTTTAATGCCTGGGCAAGTGCATTTACTACACCCATATAAAAAAGCATTATCAGCGGGATCAGCACCCTGTGTAAGGGCAGGAAAGAGGGTGTTTGCAGATGCATGTTACTGGTGACTCATATCGATGAATATCTTTAGCAAAAATTCACAGAAAATGACTGAGATTTTCTATTGCTGCCATTTTACAGTTTGTTTTCAATTTTTGCATCAAGAAGGTTACTAAGGTGAGACAAATACAGGAAAACAAATTATATACCATTCAGTTGTGAGATTTTTTCCTACACTCAAAAACATATATTTTAACTTGTTCAAACTACTTATTTAAAATAAGCTGAAACAACACAATCTTTGAGATTTTATTTGCACAACTTAATTTTTTATGTTCAATCCACATAAATTTGTTAAAAGTGTTGGGACAACATGAATTAATTGTGTGGAACCCTGCATTTTTTACAGTGTATTTAGCTGTTCTTGAAATAGTTTTTCAGTGTAGTGTAAAAAACCATCCAAAATAAAATGAAGTATTTATTTAATAGCGCTTTGTCTTATCTTATTTTACAGTAGGGCTGCACAATGTATAGTTTCATCATTGATATCGCAATGCACACATCCGCAATAGTCACATCGTAGCATGTGCAATGTCTACTCATGGTTGTGGCTGATATAGTACAACAGCCATTTAAAAGTTTATAAAGTTTATTGGTTGCATGTTTTTAGACCTGTGATTGTTATTATTAAGGATTTCGAGAGAGCTTAAAAGCACAAGGAATTCTAACGTTTGTCGCTTTAGACTACAAATATTGCTTATATTTAATTATTCATATGATGAAGACTGTACAGTGATAATTTGCATTTAATTATTCAAATTCTGTGTCTGAATACTATAAGACTTCATAAGAAAATCAGAATAGCACTGCTTCTTTCATTTGCATCTTTGGTATTTTGTATATAGCTTGTAATTTGATTGTGTGTTATGCAGAATAATCCTAATCAACCTAAATTTAAGAATTCTTTGCCCCCCAAAAAGCTATTCATGTCATCTAGTGAAATTATTGCAAATTATTGAAATTTATTACAAAATATATTGCAGAAAAACTAAATATTGCAATGTGATTTTTTTTTTTCCAATATCATGAGTCATGAGTTTTTATCCTGCTCTGAGCCAAAAAAAAAAACATTTATTTATTTATATATTTTAAATCTAAATGATTTTCTGAATTATTGAGTGATAAAAAAAAAAAACATTTGGTCACACTTTATTTTGGTGGTCCGTTCGTTGAATTTAGGTAACATATACATGCCAACTAATTCTCAGATTATTAGTAGAATGTAGGTTGAGGTTAGGGTTAGTGTAAGTTGGCATGTACTTGCAAAGTTTCTTATAGTTAGTTAAATGTCTGTTGAAGGAGCATGTGCTAGATAAGTTGGCGGTTCATTCCGCTCTGGCGACCCCAGATTAATTAAGGGACTAAGCCGAAAAGAAAATGAATGAATGAATAATGTGTCTGTACAACGCAATCTCACGGAAATTCCTAAATTTTTGATTTAGTGGCTAATTCGTACGTTTAAATTTGTATTTTTTGCTAATCAACCAATGACTGTTGGGTTTAGGGGCGGGGTTTGGTGCCATGCCTTCTTTTTAAAATCACAGATCTTTGTACTATTGAACTCGTATGAATTCGTTTGACTTAAATTAAACTAAACTGACAAAATGTAAAATAATTACGTTTTCTCCTAAGATCAGGCTGGTCTGTACTGTATGTTTGTTTAATATGCGTGTAAGGTATATTTAGATCTAAAAAACACACACATATATGATAAAAAATATTTATACATTTGAATATCTATGCAAAAAAAGTTTTGTATCATTTTGTTTGTGTATCACATTATTGTAATGTATATAATACATCCACAAATATTATGTCAACACAAACTTTTATTTTGGATGTGATTATTGTGATTAATCTTTGCCCAGCACTAATCTATATTAAAAAAAGAAAAGAAAAAAAAAACTAATGAAATACATTTTGAACATTGACTAATCCATAGCTCAGATATTAATGCTACAAATATTTGCAAATTAGCTCATATTTAACAAAAGGTTGTCTCATTTGCGTATTTAAATGTAACGTTTTACATATTTTGTAATACCAATCAAAGCATAACAGAATCATACAGAAAGTGTGGTGAACTATTAGTTAATCTTTTTGAACCTATTCACCTGCAGCGTCTTTCCACAAGATGCTGTCTGTTCTTGTAAAAGTGTGCAGGACTGTTGGTGCTTGACTGCAACTGCAGCCAATGAGTCTGAGCTACTTTTAGCTCCAACTAGTTCCGTTGACATACAGAACTAACAGGATTTGGCGTTCTATTTTCAAGCGTTGTTGCGTTGCCTGAGAAAGCAGGGCTGTAGAGAAAGAGATGGTTTGGGTGTGGAATAGTAGTGGCAACAGCATCAAACTGCTGCAGAGAAACTGGTTGAGTTAGTGTTGCCGAGGGTGCAATCTTGATGACTTGTCAAGGGGTGTAACCTCAGTGACTCACATGTGAAGTATGTTCTCATTCAAGGTGAATGAGTCATCACCGGGTAACACGAAAAACTCCTCCTTGAGCGAACGTGGCTCTCATGCTTTCTTATATTTCTGTCAGGGGGAAACTAATTATTTTATGATAGAGCTTTGGGCAATAATATTGCAGCATGGATTTAAAATATATATATATTTGTGTAATAAGTTTTCATCTGCGGGCATGTTTTGCCTAAACAAATAGATATAGAGACTATGGTGCGCAGCTGGGAATCTGAAGTGATTATATGCTGAACAACATGTGCAGCTGCTTGTGAGATGAAACTATCAGAGCAGTAAATAGTAAGCAAGGTATTCAGGTATAGATAAGAGCAGTTGCTGCTAAAAACGTGGTTCACATTTCATGGATTGATGCAGCTGGTGGGTTATTTACTTTTTAATAAATTTGCTCTCAGAAATTGCACAAATAACTGAAACGAATCAGAAAACAACATTGAAATAAAAGAGAATTGCTGAAGTTGTGGGTGTTACAAACCCCTGATGTTGGTCTAAGGGAAAATAGGGTTTGACAATTAGAGTACAATAAAAAAAAAGAGTTTATATCTAAAGTGAATGAAATGCAAAGACAACAAAAAGCAGATATACCAAAACTCTAAAGAAGACAGGCTGGATTTGTTTCTTTTTTTCATTTAAAACATATTAAGATATGCATTTCTTTTTTTTTTTCTTTATGCTTTTTTTTTTTTTTATGAATAAGCAGCTGTGTTTTGATGTTTTTCAAACACTGAAATGAATTGCTGTAGGGTGTACTTTTAAAAATAATTTTTCAAAGTTTATTAAATACTTTTTTTAAATGAACATGCAAACAAACTAATAACCAAAGTCATGAATCATGACTCACTGTATGTCTGATAATATTTTTTCTTATGGAGAAAATCTTGTTTGTTTTATTTCAGCTAGAATAAAAGCAGTTTTTAATTTTTTAAAAACCATTCAAGGTCAAAATTATTAGCCCCTTTAAGCTATTTATTTTTTCAATAGTCTACAGAACAAACCATCGTTATACAATAACTTGCCTATACCTAACCTGCCTAGTTAAACTAATTAACTATTAATTAATTAGTTAAGCCTTTAAATGTGACTTTAAGCTGTATAGAAGTGTCTTGAGCAATATCTAGTAAAATATTGTTTACTGTCATCATGGTAAAGATAAAATAAGGTTATTAGAAATGAGTTATTAGAACTCATTTTATGTTTATAAATGTGTTGAAAAAAATCTCTCTGCTAAAACAGAAATTGGGGGAAAAATAAACAGGAGGCTAATAATTCAGGGGGGTAATAATTCTGACTTCAACTGTATGTGAATGCGTTGCTTACAATTTTTTACTTGCTGCTTTGTCATTTTTTGTACAATGTCTAAGTGAAACATTTCTTTAGAACAATAAATTAGAAATGTTTACAAAAAATATATTTTCATACAAAATCATTGTAGGTAATACAACAATAATAATAGCTAGTGATGTTATTAAAAACACCTGAATAAATACCTAATAAAACCCCAGTATATCTCAGTTAAACATTGACCCATCAAACCATAAATTGCAACATTTCATGCATTACAAATTGACCCTTATTACTGGTTTTGTGGTCCAGGGTCACATTTAAATGTTATAAATTGCAAATAAATGAATAAAATTAATGTCAAATAAAATGTCAAACAAAATACAATTTAAACCAAAGTGACTTGCTCACAACTTAATAATTTATATTATTATTATTTTAATATTAACTGTTATTTCATATATATTATATTTCATAATTATTAATCTGGGGTCGCCACAGCGGAATGAACCGCCAACTTATCCAGCATATGTTTTATGCAGCAGATGCCCTTTCAGCCGCAACCCAACACTGGGAAACACCCATACACTCTCATTTACACACATACAATATGGACAATTTAGCTTACCCAATTCACCTATAGGCTACCGCATATCTTTGGATTTGTGGGGGAAACCGGAGCACCTGGAGGAAATCCTCGCGAACGCAGGGAGAACATCAAACTCCACACAGAAAAGCCAACTGACCCAGGCGGGGCTCGAACCAGCAACCTTCTTGCTGTGAGGCGAGAGTGCTACCCACTGCATCACCGCTGCGCCATTATATTATATTATATTATATTATATTATATTATATTATATTATATTATATTATATTATATTATATTATATTATATTATATTATATTATATTATATTATATTATATTATATTATCACTACATAAACTATTATAAATGATTATATATTAACAACTAAAGTTTGTAAATATTACTGAACTGTTTACTGTGAAGAGCATATTTCTTCAGTTCATCAGTCTCAATAAAAGCCTCTCCCTGTGTGGGATGCTTAAAGCCCAATACAGCATGGTGGGAAACTTAATAATGCATCAACTGGGCAAAAATCATTGTGATTCACATAATCCGGAGGGCACAAGTCACGCAGCTCATAATGAGACTCCAGAGTGAAGTACAATAATACAGTCCACTGACTCACGCAGGAAGGAACAAACAATGATTCGTGAAGCTTGACTCCACTGCACGAATTCAAGCACCAAATACATACAAAAAAACAATCTCTGCATTATCCTAGAATAACAATAAAAGAACGATTTCAGCATGCCGGGCTCGGGAGGATGCAGAGCAACATATGAATGCCTCCAAAAATAAAGTGTTTTAGCTTTTTGTTCAAATCACCTGATCAAAATGAGCTGAAACAACACAGTTCTTAATATTTTTTGATAATTTATTTTTCAATCTACTTAAATTTGAAAAGAAATGGATCAATAAATAAAATATGATAAAAGTTAACTTAGAAAATGGACAAAAATATTTCTTGTGTTAGTTTTGAGTGAAAATTTGGATCAATAATCATACAAATACGTTTCTGCAATGTCTGAGTAAAAAAAATTTCAAAGTACTTCTGATTTGACTAAAAACCTGAATAGAAAAATCTATAAATATAACAAGCAACAGCAGAAATTAAATTAAATTAAATTAAATTAAATTAAATTAAATTAAATTAAATTAAATTAAATTAAATTAAATTAAATTAAATTAAATTAAATTAAATTAAATTAAATTAAATTAAATTAAATTAAATTAAATTTGCGTGACACGATGGGTCAGTGGTTAGCACTGTTGCCTCACAGCAAGAAGGTCGCTGGTACGAGTCCCGGCTGGGTCAGTTGGGATTTCTTTATGGAGTATGTATCAGGTGAATTGATTAAACTAAAATAGCCGTAGTGTATGTGTGTGAATGAGTGTGTATGGATGTTCCCCAGTACTGGGTTGCAGCTGGAAGGGCATCCGCTGTGTAAAACATATGCTGGATAAGTTGGCAATTCATTCTGCTTTGGCGACCCCTGATGAATAAAGGGACTAAGCTAAAGCAAAATGAATGAATGAAGGAATGTATTGTATTGTATTGTATTATATTTATTTATGTATTTACAAAAAGGTCTTCATTATTCATAAATGTTATACAATAAAAATGAGTAGTGCTTCTTTTCACTCTGGCAATGCATACAAAGAAGCAGCAAGTAACAACCTGAGTTAAAAGTCCAAATTTAAAGGCATTCGGGTACTGTATAAATATTTATATATTTGTTTGTCGGTTTACATGTTTATTGATTAAAAAAATAACTCAAAACTAACACAAAAATGTTGTACATTTTCTAAACTAACCGTTTTTTGTTTGTTCGTTTGTCTGTATTATGTTCAGTTCACTTAAATTAGTAAGAAACAAACAATCAAACAAATGAACGAATGACTAAGCTGAAAAAAAAAAAATCTTAAGTTGTTGACAATTTATTGTATTATATTCAATCCACAAATCAGTTTAACTTCATTATTTTGTGTTGGGAAGATATGTATAATTTAATAAAAAATTGGTTGAAGACTTGTTAGAATTTAATCACCACTTAATTCGGAGACTTGAATGAAGATTTTATGGTGACCACTACACTGTAAAAAATGCAGGGTTTCACACAATTCATTCCTGTTGTTCCAACACAAATCAATTAAGTTAACCCAACAAATTTACGTGGATTGAACATAAAACAATTTAGTTGTCCAAAAAATGTTTAAGAATTGTGTTTATTCATCTCATTTTAGATAAGTTCTCTATACAAGCAGCAGCGGTTATTTTTGATTGAATGCAGAAAAGCAGCGCCCCTTGTTAAATATACAAGATAATTCAAACGGAAGTGATTTAATCTCATTGTTTTCCAAATGAATTTTGCTCATGGCTTACCTAAATAAACTCACTCAGATATGTATGGCATAATTTTGAACATCGAATGAAATCGATCTACATGAATTTGATCTCAACAAACTGTATGAGACGAAAATGTGTGCGATCGCGGCTTGTTATTGATGTGAATATAGGAGTGTCGTTTTTAGCGATATGAGACTTGCCTTTCTTAAGTCTGTCTGACAAACGTTATTAATCATTCTCCCACATTTAAACCC
Organism: Danio aesculapii; assembly: GCF_903798145.1. NCBI lineage: Eukaryota > Metazoa > Chordata > Actinopteri > Cypriniformes > Danionidae > Danio > Danio aesculapii. The sequence continues at coordinate 33,422,059 of NC_079436.1, read as the reverse complement.
TATTGTCCCTGCATGTGAAACAGTTGGAGGCTGTTAAATGTCAGCCGCTGTGGCACCTTTAAATAGCCTGCTTGAGTCTTACTAGAATAATTAGGAGGATCTGCACTGGTTTTATGTGCGCGTCAGGCATCTGTCTCACTTCTGCAGTTTTAGGCGCCTGACTTCCTCCCCCTCGCTAATGGAGACTGGAGATCTACAAAAACATTTCATGAAGGAGAGCTAATATTATTTTATTTCCGTATGCATACTGTAGAAAAGAAATCCACTTCAGAGCCTTAGGAAATGAATAAAAGTCTGCAAACAGAGTCGATAAAAAAGACTTTTTTAGAAGCATAGAAATATGGGGTTTTGAACTGCTGCTGTCTGGCTTATTTTACTAAAGTGATTTTATGTTCATAGAATGTATCAAATGGAAGTGAAGTTTTAGATGTATTAAATTATGAATTAACTTTAAATATAAATGGTTCCATCATCATTCCGTGATATTTATGTAAAAATGAAGGATCTTGTTATGACCTGTACTTATTAAAATATATGAAAGTTTCAGTGAATTTTGTTTGGGGAGGGGGGGGGGGTCATAGAACAATGACATGGGGTCGTTTGGCGATCCTTAAAAAAGTCAAATAAATGTATAAAACCATTAGAATTACAATATTTTTAACCATAACCCACTGAAGATAAAAATAGTAGTTTTTAATAGTAAAAAACAACATGCAAATGAAAAGCCATCAGCCTTTAAATGATTTCTTTTATAGGATCGGTGTGTTTAAGTTAGATTAACAACACAGCAATAGCGTCAGCTGCAGCAGATTGATTTAATAGCGCCAGGTTAAACTTTCGAACACCTTTATCGCAATCAAATAAGGGGGTCTCCAAAATTAAACCAAGAATAGACTTGTGCTGAAAACATTGTGTCCTCCAGTCTCTTTAGTTGAGGTTAATATTAAATAAACAAATTAATAAATGACTATAAAAATGATACGGTCGGACTGTTGTCAGTAAGCGCTTGCTTATATAGGCCTATTGTCTGAGCAACATTTGCAGATTTATAACCACCTAAGAGGAATTTGGGGGTCGCGAGTCACTGCCAATGTTATTTTAGAGGTCGAGGGCTGAAAAGCATGGGGAACCCCTGATTTAAAGGCTAGTTTCTAATTATAAAAATTACATATTTTAATGAATCATCAAACATATTTTTACTAAACAATTTTAACTACTGACATTATAGTGGGTGTTATTTGTGAACTACAGGTCATTTTGAAGCTTTGATGCTTGTATTATTTGATGTACAAAGTAAAAGTGTTTATTTATGGTTGTGAATTGCATTATGAGACGTTGATCTCTGCTCTGTCGACTTTTGATGTTGAAAAAGTCCGTAAAATAACAGAAAATGTACTGGCAGATTATTACAAGGTTTTTGTACAGTAATATATGACACCAACCCAAACAATATATTATTTTAAACTATTAAAAATGTTTATAAAAGTCATTTTTTCAAACATTTTAAGATTAAATGTTGGTGGAAGAAAGATCAAGATCCCATAATGCAGTTCAACAGCATAGATAAATGGGGAAAAATTAAAAATGACTCACAAAATACAGGAAACTGCTAGTTTACAGATTTTTTTTAACAGTTTGTGCAGCATTTGCATTGTTAACGATGCTCAATGTTATGCAAATTAGTTATACAAAAGCATTCATTTGTAGCTTTAGGCTGTTTATCTTAAAATATATGATAATACATGTGTAGATAAGATCGAACTGTATCAAAATCTATTATTTAAATGAGCCTTGAAATGTCAACAGCAATTTTAAAAGGTACTTTAATCATGGAAACAGGTAACGACATTTCTGTTGATGTCTTAGAGTTTACTGAATTTATCGCGTCTCCAACTTTAATGATTCATAATAGTACAAAAGTAGCTTTTTCCATCTCATTTCTGCAAGGGAAGCTGTTTTGAAAATGTATTTAGCTTGTTTTTGTCATGTAAATTACATTCATTTGATTTCTTGGAAGGGGATGTAGAAAAAGGGACCCTCAAAGCATCTGTTTATAATTGAAAAAATAAAGATGGCCAATCTTTAGTGCTCTTTCCTTTTCCTATTTTTCAGGTAAAATCAGCCCATAACTAAAACCTAATTCATGAAAAGGCTGTTTTGTTGGACAGGCTTTCAAATATAATTATGCGATATAAGATACAAACACAAAACAGATTTATGCTTTTTACATTCCTGGTTTCACTCATATAAAAATAGCAGATGAAAATTATTAAACTGTAAGACAAACTATCAACTACTTTGTGGTTGCCTGTGTGTATTGTAAACTAAAACTAAAAGAATGTTTCTTTATTACTTAAATCGAACATTTAGTTTAGTTTGTATATTAAGTGTGTTTGTGTGTATGTATATATGTGTGTATATATACAGTATGTATAATTGAATTATTAGCCCCCCTGTTTATATTTGTTCCCCAGTTTCTATTTAATGAAGACCAGATTTTTTTCAACACATTTCTAATAGTTTTAAAAACTCATCTCTAATAATTAATTTACAAACGCGGAGAGAACACGCAAACAGCACACAGAATCTGACCCAGCCGAGTCTCGAACCAGCGACCTTCTTGCTGTGAGGCGACAGCACTACCTACTGCACCATCGCATCGCCCTAATTCTGACTTCAACTGTATATATATTAAAACATCACTTACTATACATTTATAATTGATAAATCAACATGGTAATCATTCATCACTGGAAAAAACTTTCATTCGTCCAATTAAAATAATAATAATAATAATAATAATAATAATAATAATAAACTATAACAACAATAATTATAAACTATATAATAATAATAATAATAATAATAATAATAATAATAATAATAATAATAATAATAATAATAATAATAAACTATAAAATAATAATAATAATAATAATAATAATAATAATAATAAACTATAAAATAATAATAATAATAAAAATAAACTATATAACATCAATAATAATAAACTACATAATAATAATAATAATAATAATAATAATAATAATAATAATAATAATAATAATAATAAACAATATAATGATATTATTATTACTATTATTATTATTAATATAGAATTTGACATATTTCATTGATAAAATCTGATTAATTCTTTCAATTAAAATCAAACAATCAAACTTTGTGCACTGTAGAGAACTTACAAAGAACAGTGTGTCCTCTTTACAGTGTGAGCCTTGTATATTTGCATACACTATGTCTGTGTCTTATTTTTCAATGACAAGCATGAATTTCAATGATATCAATACAAATTGAAGTCCACACAGGAACAGATGTGTGTTGTTCCCAGTACACCCAAAAGGACCAGATGGAAGTCTGCAGTAATTATTATTATATTATCAAAAATAATGTCTGGAGTGCTGCAGTGCTATTTGTCATCTCAACAAGCAATCAGACATGGTAATTTAGCTGCATTATTGATCTTCCATCCACTCTAGTGATTATAAATGATCGATGGTGTCCTTTCAGTGACTCGGTACAGCAGAGTAAATAAAGCGTCAGGAGATTTCAGGAGAGGGTTGGTTGATTGGTTGGTTTCAGCACAATACCCGTATTCCCAAAGCCATGTTTGTTTTGCCTGGAGATGATGGTGGTGTTGCTCTGAAAAGACAGTCAGGCACAGTTTAAGCTGAATGGAGGAGGTCAGTGGAGATTAGTGTTGTTTTGATACTGGTGTGTGCTAATTTTCATACTTTACCTTAAAATATCCATGCTTTATTCCAATTTCGAAAGCAAAGGGAAATATAGAAGTATGAATTATAAAAAATTTAATGTATGTCTTAATTTCTTATGCCAGAGGTAAAATCTTAAGCATACCTTAATATTAAAGATTTTATTGTAGGTACAATCAATCCAGTTTTAACTTTCGCTAAAAATGAAAAAAGAAAGCAAGAAAAGGGACTTTCTAGAAACGTATAAGGTTGTCTTTAAGCTTGTCATCCTCAAAAATCATACAAAAAGAAGCATAGAATCATACAATTCAGAATCAGAAAGAGTTTTATTGCCAGGTATGTTCACACATACGAGGATTTGTTTTCGTGTCAGAGCTTCTACAGTGCAGCGGGATAACAGAGACAGGACAAAAAACAGATAATAAATATATTTAAAAAAAAATAGAAGTAGTGAGTGCAAATATACAAATTTACAAGTGTATGTACATGTTTATTACTATATACAACGTTATATGTGCAGCTGTTATGTACAAATTGGCATGTAAGTGTGTGGTTAAATAAGTGTACAGTATATGTGTAAAAAAGTGTATAGCAAGTGATGTTGGTTCCACAATTATTATTGCAATTTAGTGATAGAACGCATCCTTGATCACCGTCAGCTTCTCCTCTGTCCAATAATGTCACTTCTGACAGGGCTGACCGAAACATGGGGAGAGTTGTAAATTTATTTGTATTATATAGTATTTATTTGTAGAATTTATTTATAATTTCATGTTTTTAATCAATTGATGTGAACGATAACAACTTAAACTTGCTTTTTCCCCCTAAAAATAGTTTTTAGCAAAACAAAGCTATTAAATCTGTATGTTAAATTGGCCTGAGGACAAGGACAATGACAGAGTTTGTAAAATTGTGAAGTATTTTCAATAAAGAAAAGAAAAATCTGGGAACCAAAAGAATGACATACTCCTTTACAGATCAACTCCCAGAAATCAACCATCAGTCCATTTTAGAAATTTTTGGGATGAAACTTTTTATTCACTGTATTAATGTTTTTATTTCAGGGACAGATAATGTACGTTTCTGGTAGAATGCCCCATAATTGTGTGTGTGTATGTGTGTGTATACACTTGAACCCAGCTCTGTGGTAAACCTATTGCAAATTTTGAGTGTGGAAAATAATCCTGTTAAGTATGACTTTAAATAGTTTTAATTAACATGGGCATGTCCTCATAAATCACCTCAACATTGTAATATTTCGGTCTTACCTGTGTCATTATACAAATTTGTGTCATCATAAATCAAATACACAAGCACACACATACACAGACAAAAATTATTAGCCCTATTAGCCCAATAATACTATTCAGTTTAAAGCGCCATTTAAAGTCTTAACTAGGTTAATTAGGTTAACTTTAGGTGTAATTAGGCAAGTCGTTAGTCAACAGTGGTTTGTTCAGTAACCAACAATAAAAAAAAACTTAAACAAGCTAATAATACTGACCTTAAAAAGATTTTTAAAAATGGCTTTACTAAAGTTAAATCACTGTTTGTTTTCCATAATTTAGTTTTGAAATTTAAATTTGTTTTCCAAAATGTACACTATCAAAAGTTTGGGGTCAGTAGGATTTTTAAATATTATAAAATAAGCTTATCCTGCTTACCAAGGCTGCATTTATTTATAAAAAAAAATGACTTTATTAATTTTTATTCATTTGAACATACACAAATGACTCTGTATCAAATGAAAAATAAATCTTTGCAATCTTACCTAAATTTAAATTACTGTACAGTTTAAACTGCGCTAAATATCTTAAATACTGTATCTTATTAAATAACTGTAAATAATCGCTAAATAACTGTATCTTATTAAATAACTGTAAATAATCGCTAAATAACTGTATCTTATTAAATAACTGTAAATAATCGCTAAATAACTGTATCTTATTATATTGTTAAATTATTATATTGTTGTTGTTTTATTCAATTTTATGTTGTATTTTGACACTCTTGTTATTCTGCAATGTTTAAACTTTACAGTCATTTTACTTTTTAGATAAGATTGCAAAAATGTATTGTTCATTTGATACTGAGCCTTTAATTGTCATTTATTAGGGATTTATGAAGCATAAATAGTCCTTAAGTCACAAAACTGGATGAAGTTGAGTTATTTTGTTTGCATTTTCGTTATTTTGTTTGTATTTTTGTTATAATTGTATTAAATTATTTTGACATAGAAAAATATGTTTGACAGAGAAAGAGATGGACAAACAGTGCAATAGTTTTGACAGGACTACTGCAGAACATCAGTAAATCTGTTCACCATACAGTGCTGAATCTGAGTCCGCCCTCGTTTAATTTCACGACTCAAAAACTTCTGTAAGGAGAAAGTTCTGCTGGCAAGGAAATGTGAAATTTGCAGCAGACTACTATAATTACTCTCCTCCTACAGATGCTTGGCCATGAGTGAGAGCTTTGCTTTTGAGCGAGGTTAACGATTGCAATATATGGCGAAGGCCATCTTTCGTCTTTGTCTAAGGGAGCGTCGTGAAGGATGATAAGTAAAAAAAAAAAAATCCTTCGCCCCCTCAGCAGCCTCACTCATTCTCCCCGTTCTCTTGTGTTGCAGGCGGTTGTCCGTGTCTGTCGAGCGCCCAGACAAGCGTGTTTGTGCTCGACTGAATGGCTGCATTTTAAGTGTCTCTTGGCACACACACAGCAAATACCTGCACCAGGTGGATCTGCAGCCTCGGCACACACACGCACACATACGCGCCTCAGGTGCAACTGCGAGATCTGCAATTCAAAATGCAAAACTTTTACATGCACATCAGTAAGCAGATGACTTACAAAAATCAGTTTACTGAAATTTCCCCTTGTCAAAATTTACATGCAAACTGCCAATTTTTCTGATGGTATTTGCGTTTCTAACTTTAGAACTGTATTTAATTTGTTATGTCGGTTGTTACATTGTACATTTTATACTCTCGAGATGCAGCATTTTCAATGTAGAAGTGAAGTTTCATAAACTAATTGCACGTGATATGATTTAGCACGACTGGCTGCTCATCTGTAATCAGTAATATTCCAATCAGAGTGATTCTTTTTTACAATAAATGGATCGTTTTTTTTCCCTACTGCTCTATCTTCGTTTTGGAAGAATCCCCCCTTCCACCCCATCTCCTCCGTTTCCTCCCTTTTCCAAGGGGGAGCTCTCGAGACCTATTTGATCTTGGATCTCCAGATATAATTATTTGACCAGGCGGGAGCCTTGAGCTCAAATAACTCCGAGCTCTGGGTTCTCTCCAGGGACAGCATGCCAAACCTGCTATAAACGATAAGCATATCTAAGTGGGAAATCTTGAACTTCTATTTCTGCTGTGCGAGATGAGAACACGATTTTTTTATGTCAAGAAAGTGCCTGGGTTTATGGTGTTTTTCCTATTCTTATTCTTTAAAACATTTACACTGTCTGAATGTGTTTAAATCCATGGTATCCGATAGGGCTGTGAGCCTGTTTTGAGGTCTACTGTTCCTTCAGTGTCATTGAAAGAGTCTCAAGCAGCAAAATGTGCCCAGACCTTTAAATTGGTAAGTTGTATTGTAAAAGTTGTAGCATACAGGTAGTTGGGGTCTTGCTTCCCTTGCCATATTATGTTACACTCATGTGCGTCTTACCTCCCCTGGCATAGTATGCTATTCGTATCTCACACTATCACCATAGCATGCAATTGCACAAACGTCTTGCTTTTCATGCCATAATATGCATAATATTTGAACACGCATCTTGCACTCTGGTCATAGTGCTATATTTGCACACATCTCAGTAGTATGCTATTTTACTGCATCTTGCACCCTCACCATAGAATTTTAGGGGCTAATTTGTACAAATTTCGTATGAAAGTCGTATGAAAATGTATGATTTTAAAAACAAGCCGTGGCACCTAACCCCATCCCTAATCCCAACCATCATCATTGAGGGACAAGCAAATCATACTAAATTGTATGAATGAGATCGTACAAATTCATACGAATTAGCCACTAAATCAAAAAGTTACGAATTGCCGTGAGATTGTGTTGGCCATTTGCACACGTCTCGTTTCTCTTGCCATAGTATGCTATTTGTATGTGCATGTGTGTACAAATAGCATACTATTGTTAGGGTGCTTCTTTACATCTTGCTTCTATTGCCATAGTATACTATTTTAACATGCATCTTACACCCTTGCCGTAGTATGGTACTCGTACATACGTCATGCTGCTCTTGCCATAGTATGCTATTTGAACGCGCATTTGCACCCTCGCCATAGTAGGATATTTGCACACATCATACTTCTCTTACCACAATATGTTATTTATACACACCGCACACCCTCGCCATAGTATACTATTCACACACACTTCGTGCTTCTCTTGCCAGAGTATGTACATCTCACACTCTCACCATAGTATTCTATTTGCACACGTCTCACTTCTCTTACCATAGTATGCTATTTGTACATGCATCTCACATCCTCACCAAAGTATGCTACTCGCACAAACGTCCTAATTCATTTGCCATATTATTCTATTTCATATCTTGTACCCTTGCAATAGTATGCTATTCTTATGTGCATCTCACATTTTTACCATAGTATGCTGCATATCGCACACTCGCCTTAGCATGCTACTCACATGCATGTCTTGTTTCCCTCACCATAATATGCTACTCTCATAACTTGTTAGTGGCTTCATGCTCCTTCAGGGAAGCTCAGTGGAGACATTAGCTGTCAGATGAGCCTTTATGCAAAAATGAATATTCGAACATCTACAGACAGTTATGTAAGTGATAGTTCACTCAAAAAATGGAAACACTGTGCTCGTTTATTCATCCTCATCTGCTGTTTGAGTTTCTTGTTGTTCTGTTGAACACAAAAGAAGATATTTTGAAAAATGTTGTAAACCTGCAGCCATTGAGCTATTGAGAAAGAAAGCCATAAAAGTCTAAAACAAGTGGAGGGTAAGTAAATGGTGAACTATCACTTTAAATATCCGCATATCTGTGAGTAAAGCACTTGACAGGGCAAGCCATGCTAAAGTATATGCAAATTAGCATTTGATATGTATTCTCATGTTGAGGACAATGCGTTTCATGCAGTTTTCCAACACTAACTAACACTATGATGTATGCTTTTTTTAAAGAGGTGTTTTGTCCATGAAATAATTGTTTTGAGTGAATCTTTAATGTACAGTAAACATCAATTATTTACACTGTAATCTAAAATTATCTAAAATGTGTCATTTCTTTCTGTTCAAAAGTGGCTTTTGTTGAACAGTGGATTATTTAACATTGCTTGAAGGTGTTCAGAGTTGTTCAAAGTTGCTATAAAAGGTGTTCTGCTCTGGCTTTTTATGTTATATATCAAAATAATACATAAAATAGTGTTATTATGAATTATATACTCACCGGCCACTTTGTTAGGTACACCTCTCCAGCTGCTCATTAATGCAAATTTCTAATCAGCCAATTATATGGCAGCTACTCAATGCATTTAGGCATGTAGACATGATCACGACGATCTGCTGCAGTTCAAACAGAGCATCAGAATGGGGATGAAAGGTGATTTAAGTGACTTTGAACGTGGCGTGGTTGTTGGTGCCAGACAGGTCGGTCTGAGTATTTCAGAAACTGCTGATCTACTGGGATTTTCAAGCACAACCATCTCTAGGATTTACAGAAAATGGTCAGAAAAAGAGAAAATATCCAGTGAGCTCAGTTCTGTGGGCGCAAATGCCTTGTTGATTCCAGAGGTCAGAGGAGAATGGCCAGACTGGTTCCAGCTGATAGAAAGGCAACAGTAACTCAAATCACCACTCGTTACAACCGAGGTATGCAGAAGAGCATCTCTGAACACACAACACGTCAAACAGGCGGATGGGCTACAGCAGCAGAAGACCACACCGGGTGCCACTCATGTTAGCTAAGAATAGGAAGCTGAGGCTACAATTCGCACAGGCTCACCAAAATTGGACAATAGAAGATTGGAAAAACGAAGCCTGGTCTGATGAGCCTCAAGGATAACGTGCCAGGTCAGGAAAACGCGCAAATTATCTCAGACTGATTTCTTGAACATGACAATGCGTTCACTGTACTCAATTGGTCTCCACAGTGACCAGAACTCAATCCAGTTGAGCACCTTTGGGATGTGGTGGACCGGGAGATTCACATTATGGATGTGCAGCCGACAAATCTGCAGCAACTGTGTGATGCTATCATGTCAGTATGGACCAAAATCTCTGAGGAATATTTCCAATAACTGTTGAATTTATGCCATGAAAGATGAAGGCAAAAAGGGGGTCTGACACGGTACTAGTAAGGTGTACCTATTAAAGTGGCCGGTGAGTGTATATAGCTATAGGAGAATATTTAAAAGAAAGCCTGTGTAGCACTGAGATTTAAACTAAAATAATATAAAATCATTGCTACAATACTGTACTATTTTTAGTAAAATATTTCTACATTTTGAATCCCACATTACATGGTTATTTATAAACTTGTAAGTAAATAAACCTTAACAGATTATACATCTTGTGAAAAAAATTTTTTTACACTTTTTTTCTCTACTGATGTCCAGATTCCACTGATTATGATGTCTATTGCAGCCGCTTTGTAATACTGTACAGCATGCACAACAACAACAAAGAAAGTACTTATTACAGTAGCTTCGACAGTAATGCTGGAACTGCACCTTCAGGGGTCACCGAATTAATTTTACCTCAAATAAACCTACAGAAAGAAAAACAAACCTCCTTCTCACCATATGCACATATTGTTGTGTTTGAGACCATATGGGCGAGTTTATTTTTAGTTGGCTGTGCTATTGGGTTTCATTAGGGCTGCTGTGAGGGTCCCAGACGGCCCGCCTTAGTAAAGAGCATGCAGTGCCAGAGGCCGAGAGTGGTTTCCTGGCTGTGTTGTGACGCAGAGCGGTGGAGCACACATGCTTACATACACAAAGAGCTTGCAGAATGGCTTCTTTGTGCTGCTGTGGTGCCATGTCTCTGTGCTGACAACATTTTTCCCCTTCAAAGACCAAGTCCAACACGACTCCATCTGCCCCGTCTGTCTGTCTGTCTGGCTGTTTGGGTGGGTGGGCGAGAATAGGGTCAGGAGAACGGCACATTCACTGTAAAAAAAAAAATTTAGCCAGTACAACAAACGCTTTTTCTTGTTCATTCAACATCAGCTGCACTGACCTAAAACTATTTGTCAGTAATACAAAAATCATTTAGTTGGGTTAACATAAAAAGTTTTGTTGCAGAGTAGTTCACCTCTCCAGAAAACTAATAGTCTTATGTTGTGCCAACTGAAATTTTTTTGTCTGCAGAACTGGAATGCCTGAAGTTGAGTGAACAAACAAAACCCATAATCCCTATTTTAGTTTTTTCTTGTGTGCTCAACAATTTTTTTTTACCTTTAATTGATTGGACAGTAGAGAGTATAGACAGGAAAGCGCATGGAGAGGAGAAAAGGGAAGGATCAGCAGAGGACCTCAAGGAAGGAATCAAACTCGGGTTGGCGTGAACACCAGAATGCCATGTGTCGACGCACTAACCACTACACCATTGGCACTGACATGTACTCAACTTTTAAAAACTTAAAGTGTCTGAAGTTAAGTGAACAAAAACACTTGTGGAAATTGGTATTAAGAAATAATAAATTATCAGAACAAACAATTGAAAAAAGCAACTAAAACAGAGACTAATGTTAACAAAACATTTATTAGACACAGAATTAGAAAGAAGACAAGACGAGGATCAAAACATGGCAGGACAAACAGGGAAAATGTAAATGTAAATAAAATATTAAGATGTGTATGAGCAAAGAGGGTTTATGAATTTTTCTATTTTTTATTTCTCACTTTTGATCTTTGGCCAAAAGATTCCAAAATAAGTCTCATCTTGCACTGGCATAAGTAAACTGTATGATTCAGAGTTCTGTATTTGTTATTTTAAGGCAAAAATCATTTGAATAATAAGTAAATATCATGTTCCATGAAGATATGTTGAATATTAAATACATTAGAACCATAAATATATTTGAATACCGTTTTGATTAGTAATGAACTGCAAAAATGCGTTTCGGACTTTTGTCTAGCTTTTGACTTGTTTCTAGTCCAAATGTCAAGAAACTCTTAAATTAAGAAGTCTTTTCTAGACAAAGGAAAAAAGGATTCATTTGCTTACACCGTTAACAGGCTATTTTGTTTAAGGGAAACTCGCTTAATTTTGCCTTTATTATTCTTGAAAACTTGCTTTAGAGTTAATTTAATTTGAGAATTTAGAGCTAAAACTTAAGAAAAAGATATTAGGACTGGAAACGAGACAACTCTAAGTAAGAAAAGCACATTTGTGGAAGTTTGGGCATTGCTGAGAACAGAATTTGGACATTAAACCTAATTTTCTCAGTATTTAGATTTTTTTGAACCCTCATATGCCAGATTTTCATTTTCTTGTATAAATATGTTGTCAAATATTATCCTGTCCTAACAAAGTATTCATCAATAGAAAGCTTGTTTATTCAACTTTCAGATAATACCTCTCAGTTTCCTTAAAATTGACACTTGTGACTGGTTTTAAATTCCTGGGTGAAATATCATCTAAAATAAATACTTAGGTTTGTTTTTGGACGAGAGTTTAGAAGATTTTTTTTTCTTAAAACCGTTAAACTATTTGTGGTGATGTTATAGTTTTGGAGTCTTGGGGTCAGACTAACTTATGCAGTTCTTATCCTGTGATTCATAGACTTTTTTGGCCACTCAAACGGTCCTTCTGTCAGACAGCCACATGTCCTCTTCCAGGCTGATTCATAACACTTGACTGGAAATTATTAATTGATGGAAATTTTGTGTGTGTTTTGTTCTCATAGTAATTTTTATGAAGCTCAACATTTTGTGGTCATTTAAATTCACAGGGGTGCCTAAAATTCACAAATATATTTAACAAAAGTATTTGATATTTGATAAAGCTGTGTTATTAATGATAGCATAGTATGTTTTATTAAATTCTGAACGAAAGATCAAAATATTAAACAGTGAAGACATTTTATTCATAGCCTTCTTTTCTCATATTTATCAAGGGTACCATTATTATTGGAGGGCACTGTATGTCTGAGCCAAAATGGTAGCTGTGATTAGACACCGCAGAGTGTTCTGAGTTCCCACTGGTGTCAGGTAGAGGTTTTCCAGACCATCCGAATCCTGTGTGTCTGATTGCTCTCCAAAACTGAAAATTAGACGTCTTATATGCTCTTGCTCTTAACCACCACTTTTAAAAATATTCCCAGCCTGGAGAAAGTAATTATAAATAAATATGAAAAAGCTCCTCCATGCAGGCATTTGTTCTCATTTATTTCCATCGATAGGGCTTGTGTCTTGTTTTTGAGTGTTTCTGACTCTCTGCTTCCCTCTTAGGGTGCATGATTGAATTGCAGAGCTTCATTTTCAGTCCAGTGCTGCTGCCAGTAAAATAGTCACATTCTGTGAGCTTCAGCAGATTGAAAAACAACATATACACAGACAGAATTTGAAATTTGGTTTATTATAGTCATATTTGTTTGATGAATTATACTAATTTAATTACGGTTGATGCTAAAAATCCAAAATAGTTTCATTGGACAGCTGTACTTACATTGTAATAAAAAAGTACTGTTTCCGGTCCAAATATCTAAAATACAATCATAAATCAAGCTACTTTATCTAGACAAAGAAAAGTAAAAATATATATTGAGCTAAATCTAAAAACACGTTTATTTTTCTAATACCCAGATTGCAGATTTTTTTATGCTATTTTAAGAAACAACTTACTTTATTTTTAAAACTTTTTTTTGAATGGTTTATTGTCTAGAATTGTCTAGCAAATTAATCTTGATTTAAGAAGTCCTAGATATTGGACTAAAAACAAGTAAAGAACCTCTGAAATAATTTCCACATCATACAAAGAGATTTTGCTTTAGTAACAGACACATTCATTCATTTTCTTTTGGCTTAGTCCCCTTAAGCCTCATTCACACTACGAGCGACTCGCAGCGGCAAATCCACAAGCCACTGTTTATTTCAACAGAGCGACAGTGGCTTTCTTGAGCAACAGCCAATAGAAACACCAGTAGAGCTCACGTGATCCTCTCTCAGCTCGCTCAGAGGCCGTTTGCAGCAGGTCGTCACCCAGAGCGACAGGCATCTATAAAGTTGCTGCTAGTGCGAATGAGGCATTATTCATCAGTGGTCGCCACAGCGGAATGACCCGCCAACTTATCCAGCATATGTTTTACACAGCGGATGCCCTTCCAGCTGCAACCCAGTACCAGGAAACACCCATACACTCCCACATTCACACTCCTATACTACGGCCAATTTAGCTTATTCAATTCACATATGTCCCAGCAGGTACACAACATCATAAGACGTTGATATTAGGTTAGATTTAGATCATGACATCAGGTGACCAAAATTCTTTGTTTAGCCAGCGTCTAAGGACAACGTTATTGTGACGTTCAATAACAATGTCAAATTACGTTGATATTTAGTTGATTTTAGGTTGTGTTGGAAAGTGACCAAAATCCAATGTCTGATGTCGTAGTGGTAATGTTCACACAACGTCAAGGTACATGATTGATATTTGGTTGATTTTAGGTTGGACATTGACATCGTCCTGAAGTTGGATTCTGATGTCAACTCGATTTTCATTTACAAACAAAATCCAACGTCCCCATGACATTGGGGTACGTTAAGGTACAACGTCAATATGATGTCATGTTTTTTTGTTTGTTTTTTTATAATTTTTTTGAGGTTTTTACCTTTATTAGATAGGACAGTAGAGAGCATCGACAGGAAAGCACGGGGAGCAGAGAGAGGGGAGGGATCGGCACAGGACCGCAAGGTGGAATCGAACTCAGGTCGCCGCGAGCACCGGAGCACATGCGCCGACGCACCAACCACTACACCACCGGCGCAGACAATATGATATCATTTTGACGTCCTGTGCTTGCAGGAATGTGTCTTTGGACTGTGGAGGAAACCGGAGCACCCAGAGAAAACCCCACACGAACACGAGGAAAACATGCAAATTCCACACAGAAATGCCAACTGACCCAGCCAGGACTCGAACCAGAAACCATCTTGCTGTGAGGCGACAGTGCTAACCACTGAGCCACCGTGCCGCCCTAATAACAGAAACTTTCCAGACAATTAATCAAGTATGATATTTATACACAAAAAAATAGAATCAAATTAACTTGAAGAATATTTCAATTGTAAGTATTATTATTATTTATTCATTCATTTATTCATTTTCCTTCGGCTTAGTCCCTTATTAATCAGGGGTCGCCACTGATTAATGAACCGACAACTATTCCAGCATATGTTTTACACAGCGGATGCCCTTTCAGTCGCAACCCAATACTGGGAAACACCCATACACACTCATCCACACACATACACTACGGCCAATTTCATCCAATCCATCTAGAGTCTTAGGACTGGGGAAACCGGAGCACCCGGAGGAAACCCACGGGAGAATGCAAACTCCACACTGAAATGCCAACTGGTTTAGCCAGGACTTGAACCAGTAACATTCTTGCTGTGAGGCGACTGTGCCACCTGTTAATATTATTATTATTATTATTATTCTTATTATTGGAAGTAAGGATTAATATTTATGCGTAAACTGAAGTGCATTAAAATGCAATGAGAATGTGTTTTTACGTTTTGCTTATTAGTCACACCACAGACATGTGAAACCAAACTGAATGCAGATTACATTTTTAAAGACTTAGCACTTGCTCATTTTTTTCTCATTTTTTTTCCTTTCTCCTTTATCTTAATTGTATGATTGGGCTTAGTCAAGTGCAATTAAGTGCAGTTAACCTTGTGCAGCTCAAAATTAAAAAAAAAAAATCTAAAGCTTTAATAAGTTTGAGATCGCCTAATAGAAAACGTTTAAATGTGTGTGTTCCAAGGATAACAAATATATGCTGTCTACACGTATCTGTACAAGAATTTTAAATAGGAAAAATAATAATATGTTAAAAGTGTCACACTCACTGGTCTGTACATGTCTAAAATGAATTGCCATATTTCACAAGGAATGAATGTGCTGTGTAAGAAAACATCTGAGGACTGGTAACTGTTGATGATAGAGACTGTCTGAGCAAAAATAGTCGATAAGTCTGTGATGATTTTGCCTGCCGTTTTCTCACTTTTGTAGGGAACAAGGAAAGGCAGGGGTGCACTAATGATCTTCTCGGCTCTCTGACTGTTGTAGGCTATTTTCGTCTGATTTGGTCACAGAGAAAAACTAGATATAGGTGCACAAGGTCTCAGTGCCTGCTGAGCAAACCTCTATCCAGAGCTCCTGTGGCAGGTTCAACTTTCTCAGCTGGAAATTGAATACTTTTTTTTTTTCTTACTTTTTTTGCATCAGTATACATCTCTCACGGGCTTTGGGAGAATGAATCCAGAAACCTGAAGGATTTCTGATGTGAGTGTGGTGAGCAGTTGCTGTTGGAATTTCAAGGCTGTTCTCTCTATATTAGTTTAGTAATAAAAGGTCTGATGAAACGCAGCTTTGTCCGATGAATGATGCAATTCCAACTAAACCATGAAGAAAGGACATGGCATATTGAGTATCCCCCCCCCCCCTCCTTTAACAAAAAACTTAATTAACTTAGTTTGCGTCAAAGTTTGCATTTTGACTTTAGTTGGGTTCCAATCCACTTTTGTGCATGCACTCACAAAATTCCCTTCACTTGTTGCCTCTTGGGAATTCCCGCCGCCATTTTGAAGCGTGTTCCACTCTATTATGGGACTGAGGGAAGCTTACATAGACATTTTGACAGAGGGAGTGAGTCAGCTTCATATGTCCACTCTAGCATTTATAGGTTCCAGTATGTAAAGCAATTGTGATGCACAACAGTGTAGTTCCCAAGTGCTCAAGGGTTTAGGGCATTCCATTTAAACCCATTCAGATTCTCCGCCAGTGGTGGACATGTAGTCAGTGATGTGCATTCTAGGAAATGAGACGGAGGGAAGTTAGCGAATGAAGGGCATAAATAACTGGACTGGGATGCAGCCATATAGTGTCAGTGTTCTGTGGGAGTCCCAAGTTTGAAAGGAAAAAAATGGCAAAAATAAACAGTTTTTCCAATAGTGTTTCGTTTATTTCACAACTCTGCAAAGCCAAAGCACATTTGTTTAATTACAGTCACAGGCTATAAAGCAATGATGGATCTGAGTGGAACTGTTTTGCGACTTTAAAGTCTGATCTTTTCCACTTTTTCCACTTTACAGCATTAGATGTAAATCAGACAATGACTGATAAGTTCAGATCAACATAGTTTATAATTTTATTAAATGCTTTTTTTAGGTGAACCCTGGAAAAACGTGTGGTAAAATAAATAAGTGACCAATTTCTGCTGCATAGGGTGCAGGAAACCTCAAATACTAGAGATCATCTGATTGGTTAGAAAAGCTTATGAGAAGCTGAAGTAAATGAGGATGTCATAAAAAACTGTACGTTCAAAGTGGGATGTCTTTGTTTTGGACAAACTGGAAGTTGATGAAACTTTTGTTTCAGTATCAACATCCAACTGAAATGGAATATTGAGAATGGGCTATGACTTTCTTTTCATCATAGCAAACTAATGAAAAGAGGGAGTGGTTAAAAATATTGTGGTTGAAGCCTTCAAAATGATGTCAGCAGAGAAGAACTGCCACTACAAATGAAAAAGCAAGTGGTCAGACTTTCATTGAAGATTCATTTTCTTTTCGGCTTAGTCCCTTTATTAATCTGGATTCGCCACAGCGGAATGAACCACCAACTTATCCTGCATATGTTTTATGCAGCGGATGCCTTTCCAGCTGCAACCCATCACTGGGAAACACCCAAACACTCTCATTCACATACATACACTATGGACAATTTATTTAATCCTGATTGAAGATTAACAAAACAATTATTTTTTTTTTATCAGTGGATTAACTATCATTTGAACTATTACTTCACCTAAAGAATAACGATGTGCGCTAACAAAATAAACTTATATTGATTAAAAACAAGCAAAAGAAAGTGTTAAATAATTTAATTGCTGCTTATTAATATTGTGGAAATGCTGTTCCAGCCACGCTCATTAGAAGTTTGCAAGCCATATTTTTCTCTGCAAGCAGTGTGTTTTCATATCTTCTGCAATGCAAATGAATTAACCCCAAACACTCACAGCCACACTTCAGTGACAAGTGAGTGCTCTGGAGAGTGATTACAGAGGCAGTCTCTCGGTGCCCATTCTGATGCTGAACCTCGCAATTTATGCAGGGAACTGAAGAGAACATCTCAAATAAGAGTCTGTCCTCTGCGTAAGTGGACAAACTCATCATGACTGGCATGCAAAAAAAAAAATTATTATGGAAATAATAAATAAATAAAAATTAGAGAGGGCAGGGATAATTGTGGCATTCAATACATCTCACATCAGTATTCTCTCAACACAATTTGTGGACATTTCAGGGAAAAATACTGTTCAGAATTTTTTCCTTGTGCAATTTGTCATGTGCATATAGACTTAATCTTATTTAAAATGAATGAAATGACATTTTAAAATGTTTAATTTTAGTTGGCTAAAAATTTGTTCTTACAAATGACACATTTTGTGTTTTTAGGATTTTTAACCAGCGTACAATGTTCAGTATTATGTGTTTTAATATTGAATACACAGTAATAAAATAGCTTGTAATTCACAGGCGTTTTTCATGTAATTATGCTTTCAAATTGCATTATGAAAGCCTAATATCTTCTTTGACAATTTCCGATGTTAAAAAGTGTAACTTTAGAGTTCAACACAGTGATATACACACAACCTGAATTCCAGAGAAGTTGGGACTTAAAAAAAATAGAATCAAGAATATGCAATTTGCTGGTTTTCTTTAACTTTTCTTTAATTGACAAAAGTACAGAGAAAAGTTTTCCAGTGTTTTCAGTGAGCAAATGAATAGTATTCTAGAAATTTAAATAAATTTTGGTTGTGATGCCTGCAACAGACTTAAAAAATGTTGTGGCAGAGACAAATTAAAAGTGAAAAGGTCGTAGAATAAACAGTTTTGAAGCAATCCATAATATGCAGTTGAATTTTTTAGTGGTGAAATAAGCATCTCGGTCTGTGCAACTAAACCAGGATCATGGCTCATTATTTTGTGCCAAAAGCCATGTGTGAATTATCAAAAAAAAAAACAAAAAAAAAACACACGTATCATTGGAAAAACACAACCAATATACATCCTTTACCAACTACTCTGTAAAAAGTGATTACTAACTTTACTTTAAAAAAATGAGTAAACTAGTTACCTTAAATAGACAAGTAGACTTTTTAAAAAGTGAATAAAAAAGTAAAAAGTGAATAAACCCATTGCAACTTAGAACTGGTCAACTTAAATTTATTATTAATTTTATGATTTTTATAATTATACACTTAGATTTTATTTATTTGTTTGTTTATTTAACAGGGACAATATATTTGACATTGTTAAACAAGGACAACTGATGCTGCGTACAGCATAAAGCTAATTTGCAGCCCTCGTGCCTGATTAGGCTTTACATTTAAAAAAACATCAACCAATAAAAACAATTCAACAAACATGTACAGTATATACAGAGCCACAAACATAAAATGTAGGTCAATCTGCACTCTAAAGAGAAATGTAAACCTGGCCAACCTGAAAGAATAATACCGTACTTAATGTTCACATTGCTCTAAAGATTTCAACCATTCTTTCAGCTTTACAGAAATACAGTAACTGGGAGTTCTGATTGTAACTTTAAATCAACAGGCATGGCATACTATAGATGTGAACCTCTAACTGAAAAGGATGACTGACTCACAGAGCTTCTGCATATGCAGATTCTACAACTCTCATTTCTGGCCCTCTAGTCTTTGCCCCATCACTGCTAAATTTATGTAAACTCACAGACTACTTAAGGGGTAAGACCATGTATACCCTTAAACAGGGCTTTTAAAAATGAAAACTTAAAAAAAACAAACATCAAAACTTAAGTTATATTTTAAGAATTTGACAATACTGCCATTTTATTGGTTTCTGGTCCATTACTTTTAAACTTGTGTGTAAAGGGACATTACAGGCTTAACAACTGACTCAGTAGCTGATTATTGCACAATAAGACATACATGATAATATCATAGCATAGACAAACATTTGCGCTGCCATATATATATATATATATATATATATATATATATATATATATATATATATATATATATATATATATATATATATATATATATATATATATATATGGTATATATCATATGAAAGCAGCTTTGTTTACTTGAAGGCAACAGGTTCACTTAGTTGTTTTTAAGTAAAGTCTAAAAAAAAGCCTTTTACACGCTCTCAGAAAAAAATGGTACAGTGTTGAAGAAGGCACAAACTCTTGTCACTGGGGCAGTGCCTTTTTATGGAACAGAATTGTACCTTAAGACAAAGAAACTAATTTTTACCATTGCAGTTTGTACGTTTAAGGACATGATTTGTACTATGGGAAACCAAAATGTACCTTTGATTTTTTAAACCTGCAGATACAATATTGTACCTTCATCAGAGGTACAAATCTGATCCATGATGGTACCACTATACAGTGACAAGACACTTTGTACCTTAACAGTGTCAAATGTGTTCCTTCAAGAACTATTAAAAGGGATTTTGCTTTATCCAAAATTTATCAATTTAATTTTAGTACAACATCAATTACATTTTAAAACAATGCTTTTTTTTAAGTTTCTTTTTGTGTAAATGCACCTTTTCCATTGACAAAGAATGAAAAAATATTTTAACATAAATCAAAAGATCTTTTTTTTTGCTAAACATTTCACACTTTACAAAAATATTACAGAAATACATTCTCCCATGTACATATAAAACATTTTTTTTCTCCAATTATCACACAATACCTTTGTAATCACTTAAAAAGTTATATGAAAAAAGAGTTATGCAAAAGTATTGTAATGAGATATGCATATTGTTTTATTAATTTTACAATAGTGAAATGTCTGCATGAAGGCTTTGCATGTGCAGAACTTTTGCCAGCTCACGCGCATAGTGGAAAAAAATCCAAAAGGTGCGGATATCAATAATGAAACTGTATTTATCAGAAAATGCTTACCAAATGTTTATTAAAATGCCTTAAATGTTTAGTTTACAACATCTATAGTTTTGTTTTACCAGTTGTTTTGTATCATATAGCTTAATAGTTAATGTTTATGAGTTTCTTTACACATATGCTTTTAAATGTTGATTCATGTTTTAATATGGAAATTATTCATAAATCACTTTGACTTTCCAGTAATATTTATTTTCATAGATATTGTAAAAAAGGAGTTCTCCGACACTTACAGTATGTACCTTTTTATGAGAACAATAGTGAACCTTCATTTCAGTTGTAAAGGTACAGAGCAGTATCATAAGAGGTCTTTTCTGTACAACTTTTACAAAGGTACAAAACTGTTCCTTAAGGAACATTATTTGGAACACAGTGTACCTTTTTTCTGGGAGTGCAGTGTAATTAATATTGTGAAATCTTTGTGGAAATCCAGAGAAATCTCAATATGTATACAGCAATGCATGAACCCTCCATCTTTGAGCCCCAAATTGCATTGCATGAGGAACATACATGTTTCCAAATCAGATTTTTAAAAGTGAATAAAGTATAGTTATAGATTTAAATATTTACAAAGGTATTTTTGTCTTTAGATTTTATTAAAATAGTGGGTCCTAATTTATATTAGGTGTTCTTAACTAATATGTACTTACACTGAAACTAATCATTTATTACAAGGTCCACTAATTGTGTTAATTCACAGTTAACATTGTACTTATGATTGATTAAATACCCGCTATTATAATTACACTGATAACCATCCATTACACCTTAACACACCCTTAAATCTACCCTTGCCACCCAACCTGTTCCTAACCCTACCCGTATCCCACCTCAAGACCAGCAGAAGTGTTCTGCAATGCGTTATAAACACAGTAAGTACATTGTGTTTATTTTTTGATAAAAGTATATAGTAGTTAAGGCCACCTAATATGGAGTGGGACCAAATATATACCTCTGAAATAGAGACTATTCTTATCTGCTATGCAGATGACACCCATCTCTACCCTATCAACCAAACCAAGCTTCAAACTCCCACCATCATCCCTTACCAACTGCTTTTCAGACATCAAATCCTGGTTCACCTCAAACTTCCTGAAATTAAACGATAATAAAACCGAACTTCTTCTCATAGGTACACGATCCACTTTAAACAAATCACATAACTTTTCTATTCCCATAGATGATTCTGTCATTATCCCTCCCTTCAGCTTAAGAGTCTGGGCGTCATCTTCGACAGCACCCTTTCATTCACTGCACATGTTAAAAATTGTCACACGGTCTGCTTATTTCCACCTTCGAAATATAAATCTTTTACAACCTTCCCTCACACCTCATTCAACTGCCATTGTTGTTCAAAGTTTAGTCACATCCCGTTTAGACTACTGTAATTCTCTTCTGTTAGGCCTCCCTAATAAAACCCTTCATAAATTACAACTGGTACAAAATGCTGCAGCCCGTATTATCACAAAAAAACGCTGTCACGTCACACCCGTTCTACAACAGCTTCACTGGCTTTCCATCTTTTTCAGAATCATTTATGAAATACTTTTTCTCACTTTTAAAGTCATCCACAATCTTGCTCCTTCATACCTCAGTAGTCTTGTTCATATCACCACACCTTCTCGAACACTCAGGTCTTCTTCTTCCATTCACCTCACTGTTCCCCCTGTCCGCCTTGTCACCATTGGAAGTTGAGCCTTCAGCCACTCTGCTCCTTAGCTTCCTTCTGATCTCTGTAATCTAAACTCTCCTTTACAATTTAAATCTAAACTCAAAATCCATTTGTTTAGAACGGCCTACTCTCTTTAACTGATCTGCACTTTTTAAAATGGGTATTGTATTGTATTGTATTGACTTTTATTGTGTTTTTATTTGAACTGACTGTTCTTGCTGTCCTGTACGGTAACCTTGGGTGTCAATAAAGGTGCCTTTAAATAAAATGCATTATTATTATTATTATTAATATTATTATTATTATTATTACTAAGCTAAAGGAAAATGAATGTATAATACTGTATTGTACGCATTGACTATAACATCAAAAGTTGTGCATTTTCAGTTTAATAGATTCTGACATGTATAAATTATACATTTAATTGACAGTGAAACTGCTGCTGACATTCCAAAGATGTTTTCAAGGCTAATTATTTTCTGAATATATTAACCAAATGTCATAATGATCCCTGTTGTCCTCCATTCGGACATTAATCAATGACTTTCCTCAGGACTGTGATGTAACACATCGAGTGACTCATTACATTGCGCTGTTTTAAAGTAAATGAAACTATTTCTCTGTTTGGTGACCCTAGGCCAAGTTGCGGACAGATGTGAGTTTAGCGCTTTGAAACGGGCAAGACTGATTACGCACTTCCTGCCCCTTTTGCACTGATCAAGATAATAATTGGCTGCCTGTGTAGGAGGAATCATGCGGTTATTTCCATGCTATTAGTCCATCACTCCAACTGCTTGATTTTGCCTTGCCGTTTCTCTGAGCTATACCGACTGCATGGTAATTAAAGATGCATTATGCAGTGAATATCAAATCTCTGTTTGATGTCACTGGAGCAAGTTGAAAATGTATTAATAGATGGCAAATTTATTAAAGCTAATCCAGAGTCACTTGGTAAATAAAATACAGTGCATGTACCGTAATGATAAGCCGTTTGAAAACTCTGCTCATTAAAACGTTTCTAGATGCAAGTGGATTTGATACTAAAATCAGTTTAGTCTCTTCTTATGTAAAATAGCCTTCAAATGTTTTTTTTTCATTTTTGTATTTATTGTTACATTGTGGTGCAATGTGTAATATAAATGATCATAAATTTTATTATTTATCATAATGTACTTTATATGATACATCAAATTTTATGACATTTTATAAAGGTAATTGAACTCTTTAAGGTTTCAGTTAACGTGAATGGTGTATATTTAAAAGTAATTATATTGTGTAAGTGCTTATTTTGTAAAGTAGTAAAACGTGTATTGTACAGACTTTCATATATCTAACTTTCATTTTATAATTAAAATATGTTATATATATATATAGTATATTATATTATACACTACTTGACAAAATTCTTGTCATTGATCCCAGTAGTAGTAAGAGCAACAAATAATACTAGTTGATCATTTTGAAAAGTGGCAGAAGGTAGACTTTTCTGATGAATCATCTGTTGAACTGCATTCCAATCATCACAAATACTGCAGAAGACCTATTGGAACCCACATTAACCCAAGAATCTTACAGTAATCAGTCAAGTTTGGTGAAGGAAAAATCATAGTTTAGGGTTGCATTCAGTATGGGGGCATGTGAGAGTTCTGCAGAGTGGATAGCAACATCAACAGCCTGATGTATCAAGACATTTGTGCTGCCCAAAACCACAGTAGAAGGCAAATTCTTCAGCAGGATAGCGCTCCTTGTCATACTTTAGCCTTCAAATCAAAGTTCCCGAAAGCAAAGAAGGTGCTCCAGGATTGGCCAGCCCAGTCACAAGATATGGACATTATTGAGACTTTTGCCTAAGCAAAGTCAGACCTTACTGTCCTAATTAAATCATTAAAAATCAAGGCATGATCATATTTTATTTTGGTAAAATAAGCATAATCTAGAGGCCTTTATCTTTTATATAAGCCACTTCTGATACCAAATGATCAACTTGAAGTCAAGTTATTATTTGTTGTTCCTGAATAGGTGACAAGACTTTTGTCATGTAGTGTATGTTATTTCATGGTCTTTAACTTGCTATAAAGGTTAAATTAAATGTATATTACTGTAAATATATTGGGCATATGCAAAACAGCTCATATTTCAGTAGTTGTTATAATTTAAAGTTAATTAAAATTTATATTCTACATAATATTTGATATCTGTAATTAAAGATGCATTATGCAGTGAATATCAAATCTCCGGTTGATGTCACTAGAGCTGTTGAAAAATATTAATGGGGAAAAGATGTGGCAAATTTATTAATGCTAATCCACAGTCACTCTGCAAATATAACACGTGTCTCTGAGCGATGAGCCATTTGAAAACTGCTCATAAAAGCATTTCTAAATGCAGACGGTTTATTGGACTTTTTTAATACAGAAATCTGTTAAGTCTCTTCTCAAGTATATACATTTTAACAATAAATACCTTAATAATACAATAAACATTGAATAAGAAACTTAAAAAAGAAACAAGGCTGCTCAAAGTCCAGTCTGATTTAAATATGAAAAAGAATTCATTAAGCCATTTATAAAGCTAACAAGACCATGTTTGAAGGATGCTGAATAATTTATTGTCAAGGTTAAACTGACAGTACATCAAGAAAAGCTTTTAGCTACTTAGCTGTGCATGTCAAAACATTTCACAAATGCTAATGATAAGACATCTATTTCTGCTTAAGACAAGAGTAATTTAGAAAGCTTTGTGGTAGCAAACAAAATCAGACTTAATTCCCCTTTGAATTCGCTCTCACTGGTAAATAAATCTACCCTGCAGACATGTTGTACTGCCTGTTGTCCATGAAAGAAACATTTTACCTCAATTATTACATCAAAATGATGGGAGCATTTAGAAAACCCTGGAGGATGATGTTCATTTAGATTCAGCACACAATGTTATGCAGAACTCATTTTTCGTTCCACTGCACTGGTAGTTAATCATTTTTTAATGTAAAACATACATTAAAGGAACATCTTTGACCTTCGTCTTTGTCAGCGTCTGACAGCAAGCTTGTGTCTGGTGCCTTTTGCACATCCCGCAAATGAAATGGCATTTAATAATATGGCACTGAAGTTTAAAGAAATTCAACTTTTGAAAATATATATATTTCTCAAGACCTTGCGTTCTTTTTTATTTCTCTGTGTCAACACATTTTTTCATTGCAAAAGCTTATTCTTTCTAAATGGCCTTATAAAAGAATTCCTGTAAACACTGTGTCACATTTTCACAGCATCTTGCACAATGTTTTTTAAGACTCAGTGCTGAGCTAAAGCATATTTTTGAGAAAACAAGTCAACGCTGACTTGTTTGGGTGTTCTGGGTACAAAGTGAAATTGTTAAGAGAACAAAATCTTAAAGCAATAGTTAACTTAAACTTTCAAAACATCTCATTGGAAATAAGTTCTTCAGCCTACGTTTTCGTGAAACCAGAAAAATTTACTTAAACATCCATTTGACTGCAGTTTCTAAGTAAAATGAACTGTGCAGTATGATACCAACAACTTTTGATCCTTGTTACATAAATTATATTTACAGAGACACATTGTTGACAAACAAATACGGTGGCAGAGAGGGCTTAACATGCTGCAATTTTAGAAAACTAAAATACGACTGAGGTCCTTTGGTGTGTGTCAGACACTGTTAAAAACTTTTTATGATTCTGTTGTGTCTTCTGTGATTTATGTTTGCTGAAACCTGCTGGGGAAGGGGACTGTTGGAGAAGGAGAAAAACAAATTAAATAAGCTTATAAAAAGGGCAGGTTCTGTTGTGGGGTGTGCACTACCTACCATAGAAGAGATTGCACATGATCGAATGCTGGACAAATTTGTCAGTATAATGAACCATGATAGTCATCCCCTTTTTGATACAGTCCAAGCGTGTGCAAGCTCTTTTAGTACAAGATTAATTCAACCCTGGTGTTACAGAGAAAAAGTCTTTTTTTCCAACAGTAATCAGATTGTATAACCAAAGTCATACCAGATCAATTGTGCTGAACTGAATTAGATATTAGATATGGATAAGTGTTTACTCGTTGTTTCTGGAACTAAGGTGTGCAGTATGAAATGTAATTTTATTATTGTTTTTATATATATGTAACTTATTTATTTTTAGTATGGAGAGCTCTGCTGTGACATGTGAATTTCCCTTTGGGGATTAAAAAAAGTCAAAGTGAAGTCAATTACAAAAAAAACTGTAGCAAATTAAGAAAAGATCTTCATCAGTTTAACAGCACACGTGCTGCCAATCGTCACAACGCAAACACTTTTTAAAAAAACACGCTGCATTTTCACACAACGCAAACAATTAATAAAACACGCTGCATTTTCACACAACGCTAACAATTTACGAAAACGTTTTCTCACAACACAAAAATAACAGACCACAATGGAAATATTTCAAGGGGACCCAAAAACGTCATGGACGCCACTGTGCCGTGACTATGGCTGCGTCTGAAACTGCCTGCTGCTCAGTAGGTACGTCATTTGAATTTAAACGTACTACTCGGCCGTTAGAAAAGTACTTCTATACAGTATGAATGTGAGCAGAATGAATGGAACTCGGATGTACTACATCTGCCATTTTGTCATGATTATGATGAAGATCTTTTCTCAGTTTGCTGGCGTTTTTTGTAATTGCACGTGTTTTCTAAAATTACAAAACAACTTAAAAGTGTCTATGATCTACTGTTTGTGACAAGCTCCACCTTCTCATAGATGTGTAAAAGAGCGTCATGTATCTGAAACGTGCAATAAAACTTTACCCTAAGTAATGCTTTTATTGCTCAAATGACTTTTGTTTCTTGTTCAAACGACTTATTTAAAATAAGTTGAAACAACACAATTCTTCATTTTTTGAGACAACGTAATTGTTTCATGTTCAGTCCACTCAAATTGGTAAAAATTATCACGTTAACTTAATCAATTCGTGTTGGGACAGTGGAAATGTAGACAGCACCCTCTAGTTGATTTGTCATTTGAAACGTGCAATGAAACCTACCCGATTTTTACGTTTTGGAAAAATGTAGGCTGAAACATATATTTATAATGAGCCTGAGCTGGATGTTGAAAATCAGTACCCATCGCCAACCATGGTAGGAGTAAATATAAGTCAAGGGCAATCTGTTTTCAACATTTTTTAGAATATCTTCTTTAGTGTGTTTAACTGAAGCTATAATCTTTTGAATATGAATTGCACATGTTTCAGTTGTTAAATATATTAAACTTAATGCATATTCCAGAATATTTGGTAGACAGCTTAGGACTATTTTTGGAGCATTTTATAATTTATCTACACTGTTTTATGTTTTATTTCTTGCACTTTAGGAAAAAACATCTGATTATAGTGACAATTTTTCACAGGTTTTTCAATTTATTAGCATCAAGCCGACAGATGAGTTCATTAAAATTATATTATTATGTGATTTATTATGAAGTATATTTGATACTGTCATCTATATTTTCATGAATGCGTTCCGTAAGTTTGATTGAATCACTTTTCATTGCTAAACATACTGGCATTTCAATACAGAATGGCTCTTTCAGCATTATTCTGAACAGTTTAACTGGTTCCATTTTTTAGGAGGCTAATTTTTCCCTAACACAAACATCCTGGAAAAATCAACATATGAAGTCGGGGAAAACTTTTAGTTATACACTGACTAAAAATTGCGAATATAGCCACGCAAAAAAATTAAATGGTATCTCTAGACCTTTGGCCTTTTTTTTTCTTCATTTACTCAAAATATATATATATTTTACTTGTTCAAACTACTTAATTAAAACGAGCTGAAACAACACAGTTCTTGAGATTTCATTGGGACAGCTTATTTTTTATGTTCAATCCACATAAATTTGTTAAATGTGTTAACTTAATCCATTTGTGTTGGGACAACATGAATGAATTGTGTGGAACCCTGCATTTTTTACAGTGTTCCACTACCCTGGCTCTTGCAATAAAAACATGTTCAATGTTAATGGCTCTTTAAATAAAAGTTGCACCCCTTAAGTCGCATTTAGTTTTCAATCCTCAAAACCTTTCATGTATCACTTGAATATCAAAATAATATCATATTGTTATCATAAGTCTTAATATCATAATAACCCTGTCATCCTCAATTCCATTGGCACATGTTTGCCAGTCCTCAGTTTTTCCAACAGTATGATAATCTCAGTACTTTTGCTGACAGTTGCAGCATAAAATATATCATTCTGGGCAGTGAACAGCAGTAATTTGGTCTTGAGAAGTGGTGCGTTTTGAGAGTGTCTGTAGCTTTTGATTACACCTTTTCAGGTCAAGCCATGCTGCAGATTGTTGAGATATAAATACAGCCGATGAAGAGTGTTTTGGAGTGCTCGTTTCATGAGGAAGTGTGTACAGGGAGGTGTCGTGTATATGTCAAACACAATAGATGAGTCAACAGTTGCCATGTTTGATTTAGTCAACATCCTCTCAGGCAAGCTCCTACACATCTCTCCGCTGGCAGAACATCCGTTTGGTTCCCCAATGTCGAACTCAACGCCCTGGAAAATGAGCTTTCCGTGTGCAACTTTTGAAAGGCAAAGCTACAAATGCGCACAGCAGGGGCACCAAAAAGAGTTGGTTGCTCAAAGGATGTAAATATCAAATTATAGTTTTAACGCAGTTGTAATTCTGATTCATGTGTGCTTTTGCTGTTCTTTGTCCTCTAAATGCTCTTTTGCATCACATTTAAATATTTGTCATGGCTCAGTGAACTGAATATTACCCTTGTTAATGAAGGGGCTTCAGCAGCCAGACAGTTGGCATGAATTCACAGTTTTCTCATTTCCTCTCAGTGTTGCTTTCCTCTGTCGCTACAAATTTGATTTCTGCATTGGCTGTGCGGGAGGCCACACTGCTGTCCCGCACTTTGTGTCTGAAGAGGAAGGGAAAGGTCTTCCTGAAAGACTTGCGGAAGCTGGCGCCCATAAAACCGTAGACAATGGGGTTGATAGAGGAGTTGGCATAGGACATGCAGTTGGCCCACGTTTTGATCTTATATGTTGCGTAGTTGGCTTTGAAGTTGGGATAGAACGATTGGAACAGGACAAAGATTTGAATGGGACCCCAGCAGATTGTGAAGAGGACAACTATGACCACTACCATT
This sequence comes from Danio aesculapii, assembly GCF_903798145.1. NCBI lineage: Eukaryota > Metazoa > Chordata > Actinopteri > Cypriniformes > Danionidae > Danio > Danio aesculapii. Next base: position 33,392,291 of record NC_079436.1, on the reverse strand, counting down.
TTGGAAATCTTGCTCCGGATGGAGATGGTTCTCTCTGACAGAAGGTGGACCTGAAATAAACAAGAGTTTATTGAGATTATAGTGAGAAAATGGGTCTGATAAGTACACTTAACTGATCAGTGACTCTGTTAAATTCCTATGTCTATATTAGGGGTTCCCTATAATTTTCTGCTTGTGATTCCAAAAATAACAATTCCAGTGACTCGCGTCCCCCAATATCCTCTGAGGTGGTTACACGAGAGTGCATGCAGGCTGCAGAGCAAAAAAGGCAGTAGTTTTCGGTTTTCCAGAGTTTTTGTCATGTATAAAAGGTGTGTTTGTGTATGAATGTGCTCGTCTAGATGCATGCTTGTCGTGTGTGAGAGCGAAAGAGCGCATTTAAGAATTTTGGTATAGTACCAAAATACTAATTAATTTTCTTTTTACATTATTATATTCAACCACTATATTTAACTCACCTGTCTGTCAGCAAGACATTTTTTTAATCTTATATATATTGTAAGTACATAAGAAGGTCACACTTTATTTTGATGATCCGTTTGTTGAATTTAAGTTACATTGCATCTACATGCCAACTAATTCTTATTAGAGTATAAGTAGACTGTTGGGTTAGGGTTATTGTAAGTTGACTGTACTTGCAAAGTTTATTATGGTGAGTTAAATGTCTGTTAAAGGAGCAGTATCAACAGATATGAAGCAGACAATCTACTAATACTCAAATGGACCATCAAAATAAAGGGTTTCTCATGAGAATAAGTATGTTCATTTCACAGAATTTTGCAAAAGTATTCATACCAAAGTGTGAAGTTCTTTGTGATGTTGACAAGACAAGAAATTAGACTTTTATTCTGTCTAGTAGTTATTTTAAGAATTTTAAAAGACTTCAACTAATCTCTTTTATAATGAAAATGTTTTCAATATTTGAATTTAAATTCTTATTTGCGACTGTTTCTTAATGACTCTTAAATTAAAACTGCAATTTTCATTTTGCAAAAGTTTGTCTAGTTAGCCATGCAGTTTTATTCATTCATTCATTCATTTTCCTTCGGCTTAGTCTCTGTTTCAGAGGTTGCTAAAGCGGAATGAACCGCCAACTATTCCGGCAAATATTTTACACTGTGGATGCCCTTCCAGCCGCAACCCAGTACTGGGAAACACCCATACACACTCTCATTCACACACACACATTGGACTGTGAGCACCCGGAGAAAACCCACACCAACACGGGGAGAACATGCAAACTCCACAGAGAAATGCCAACTGGCCCAGCTGGCACTGAACCAGCGACCTTCTTGCTGTGAGGCGACAGTGCTAACCACTGAGCCACCATGCAACCCATGCAGTTTTTTCTGTACCAAATATAACACGATTTGTTGTAAATCTCCTGAATTAATAAATAAATTCATTATTAAAAGTCATTATTCATGTAGTAAATCTGTCAGCTGTGGAAATGAACCGTGCAGACTTATGCAAAAGATTAAAATTGAAGATAAGATGACAAAGAAGATAATGAGACAAAAGAACATCCATTAGGAGAAAAGGGTACAAAACAAACTCCAAGTTATTTCCACAGAGATCACTGCAGGTTTAATTATAAAGAGTTAAATATCACCTCTAACCACAATAGAACTCCTCAAAACTTACTTCAAGAAAAAAAGACGTGTAAACTATTGCAGTATGATGACTCAGGAACTGTGAGTAAGAGAGAGGTCACTCAACTGCAATGTGGGAAAAATAATATTTTTTTTTCTCAGATAAAAAAGAGCTTTTAGGAGCTTTTAGGCTGAATTTCAAAGAGAATGTGTGGCAAAGATAGCTCTGCCTACGTCTCAAAAAGCAGTATATCTACAGCAAAGTGTGCTGGTGGCTGCATCATGCTGTGAGATGGTTTCACATTGACAGTGAATGGATCTCTTGTCAAAAAGGTTCAAATGACAGTGCAAATAATAGAAAAATACTGAAAAAAATTTTATATAAAAAAAAAAAGAATTTTTGCTACTGCTTGCAAATTATGAAGTACAGGTGACTCGATGTGAAGGAGATGTACTGTATTTATAAAAGTTAACATACATTTCCTTTTATGTTCATAATACATAATTATTTAAGTATAATAACGTAATTTAATTAGGTACAGTATGCACTTTGTGCTCTAGCAATGCTAAGGCAGTGGGTTCTATTTCAAGGGAAAGCAAGAACAAAGTGTGTTCAATACAATGTAAATCACTTTAGATAAAAATGTCTGACAAATCTATAAATTTAAAATTGTAAATTGAATGTGTGAGGCTTTTCGTTTAAACTGTTTTACACATCTGTTCTTTTTAGCATTACGAAAGGATTGTTTGGTAACTTCAAACTGTAAACCAATATTATATTTGAATTCATTATCATATTAGCACACTGGTTGGGCACAAAGAATTGGATCATTTGTTATTCTGCATATAGCTGGTAATGAAGCAGAAGTGTCGCACATTTAAAAAAAATATACACTCATTAGCCACTTTATTAGGTACACCTGTCCAACTGCTCATTATTGCAAATGTTTAATGAGCCAATCACATGTCAGCAAATCAAGGCATTTAGGCATGTAGACAAGGTCAAGACGATCTCCTGCAGTTCAAACTAAGCATCAGAATGGGGAACAAAGGTGATATAAGTGACTTTAAACGTGGCATGGTTGTTGGTGCCAGACCGGTTGGTTAAAGTATTTCAGAAACTGCTGATCTACTGGGATTTTCACGCACAACCATCTCATGGGTTTACAGAGAATGGTCAGAAAAAGAGAAAATATCCAGTGAGCTCAGTTCTGTGGGCACAAATGCCTTGTTGATGCCAGAGGTCAGAGGAGAATGGCCAGACTAGTTTAAGCTGTTAGAAAGGCAACAGTAACTCAAATCACCACTCGTTACAACTGAGGTATGCCGAAGAGCATCTCTGAACAAACAAGCCAAACCTTGAGGCGGATGGGCTACAGCCGCAGAAGACCGCACCGGGTGCCACACCTGTCAGCTAAGAACAGGAAACTGAGGCTACAATTCACACAGGCTCACCAAAATTGGACAATAGAAGATTGGAAAAATGTTGTCTGGTCTGATGAGTCTCAATTTCTGCTGCAACATTCAGATGGTAGGGTCAGAATTCATTACATATTTAGTTTCCCATTCTGCTGTGGTATTGAGAATTGTGACTTTTCATGATCTCTAAGATGTATAGGTGTTATAGCAACCTTATTTACAGAAAAAATCTTTAAATAATCAGCCTAAAATGTTTTGCTCATATGGTGCACTCACAATTGTTTTAAATAATTGTAATTATGATTTTTCCCGCCTATAATCAACCAGCCCTAATGTTAATAATCTCTTGCCTTAACTCATGCACAGCAGACTATCTGCCCCACTGTCACTTTGTGAAAAATAAATGCTGCACAATGGCAAGTAAAATTTTGGATTCATTTCGGCATTTGTTTGAACCCTAAATTGACTGGAGAAAATGAGTGAATTATACAGGGCCTATTGATATATTTTCAGTATTGATCTTAATGTCAAACACATACAGTAATGCTCTCAGACATCATTAACCTTGGCTAGACTATGCTATTAAACAGCTAATGTGCTGCTAATGTTACACAAAAAAGTCTATTTGCTGTCTGCTTTATTTTATTTTGGTAACATTATTTTGATGGTCCATTTGAGTATTAGTAGACTGTCTGCTTCATATCTGTTGATACTGCTCCTTCAACAGACATTAAACTGACGTACATTAACCCTAACCCCAACCCAACAGTCTACTTATAATCAAATGAGAATTAGTTGGCATGTAGAGGCAATTTAACTTAAATTCACAAACGGACCATCAAAATAAAGTGGGACCTTAATTTTATCTGCCTGCTTAAATAACGTTACTAACTTATCTGTCTTTCTAGAACAGTATAAAAGAAACCAAGATACTTAATATCTCTTGGGAGCATATACACCTGAATTATAGATTAAAGCACACACAGCCCTTTACAGTATATCCGTTCAGCAGGGTGTCATCACTGATGGTTGTTATCTGCGGTCTTACCTGATGGTTGTTATCCACTGGTTCCACCGAAGCCTGTCCCACTCTTTTCAACATGAAGGAATAACAGAAAGAGATGGTAATGACAGGCAGTAGATACACAGCTATGAACTGATAGAGGATGAAAGCTTTCTCATGGGTCTTTGATGGAAACCTTTCCATGCAGTATTTTCTTGGTCCATACCAATAGCCGTCTTCAAGCCTCTGGTACAGGAAGATTGGTATGGAAAGGATGAAGGAACCTATTTGCATAAGAGAAGGGAAGCTGATCAATTTTAATGCTTCTTCACTTCATTAATACTTTAAATATAAAGGAGTATTCTGGCATTAAGTGCATGTGGATACTGTCATGGACTTGCAAGGAAAGTGTTTAAAAGCTTTAATGTGGAACTTGATTTTTTTGTGAAAGCATTTACATGAAGTCTTCAGTGTAAAAGTAACATTTTATTTGTCTAAACTGTCCTTTAGGACAACTTTTATGCATAGTAAAAAAAACAACCCAGGCTCATTATGAAAACGTACCCCTGTATACATATCTGTAATGCGCGAAATATGTTTTTGCAAACCCACCAGAGGCCACTGTGTACACTTTTTCAGATCCTAAATTTCTCATTTGTGCCTGCTCTTCTTACGTAAATCCACCAGAGGCTGCTGTCCCCACTGACCGACCAATAACCCCACTCATCCGCTTTCCTAAACCCAACCGACAGTGTTTTCAAAAGCAATCGTATGCAGCGAACCACTGGGCAAACTGGTAACAGCGGAAAAGCTGGTCAGCTGATAGTGCAAAAAGAAACAGAAGCTTTTGGTGGCATCATACCGCCCCATAGAGCTCATTTTTAAGACAAAATGCAGCCATACGTACCTCTGGTTTCATAATTCACGCTCTCCGGAAATGTATATGGGGCTACATATTCACAATGAGCCTGTGTTGCAACAAAAGTTACATTTAGAGTGAAATTGAATAAACTGATTTAATGTTAACAATACCATCTGTAGTGCCAATATTTGTCTTATTGTAGCTTTATAATAGACTGATGAACTTGGAAATGAGAAATAAAAAATTATGAATCAAAGTTAATCACTAGCAGCTTCTTCCACAAGCCAAGGAGTTTAATAATATAGACAAGGTGCACAGAATCACAGTTTAAGAAATGCAAAAAAAGTGTTTTATATAATAAATGTAAGGTTTGACCTTTTACAGTTATTCACCATATTGGAAAAACTATGAATCATTTTATCAGGTCGCGTTTACTGTAGCATTTTTAGTCTGTTAATCATTCACGCCTTCACCCTTGTATATTATTCCGCCAAGCACTCAAGTGTCAAAAAAGACACTCAAATATTGCTGCTGTTGGACAACATAATGTACTTTTGAGGCTTTTTTAGTTGAAAATGTAGTTATTTAGATTGCAATTGTGCTGTTTTTTTTATAAGGATAGTGCCTGTTTTTAATATTAATCATTTCTGAGAGGCAGCACGTTGGCCATTGATGATGTGTTGGTGACGGAGACCTCATAATAAGCTCTTAGAACAGAAAAACTGTAATTTCTAACTACAGCTGATCAAATCATTAGTAAGAGACATTCTAAGTCGATCTCTCTCTTTTGTATGTTGTAGTTCTGTATTTATACCTTAATATTGTAGTGTATTGATTATGAGATGGGACTCAGATATCAAGAATGTATGTATTTTGGGTTGGTCACACAAGCTACATTTACCGATCGCAGATCAATAAGTGACAGCACCAACATTCACGGAGCTGTGAGGCCGGTGTCTAGCCGATGAAGGTAAATCCATATGATGCAGAGAATTACGATTTCTTATTCTTCCTGTTTTACGGTGGTTGACAAAAAACTTTTTGGTGCGTTACTGCCACCTCTCGCTCTGGTCGGTGACGTAGCCAAACAATCATTGGGCTGACATGAGAAACTTGCTTAATGGAAAGATGACTGAGGGAGAGGAGTTATATATATATTCTAGATACTAGATATATAACTATAATTAGTTTCTGTTTGGTACAATATTATTTACAGTAAACAACTGAACTAAACATTTCTGCCTCATGATTTATTGACAGTTTTAGTGATCACTAAGAAATGAATGATAATTTAAGTTGCTTCGATTTAAAAACTGAATATTGCAAAAAATAGCTTAAATTTAGCTAAGCTACTTTTGCACAGTAGCTTTTAGCTTAGCTTGCTACATTTCCCAGGGTGTAGCTTTTATTGTAGTCAAGCTACATTCTAAGTAGTGTAGCTAATAGCTTAGCTCACTACATTTTTCAGGTAGCTTGCCCAACACTGCCTCTCCGTGTTTGATTTTCTTTTTTATATACCTGATTATGCTATTGAACTGTTATATAAACGCAACATCACTCTCATAGTAGTGTGATATGGCTGTACATCGTCACTGGTGGGATACTAAGCACGCCTCCCACCTGTGCCGATATACAGCCATATCACACTGCTACGAGTATGATATTGCTCATATATATATATATATATATATATATATATATATATATATATATATATATATATATATATATATATATATATATATATGTATATATATATATATATAAATTCAGGGGCGTAGCAGACATTTTTAAAGTGGGGGGTACAGCTTAATGAGATCCAAAAGTTTACGTTCATATAATTATTAATCACCTGTTTCTGAATGGTCTGGCTCTAAAAGTGAGGAGGACGTATCCCCCTGTCCACCCCGTTTATATTGCTATGCCCCTGTATATAATTTAAGACTAAAAATGATATAGTAAATACTACCTGTTAAAATGGCTACCTATTTTTTTCCTGTATGGTTCCTACAGGATATTCCCAGAAAAAAATCAAATCTTTATTATGATTACATATTAATTTTTAATTATAACAAGAAGCTTGATAAATATAAGATTAAAATATATTTCACTTTTGATTAATTTCTAACAATATCTGTGAACTCCCTATGCAAAATACCAAAAATACAGAAAATACTTGGTTTTGTCACATATACAGCATGAAGCAGTGATATGTGTGCCAACACTCATAGACATCCATAGCTTACTAATTTTAAAGAGATCAAGGAAAAATGGTAAAGAAGGCATTCTCAGCATATATAAGTACACCCATCACAAATTTATCTTTTAAATTCATATTTTTAATAGCAAGCTATACAATATTATATTTGTGCATATACATTAGAGTAGTACTCAAGCCAAATCTGACACTTATCTAACAAAATATCTTACGATACCAGTCCAAAAATTAGTACACCTAAATGTATATGTTAAAGAAAATATTAAATATAAATTTAAAAATGAGGAAAAAATCAAGAGAAGCAAAAAAAAAAAAAAAAAGAAAAAAAGAAAAATGAAGTTGACATTTGTAGTTTGTATTTTTTTTATTTTATTTTTTTTAAATATTTTGCTTGAGTTAAATTGTATTATCTTTCAATTTCTATGTTTGGTGACTAAAATATTGTTTTAATAAATATATCTGTTTAATAAATCTGTTTTGTTGTTTAAATGCACCTAAATACATTGACTATATTCACTGAGAAATGGATGAAAATATTCATTTTCAAAATGGGGTGTACTCAATTATGCTGAGCACTGTAAACAATTAAAGACTAAAAATTATATAGTAAATGCTACCTGTTAAAATGGTTAACCATTTTTCCTGTATGGTTCCTATATTACTGTAAAAAATCGAACCTTTACTATGATTACATACTAATTTTAAGTATAACAAGAAGCTCGATAAATATAAGATTAAAATGTATTTTATATTTGATCAATCAATTTCTGTCGCCTCCCTGTGCAAAATACCAAAAATACAGAAAATACTTGGGTTTGTCACATATACAGCTTGAAATATTAATATGTGTGCCAACACCCATAGACATCCATAGCATACTAATTCTAAAGAGATCAAGGCAAAAATGGTAAACAATGATATAATGAATAGAGTGTCTATGGGCCAGGCACACACACCACATCATTTCAAATGTAAACATATACAGTTCTAGGGCTTATTTTTAAGGCTTGTAACAACTTGCACATCCCTGTGACTAAGACACAGTGACTATAATTTTTTTAAAATAGTTATTTTTTAAAATCTTGTATTTAGATCTAACATATAGAATGTGTTTAATGTGAAAAACAGCTTTATATTCAAAACTGTGTTCAAATTTAAACACATTCAATTTTAAATTTGCCCCATATAATTAAATGTGTAATACTGTAAACATGTTTTGGGTTATTACACTAATTTGTTTCTTAGGTAATCAACAGCAGATCCTGAGGGTAGTGATTAAGTTGGATTTACATTTTTAAAGTGAAGCAATTATTGCTGTCTCACAGAGAATACAATCTGGTGTTGGTTATAAATACAGGGAAAGCATCACCTGAGTTGATGTTAATATAACATTATAACCTTTTTGGAATTATATGGTTCTATCGGTACAGTTTTGAGGTATAGAGTTTCAATGTTTTTGCATACCAACAATCAAATGCGAAATAAGTATCTTTCATGCACAAAAACTACAGACATTCAAAATATATTTTTAATATAATGTATTCTTGGTACTTTTAAAAACAAAATTCTCTTAAATTTGTAAATTGACAAAAATCTTTTTCTTGCAAATAGAAGCAATCATTTTCAAGAAACATTAACAGTTTATTTAGATTGTATATATTTGTTTTACAATATAAGACTGTAGTTTAAAAATCTTGGGTTGTTTTAATCCAGCTGTCAAATATGGATGAATTCAATATTGGGTCAAATTTTCAATTAGATATACATTTGAAGTCAGAATTATTAAACCCCCTTTGATTTTTTTTTTCTTCTTCTCTTTTTTAAATATTTCCCAAATGATGTTTAACAAAGCAAGGAAATTTTCACAGTATGTCCGATAATATTTTTTCTTCTGGAGAAAGTCTTATTTGTTTTATTTCGGCTATAATAAAAGCCGCTTTTATTTTTTAAAAACCATTTTATTTGTATAATATTATTCACTGTCATCATGGCAAGGATAAAATAAATCAGTTATTAGAAATGTGCTATTAAAAATATTATGTATAAAAATTTGTTGAAAAAATCTTCTCTCTGTTAAACAGAAATTGAGGAAAAAATAAACAGGGGGCTTATAATTCAGGGGGCTAATTATTCTCACTTCAACTGTAAATGACACAGGGTCTAGTGTTGTAACAGTGTGTCGACAGTTAATGCTGATTTAGTTCATATTTAAGGATGATCCCCACCTCCCACCTTGATCCTTGATGATCCCCACATTGTCTTTTGCAGATATACATTTTCAGTTAACAATATAAAGCTTCATCTTGTAAAATCTAAGAAATGTAAAGTTCAATGGTCTCATGATAATCATATTTATGACAGATTTAGCTATGTTGTCATGGTAATGTCAAGTTGTCATAACAAATACATCTCAAACAATATCACTTTTACATTTAAAATGACAACTGAGGGAATAGCACTCAATGACAGTTGTCATAAAATCTCATTTAAATTCATGACATGTGACATAAAGGATTTAAATTTAGAAGGATTTAGTTTTATGAACACCCCCTTTATATAATGTAAATCAGCATTCACCAAGTGAAAAAGTCAACACTGACAAAAATGTCAGATAGAAACTAAATTCTTTAGTGACTTCATGGTTGTTTCTGTTTGTTGTATGTAATGTACTAAACGACTTACCAATCCATATACATATGCTAACAATCATAGCCACACGAGGGGTGCGATGGTGCAGGGATTTGAGAGGATACACAGTCACATAGCATCGGTCTCCACTCATGGCCGTGAGAGTGATGCACGTCGCCTGTACCGTCACCTACACATCAGCAAACCTTATTGTTATCATCCATTCATATCATTATCAGCACATGCAAGACAGACACGCTTCAGGGCACCAGGGTAAACAGAAACATTGGATTTAATTAATCTAAAATCTAGCACATCAAAGACATCTGCATAAAGCCTTTCAATACGGACCAGTCTTTAGCTCATTGCATTTTGAATTAATTTGAGACTGAAAAAAAGAAAACAGCCCCATTCATTTGTGGTTTTGTCTGGTGAATTAATTGAACTGAAGTGCCTGATTGCTCATCTTTAATTGAAAGAATCAGGTAGGAGGAGAGGCTTTAGAGAATAAAGTCAACCACATTTTTATGCAAGCCTAACTATCCCTGCGCTCTTTGATGCAACAGGTGTGAACAAAGAACTGTTCCATCCCATCATCTTTTGTGTGAAGTAGCTAATGATAAAAGAAGAAAAAAAAAAGGTGTGCTTGGCCTCAATCTGAGGAGACTGGTGTGTTCGACATGATAAGCCTCACAGCTGCATTTGGACCAAATATAAAGAATACAGAATACAGAATTAGGAAAGACAAAAGCCACTGATGAATTTATGCATTTAATCTCCCTCCTACAGCAATTATAAATGAGAGTTAGCTGTTCATTCATACTGCAATTTAATACAAAAGTAATACTTTACAATAAGGTTGTATTAGTTTATGTTAGTTAATGCATTAGTTAGCATACTAATGGTGAACAATGAACGATGAACAACACATGTCTTTAGCATTACTTAAAGGTGCTGTGTGTAAGTTTTTGACTCTTCTAAAGCAACCATAATAAGTACCATAATATGTTTGCAGATAATTAAGAAGCACAACTGAACATTCTTGTTTATCTGAAAAACAATGGTGAAGTCAGATATTCTGCTTTGAAAATGTGAGTTATGTGCTGGAACACTGTCTTTGTTTTGGTCTCTTTAACCCTCCCAATGCCAGTTTAGCCAATTATATTCCAGCACCACGGGTTGCCCTGGTGGAAAACAACATATTTCATTCATTCAGAAAGGCTTTTAAAGTATGCGTCTGTGACTGAAATGCGACCTCCGGTGGACAGTAGCAGCCCCCGAAATGAGACGAAGATTCAGAGTTCCACATGAGGTTGTTAATAATTAGCAAATAACATAAATATTACAAACTTGAACATTAGCTGAGCAGGTTACATTGTAACCCTAATGTCCTAACAACACGCTACATGACAAAATTTACAGTGATAAGCAATTTGGCTGTTGGGCAGTAGCTAGCTTAACTACATTTCTCAGTAGCGTGGCGGTAGCGTCGCTACTTTATAAATCCAATAGCTTTTCAGTAGCAAAGCAATTTTTTTAGTCAGGTAGCGCAGTAGCATCCACACAAGCTACATTTACCGATCACAGATCAATAAGTGACAGCACCAACATTCACGGAGCTGTGAGGCCGGTGTCTAGCCGATGAAGGTTAATCCATATGATGGCGAGAATGACGATTTCTTATTCTTCCTGTTTTATGATGATTGACAACAAACTTTTTGGTGCGTTACTGCCACCTCTTGCTCTGGTCGGTTTACAGTAAAGGCTAAAGTATACTACGATAATTACTATTATTTCATGATAGTTATTAATGATACTACAATATGTAAGTTATTGTAATTTAATGCTTCTTTATAATTATTTCCCTTTATTATACATGCTTTTAGCTTAGCTTGCTACATTTACCAGGGTGTAGCTTTTAGTGTAGTTAAGCTACATTTAAGTAGTGTAGCTAATAGCTTAGCTCACAACATTTTTCAAGTAGCTTACCCAACACTGACAGCCATTCAGAAGCCCAGAGTAGTGCACTCACTCACGAAATGGTAAAGTTTACAGTCTAATTAATACATATTAAACCTCTTTTACATTATTTAATGTAGATGCTGAATCACTATGTATATTATTTCAGTTCTAAAATTCAATTTCAAATGCTTTATTTTATTTTCAAGATCTGAGGTGAACTATCTACTGCTACTTTCTGTAGTATGGCAAATGTCATGTAAAATGGCATTCAAACTCACATTGTTAGCATTTAACACTGAATAAAGCACATGTGGTGTACCTGAGATGATCATGTTATCAAGTTTTCTGTTTTCTATCTACAACAAATAGAAGCCGTTTCTAAAATATCAATTTCAGGTATTGGTTAGGACAAAACTCCTTTTAATATGAAAAATATTTCTTCTATCATGTGCCGTTGCTTTTATTTAGAACACGATTTAAATTATCCTTAAATCAACGTTTAGGCTCGATAGTCAGGCACACTCACGTCAATCTGGCAACCTGCACTTGCTTTTGATTTGATTCTGGATTGCAATACCTAGTTCAACCACTGGGTGTTAAACTAACACACTGCACCTTTAATCTTTGTAAATGTTAACCAGTCATACATAAATGTGTGAGTGCATTAGTTAACATGCTAATGGTGGCCAATGAATTTGTTTAGCATAACATAATGTTTCTTATTGTTAACTTCAAAACATCAGTGAAATTAAAATAACATTTTTAGATGTTAGTATCAGTAGTTTTCAAGGATATATATAGATAGAAGATATAAAACTGATATAAACGTAAAAGTTTGTCACTTCGGTCTAAATGGATCAACATTTTTTTTCACGTCATTTCATACTTCAGTTTATCATCAAATCTTGACCAATCAAATGCTCTCTAGTATCTGACATGCCCCTCCACCTTGTCATTTGCTTTTCAGTTGTTAGGCTTGAGCTAACCACTCTCACTGGCCGAGCAGTAATAAAAACAAAATGCTATTGGCTGTTTTTTTAAAGGGGAGGAGCTAATCTATATCACACCCTTTTTGCATTTTTAAGATTACTTCAAACATCGAATAAAAATCCACATTTTAAAGCACTTCACAGAACCTTTAAGTTGTGTCAACTAAAAAAAATTAAGTTATGAAAACTGGAAAAATTCAGTTGCGGCAACTTGAAAAAACTTGAAAATGAAAACGTTGGGAATGTTCCATCAACTAAAAAATTGTTATGAAAACTAGAACAATTAAGATATGAGAAGTAGAAACTTGCGTCAACTAAAATTATTGTTAAAAAAAAGTTGCAGTAAAAAAAGTAAACAATATATGTTTCAGTAATAGAAATATTAAGTTGAGGCAACTATTTAAAAAAAAATAAGATAAGGCAATTAGAGAAATTAAGTTGCAGAAAAATGAAAAAAAAATACTTTGCGGTAATTAAATTTATTCAGACTGCATGATTTTAGCCCAGATTTTTGACTCATCGACAGGTTTTGAAAAATTCCCGAAAAATGCCTGAAATAACTAGCAAATCGGTGCTCGTTCTCGCAAGTAATAATCACACAGGATGAACTAAAGGCGTGATAGGAGAGAATCGCCCCTGAGTTGCTGACACCCATGGGATATTTGGCATGCTAAGTATCTGGAGCTGTCGGCGATTTAAATCATGCCCTGTGAAATGTGTTCGGATTGAAAATAACATCTGCGATTACCTACAACCAATGAAAGAGCAGCATCTACTAGTACAGGTATCTGCAGGTTAGCGGAAGGTTGGGGAAGAAGTTATGTGTCTGTTTGATGTGTCATCTGAGCAATACCGAAAACGGGTTGAAAAAGAAAAATGTTGAAGAGAAATTGCTAATTCACTTCAAAAGCCAGGTCAGTAAAATAAGTGCATTTTCTACCCCACCAAAGGCTTCTCTCTCATTATGTAGTTAATAACAAAAGATATACTACGTGACCTCACATGTTTCCATGTCACTTCTCGCTTGTGTATGGTTGTGAGAAATGTAGTTTGCGTACCAAGACAAAGTTGTCGACGATTATTCCTATTTTGAAATCATGCAGTGTGAAACCCCCTGTCGCCGATCCAACTTACAGTGTAAACACAGCAGCGATGAAACGCTACGCCAGATAGTCATGCAGTGTGAAAACATCTGTGACACGACTACTCTGAAAATCATGCAGTCTGAACTCAGCATAAGTTGCAGTAACTATAAAACACAATTTGTTCCCTATATGTTCATGTTAACTAATGAATTAAAACAAACTGACAAATTATATTTGCAAGTTTAAATTAACAAAGATTTAATATTGCTGAATACAGTAAATGTGTTGTTCATTGTTAGATCGTGTCATCTAATCCACTTAGAATACATTAGTTCAAGTACTGTAAACATTAAGCTGTTAATGTAGAGATACATTAGAATGTTAACTTAATGTTAACAAATATTATTCAATCAAATTTCATTGTTCACCATTAGTTCATGTTAACTAATGCATTAACTAATGCATAATGCATAACAACATTTGCTTAACATTAACAAAGATTAAGTAATGCTTAACAGATTTGTTGTTCGTTGTTAATTAATGTAAACTAATGCATTAATAACTACAATCTTACTGTACAATCTTATTGTAAAGTGGTACCAAAGCAACTAATATATGAAGACTTGCAAATGAAGAATAGAATTTTTTTTCTTCTCTTTTTGTCTCACAATGCAAAGCGAATTAACTTTAAAGTATTGAAGTTGAGATGAATAACTAGTCATACAGTATGTTTGAAGGCTGAATATCCCTTTGTTTTACTCTCTTTCTTTTATTTTTATGTTTTAATGCTCACTTTTGTTAAACATATGTGTCCTACTTTCCCCAACTGGATGACGCAGTCTCTCATGAGGCAGTGAATGAAGATTGACTCACATCTTCTATTATCTACACGAAATGAGAGGTGAATCATAATGTTGAAACGACACACAAAAACAAGTTGATCCTGCATGTACACTGAAATGTAGAAATATATTTTTAAACAAAATCGTCATTTTCCTTAGAGCATGTGTATTCAGTGATTCAGTATTTTTTCTTCTGATGTATATTCTATGGGTGTTAAAAATGGAACTGTTTGCATTCACAGAGGATTGTAGTCTTTTATGTTTTGCTGCAGAGAAACCTTCCACTGTTGTTGGAAAAGCTTTGGAGCTGTTGCCTGTCAAGCTAGGCTACCGTTTTAAAAGGATACTATGCCCAAAAAGCCAAAATGAAAAATAAATGGATTTTTTTCTTCTTTTTTGAACACAAAAAATACAGTTTAAGAAGGAGGGGAAAAGGAAGTCAAAGAGAAAGTTTTCCACACAAAAATTGAAGTGTGAATTTACAGTATGTGCTTTTTCTGAACGTGTGGAGTGAAATATTATTTAAAAATAAAGGTTTCATTATCATAGGCATCCTTGTGTCTCTAGAGACAATGGAGTTTGCACCCAGGTCAGTCTGTGGTGGAGTTGCAGTGCCTGCTGTGGCTAAACAGTCCAATTTGTAAGTCTGTTTTTATTCTTATTTTAAGAGTATTCTAACATAGTTTCATAGAAGAGCTGCATACACTGTAAAAAATGCTGGGTTCCACACAATCCCTTCATGTCATCCCAATGTTAACTTTAAGGGCACTTATTTTACCCCTTTTTCAAGATTTCAGACTTTTGTGTCTCCAGAATGTGTCTGTAAAGTTTCAGCTCAAAATACCCATCAGGTTATGTAATGTACCTTTTTGTATGAAAATTTGAGCTGTTGGGACATTATAGCTGTTTTTGCTGCCTGTGCCTTTAATGCAAATGAGCGGATTCTCCCCACCCACCATTCCCACATGCATGTCAGAGCCTTATTGTGCATTTCCACTGACTGGTACAGTACGATGTGGTACGGGTTGGTACTGGTCACCTTTATCAGGCTTGTGTTTCCACTACCAAGGGTACCCTTTTGGTGGGCGTGGTGTAGGACAGAATTTTCGCCGAAGTTTCAGTCTACGTCATTTTCGCTCGAATAAATGTCTACAGTAAAGCTGTAGGGGTCGTTCACATATCATATGAGAAGCACTTCTCACAAAACAGATGCTTTATACACATAAATACTTGTGTATAAATGTTTATTACTAACCTTTCTATGAACATAATTAGATTATAACTGCAGATCAATGACAGTGCGAAATAGCCAACTGTAACGTCTGTAATTATATAAATAAGATAAATAAATAAATGCAACATATATGAACACATACAGTCTCTGATATGTTATCAATTACAGAAAATTTACACACAGTATCCATTTAGTCCTTATTTGGGTTAAAAAACAACATGCAACAGTCAGTGCAAACCTCCCATCTGTATCTGTAATCTTCACTAGCACATGTAACCTCTGTTAGAGAGTAATTCCATCATTCCGAGTTCATAATAGTCCGATGATAAAAGGCAAAAAGGTTCATAAAAGGCGATGGTAAACATGGCAGTTTGTTCATGATTCAGGTTGCTGAAACAATTTGCTCCTGTGTTTTGTCAGGCTTTACTCTCGCGTTTGTCCTTTTCTTTTCTGAAAGGATCAGATGTTGGAGATACTTCAAAAATTGCACACGTTATTATCATCAGCTCAAGAAGTTCGTTATATCAAATATAGACGTAATCGCGAGCTCCCTGGAGAAAGCGAAAACCGCTCGCCCTTTTAGATGGCATCGTAAAACAACAACACGACACGGCAGATTTTGTTCCTCTTGGTTTTGTGGCTGCAAGACAATGACAAGGTTTGTTTGAGCTCGGGTCATCCATGGCTCGTTATTATCAAAGATTGTAATACACAAGACGTGTCACTCGTATACTTTTGAATGGGGAAAAGTGTCAATGTGGCGAATGAAGCCCCACCCTTCTAGTACAGGAGCCAATCTGCGATCACTATATGGTGAATAAAGCCCGCCTTCTAGTACAGTAGCCAATCAGTTATAGAATGACAATTCTCCTGGAGAGGGGCTCGGACCAGACGTGAGTTTCTGCAGATTTTGTGTGATACGAACATTTAGAAATTAAACTAAATAAACAACTGTTGTTTAATTTTATTGGTTATTCGTAATATGAAATGTAATCGTAAGCTTGGCAAGTAGTTTTGTAGAATTTAATGTTTCCTCATTCAAACAGAATGCCCGAGCATACTGCCCAAGAGGCGTTTCAAAGATGGCCGCCGAGTGAAATGACTTGCCTTAAAGGGACTTTGTTATTATATGCATATAGTATTACGATGTAATGTCTCGGCTGTGTATTTAAAACATGGCAGTTCCTTTGTTTTCATTCTGGCTAGCTCCACAAGCTCGTGACATATCTCTATAACCAATCAGCGTTCAGCTGCGCGTGTTGCTCCACCTTTTGGTACCCTTTCTCGTGTTTGGTACCCTTTCGAAAGGGTGCCAAAAAAAAGGACGGTGCAGTTCAGTTCGGTACGCCTTTTAACAGTAGAAACTGCCATAAAAGCGCACCCAATCGTAACGTACCACTCAGTGGAAACGGGCCAATAGAGACTAAGTGGTACTCACTGCAAAGCCATATGGGCAGAGCTGATCTCTAGCAAGTGATCGTCTACAAGTGATGTCACTGGGGGTTGGGGTAGATGTATGCATTAAAACAGCTTATAGACGGCTGGAGTTCAAGCTCCCCTTCATTGGAGGTAAGCTCCAACCAAGTGGCTCTGCAGCGAGCACCCTCTCGTAGAGATTGCTCTGATGGGTGTAGCCTTCTCCTGCTGTGTCTCACACATAAGCAGCACAATGACAGACAAGAATGAAGCAGATCTCCCCTATAGTAGGAACTTTGTCATATTTGTTTATTTGCTCTCACACACACACGTTAGGTTTGCAATGTTTTTGCACAGCAAATGTGACAGGATACACACTAATATACACTGCTGTATGGAGATCCGCTATGTTAATGTACAAAATTTAAGTCTAAAAACCGGGACTGAAACATCTTCTTTTATAATTGCACTGACACTATGCCATTGTGGTGATGAATTACGTAGTGGTTTTGCTGTCTTTATTACAAACACGCACTTTTAAAAACATTGTAAACTTGTAAAACTCATTCTTGATGATCACAGTGAGCTGAACAGATCTTTTAATCCCAGTTACTTTGTTAATATGTCTAGTAAGATCATAATGGACCCCCAGAAGCAGCTTGTGGAACTGTATATAAACCAGACAAGATGGAAAGCCTCACAGATAGTTCAGGACTCAACTCATCCACTTTATTATGAATTTGAAAAGCTTCCTTCTGGCAGATGATACAGAGTACCCACAGCAAAAACTAAAAAATTTTAAGAAATCTATACCGTCTGCTTTTACTATACTGAATAAATGACCATGAAGTAGATTGTATGTCTAGAGTGGTGGGTTGGTTATCCAGCCTGATCTCACGAGAAAATGTAAGTATTTTATGTTTTGACAGTTTAGTGGCTAACGAGTTCAGTCGTACGAAATTGTACGATTTTTAAAAAGGAGGCGTGGCACCTAACCCCACCCCTAAACCCAACTGTCATTGGCGGATGAGCAAATCGTACTAAATTGTACGAATTAGATCTTACGAATTCGTACGAATTAGCCACTAAATCAAAAAGTTACGAATTGCCGTGAGATTGTGTTGGGTAATCTGTGGTGTAGGAAGCTTTGTGTTTGTGCTCTGTGTTTGTGTTTTAGTATTTGTGATGTTTGGGAGGCCAAAAATCTAATTGAGATGTTTTCTAATCTAAATTTTTGCAAACTATATGCCTCAAGACTTGTTGCATGATACCATGTCTTGTACATTTGCTTTGCATTACTTTTGTGGTCGAAAAAAAGTATATTTGGTAATATTGGATCAATATCACAGTGACTATATGGGGTTAATTTTTATTCATGAGTGAACTATCCTTTTAAAGTAGTTTAACCATAATATCTTGTTATTCTCTTGGATATAATTAGAAATTATTCAGTGTTTATCTGAAGGTTTTAGTGTAAAAAAAGATGAAAAGAGTGAAAGAATGTCACCAAACCAGGCTCATTGGATATGTTCAGTGAATTATATCACTTGTACAACACTGAATGTCCAATGATTGACAATAAAAATAATATATATAAAAAATAAAATAAATGTTTCGTTTAATCACATGAATGTGAGTCTAGCAGAGTTTTATCACATTGATTATTGTATGTATCCTGGCAGTACGGAAATGAAATGTCTGGAGAGTGGCCCTGAATGCTCAATCATTTAGGAAAATAATGTGTCACTTTCTGATGTGAACCAATAGTGGTTCCAAAAGCAAATGCAAGATAAAAAGGTGTTTACAGAAGCAGCCATTACATTTCTTATCGCAACATTTGTTACACAAGTCACATAACGGAGGTGAGCTGCATAACACATTGTGCATGGAACTGCTAAAAATGTTCAACAGAAAACAATACTGTACGTTACGACCACTAGTGGATATTGTGTGAATAGTTATGTTTTTAGATCAGGTATTTTTTGTTCTGTTTTTTAATATTTATTTGTTTAATGAAAGACCCAGAAACACATTATCTCAGCCAAATGGTCAGAACATGTTTGTCTGGCATGTTTTGATTGTGAAATATAAGGAAATATCACTACATATACTAAAGGAGCTATTCAATTTATAGACCATTCAAGAGATATCAGTTTTTAGTTTTTATTTATTTTTATTTATTTATTTAAGTATATGAGCAGGCGACACGTTGGCTCAGTGGTTAGCACTGTCACCTCACAGCAAGGTCACTGGTTCAAGTCCCGGCTGGGTCAGTTGGCATATATGTGTGGATGCTCTGGTTTCCTCCACAGTCCAAAGACATGTGGTATTAGTGAATTGAATAAAGTAAATTAGCCGTAGTTTTCCCAGTGATGGGTTGCAGCTGTAAGAGCATCCACTGCGTAAAACATATGCTGGATAAGTTGGTGGTTCATTCCGCTGTGGCAACCCCTGATTAATAAAGGGACTAGCTAAAAAGAAAATAAATGAATGAAATTGGCCATAGTGTACAGTATGTGTGCGAATGAGTGTGTATGGCGGTTTCCCATACTGGAAGGGCATCCACTGGAAGGGCATCCACTTATTCCACTGTGGCAACCCCTGATGATGAAAGGGACTTAACCAAAGGAAAATGTATGAATGAAAGTATATGAGCAAATGTTTTAACAATGTAGTGCCACAAAACCCAATTACTTCTGCACTGGAGAAGGTAAACATTTGGTCATGCATGTTAATTAATATGAGAAATTCATTTTATCAGCATAAAGTGATGTCACAGTGTGCATATATTTGTCAAGTGTTTCAGATTGGCTCATTGGCATTTGTACAGGGACATTTGCTTCTTGCTTTGGTTCATTTTCTCATTGCAACATTTCAAAACACAGCAAAATGTGTTTATGCAAGTACATATGAGTAATATGCACATACATATGAGTAAACTGTCCTGTCATTGCTGAGAGTGAACCTGCATAATCCATCAAGATGGACTGACAAGCTTGCTCTGCAGGCTTATTGTGGCTTTATCTGGAGCTGTAATGACATGCGCATACTCTATAGCACAAATGCACACAAACACATATAAAAACAGCTATGGAAAATAAGAGACCACTTGAAAATTCTGTTTCAGGATTTCTTGTATTTATTAGGAATGGGTTTTAGATAGATGGTAATAATTACTTTATTTGATAAAGGTCTGATATGTCTTCAGTATTAAGACATGTAATAAAAATATACATTTTTTTAAAAAACCAGTCTAAAAACCAGTTTAAAAACCAGAGCATCAGGCTTATTCAGTCAAATATGGTTTTCTTAAGTTTTCTGAGGTTAAAACATTGCTAATGTGTTGTTTTAAAATCTATTGAAACGTGTCTAAATACACATTTGCATTATTTTATAAAAAATAAATGCTATAAATTGCAATATTTTTTATTTAAATTTTGGAAAAAAATATCACCAGTTGTTAAAATAATAAAACAAAAATATATTAAAAAAAATATTTTAAAATATATATAAATCCTAAAATCCAGAAAAAGGTGGTCTCCTATTTTTTTTCCACAGTTGTACTGTATCTGTGTATGTGTTAAAGTGGAAATCAATGCTCCATTGGGACAGAATTCCTGCTATGCACAGAGAAGCCTTATTTTGTACAACTCATTTCCCATTATGAATTGCTGTACTGCACGGTTCTTTGGTTCATTGGGTTGGATTGCTTTCTCACCTCAACCAGGTTTTCAATCAGGCCCAGACCACCTATTTCAGGTGTCCTCACATCCATTGTTTTGATAAGGATCTGAGCATGATTGGTGTGGTCACTTGCATATGATAGTAATACAATGTAATGTAATATAATGAAAAACAAAAACACCAAGTTCTCCAACAAATGCATCAAATGAGCCACACGTGAAAACATGATCTGGCATCACTGTACCATAGATGTAACTAAAACCGTGAGTGTTAGATCCTAATCAATGTACAAATCCATTTATTGGTGCTGAGTGCCGCTGTTGGATTCATTATTGAAGTGCAGAATCCTATCGGCATTGATCTTTGCATATTTATTCCTCCTATAATTTCCACTTGCAGTCACTGGTTTTGTACTCCAAACCATTCTTAGATGACACAGCATAGGCATACAGTATCTTATTTTGAAAAGACGCTTCTTGTGCACTTTTGTTCCCTGAGGTTCTGTTCTTACCTGTTGGAGAAAAGCAACAAATTTGCACATGAAGTCCCCAAATATCCAGCCGGGCAGAGGGTAGAGGGTGGCAGTGAACGGCACACAGCACAGCAGGAAAATGATGTCGGTGGCAGCCAAGTTAGCTGAGGAATTAAATATACATGTAAAAAACAATCATTTATTTTGATTGTGTGATGTGAGGTGTGCGTATCACTGTTATCTTATGGGGGTGTGAGATAAAATGCAGGTAGATATGCAGTGCATGAAATAAAGTGAATAAACTAGAAGCAGAAACCTGGAAAATCAGATTGAGCTACAGAATGTTAAAGGGATAGTTCACCCAAAAATAGCACTTCTCCTATCATTTACTCACGATTGTTCTGTTGAACACAAAAGAAGACATTTTGAAGCATGTTGGAGCATATAACCATTGAGACATGATTTTTTTTGTTAATGATACAGGTTTTCATTCATTCATTCATTTTTCTTCGGCTAGTCGCTTCATTCATCAGGGGTCGCCACAGCGGAATGAACCGCCAACTTATCCAGCATATGTTTTACACAGGAGATGCCCTTTCAGCTGCGATCCAGTACTGGGAAACATCCATACATACTCATTCACACACATACATTACAGCCAATATAGTTTATTCAATATACACGCATGTCTTTGGATTAAAAACTGCCCGCAAACTCCACACAGAAGTGACAACTGACCTATCCAGGAATCGAACCAGTGACATTCTTTCTGTGAGGCAGCATTTTTCAAAGTATCTATTTTTTTGGGTTCAACAGAACTAAAAAAAATGCTGGTATGGTCAAGTCAAGGGTGTTTAAATAATGGCCGAATTAAATTTTTGGGTGAACTATCCCTTTAATTTGACTTCATTCTCTGTCATGCTCATCAAAAAATCACTGTATGCAAAAAACAACTAAAAGTACAAATAGAATAAAATGCAATCCAACTTAAACACTAAAAAATAATTTCAGAGATTTTTTTTTTCTAGTAGTAAGTCATTCAAGTTCAGTTCCAATTTCATGACATTTCCTAACCGTGCAATCTTTCTTAAGAGGTCCTTGTGCAGTGTTCCTTAAGGGAATGCAATAATTCATACAATTACATGTCGGCACAACATCCTGTGGCTAATCCATCATATTTAGTCATTAGAAGTTAAAGCACAATTTATTTCTGTCACCGCAGTACTTGTGCAAATTTAGACTGAACTCAGTGTACTGTCTGAACATAGAAACTCACTGAAAACAAGAAAGATAAAATGCTAATAATTAGTTTAATAGTACTAATAGTTTATTAATATTAATACTGATAATATGGTAACACTTTACAATAAGGTTGTATATATTAATGTTAGTTAATGTTTTTACTAACATCACAAAAGATGATTCCATGAATTTACCAATTTTTTTTAAGTTAAGTGGTTGTAAATTTATTTGAGCTGAATTTAAATGAACAAATCAAGTTGAACATTACTAAATTTAATTTGTTTAAATTCAACACATAAAAAATTCTTTGCAACAATTTTGCTGACATAATGTTTTCAGTGATAAACAAGCACTGAGCAGTACATTAATTACTGTATTTGTTCATGATTGTTAATGTTAGTTAATTAAAATACAGTTAAGTCATGTTGAATCAGTGCATTATCTAACTGTTAACAAGCATGGATTAGGATTTATATAAGGCATTAGTAAATGTTGATTTAATTCAAAATAATTAATTAATAAATGATTAATAATGATTAATTAACATGATTAATAAATGCTCTACAAGTAGCGTTCATATTAGTAAAAACATTATTGTAAAGTGTGACCATTAATGTAAATGAATGTATGGCACCTTTCATACATAAAAAGAACCTCAAAGTGCTTCATAGGCATAAAAGCATTTACTAAAAACATATAAAATCAGTTAGAATACTAATTAAACAGTTAATTTATAGTTAATATGATTAAAAATAATTAATAATATGATTAAAAATAATAATAATGCACAAAAGAAACTATAAAAACATTGAAAAAAATGTTTTTAAAAGTTTCCTTTTATTAAATATTATAAATTTTTTATTTTGGTCTTTTTTCCAACATTTTTTTTTTAAATATTGTTCTTAATGTTATTTTCAAAATAAAAGATTGTGATTTAGTAAAAGGTTTGGCTCACCAATGTAAAAGTTAGTAGCTGTCCTCATCTGTCTGTGTTTGGAGATGACATAAATCACCAGTGAGTTTCCGATCAGCCCCACTAGCATGATGAGAGAGAAAAAGAGCGGCACCAGCCATGCATCTGTCAGGAACGGGTGCTCCCCGTCCTCCGAATCCTCCATAGAAGAGTTTCTGAAAGAGCCATTCAGAAGCTCACTAGAATTCCAGTCTTCACCAGAAAACATGATTTCAGATTGACAAAAAACTTACAAACAATACAAAAAAAGTGTCTTTTTTTATTCCTCCAGTGACAAAATCCTCATGCCCACTAATCCACAAAACTTGATCTTTATCTGAATCTGGTGTTGTGCGTTCATAAGTCTCACACTTAAGAATTACGCAGGTTGACGGGTCTTTTAAAAGAGACGATCCCCGTAATTTGACTTCTCTTCAGCTCTTTAAAAAAGGAGCCCTGCGAACAGCATCCACTCAAAGGCAGAGTGGATTGGCTCCCATTGGCTTTATAGAGAATCTCTACACACGTGGGCTACGCAATGATTGTAGAATGAAGAACTGATGTCAGGTCGCCTAGCAACAATTTTAGGTCTCTCTCTCTTTCTCATTCCACTGCTCCGTGCACAGAGAGAGGAAATATAAATGTGTGATTTACCCTGCAATATACACAGCCTAAAGATACGAAAACCTCTGCAATCAGAGTGATCAATTTGGTCTATCACAACATATAATTCTAACCTACAACTTATTGGCCACAGCATGGACATATGCAATTACTGCTTCTTGGGACTGTTCACTATACACATCAAGGCAAATTGCTATATAGGGTCCTTTGTTGGGCTCCCGTTACTTTAATCCTTTGAAAATGGTGTATATGTGTGCTCTTTGGTGCAAATCGAAGCATGTTGAAACTATGAATGTGCAATTCAATCAGACCGACCTAAGGTGTTGGAGAATAAGCCCACCAATCATGGTTGAATCACACAGTTGCTGCTCAGATAAGAGCACAGGGGTCCGTCTGAGCACTGATGAAGACTTGGAGATCGAAATCTCTATTGTTTATGCACGGCTGACATTGGTTAATTATAATTTAACATTTGATTATTTGACAAACTGCAAAAATGCAATGTATATATTTGAAATATTAACAAATATATGTGCAATATATTTAAAATATTAACAAAATAAATGCTTTTGCACTGAATAGGTTAGGAGTAAAATGTGAAATTTTACTTCAAGACTTCATTTAGAGCAGGTGTGCCCAAACTTTTTCGTATGAAGTGCTCAAATCAAACATCATTGAGAGCTGTAGGCCGAAGGTAGTTACCATGGATAACACAATCTCACGGCAATTCGTAACTTTTTGATTTAGTGGCTAATTCGTATAAATTCATACGATCTAATTCGTACGATTTGCTCATCCCCCAATGACGGTTGGGTTTAGGGGTGGGGTTTGGTGCCACGCCTCCTTTTTTAAAATCGTACAATTTCGTACGACTGAACTCGTGCGAATTCGTACGAATTAGCCACTAAACTGACAAAACGTAAAATACTTACGTTTTCTCGTGAGATCAGGCTGCCATGGCTGATTTCCTCATTTATTTTCTAATATTTCAAAATAAATAGAAAACATTACTTTAAACTGTATTATCTAATGCAGTATAACAATTTAAACGATAACTTATTGCAATAAAAACATAAACAATTACAAACAATTAATTTGCTCACTGAAGTCTCTGCATTGTCGGCTGAAAGTGTGCACATTTAAACAAAATCTGATGAATTTATATTATCCATTTAATTGTAACATTTAATTTCATGTAGCTTTTAACAAAACGAACAAAAGGTTGCATTAAAGGGTTGCATTAAATTTGAATTGACAATCTCAAAACCATCCCACTCATTTTCCCTCTCTTCTCAAATGGGATGGCAGGCCAAATCTAAGGTTACCAAGGGCCAACTTTGGCCTGCGGGCCCTAGTTTGTGCATCTCTAATTTAGAGTAAACATGAATTCAGTTAACATGAACTAAAAATGAACAATACTTCTACAACAATTGCTCATAGTTTTTGATCTGATAAAGGGATATTTTTTGCAAATCTAAAGATACTGTCATCATTTACAGTATACACCATTGACTTGTTCCAAACCTGATGAACTTTCTTTGTTCTGTTGAACATAAAATAAAAGATTTTGAATAAAGCTTGAAACCTCCCAGCAAACAATGTTGTTTAATATACACCTAAACATAGACAGCTTAGCTAAAACAATGGTAAGTTTGTGCTGTCAGTGAAAATATAATAGACATCTAACAATAGCCCAAAACTAGACTAGTCATCAAATAGGCAGATTAGACAGACTTTATATGTGTAGTCATTCATTTCTGTTTATTTGATGACTAGTCTAGTTTTGGCCTATTCTTAGACGTCTATTAAATTTTCACTGACAACCCAAATTTAGCCGTGTTTTAGCCAAGACGACTATGTTTAGACATCTTTTGGGCAGTAACCATTGACATCAACAGTATGTGTTTTTCTAACAACGAAAGTCAATGGTTATCTGTTTTCAGCTTTCTTTAAAATGTCTTCTTTTGTGTTCAGTAGAGTAAAGAAACCCCTAAAGGTTTGGAACCACTTGAGTTTGAGCAAAGAGTGAGCACATTTTCATTTTTGGTTGAACTATATCTTTAACATTAGTTAATGTGGTGATGGAGAATGCTTAATCATAATTGGTTGGGGGAAAGGTGTGCAGTTAAGAAGAAAGAAAGAAAGAAAGAAAGAAAGAAAGAAAGAAAGAAAGAAAGAAAGAAAGAAAGAAAGAAAGAAAGAAAGAAAGAAAGAAAGAAAGAAAGAAAGAAAGAAAGAAAGAAAGAAAGAAAGAAAAAACCTATTTTTACAATAATCAATAATCGAAGAAACTTTTTTGGTTCCCCAGACCTTAGTGAAAAGATTATATATTTCATATGTGTAGAACAATTTCATAATCTAAAGAACTTTTCTAGTTTAAAGAACCTTTTGTGAAACTAAAAGATTCCCATGGATGTTAAAAGCTTTTCGCAGAACCACTGATGCGAGTAAAGAATATTTGTAAGAGTATCAGGCAGGTCTTCACTGTATTTACCTCTGTATCACTCAGTAAACAGTAATCACTAAACCAGCTCAGGCATTTTCAGTGAACTGTGAGAGGTCAAGATGTCATTCTATACTTGCTGCCTTCAAGATGTGCCACAGGTCAACATCAGTGGTCAACACAGCCTGACCAAGGCAAACTCTAAAGGAGGGCAAACTCAAGATGAGAAGCCCTGTATTGTATCTATAACATTTGAACACATTAGCCAATATTCTATCTTAAGATGAAACAAATATTTTTATTTTTCATTTAAAAAATAGTGAATTTAAATTAGATGTGTTTCTATCAAGTTGTTAGAAGGGTTTAATGGTTAAAAATGAACCATTAACAGTTGCTTATTAGGACACCAATATTAACCTTTAAGTCTAAAGGTAAATATTGGTGTCCTAATAAACAACTGTAATACTGCATGTCAAGCATAATTGAGACAGCAGATTAGTAACATAGGTATAATGTTCTCTACATAATAAAAAAGTTCAATAAATAAGTTTTCCACTCACTTCCAAAACCAGCTCAAGCAAATTAATACATTTTTATTCCAAATTTGGTGTTTCCATCATTCGTTTCATATTCGATACTCATAATGTGTTTTAACACAGGGTGATAGAAACTCTGATTTTTCCAGTTTGTCAGTAATCTTTAAACTGTAAACTGGTCTAAACTTGAGCATTAGTTCATGTATTAAATCATGAAAAAAAGAATTTATAGTAAATAAATAGTGAATTATGTAAATTATATGACGCTTTGGAATTCTTGAATGTGAATCTAATCTAGTATGTGCCAGGGGGTATAACAGCTGTGGAAATCCAGCAACACTTTTTAGTGGCATTGCATAAACACTATATTTCATTTCTCCATCTAGCAGTTCATCTAGACTGGCACAGATGGTAAATGGTAGTCACTTAGCTAAGACTTCAGATTAGATTGGTTTGCTTTCCGAATTGTCATTTCCTGATGCATGTGTTCACGGTTGATATGGCAAGATGTTTGCAATATCTCTTACATTCAGCAGTTCAGTAGGCAGAATGTATGCTGCCTGCAGGTGAACCTCACAGTTAAGCATTTGATATTTTTTCAATTTGTATTTTTTTTAAATAAACATAATCATCTTGAATTTTATTTATTTTAGACCATTTTTAACAAAAACAATTACGGTAGCAAATTCAGTTCAATTCATCTTTATTTCTACAGCGCTTTTACAATGTAGATTGTGTCAAAGCAGCTTCACATAGAAGATTATAGTAAATTGAAACAGTGTCAGTCCAGTTTTCAGTGTTGAAGTTCAGTTTAGCTCAGTTCAGTGTGGCTTAATATTCACTGCTGAGAGCAAATCACTGAAGAGCAAATCCATCGAGCCGCAGTTAGCAAACATATTTGTTTAGTAACAATTAAACAATGAAAGTAAATAGTAAAATTTACATTGTAAAAAAAATTGTTGACATTTTATTTTAAAAGGTAAGTTAATGTTGCTTTTAAAGTTATAAATTGACATTACTTTAAAAGAAGCAAATTTGTTGACTTAAAATGATTTACAGTATATGTTCATTCATTCATTCATTTTCTTTTCGGCTTAGTCCCTTTATTAATCTGGGGTTGCCACAGCGGAATGAACCGCCAACTTATCCAGCATATGATGCTCTTCCTGCTGCAACCCATCACTGGGAAACATCCATATACACTTATTCACATTCATACACTACAGACAATTTAGCTTACCCAATTCACCTGTATCACATGTCTCACTTGCTGTGAGGCAATCGTGCTACCCACTGCAACACCATGATGCCCACTACAGTTAGTGCATAACTAAAAAAAATAAGTTAAGGCAACTTAAAAGGCCCGTTACAATGAGTAGAAACTTTAAGTAAAGTCAACTTTTCGTTTTTAAGGCATTGGGTTTACTCGCTTTTTTTTCTTTTTTAAATTAACTAGTTCAGTTGATCACTTAATGATAGTGGAAAGCAACATGAAAAATACTTTGTAGAAGCATTGTTCACCTGCATCAGTGAGGGGGGGGGGGGTGAGAAGTTAATGGGATCAAAGATTTGTTTGAGGTGTTTACCTGTTAGTTGAACCAGATGACTCAATAACATTAAAAAATAATAACAATAATCTCTGACAAAAGTAGTCAATAATCATCTTTAAATGCCACTTCCACTCCTATAATAAAATTTTGCAATTATGTCTGGAGAAGTGCTGAAATAAGGTTAAACAAGCATAGAGATGAACTGTGGTATCACAAGAAAGCACTCATCTTTCATTTTTTGTTGATTTAAATATAATAATTCATGTGTTTTTGAATAAGTAATGTATTTAAATGATTTGTTAGAATATGATAACTTGTATTTTTTTGTGATGATCAGCCAATTCGAATGTTATTACTTGATTGAATGGGCGTTATCAGTGGTTATCAGCAGATATGGGCCAGTAGGGGTCTTCTGCACCTACTGGTTAGGCTTAGAAGGCTGTTATCATCCATTCACATGATTAATCAGTTATAGATCACATACAGTACGTCTGCGGCTGGAGGTTAACAAGAAGTATTTATATTAATTATAAAATTTCCCATTAATTGTATTTCATTAACGTTTACCCCTACCTCTGGGCATCCTCAAGTGCTCCAGTTTCCCCACAGTACAAAGACATGCGCTATAGGTGAATTAGGTAAGCTGAATTGGCCATAGTTTATGTGTGTGAACGCAAGAGTGTTTGGGTGTTTCCCAGTGCTGGGTTGCACCCAGAAGGGCATCCGCTGCGTAATAGCATGTGCTGGATAAGTTGGCGGTTCATTCCACTGTGGTGTGGGGACCCCTATTTATGACATAGAATGAAAAGTTGCTGGTTTCAAGGTCAATAATGCTAGATAGTAACTATATTCTTGCCAGTGTAATAATCAAGAAACTTTACTGCCATACCTTGGCTGCAGTAGGAGCAATGATATCACGCATTGCTTAAAAATGAAGCTATTTCCAAAAAAAGCTGAGTATTCTTTTAAGAAGCATTTTAAAAGTCCCTAAAGAATGTGCTTCCCTGATGTCTACCGGGAGAGTAGACATCAGAACGATTCTTTCATTTCTACCGATTTCCTATGTTTTGTTAACGAGTCTTTTAACTCACTCAGACACACATTGAAACTAAATGAATCATTCATGCAACCAGTCGTACTCTGATCGCTTCTCCACTAAACATTTCAGCCTACTGAACATTGAGGCTTCAAAACTTAGTATGCCTGTCTGCTGGTTTTGAAGGTCATAGAAACCATAAATTTGTATTCTGCCGCTGGCATTCTCTGAATCTCTGGGGACTCCTGCAGCTCAGCATTCAGATGTACTGACGGGCTCAGCTTCAAAAGTGTCAGGTCCACGGGCCATGTTCGCTGTGCTTCTGGGAGGCCATAATTCCACAGCCACACTGGACATTATATCTGTTTCACCACAGGCATGCTGAGTATTTTTTGTAGGTACTTGACCATGAAAATTGCCAACGGTTGGGCTGCATCGATATAGTGTTTAGAAATCCTGTCATGAAATATGTATGCCCCGCAGCAAAGAAGACAATCAAAAATATAAATATATGATGCCATGTAGACATACAAAGGAGAAGGCCTTGGGCTGGAAATGTAGCTAAAGCACTCTTCAAAACCGAATTACCATACACTATATTTTGTGAAAAGGATTTTTAGTTATTATTCTTAACCTTTGTGCGAAAGAGCATTGCTCTGACCTTTTCTCTGTCAATGGTTGCGTCCTGCCAGTGGAATGGATTCTAGTATGTGCCAGGGGATATAACAGCTGTGAAAATACAGAGATTCAGTTTAGTGCCATTGCTTAAACATTGCATTCCATCCAGCACCTGCATCACCTGGATTGGTACAAATGTTTGAAGTTAAGTCTCTTAGACTTTACATTAAATTGGTTTGTTTTCAATTTGTAATTTCTGGAAGCCTCTGGTCATGGTTCATGAGACAAAACAATTAAGAAAACTGAAAGGGGGAAAGTAATTGATGCTCCACAACTTTTTTTTTCCCATTTTAGAGCAGCCTTATGTGTTGGCACTGATAGGATGACAAACATCATTTGCATGAAGCAACTGAAGCAAACAGGCAGAGTTCCTAAAGGCTATTTAAAATGTTAATTTATAAAAAGTGTATTCTGCTACATTAATTTTGTCAATATTTCAGTGTATGCCTTCTGCATATAGATGGCTTCAAAGCTAAAAGTCTTCCAGAAATAGTACTGCACAACTGGATAATTGATGTGTTGAATAAATACGTTGGCGGAGGAAATACTCACTGGCCACTGTTGGACTAAGATTGGCTGAATGTGGAGGCAATTTGTGTAAAGTGTATTCATGATCTCATTCGTAAGAAAAGGTATGCTTTTTAAAAGGAGTCGTGTCCCCAAACCCCACTCCTAACCCTATCATTGGGGAATGAGTAAATATACTAAAATGAGATCATACAAGTTAGCCACTAAATCAAAAAGGTATGTATTGTCATGAGAATGCGTTGGTAGTCATTATCAAGTTCAAGAAACATGTTTGAAATGATTTCAACATAGGCTCATTCTGAAAACGTACCCCTATATACATTTCTGGAGATCGCGAATTATGTAGCCACAGGAACGTATGGCTTTACTTTGGCTGTAAAACGAACGCTTCGCACTTACCAACTCACCGCTTACCTCCGTGTGGACGGCTTTTTTTTTGTTACCAGTTTGTCCAGTGGCCATGTGCTTTGGAGGATTTGAGACGCGGAGCTGACTGTGACAACAGGGTCCGAGTCCAGCAAAGAATGGTTCCAGAATGTAGGTAAGACAAAAACAAAAGCCAAAAAATAAAATAAACGTAAATAACAGGGTGAGAATGTGGCAAAATCTGAAAATATAGTAAAAAGGAGGTTGGTGGGGGATCGATTGGTTGGTTGGTCAGTCAGTCGACAGTGGCCTCTGCTGGATTTAGGTGAGAACAAATGGCACTTGTGAGAGAAATTTGATATCTCAAAAAGATTTGCGAAAACGAAAACTGCAAAAATGTAGCTCCTAGAATGTATTTGGCACTTTCCCAAAATGTATATAGGGGTATGTAATCAGAATGAGCCTGGATTGAATGATTTGAGCTTTATGACATGACATTAGACCAGATGCAGCACCAGCATGAACCATGATACAAGGCAGGATACACAAATTCATGTTGCTAACGACAATTTCTGACTAGGACCTTTTTCCAATCTTGTTTTGTCAAAGTTTGGTGAGCTGTGATTTTTACCCCGCAAGTAATTTTGTGTTTAAAAGACATCTAACAGATGTCCAAACATAGACGTCTTAGCTAAAGTAAGGCCAAAATGGTTCTTCTAGTGAAATGTCTAACAATAATCCAAAAAATACTGTAGAAAGGAATATCTAATCTGTCTGTTTGATGTCTATCTTTGGACATTTGTTAAAATCTATTAGATTTTCACTGAAAGGCCAAATTTAGCCAATATGTCTAAGTTTGAGAGTCAATTACATATTTACTTATTAACACACACACACACAAAAATGTTTCCTGTGTAGCCTCATTTTTATCTGGCAGAAATGTTAGCAGTGTGCCCTTTTGCTGCTGTAGCTCATCTGCTTCAATGTCTGTGTGTTCAGAAATTCTCTTCTGCAGACTTTGTAACGAGTGGTTATTTAAGTTACTGTTGTCTTTCAGGAAAGAATTCATTCATTCATTCATTCATTTTCTTTGCGGCTTAGTCCAGAACCACCAACTTATCCAGCACATGTTTTATGCAACGGATGCCCTTCCAGCCACAACCCATCTCTGGGAAACATCCATACACACTTACTCACACTCACACTCATACACTACGAACACGCGCGAACGCAGGGAGAACATGCAAACTCCACACAGAAACGCCAACTGACCCAGCCGAGGCTCGAACCAGCAACCTTCTTGCTGTGAGGTGACAGCACTACCTACTGCGCCACTGCGTTGCCGGAAAAAATTCAGAATTAGTTTAGGGTCTCCTTGTTACATGTTTCATGTAGTAACTACAATTAATTATGCAACATAAATATTCTAACCCTAACCATATATTGAGTAGAAATAATTAATTAAAATTACTCATAATTAGGCACAGTGGGTAGCTCTGTCACCTCACAGCAAGAAAGTCGCTGGTTCAAGTCCCGGCTAGGTCAGTTGGCATTTCTGTGTGTTTGCATGTTCTCCCCGTGTTGGCATGGGTTTCCTCCAGGTGCTCCGGTTTCCCCTACAAGTCCAAAGACATGCGCTATACGTAGATGTTATGAAACTCCAACACGTGCGGCTAAATATCAACTTTGACAAAAATGGCCCTGGGAGTAAGTAAGTTAAATGAACAGTTACACTGTAACAAGGACACCTTTATATAAAGTGTAACATTCCTTTCCGTTTTCCGTTTCACTTACTGTGTCAAAATTTTATCTTCATTCTTAAGTTCTGATCTAAATAATTGTGCTAATAATTTTTTTCAAGGAATTATTTAAAATAGAATCTTTTGTGATATAAGTTAAAATGTATTTACTGTCACTGCACTTGTTTTGAAAGGAAAAAAAAGAAAAGAAAAAACAATAATAATAAATCAATAAATGATTTGTTGCTTAAAATAGATCTATTAATGATGGTCACTAAGCAACCAATCCCACCAAGTACAGTATGTACAATCTGGGTCAATTTATCTTAACACATCTCTGCAAAAGTGTTCGTTCCTCATAACACGTTTCCTCTATATGTTGTGTTTTTCTTCACCATACGGTTGACGGCAGCTGCAAGAGTGCTCTAATTTACACAACCATACCCCAGTGTCTTTTAAAAACATGTCACATCGTGGAGAGTTTTCTTCTGTAGCAATTGCTTGGAGAAGACAAACCCATCAGTACTCCAGGTAACAGCCAGACCGCCGGCTTCAATTCCACAGTGAGTCTCACTTCAATCTTAAAGCCAGTGTCAAAAGAAAATCTATCCACCCCATTAAAGCTAAACCCCTTCTTCCAGCCTTTCTTCAACTTATTCATCAGATCTCCACATGCACCTCAGAGAATGCAGTCAAGCTGGTCATGATGAGGCTACCAGACTGTTGAATAGCATGTGCTGCCAGCATCATGAGAGCAGCATGTTGATGGATGAAATGATTCAGTGCCTTGTAAGTTTTTCGGAAAATTGTCACATAATGATTAGTAAGAAAATATGGCAGTAGGAAAGGTGATGTCACCCGAGTTTCATTATTACACACAAATCATCACCACCACCATATGGGCATGCTTACTCTCAGGGCCATTTATATCGAAGTTGATATTTAGGTACACCATGTTTTGGTCATTTGTAACATAAATTTTTTATGAGGTGGGTCATTAGTGCAATGCTAAACCCTCAACCTGGAGGATCAGGACATACACACATACACTACAGGCTCACCTATAGCACAAGTCTTTGGACTTGTGGGGGAAACCGGAGCACCCGGAGGAAACCCACGCCAACACGGAGAGAACATGCACACAGAAATGCCAGCTGACCTGCTCGCAACAGCGACCTTCTTGCTGTGAAGCGACAGTGCTACCCACTGTGCCACCATGCCGCCCCCATATGGGCATAAGGTCTCTAATAATCCTTTTAATTGACAATCCAAAGGTTTGTCCTAATAAATCACACATACATCACATTATTTAGGCTGCTTTACATGCTTTCAGGCCAATTAAGATGAATGAAGGCGAAATAAACAAAAATAAATTAAGGTAAACTAAACTAAATCAGTTATACTACAGGGCTGTTGAATGCTTGATTCTATTTGGCTGTTAGACATTCTATTATTTTCAGATAAACACACAGCTATAGTAAGGCAGGCAGGTATTGACCACATTTCATACAGTTCCATATCACTACTTCCAGACTATAAACCCTACTACTGCCATTACTAAAGATATTAAGTTAATATAACTTGACATTGCTTAAAATACCAAGATTTGGCATCAAAACTTAAACAGGTGTGTTTAACTTACTCATTTAGGCAGCAAAAACTTCTCTGAACTTAACATTTTAATTTCTTTAAACCAGGGGTTCTCAATCTTTTTCACTTCGGGGCTCACTACTTTTTCAGATCAATTTTTGATCTGACATTTTCTCTAAAATGTTTGTATGAAATTTTATCGTTTTATATATATATATATATATATATATATATATATATATATATATATATATATATATATGTTAATATATATATATATATGTTAATATATATGTGTGTGTGTGTAAAGACAAATGTAAAATACAGTGAAACACCTTAAATCTGTTGAAACGCATCGATCTGATGGGGGTTGAGTTTGCAACTAGATATTATTGGGAGATCGCTGACAGGAACAGTGAACAGCTCTGCCAGAGCACATCTGAAGCTTATTTGCCAGTTTGTTTTACATTCTATGGCAGAAACACAATTGAGCCTCGCTAGATCCTCCTTTATAGGCATGTGTCCGTTATAAAACACTCACAGGACATTAATTTGGACAGCTATGCAGATATATTAAATAGTTCACACAAAAATACTCAGAGATACTTTCCCTTCACACATAGTTTGTTAATGAACAGACTGATGTGTAGTTGCAGACACGATCATGAGGCTGTTTTTGTGCCGGGTTTTAAGTAATCAATCAGAGAACAGGAAAATTACTTCGATCATTACTTTTCATTTTAATACAGCATA
This sequence comes from Danio aesculapii, assembly GCF_903798145.1. NCBI lineage: Eukaryota > Metazoa > Chordata > Actinopteri > Cypriniformes > Danionidae > Danio > Danio aesculapii. Next base: position 33,356,848 of record NC_079436.1, on the reverse strand, counting down.
TTATTAATGAAATACAAAAATTATCGTATAATATTGAGAGTTATTTTTAAGCTATCTTATGGCCCACCTGCAGGATCGCTGAGGCCCAGCGCAGCAGGACAGAGGCACTACCTGAACCTATCTGATGAAAGAGAAAAGTTAAATTAGTATGTAGATATTTAAATGCTTATATACATTATAGTAGAGCTGTCACCTCACAGCAAGATCACTGGTTTGAGTCCCATCTGGATCAGTTGGCATTTCTGTGTGAAGTTTGCATGTTCTCCCCATGTTGATGTGGATTTTCTCCAGGTGCTCCGGTTTCCCCCACAAGACCAAAGACATGTGCTGCAGGTGAACTGGGTAAGCTAAATTGTCCATAGTGTATGTGTATATGCCCTGGTCCTCCAGGTTGGGGGTTGAGTGTTGGGCTAATGACCCACCTCGTAAGAATTAGATGTTACAAAACACCAACATGGTGCTGCTAAATATCAACTTCGATATAAGCGACCCTGGGAGTAAGTAAAGAATATAAAAGCTGAAACATTTTAATTAGTTTAATCTATCAGCCATTTTAAGTTATCTGTACTTAAACATTTAAGTTATCTGTGATTAAACATTTTAGTTAATTCAATGAAGAAACCACATTTGTCAATTTCCTATTACTCAAAAGAATGAGGGAATCTGTAACACGGGGAGTGACGGAGACAACTGAAGTTTAGGATCCACTTGCAGGTTTATTCGAAGTCAGGGAAGCAATGGTCAACATAGGTGCAAACAGATGTATAAAGGCAGTCCAGAATCGTAGTCAAATGTATCAGGCGAGAGTTCGGAAGGCAGGCGGCAGACAGGGAGAACTAGGTAAACAAGACTAGGGTCAAAACACAGGAAACCAAGACAAGGAGAACGCGTTGAAATGTCACTTTACAGATAACAAGACTCGGCAATGTGAATGAGTGTGTGTGCTGCTTTAATGGTGTTTGTAATCAGTCCTTGACCATCCTCAGGTGGTGCGAGTGTAATCAGTAGAGACTGGGAGCAGGTGTGTGTATGTGTGTGGCATGACTGAATATGTAGTCCATTAATGGCGGAATTGTAGTCCATGTGTGCTCATGTGTGAGATCCAGCGATCTGGGAGTTAAGATCGCTGGTGATCGTGACAGAATCACTTTCCTCAAATCATTTGAGCAGTTATATAGTAACTTATTAGGGTTTACAGTGCAATGATTTTAGTTATTCCACAGCTTACAGCAGCCAAAAATAACAGCCGGAGCAAATCAAACGAAGGTCTTTGGATCATGTCTAAAAAAGAAAAAGAAAAAGAAAGTCACAGGAGTGGTTTGAGGGGAAGTAAAAACCCTATAACAAACATCTCGAAAAACAACATCTGAACAATACATAAGGTGTGGTAACTGTAAGTAGATTCATTGACTTCAGTCTTTTGAATTCTTAGAAAAGATTTCTTAGAAAGCGCCGCTTCACATCATTACCACATCACCACCTTGCTTCAGAATAATTCAATTGGTTGCTGTCAGTCATTCCTTACATAATCCACAATGGAGGCAATGGCCTACATGTCACAGTGTGCTAACCTATTTCTAACAAAAGTAAAGGGTAACTAACGAAGACTAAAGGGTGTGCTTACGTGACATAAATGTATTTCTTTTGTAGTTTTAAGAAGCTTAGAGTGTAGATGTCAATGCTGTAAGACCATTATCTTTTTTCAAAGATTAGTAATAATATTAATAGTTGGTTGTTATGTCATTCTGAAACAATCCAGTAGTCTGCCATTGTTTTGTTTAGAGGTGAAACTGATTGGGTGCTAATTGATAATCACTTCTTAATCCTCAATCGTTGATTTCTTTATTTGCTTCATTGTTTATGTCTGGAACAGTTTAAATGCTGATTACATGGTAAGATACAAGTTGGCTTTAAATAACTCCCAACAATGTTTGTTATTAGAAACTCTTCATTCTGCATACATTTGCTTTCAGACCCCTCTGTCTGCAAAGAGAATATTCCCCTCAATAAAGCTTTAGGCAAGTGTTGGCAGATTTGTTCAGAAAAGTAAGTACACAAACACTTTTCAATGCTTAGGGAGACCTTTTAAAGAAGAAATTCTACCCTCACAGACAAAAACAACAACACAGAATAAGGAAACATGGCAATACTGCAAAGGAGGTTGAGAGAATTTGTGTAAAGCTTCTTTAAAATACATTAATGTTTAAAATGTTTGGAATGTTTATAAATATTTTACGCTCAACAAAGCTGAAACAAATGTTTAAAAAGTGCATTAAATACAGCTGTATTGTGAGGCATATGTTTGTAGGCATATTTTACTATATTTATAAGGTTAAATATTCCTGGAAATGCAGACTTTTCAGTAACATTAATCCAGTCTTCAGAAGAGATGTCATGGTGAGGAGGTGTTCTATATAATTTCTGTGGATCAGGGAACTGCAATCAGTAAGAAGACATTCACTTCTTACTTTCACCTCAAGTCTCAAATCTCTTTCACCTCCAATTATGTGCACTCTTCTCTTTAAATAGCTGAAATATTTGCACTGATCTGTATTTTAGATGATAATATTAATGCTAAACATTTGACCACCTGTATACTGATTCATATCATTGTGATGCATGATTTGAGACTATGCAGGAAAATATTCATTCAGCAGTATGAAACTGGCAGATGTAGCCTACCAATACATGTGTGCATCTTCAAAAGATATTTTTTCCGGTAAAAAAATAGCTATAATCTAAAAATAAAGTCAAATTAGGATCATAATATGTTTTAATAGATTTCTATGCTTCTTCCAGGATTGCAAACCTGTCACATTTTATATCAAAAATAGCTCATCTTTGAGAATCTGTTAAAATAGCTGACCAGAGGTTGCTGTAGGTCAGCAACCATTAAATTATCCCTCAAAATAGTGAAAGTTTGATTAAGAAATGAGATGTAATTGAATTAAATACATGGATTTGGTTTACTGAAGCATGCATACTGTATAATTCACAGACTGATAGCTACAAGCTTGTATGCAACAAGCTATTGTATTATTGTTTCAGAAATCATAGTATCATACTAATTTGCAGCTACAAAAATATTTCATGAAAATGGTTGAACAGTGCTTCATATTTTTTGTGAAAACAGTAACAGTTTTTTTCACCAGGATTCTTGAATGCCAAGTTTAAAAATTAGAAAAAGGGGTTTGAATCTTTATGACATAACAGTCTTATACAGTCACTTCTAACCAATCCTTGCTGAGAAAATTATTCCCAATACTGTTCAGAATCCCAAAATGCATTTATCAATTGCATGTAAATGGTCATAATGGATAATAATAATAACAATAATATTTTTTTTCTTAAAATGGCTTAACTTGAAGTGCTGTAAAAAAAATTTGGGAATTTTTTTTTAAGGTACTTTATGAAATGTTGCCATATGGCAACAACGTCCAACAGTGGATCTAACTTTGAAATTTCAAATTTAAATATTTCCTTATAATGAATAATTTTGTTGTTTGAAATTATTTAATTGGAGTTGCAGTATTATAAGCTTTAACACAGAACTTATAAATGATACCTTATACATACTTTACAACAACTCCAACAGTTTTCATTCATTCCATTCTTTTTTGCTGAATATTATTAAAAACAAACCTAATATTGTATTATCATGTATACAACACACAGTAAATAATGTAGCTACTAGCTAACAATGTTTATGTGTATTATACTATACATTATACTACGCCTGTCTTATCTACCTCTGAGCTAACTTACCTTAACTGCCTCTATCAAATGTTCAGTTTGCATCATTCTCATGCTCACTAAAACCCATCTCATCCTCACTTTCATCTGCAGGAAGAGCCAGTTCTGTCCTTTTCTTGTTTCACTTACCATAGAACATGGTGCTGCTCGCTAATACACTGTTCCTTGTATTCATATCTATTCAAAAGTAGTATTGCCATTAAAACTAGATTTTATCCATAATGCAAATGCCATGAACACACGACTAATCAGCATTATATTACTAGCTTTCATGTTGTTATTGTTACAACGTAAAAGTTCACAGCTGACCTTGCTAGCTAGCTAACCCATTGCAATATTGCATGTTCCACTATTGCACAGTGTTGCCATTTGGTAACACATACATTTGATCGATTTATAAGAAACTAATTTGATTAAAAAAATAAACTGTTGTGAATATGTCATTATAACTTACTGAAGGTGATGGTGATGTTTTAGATTGTTTTGTGGATCTGACATAATTTGATCCTTTGTTTTTATTGACGTTTACATTTGCATTCAGCAACTACTCACAATAAACGCCAGTCTGTCAGAAATTGCGCTACAGAAAAACACTGCATGTCATGTGACTTAACCAAAGCACATCATTGGCTACTCTGAGGTCTTCTCTTTCCAACAAAAAAAATATTATGTTGGTTTTTAAGAAACAGTGGCAGGGAAATGAACATAACTATCATGTTGCAATATGGTGACACAGTGCAGTAGAGGGTTAAATTACTACAATAGCCTATAGACATCGAGCAATAATGGTTTGCCACAGTACATGTATGATGCGATAACAAATTCAAGCACACAGTCTTAACTAATAAATTATTAATTTGCTTTGTTCTATAATTTATAATTTAAATAAGAGAAGAACACCAAGAAACTTCAGGTAATCAAAAAATGGTTTTATCCGTCATAGATCAGATTTTTTTTTATCACAGTAGCGACCAATAAACAACAAAAATGGCAAAACAATTAAATTTAAATTAAATAAATAAATAATAATAATAATAATAAAAGTAGTAGGCCTATTAATTAAATAATCCAAAGTTTGAACATTCATGGTTAGGCTATATTATCTAAATATGAATGTGTGTTGTGTGACTACTTACAGTCGCCTAGTTCTACACATTGCTCAAACGCAATTTGGGCAAACATTTATCCCGTTGGCTGTGCATTTCTCACACAAAGCATTGAGACACTTCAGACACTTGACAAACGTTTTATTCTGTTTGCATTGGGCCTTCACCATGCATGTCCTTGCCCTCGGCTGATCTGCACTGTCCAGTGGCACATCTACGTGTAGTACTACTATCCAGTGGGTGAAAGACATTAGGTTCTGTACGTTCAATGTTAAAACACAGGCGGCACGAAAATGACAGGGTGAAAATACAGGCATTATATAATGGGTAAATTTGACCCATTCTGGAGGTTATAGGTATTTGAATATATACTTGGAGCTTATAGGTATATGCCCCGTTTTTTGATCTGGTTTTAGCTAAACCGTTTTTAACACTAGGGGATTGTAAATCATACAATTTTAGGAAAAGTCAATGACTGGGAGACTTGAATGTTTTATTAAAAACCTGGTATGTATATTTGAAATATATCCACGGGTAAAATTTACCCCATGGCGGTTCTAGTGTTAACACATTTTTTATTCAGTACCGGTTTTAGAACAGTCTAAAAAAATCACAGGTTTGAAATGTACAGACCTCATCCTTGGCAAAAAAACACACCAAACAAGCACATCTGCCTGCTGTCATACATCAGCTGTGACTCCTGTCTGAGGTTTCTGAAATATTTCAGAGACATCATATGGTTTTCTCTAATGACTGGCACCAGTGCAGTTCTTTCAGATAACTGTGGTTGTGCCAGGTGGTGAAAAAGAGCAGAGCCACTTCAACGTATATTACTGATGATTATTTCAAATCAAACCTTCAAATCTTAGTGCTTTGATGATCTAACCCTTATGCATCAGACCTTCGCAAAGATGTACATGGTAGATTTGGTGTGTCCTGTTGGCAATGTTGATGATTACAGAGCCAGATAATTGGCAGTGAAGTGAGCCCAAATTAAAATTCACACAACGACCACCTTGTCTGTATGAATTATGTACTCAAAATGTCTTGTGGTCTCTTTTATAGAAAGGACTTGGAAGTACCTGAATTGCTCTGTGGTTTCATCTGCAGTATCCATTTGATTGCAGTAGCTCAGTGGTTTGTTTGAGCTGAAGAGAGGTTGATTATAGATACTAGAGAGATTATTTAGACCCCGAAGTGGAAAGAATAGCTTGTTTAAAAGCTAAAACTGAGAAATTTTTTTTTAATGTCAAATCATACTGTTGTTGTTAGCCAAAGGAGAGAGTGTTAACTTACAAAGCCTAGCATGCCAAATTGGGCATCTTCAGAGTTTGTTAGCTAGTGTTGGTCAATAGTAATGTGAGGAAAGCATTGGTGAATGGTGGTGAAGTAAAGGGAACGTGTCTCTGAAGTCATAAAGTTCAATCTTCTCTTAGTTCTTTTCTTTCTGAAGTTTCTGAAAATAGGCTTTGCTGCACTCAGTCAGTGCTACAGTAGAAAATCGGTAATGAACTTGTGAAAGAGGGAAAGTAGAGATCCAGAAGCCTCCTTAAAGAGATAAAATTGATTCTGTGATGCAAAGGAAAATCTATGAGATTGTTTGTCACCTTCTAGGATAAAAAAATAGCAAAAAAGGATTTAGGCTTTTGAATTTTTTAAAGAAAATGTGTCTGGTGGATGCTAAAGTCATAGTTTACTCTAAAAAATATTTTATTCGCTCACATCTTCCTAAACTCAGGACTTTCTTTATTCTTCTGTGGAGGAGAATTTATAATGAGCAAACTTTATAAACAGTTTGTTCTTATGTTAACTAAAACTTAAATATATTAATATAAAAAAGAGTAAAAAAAGAAAGAAAAGCTAGGATGACACGGTGGCTCAGTGGTTAACACTGTCACCTCACAGCAAGAAGGTCGCTGATTCGAGTCCCAGCTGGGCCAGTTGGCATTTCTGTGTGGAGTTTGAATGTTCTCCCAGTGGGTTTCCTCTGGGTGCTCAGGTTTCCCCCACAATCCAAAGACATGCGGTTAATTGAATAAACTAAATCCGCCAAAGTGTATGTGTGTGAATGAATGTGTATGGGTGTTTCTCAGTACTGGGATGCAGCTGGAAGGGCATCCGCTGTGTAAAACATATGCTGGATAAGTTGGCGGTTCATTCCGCTGTGGCGTCCCCTGATGAATAAAGGGACTAAGTTGAAGGAAAAGGAATGAATAAATGAGAAAGAAAAGCTGTAATAAAATATAATATTTAAATTAAATGTTGCCTTGATTACAATTACAACTATATTTCAGACAATTATCTGAAATAGGTTTGAGCTGAGGTAAAAAAAAAATTATACAAAAAGGGTCTCAGTTTTTCTGTACGTATAGCACACCACTAAAATATAAGGGATGATTACATTTTCATTATACACTCTCAGAAATAAAGATACGCGAGCTGTCACTGGGGTGGTACCTTTTCAAAAGGTACATATTTGTACTTATAGGGTCCATATTGGTACCTCAAAAGTATATATTAGTACCTAAAAATTTTAAGAGGAACACTTTTGTACTTTTTAGGTACTAATATGTAGTTGAGGTATTAATATCTACCTTTTAGGTACAAATATGTATCTTTTGAAAAGGTACCACCCCAGTGACAGCTCGCGTACCTTTATTTCTAAGAGTGTAGAGAAGAGTAAATAAATAGTTAACATTTGATTAATTTATTTTACACTAAATTTGTTTGACACTACAGTAATTTTAAAAAACCTACTTCCATTAATGAATAAATATATGGTGAATAATAATTGTTGACTTACTTTTATTAAAAAAAAATGTATATGTGTGTTTGGTATGACAAAGAATGCTGAGATGTATTAGTCCAACTTGTCAAATATGGACAAACCTAACACTTGGGTTAAAAAGAATTTTTAAATTAATGGGGGAAAAATAAACCAACATTTGGTTGTCCATATTTAATCACTGTTAACAATTTCCTGTAGAATTTACAGTATCTTACTGTATATCAGTTACACCAAAAATACTACAGTATATTTACATTTACAGCAACATTTGTGTTACTCTTTGCGTTTACAGAATTTTATGTCTTTCTTTACTGTAAAATATAGAGTAATTTTCACAACGTAACTTTAAAAAAACAGTAGCATACCGCAAAACTGTGCCACAGTAAAATACAGTTCATTTTACAGTTAAATACTGTGTGATTTACAAAAATTGTTGACAGTGTGGGTTAATACAAATATTATCTTCAATATAAACGGCCCTGGGAGTAATTATAGGTGACTAAAAATAATTATGATGTAAGGTACTACATTTCAAACAAATACTTAATGATATTAAGTACCTACAAAAGGATTGTCCTCAAATATGGTTTTGGTTCTCCTTTTCTCTTTTACATGCACCAAGTGAAAATCCTACATTTATACACATAATCAAATCTCTAATTATGAGCTACTGTACAGTAGAAGCAATGCTTGCTGTAGTACCAGCCATGCATAATACATCAGGTTTTGAAGCCCATTTTTCTTTATTAAGTACAGGCTGTGCATATCATTGTTCATAAAAGTATTATGCATATTTAATGAATTTCCAAATGAAATAGCTTTTTGAAAAATTTGCAATAAAGTGACAGTGTGTGGATTGTTCTTCCCCTATGTTTAAATGACAGACAGAATAAGCATTAAATCTGATTCAAGATTAAAGTTAGCCAGGTAAAGCACGTCTTGCCAATTTAAAACATCTTTGCTTTTTATACCAGTTCATTTAGAGCACTCAACAGGTCTTGTTCAGTGCGCTCCTCTTTATTAACAACATCAAAGACTGTAATGCATTAAAATGGCGCATGTACATTAGATTTAACCCTAAAAGATGAGTGTGCTTTATATCGGCAGGAGATTATTACTCTTGAGAAGAGCCTTAGCTAGCTTTTTTATACAAATCCCAGTAAGGGATCCTTGAACAGAAATGCCTCCTGTCATTTGACTACAGATCAGTGAGCTCATAATGGACAATGTGGTTGAGAAATGTGCAAGCTGTGGACCTGAAGCTGGTAACCATGCCAACGATTTCTTCTTCATAAGCCCCACAGTTAAACCCAAACTCGATTTAAAATAATGTAATGAAGAATTAATCACACTGGCTTTGGTACAGAATGGTTCAGCATGTTTTCTCTCAATTACAGAACATGCAGAAACGAACACAACGTGTCCTTGGAGAATTTGCTTTTGAAAAGATTTTTTTTAAAGTACCCCTATTATGCTTTTTCTAATATAACACTCCATGTAGTCGGTTAAGCTGTTTGTGAATGTAAAATGTCTCTTTAAAATTGTAAATGTACTGTAAATAAAGTTAATACCTCTTTAAAAAGATTTGAACTGCTGAAAAGAATAACCAGGAATTCAATTTTGTATTAAAAAACTATATGGATTTGTAACATGCATGCATAATGCCAGCCTATTCTTTTATTCTCCATTGCTTCTTTGACTCTCAAACACTGGAGCTTGTTTGTGCTGTCAGAATCATGTCAAGAAGAAATATTTATTTCTGAAACCAAACATTTACTGTGTTCTAACATGCATTTTGACAAAATCTCTGTTTATAATGACTGAAACTTCTAAATGAATGCACTGGTTGCATCTAATATGCACTTTATGATTTATGATGAGAGAGTTCATGCGGCGCCTTGTGGGGTTTATATCAAACATCTCTCACATGTACACATACATAAACACATGAAACACTTGCATGCACTGTTAAGTAGTGCATGTACTGTGTAGCAAATGCTCAAACAAACACAATGTGAAATGCCGACTGATTTAATATTTATCATGTTTTTATGAAATGATCGAACACATTGTACATGCAACCTCTTACAATACATCTAATAAGCACAACAGTTGTTGATAATTTGGGTTAAAGTGTTTTTTGATCTGGGATGCATTTAAATATGTTGAGAAGAATTGTTTCAAACATTTAAGTTTTCAGTAGAAAAATATATTTTCTTGGTAAATGTTCTATAATATTTGAATATTATTTTATTTAGAACTTACAATTAAACTTAAAATTAAAATTTTACTTAATCAATAGACAATTTTTTTGGCTTGTCTACTACTTAAATAAATTTTTTGGGAAAAGTATTGAAAAATATTGAGAAAAAAATAAATAAAAAATATATATATATATATACCAGCCACTTTATTAGGTACACCTGTCCAACTGTTCATTAACAGAAATTTCTAATCAGCCAATCATATGGCAGCAACTCAATGCATGTAGGCATGGTCAAGACGATCTGCTGCAGTTCAAACCGAGCCTCAGAATGGGGAAGAAAGGTGATTTAAGTGACTTTGAAGGTGGCATGGTTGTTGGTGCCAGGCGGGCTGGTTTGAGTATTTAGAAGATTGGAAAATTGGAAAAGATAATTGGAAGATTGGAAAAACCTTGCGTAAAACCTTTCTGAGGCAGCATTCGGATGGTAGGGTCAGAATTTGGCATCAACAACATAAAAGCATGGATTCATCCTGCCTTGTATCAATAGTTCAGGCTGCTGCTGGTGGTGTAATGGTGTGGGGGATATTTTCTTGGCACACTTTGGGCCCATTAGTACCAATTGAGCTTCGTGTCAATGCCACAGCCTACCTGAGTATTGTTGTTGACCATGTTCATCCTTTTATGACCACAGTGTACCCATCTTCTAATTTCCAGCAGGATAATGTGCCATCATTGTGCGGATTATCTCAGACTGGTTTCTTGAACATGACAATGAGTTCACTGTACTCAAATGGCCTCCACAGTCACCAGAGCTCAATTCAATAGAACACCTTTGGGATGTGGTGGAACAGGAGATTTGTATCATGGATGTGCAGCCAACAAATCTGCAACAACTGTGTGATGCTATCATGTCAACATGGCCCAAAATCTCAATATTTCCAGTACCTTGTTGAATTTATGCCATGGAGGACTAAGGCTGTTCTGAAGACAAAAGGGGTCACCTGGTACGAGAAAGTTGTACCTAATAAAGTGGCCGGTGAATGTATATATAGTAATATAAATATTTTCCCCCAAATTTCTGAATAGTTTCGTGTACAAAAATATCAATTAGTCCTCACTCACACAGATCCAAAACAATATAAAAGGACCATATGGAGATCTGTGCACATACAATCCTGTAGTCCATTCTTATAGTTTTGGTTGTCAAAACTGTTGCATGCCTACAAAGTCAACATGTACACACAGTTTTTGTTCAAAGTTATGTTTTTAGGTTGAACAATAGCATTATTGTTTTATGTTTAAAAATTTGCATTTTGAAACCTGTTTTTTAATGGCACTGTAGTGTAAATGTATGATCAAAGCACTAAAAGTGATTTCTTTTTTAATTGAAAATTGTGTTTTGTAAAAAGAAGGTAACCCAGAAGTTACCCCAGGCATTTACTAATACTTGAATATTTTTGGATTCCTCATAAATTGTTTTATACATACTGCAAGTATACAGTCACATTAATAAAAAAAGAGCAATAACGCCATATCATTACCCTCGCTGAGTGCTCCATCATAATTGCACACAAAAAAAGATGTGACCTTTAGGATTTAATGGACAGATACTGAGGTTACCAGAGACAAAATGTTTGTCATGTCTGCTGATTAAACTGCTATTCAACATTCATTCCACAGTTACAAGCAAAAGTACCTCTTAATCATTGCTAATGACTGGTATTTAGTGGTTCAATAGACAGAAAAACACTCTTGTTATGACGAAAATGGCTGAACCTGTGAACTTCTATTCATGTGCACATGCAGACATCATTTTGTTGAAGTATGTTGATGCGAACACAAAACAGCGGCAAAGAGTTTTAATGTTTCTCCAAAGGGAATCTGATTAACAGGAGCTCTTATTGGTCCTGATTTATTATGCTGACTCTGATGTGATTTGAATTCAGGATGTATTTCCTCCAAACTATTATTATATATACAATACCACATACGCATGTTGTTGAATTTCAGCATAGTGTGGAAATCAATGCAGCTCATATTCATCTCTTTGCTTTTGACTGATCACGATCACTAGTAATGAACCCCTGTAGTTGTTCCTCTCCGTCTCTGCCCTCGACAAAGCTCATTTATTTCAGGCATCATTTCTGTTGGGTTGATAAGAATCCCCCACCCCCCTCTTTTTTTTCCATTTGCAGCAGGAGTGTTTCTTTAAATTTAACATAAAAGGACAGCTCAAAATCTAAGAATGGGGGAAAAAAACGAGTCTCTTACACAAGCGAGAAAAAGGTCTGCAACCGGGAAAGTGTACACCAGCATCTATGAAACCCCTTTGATGCTATTTGTTATTCTGCACACAAATAGCGGATTGAAACATCCTGATATTCTGTGGCTCATTTCCATCAATGAACTAAAATAGCTCAGTACACTGAACTGACCAAAAATAAATAAATAATAAAAGGTGTAGGAACAATTTTCATACAATGAATTCAATGTGAAACTTTGACAGAACGACTGAAGTAGAGTATTATCAGGAAACATACTTCAGTAATATATGATTTACTACTTTGAAAAGTCATTTTTACACTGTAGTGAAGGTGAAAAATATAATGATAATAATAGACTAAATCAAAAAGCTATGAATTACTGTGAGATTGACTTTGGATAAACTATGCGGAGGAGACGAGGTCAGTCACGAAAGCTATTACTGTACTTATAGAAAGATAAAAAGATGAATGAACATCTGTTGAAAGCAACAATACAGCTTACTGAAATGCATTGCATCTCATATAATCACTGGATCAGTGTTTCAACCACAGAAAGATGTCAGCATCTTGAAAACTATATCATGTGCTATAACACATTACACTTACAGTACCCCAAAGCCTTTCAGAAACCAAAACTCATTAATTAGAAGGGGAAAATGTTTATAGAAAATGTATATTGTCATTGTATCATTTACCATTGGAATCTGTAGTTTGTATAAAAACATTCAGTATTCTGAGTTATCAATTTAGTCACTAGCAACTTTTCAGACCCTTCTTATTAAATGACAACTTATTTACATTAAGGGATGTTTTTTATACGTTGTACCAACACAATCTCACTGCAATTCGTAACTTTTTTTTTAGTGGCTAATTCGTACGAATTCGTACGATCTAATTCGTACAATTTAGTACGATTTGCTCATCCTCCAATGACGGTTGGGTTTAGGGGCGGGGTTAGGTGCCACGCCTCCTTTTTAAAATCGTACCATTTCGTACGACTGAACTCGTACGAATTCGTACGAATTAGCCACTAAACTGTCAAAACGTAAAATACTTACGTTTTCTCATGAGATCAGGCTGGTTGTACACATTGTAAGACTTTTTAATTAAAAAACAAATGCTACACACATACTGTTTGCTATATGGAATACAAAAACTTTGAAGCTCGATATCTCAAAATCATTGAGAACGCGGATAAAACCTTATAATTCCAAGGGGACGAATTGAGTCCTTGTCCTTTCACCGCAACAACCCTGACATCTGGAGCTTTCAAGTAGTTCAGAGCCTTCAGACTGATCTGACTTGGTGTGCTCTGTCTTTTCCAACTGTAACTTTTTACTTTTTAAAAAACATTCAAACTTACAAAAATACCTTGTCTTCAAACTTGACTATTTATTTTGATATATGTTTTTAATTGTAAATTTTTACAATTTAATAATTTCTCCATTTATGTAGATCTTGGATGCATGAAATGTTGAAGGCATAACTGTTTCAAGGGTTCACACTTAGCTGATGGTTGATAATAAAGCTTGTTTGGCATGCTGTCCCAGGAGAGAGACCTGAGCTTATGAGATCCTTGAGCCCTGGGCTCCCTCCCGCTTGCATGGCGAGAGGGGAGTTTGAGCTTAGGTAGATCTCGATGAACTCCCCTGACTTATTTCTGGCTAATAGAATGGCTAAGGAGAGATGTACAGCTTGCTAAGAGCTTGGCTATGGTATCGTTTTGGTATGTTCAATTTACTTAGGTTGCGTGTCTTTTGGACTGTGGGAGAAAACCGGAGAACCCGGGGTAAACTCATGCCAGCATGGGGAGAACGAGCATACTCCGCACATACAGTAAATGTCAACTGGTTTAGTAGGGACTTTAACCTGAGACTTTCATGCTGTGAGGCAACAGTGTTAATCACTGGGCCACCGCGTGGCCCATCCAGAAAGAAGGGGGAGTAGGGGTGGTAGGGGGTATTCTTCAAGACGAAGATACTGAGAGAGGAAAACTTTGGTTAATTATGGTGAGTTAGGAATCATCAGATTGGTGAATCAATCGTGAGCTGATGCGGGACAAGCTGTGAACAATCATGAGCACGAGATCTTCTCAAAATTAGTTTATAAATAAACTTCTCATAGTCACATAAGGGCATCAAGGTGGCGCAGTGGGTAGCACAATCATAGCAAGAAGGTTGCTGGTTCGAGCCCTGGCTGGGTCAGTTGGCATTTCTGTGTGGAGTTTGCATGTTCTCCCCGTCTTGGCATGGGTTTCCTCTGGGTGCTCCAGATTCCCCCACAGTCCAAAGACATGCGCTACAGGTGAATTGGGTAAGCTAAATTGGCCGTAGTGAATGCGTATGAATGCATGAGTATATGGGTGTTTCCTAGTATTGGGTTGCAGCTGGAAGGGCATCAGCTGCGTAAAACATATGCTGGATAAGTTGGTGGTTCATTTCACTGTAGCTACTTTTGGTGAATAAAGGGACTAAGCTGAAAAGAAAATAAATGAACGATAGTCACAGGCCAAACATACTATCATTGAAAGTGACCTTGTAATAACACATTTACATTTCCTTATTTTCAATAAGGAAAATAATCTTTGCTTTTTAAAGCTCGACTTTAACAGCATGGGTCATTCACTGTAAAATGAGACACATGATCTGCTTTGGAAAAGCAATCAGTGGACCAGTGACAAACAGTGCAGTCGAGATGTTCAATCTGCACTCTCTCATTATAGGTTTTTTCTCGATTGTTGCAAACACTATTCTCTGAGTCACAGCTTGCTGGATATCTTGTGGCTGATTTTACCCTGAAGCAATAGTGAAATAATTGCAAGGAGCTTCTTGTAGCTTCGCTGTGACTGTTTTCTCCAGATGGGTCACTCGTATACTCGGGACCGAATCCACCGCTTTTCTGTTAACAGCCCAGATACTTCATCATGAACACCGCACGCCATTTAAAAACACGAGGCAGCTGTGCTGGCTCCGTTCACCTGTAACACTGCAAGAAAAATGTCTATCTGTTGTAATGAGGTGGTTAAGCCTGTTTTGTTTGTCATGAAACTATTACTGGAAAGTCCTGGCCGCCCATCCGAGTTCCCATTCAAGGATGTTTCAAAATGCAAATCATGTTCCCAGTTGAAATTCTTCACTCCTTACTGCATGAGAGTTTTTCTTTTTCCGTTTGTGACGGGAAAAAAGTAATTTTCGAATGTCCTTCATTTTAATGTGCAATCAAAATCTTATTCTCTTCCACATTGTGATGTCTTATCTGTAGCCGTTTTCTCAGAGAAACTATCCAAAACATGTGAGAAGCTTTCAAGTGTTGGGATTTAAGATTAATGCAGGACTTGTGAGCCATGTTTAATTAAATCTTGACATACAGCTCGGCACCAAGACGTTTTCTTAATTAATCTAGCACACTCCCACACACACACACACACATACATACACACAAAAAACCAAATCTCTTGATAGCATTGTGCCCTATCTGACACTGAGAACACATGGGGCTGAGTGCACCATTTGTTCTGTTCCGAATGCTGTATTATCTGTATGACACACGACAACACTTCCGGATGAGTTGGAAAGAACGTCAGGTTCACATCATTCAACCTTTTATTAATCCGCTTCTGCTGCGGGGTTGCTGATTTTCGACATATGTTCCTTTTAGCCAAGCGATGTTAAAATGATCATACATTATGTGCTTTCAGATGCACCCTAATTTAGTGACTCTCGCTCACATATGCTTCATAGGCTTCGACACTCATTAAGTCCTATTTGCAAAAGCTGGAAAGCTTTTTTCTCTCTGGGTTTTAGCTGTGGAGATGTGCCTGGAATGAATAAAGCACATTTAGGACATTGATTTGGTTACACTGTTGTTTGCGCTTCAATTTCCCTCACTTAACCCTGGGAGATATTTCATTTAAACTGTCTCTTGTCCCCCATCCAG
Organism: Danio aesculapii; assembly: GCF_903798145.1. Lineage (NCBI taxonomy): Eukaryota > Metazoa > Chordata > Actinopteri > Cypriniformes > Danionidae > Danio > Danio aesculapii. Next base: position 33,340,795 of record NC_079436.1, on the reverse strand, counting down.
CTATGTAATGTTTTAAACTGATTATATAGGATGTGACTCAGTGGCTGTCTCTAGGACAAATGTAATCTTTTTGGTTGGATGGAATTCAGTGCGAACTTACATAATCGCACAGCTTGTATTCAATTGCATGAGAAAAGAGCAGAATTATATTGCAGTAAAGGGAAATGAATCAGAAATCTTTTATCATGCCCTTGAGATTTGGAAAATTACCACGTATTCATAGTCTTTATTATTGAAAACCTTTTATGTGAACAATAGTTTGCTAAAAGTATTAGTATTTAGTGTTTTTGGAATGTTTTTTTCTTTACTATTTAGTATTTTTCATGTCTGTTTAGACGGGCGTCTTGTCTGTCAAGTCTCGGCTGGCATTTCTGTGTGGAGTTTGTATGTTCTTCTCTGGCTTCCTTTCAGTGCAAATAAGTGAATTGGATTAACTAAATTGGCTGAATTGTATGAGTGTGTGAATCTGTGTGTATGGGTGATTCCCAGTACTGGGTTGTGGCTGCACTGTAAAAAAATCGTTTTCTGGCAGCTGGGTCCCGGAAAAAAAACATAACATAATGGACATTAAATTACAGCACTTAACCGTAAAAAAGGCCCGTTAAAGGCAGAAGTTTCCTTAAATTAAATTTTTCTTGTAAATTTCTGTCGTTTAATGGCCATTATTTTACTTTTTTTTACCAGCACCTGAGCTACCAGAAAAAAAAGTAAAATAACTGATATTTTTTACACTGTGGAAGGGCATCTGCTCATAAAAAAACATATGCTAGAGTAGTTGGCGGTTCATTTCGCTATGGTGACCCCTGATAAATCAGCAACTAAGCCGAAGGAAAATGAATAAATGAATGTCTGTTTAGCTTTAAGTAAGGAACCCTTTTTTATTTAATGGACTTAGAATTTTAAACGAAGGCTTGAATTAATCGTTTGGCCTTTTAATTGTAGTTATCTTCAACTTACAAAAGCAACAGTTTTTAAAGAGACATGGCATAGGGTGATGAGATTTCTCATAGTGAGATAACTAACTGAAATCAGTAAGGTGTTGTGATTGGATGGTCATTGTGTTCTTCAAAATATACTACTGTATATGGGATGAGTGGCTACCAATGATTTGGCGATTTTTTTACCTTGACAGAAGACTACTGACACTCTTAGAAATAGAGGTAAAAAACAGCCACTGGGCAGTACTTTTTAAAGTACATTTGAACATAAAGGGCAGAAATTAGAATCTAAAGCAGGGGTCGGGAACCTTTTTTCAGCAAAGAGCCATTTCTGATTTTTATATAACTACTATAAATATTCATTCATTCAATTTCTTTTCGGCTTAGTGCCTTTATTAATCTGGGGTCGCCACAGAGGAATGAACCGGCAACCTATCCTGCATATGTTTTACGCAGCAGATGTCCTTCCAGCTGCAACCCATCACTGGGAAACACCCATACACTTCCATACACACACATACAGTACACTACGGACAATTTAGCTTGCCCAATTTACCTGAACCGCATGTCTTTGGACTTGTGGACTTGTAGGATTATGCACCAGTCACTTTCTTGTCAACTATCCTTGTTTCTGAAAACATCTTGCAAAGTTTAGTGTGCTTCATGCAGATGAGTGGGCTTTACACACCACCTGTAAGAGACACACTCCTCGATTTGCACCAAACACTTGATCAACTCTCCATGTTTCTGAAAACATCTTGCAATGTTTAGTGTGCTTCACAGAGGTGAGTGGGCTTTACAAACCACTTGTAAGTGATAAGCTCTCTCCTCTCTGTATGCACCAAACACTTTATCAACTCTTCATGTTTCTGAAAGCATCTTGCAATAATGTGCTTCACGCAGGTAAGTGGGCTTTACAAACCACTTATTTTCTTCTTCATATCTACCAGACACCCGTTATGTACCTCTGAATGTGCTCCGGAGTGGTGAGTGGGCTTGACAAACCACCTATTGGTCACACTAAAAACTAAAACTACAAACTAGACACTAGAAACTAAAAATTGAAGACTTGGTAACTTAGACTTGTCATAATTTTTACAGCTACTCTCTGATGAATTGAAGTGCTTTTTATTCTCACTTGTAGTGTCTGCTAAATAAATAAATAAATGTAAATAACCTGACATTGAGAAAACATGGGGCTGTACTGTAAATGTATGTGACCATTGACACTATTACTGTCTTTTGCTTTCCAAGCAAAGAGCTAGTCTAAGACATCTATTGTGCACATTATTTTATTTATTAATTGAAGGTTCTGTACATACAGTACTTATTTGTGTTATACTGTATGTATAATCCCTGTTTTGTGACTGCGCTGACCAATAAGTAAAATGAAGAGTTTAGAAAGCAAAAACCTTTAAGTGCCATCTGAAATTTTCCTCTGAAATTTAGATTTTTCTCAGCCTCCTATGTTTATATTCAGTTATTTAAATGCAATGAAAATAACATATTCTGGGCACTGAGAGTTTATTACTAAAACGACATTACTAAAACGACATAAGAATTTGAGAAAAATGCTCATTTTAGATGAAAAATTCTGACGGCACTTAGAGGTTTTGGCATCTAAACTCTTCAAATGCACCTGTTTTAAGCACATATGATGAGCACATGACTGATTATTATTCCGTTTTTGTTTTGTTCTTTGCTTAAAAGTAAAAGAAAAGTGGACTTCATTTTCAGGAATTTACTGAGATGTGAGAGGTGTCCACACTACACTATAAAAAATAACTGTTAAATAACAGTTTCAGTATTTTGTGATTCACAAGTGTTTTCCATTTATTTATGGTTGTGAATTGCATTATGGAACCTTGATCTTGTCTTTCCACTTTTAATGTTGAAAATTCAACTCTACCGTTTAACAAAGTGACTTTTATTGACATTTTAGCAGTCTGAAATAATATAATGTAAAAGAAATAATATACAAGTCTGTAAAATAACAGAAAATGTACTGGCAGTTTATTACGAGGTTTTGAACTGTAATATACATCACCAACACAGACAATATATCATTTTAAACTATTCAAAATCATAATAAAAGTCACTTTTTGAATCGTTTCAAGGTTAAAAGTTGAAAGAAAGATTAAGGTCCCATAATGCGATTCAAAAGCATAAATAAATGGGGGAAAATAAAAACATCATTCACAAAATATGGAAACTGCTAATTTACAGATATGTTTTACTGTATGATGTTTAGAAAACAAAATGTGCTATAAATATGAGCTGCATTCTGCATTCATGTCAATAAAACACCACATAATGCCTATTCAGAGATGAGAGAGCGAGTACTATACATAAGTCAGTCTACAGTTTTTCATAAACTTAACTAGGAATTTAAAGGTTGCTTTTTCATTGTTTTGCAACAAGCTGTTTGCACATTGGCAATAAAAAAGCAAATAAATGAAAATTCTTACATACGGCCTCTTTAATGTATTTGAGTATTTATAGTTGAGGTATTTATTTTATTTTTAGTTTATTCTTTATATGAATCATAGAAATCCAGTTAACACTAACAACAAAAGAGACATTTCATTAAGCCAATCATAAACACTGCTTTCTTCCTTAGACGTGTTCAAGTTTGCTAAACAATCTTTGGAGGGCTGAGTTTTGAAGAGAGAGAGAGTGTATGTCTTACGGAGAACGAGGATCTGGTGAAATTAAAATTAAAAGTAGCTGTAATCGCTTTACAGCACCTTTAATAACTCATTAATTGCTCTAATTAAAAGCAAAGCCATTTTCGCTTCATTAGAAACAGCAGGGCTGTGGCTCAATGATATGCAACATTTTCATAACAAAATCTGTGAACGGCATAAATGGGACTGACCTCAAATTACTTCAAAGTGTGTAATCAAAAATCAGTGTGAAACAGTAGTCATATTTCAGCATATGAAATGTTTATTACAATATTGAGTTTTGGCTCACCTGTGTAGACTGATGGATGGACCTCAGTAGAAAAAAAAATGAACAAGCCTGACTTTGCCACAAGGATAGAAAGCTAATGAAAGCCTGGCCATAGATTTGAGTGTTTTCTAAAGTGATGAATTTCTCGGGTACAGGCAGGTGAAGAGAGGAAATTGGTGTGAAGCACAGCACCTCCAGTAGTGCCGGAAATCAGACTCCCGCGGTGAATATGTAGTGACCATTTGCAGAACCGAGACGCTTATCAATGTGACACATACACAACTGTCTCTCACATATTTTACCTGTTTACCTGCCGTCTCCCATGAATTCACAGTTTAGAGGGCATGGAGAACATATCAGTAATGTCTGACATCGCACCGTCCTTTCTGTCAGAAATGACACAGTATTTGCACTTTCAGTTAAGCTACATTAAGCAGACTGAGTGGAGTCTCAACGGTATCCGAGAGAATGTTCTCCTGAGGTTTAGAATGAATGACAATGCGAGCCTTCAGTGAATTAAAAAGCCTGAGTTCAGATTTTCCCTATTATTGGGGATTTACTGCCATCCTCTGGTTGAGAGATGAACTGAAATATTAAACCTTTTTTTGCAGTTAAGTGTTTAATTTTTTACAGTGTCATCATGAAGCTTGAGAAGTTCATCAGCCTGCTGGTCGTTCTGGACATCTACCCAACACACAACAATGTGTTTGTACAGTGACAGATAGTACGCTACAATACATGTAAGTGTGACCATTTTATACATACACAAAATGTTTATAAACCGCCAACTATTCCATCATATGCGCTTCCAGCCCTTTAATACCCATATACACTCATTCACAAACACACAAACTACAATTTAGTTCAGTCGAATTAGTTTATTCAATTAACTTATAGCGCATGTCTTTGGACTGTGGGGGAAACCGGAGCACCCGGAGGAAACCCACGCAAACACGGGGAGAACATGCAAACTCCACACAGAAATGCCAACTGGCCCAGCTGGGACTCGAACCAGCGACCTTCGTGCTGTGAGGCGACAGTGCTAACCACTGAGCCACTGTGCTGCCCCAATGTACAGCTGAAGTCAGAATTATTAGCCCCCTTGTTTATTTTTCCACAATTTCTGTTTTACGGAGAGAAGATTTCAATACATTTCTAACCATAATAATTGTAATAACTCATTTCTAAAAACTGATGCTAGGTTAATTAGGCTGGATAGGGTAATTAGGCAAATTATTGTATAACGATGGTTTGTTCTGTTGAATATTGAACAAAAAAAATAGCTAAAAGGGGCTAATAAATTTGACCTTAAAATGTTTTTTTTTTATTAAAAACTTTTATTCTAACCTAAATAAAACAATCAAGACTTTCTCTAGAAGAAAAAAAAATATTATCAGACATTCCATGCAGTTAAACATAATTTGGGATATATTTAAAAAAGAAAAAAAATTCAAAGGGAGCTAATAATTCTGACTTCAACTGTACATACAATACAACAGAAACTTTAAACATACAGTTTCCGTATGCAAAATAATTTAACAAAAACATCTTATCAAAAACTGCTTAACATAACATAACATAACATATAACTAACATAACATAACATATAACTAACATAACAGTGATGATGAAAAAAAAGTGTCAAAGAAAAGGGAATTTTTGTGAATTTAACTTTCAAACTGGCAGCCTAAAGATTTTTACGTGCCTGATTTAGCACTGGGTTGCTATCATGGTGCCATACAATGTTTTTTTCTTTTTGTTTTTTCTTAGTTTTTATTCGTCTTTGTTTTAATTGCACTACTGTCAGTAGTCAAATAAATTATATAACATGTATGAGAAAAAAAAAAAAAAAGAAGTGGCAATGAAAGAAATGTGTATTCTATTGGTAAGTGCAATTTGTCTTTGTGAATTGCACTTTAAAACTTTAACAAACAGCCTGTAGATTTCTATGGCCTTCATTCGGCAGTGGGTTGCTATCATGGCCACCTTACAGTTTTTTTCTTTATGAATTGCACTACTATCATTAGTAGTTCTACAAAATAATCAGATATATGATCAAATAATGTCTTTTTCAGTGTTTAAAATTTTTTATTTATTTTTTTGTTTTAATTACAATAATTAGTCAAACAAAAATATAATACAGTACAGAAACAACAAGTAAAAAGAAACAAGTAAACAAGTAGTAACAAGTAAAAAGAAAGGAATATAAAAAAATTGGGAATCCCATGACAGCCGATGAACCAGCAGGTCCTCGGGTGCAGGTCTTTCCATGTCTTCAGTCTGAAACAAAAACAAAATTGAGGTCTGCTATTTAATGCATTAACCAAAGAACATCTAAAAAAAGAGGCAATATATGTAAATGAAAAAAATGAGAACTTAGGAACATACAGAAAAACACTGATTATGAAGGCAAATATCAAAAATCTTCAAAATGTAAATAATACCTTAAACCAGTCATGGAGACTTAGTTTCTCAAGTTCAATTCGCTGCTCTGGTTCGATCTGGAGACAGCAGCGGATCAAGTCACAGCATTCTGTGCAGAAAGAAGAGGGAGAGCGCAAATTTACTTCACAATTCTAGTTTGTATTATTCCGATTGACCACTTTTCCTTTACCCAAATAGAGATTTTACCTTTTGTCAAGTGATCTTTGGTCCAGATGTTACGTCTGATCATTTGCAGGTCTTGTCGATTTGGAAAATCCCCACACATCATCACATAAAGGAGTACTCCGAGAGACCACACTGTTGTTGGTTCACCGTGGTACTCGCCATTCATCTGAAACTCGGGTGGGACATATTGATCTGTGCCTGAATGAGAGAGATTTTAACCATTATTCATTTTATTTAATCAAATAGCCATTACTGTGCAATAATTATTCAATTTACAACAGAGATTAAGCAATGTTTGTCAGTTTCCATTAATGTATAGGTCTCAAACTCAATTCCTGGAAGACCGCAGCTCTGCACAGTTTTGCTCCAACCCTGATCAAACACAGCTGATCCAACTAATGAAAGTGTTCATGACTTTTTTGAACACCTCGATTATTTGGATCAGCTGTGTTTTAATAGGGTTGGAGCAAAACTGTGCAGAGCTGCGGCCCTCCAGAAATTGAGTTTGAGACCTATGCATTAAAGGGATAGTTCACCTAGAAAGTAAAACAGCCATCATGTACTCACTCTTGACTAGTTTTAAACCTTTTGAATTTCTTCAGTTGAGCACAATAGAAGATATTTTGATGAAAGTAGGAAACCTGTAACCATTGACTTCCATAGTATTTGTTTTTTCTACTAACTGGTTACAGGTTTCCAGTTTTCTTCAAAATATCTTCAATTGTTTTCAACAGCAGAAACTCATTAAAGGTTAAAAATCACTCAAAGAAGAGTAAATAGTGTAAATCTTTAATATAAATTGATTAGTGGATTCCATTCTATGATGCTACGTAAGAGCTTGACCCACTCAGAGTCTATTGTGAACTCATCACTACAGTTTGAGACTCGCTTCACAGTTTTCAGGGATCGTACATACCAGCAAAACATCTGTAAGGTGCATCGGTGAGGATTTCCCCGCATCCAAAGTCGATCAATTTGATTTCGAGGGTGTCCGGGTTGATCAGGATGTTGTCCATCTTAATATCGCGGTGAAACACTTTGCGTCGGCAGCACGCTTGAGCTGCCAATGTTGCCTGCCGCATGATAACCCGTGCCACATCCTCGTCAATGATTGACTCTTGGCGCAGGAGAAAGGTGGCCAGCTCTTCAGAGGGCATGGGCCGCTCAAGGACCATGATGTACTCGTCCTCGTCCACACGCCAGTCCAAAAGCTTAATTATTTCAGGTAATGCGGGTTCTTGGTTTGCAAGAACAGAAAGAGCAACCTCCATTGGAAGTGATTCCGAGTAGCCGTCCTGGAAGAAATATATTTGTTATGATGATTGGATGGATATCATGTAAAAAATATGTTGACAATAACAGTTTTCCTAGTGATTTATAGATACTCGGAAGTGAAACAGTCAATAAGAGTAGAAAAGCACAGCCTACTTACAATGTTGATGAACTTGACGTTCTCGGTGTGGGCAAATTTAATTGCCACCTGTTCAACAAAACAAAAATAGATGTATAGAGTTATAGAATTAGAATTATACAAAATTATTGTGTTCAGAGTTCATATTTTTCCAACACTTGTAAGTTTTTGATTTAGTGGTTAATTCATATGAATTTGTACATTCTCATTGGTGTAATTTGCTCATCCAGGTTGACCATACATCCTTTTAAAAATTTTACTCTTTCATATGAATTAACTCGAATTATGAATTCATACCTATTAGCCACTAACTGGCAAAAAGTAATAAGTTTCTTATGAGATCAGGCTGATATTTCAGTCGTTAACACTGAACAGACATGTCGAGTTCCAAGAATATAAATGCAAAAAAGCAGTTTAATTAAGCACAAAAATAATAATCACATATCTATCCATTATTTTTATCTGATACTCTGATTTAACCTCCTAGGGCTTGAGTGTCCACATACGTAGACAGCACATTTTAGCTCTTAAGTGGCTATTTACAATGCTTTGAATGTTTTATATTTTGTTACAGACATACAGTGTCAACTTTTTTGCAGCATATGGAATGTCCCAAACCTATTAACTGTCCGAAATTGGGGAAATATTTTTTTTTTACTCTCTGGTAGTCAAAGTAAGTTAAAAAAAATTCTGTTATATTATACATATTGCATTAAAAACACTCAGGAAAAAGTGTTTTATGTAAATTCGGACCACAAGTCCACATATATGAACATCATTTTTCTCTAAAAGTACATCATATCAAAAGATGATACTTAGATTTTTATTCTAATTAGGTTCCAATAAGCCCAAATAGCAAAGAGAAATAAGAAATGCATGTAAAAAACACCTTGGGCCTTAAGAGTTAAAGCAGTGATCTACTGTAAACATTAATTCATGGAAATTGATACCTGAAGGCCATCCTCCAGTCGGGTTGCTGCTTGAACAAGTCCAAAGCCTCCTCTACCCAGCAGAACACCAAGTTCATAAGACGATGAATTGATGACTGTCAAAAGATAAATCAAAGATGTTAATATAAAGTGTCAATCAGTAGAGAATTTAATCGAAGGCTATTATATGATTCATATACGCACCTAATATCTGTACTTCAAAATAAATTCACACATAACAGGACTATTTAAATGAACTGTACTAGTTATAGAAATACATTTTCTTGATGTAAAATGTAAATATTCAGCACACACACATAAACAAACAAATATTGAAATCTTGTTGAATGTGGAAAAACCGTTTAGCTGTTTATCATCTATTATTAAACAAAACGCATTAAAACATGCTGAGTGTTGACTAAATATTGACATTAATAAAGACGTTGCCATAAAAAGTGTCTGTGTATGCGTGTGTTGGGTTAACAGTACCAAACTGACCAATTATTTCGCTGATCTTATTCTCCTCTTCTTTGGTCTGAAACAGAAACAGAAATCGTATTCATTGTCATCATACAAACTGCATAAAACAAATATGGGCAACATGCCTAAAGTAAAGAAACTGGACATTGAAGACCAGGTCAAATCATTTCAGCATAGATATATACACTAGATATTGCGTACGGACCCTGAGCGTGAGTCAATAGTGCCGCCACATTTGTACAGTGCAAAAGTCATTCAAAAGTCATTCAGGACAAAAGTCATTCAACCGCACTAGTCAAGACTAAAGCCAATGTGAAGATGTTGGACTTTGGCGCTGTGTATGGTTGTAGTAACGAGCAAACAAAGAAAACAAAGCACAAAGGCTGAACATTTCATAGGTAAGATTTCGTTTTTTACGTTTTTTGTATGTTACAAACTTTTGTGCTAAACGAGTCACGTTATTGATGATAATACAGTCTCTTACTGCACTGACCATGAGGCAAAGTAGCACCAACTCGCACTAAATACACGGCTTTTGCTAGCTTTGTTAAATAAAATAAGCAAACAATGCAAAAGAAATATGACAATAAGACACTGCGGTGCTAGAAACTTGTATTATTGCCGCCTAAGTGAACAAGTTGTTCATAACGGAGATTCATTCACAAACGAATCGCTCCTTCCGTTAGAATGAGAAGTGAAAGCAGGCCAGGGTGTGTGTTTCAGGAAACAGATTAGATCAAATTTAACAAGGAGGGAAGATAATACATTTCCATGCACACAAACATATGTTCGTTGTCAGGAATGGCCGTGCGGTCACTTATCTATCGATGTAGAAAAGTGATGTAAAATTATAATTTTCATAATTGAATTAAAAATATTTGCATACTGACCACCAGGAAAACTCACGATCATAAATATATGTATATATGGCTTGATATGTCTGGCTCTACATAGCCAGTCCTCCACTGCACCTTGGTCCCACATTCATTTCAAAGGAGCACTACCCTTTACAAAAATGGCAGCTCTATTGACGCATTCCTTCTAATAGACAAAAATAGCGTAGGCGGCATCTAATGTAAATATCTATGTAATTTCAGAAGCTTTTATCATATAGCACTGCAACTTATTCTCTGTGCAGTGAATTAGTACTAATCTAATGCCTATTACCTACAAACTAATCAAATCAAAAATACTTCTAATTCATTAACATGTATTTACCTTAAGCCAGCTGTGGAGGTTGAGTCGCTCCAGTTCCATCCGCTCTCTGGGGTCTGTCTTGAGACAACAGCGCATAAAATCGCAGCATTCTGTGCAGAAAGAAGAGAGTGACATATGATTATTACCTTGAAATTTGTTGACACTCAAATGATCTACAGTAGATCTGGGATGTGCAACTTTGCTCATGGAGGGCCGTTATCCTGGAGAGTTTAGCTCCAACTCTCGTCAAACACATGTGTCTATAGCTTTCCAGTGATCTTGAAAGCATTGATTAGATGGTTCGGGTTTGTTTGATTAGTAATGGAGGAAAAGTCTGGCCATCCAGGATTTTAAGTTGCCCTTCCCTGATCTAGACGATCATCCTAATTAGGCCACAAGTTCATTTGTTGTTCTGTCTAAAGGCAGGCATACATGGTGTGAAGATTGTAGATTATGAAAATCAGAAGATTGTATATAGTGTCCATGGACATAGGTAGACATTGCTTTCAGAGTTTATCTCTCTCGTTCTCCCTCTCTCGCATATATCAGCTTTTTTTCAGCATTGGGAGACCAGTATACCTGGTATGTGAATTAAAAAGTGAAATATACTTCAGGAGATTATCCTCCTGATTGGTCAGCTTCAGATAGTATGTCAGATTGACTCGTTCAGCCACACACACCTCATGAATTTAGTTTTTTACGTTTTTGTATGTTACAAACTTTAGTGCTAAACAAGTCACGTTATTGATAATAATACAGTCACTTACTGAACTGACCATAAAGCAAAGTAGCACCAACTCGCACTAAATACTAGCAGTGCCAGCCCTGAGACAGAGGTCACTGGCAGAGTCATTTTGGAGAGGCGATGAATATCCAGGTAGCTAGCAACAGTGGTGAAATTAATAATTGAGTTATATAAGACATTCAGTATTAGTTAATGCCAATTTGAAGAATTACTTGGTCATAGTTGAACTTGTTACTTTCATCATCAGGCTGATTAAATAAAGCCTATATAGTCAGCATATATACCTGCTATTTATATGAATTGTTTTGGAATTTAAAAATACACAATGATGGCCAAAATGATTAGAACAGTAGTTTTTTCACCAGCTAAAAAAATAGTTTTAAGTCGGTTATCTTTTGCTGTAGTGTGTTAGTAGGAAATAATAATAAAAAACATTTAAAACATTTTTAGCTGTTGAGAATACAGGTGTTCTAATAATTCTGGCCACCACTGGATACCATAAACTTAAAACATGAAAATGTCAGAATATCCCTCATTATATACAAGAAACTGTTTGCACTTTGTTTATAAAATAAGGCAATGTTTAGTGTCTAATGAAAGAGAAACACTTTATTTTGTTATTTTGAACAAAACAGTGAATAGAAACTGAACTTTTTTTTAAAACATTTGTTCGCCAGTAATAATTTTGTGGTCTTTGTTTATTAAAAATGTATTTGAAATGCATATTTGTTTTACATTTATTTGTTTAAAGACATTAAAGAAGTGCTAAAAGAGAAATGGATTTGTTATTATATTATTGTTTCTGAACAAAAACCCCAGACTGAAGTTAAAAAAAATCATCGTTCTCTAGTAATAAGTGTGTTTGCAATCCAAGATCACTACAATAATAAAAATGTTTTTATTTGGCTTAAAAGTGTTTCAAATTTGTCCTGGGTTTTAACAAATACATTTAATTAAAGCTTATAAATCATCACACACTGTTCTCCCCTACAGAAAAGTACACTTAGGTTCAAGTGCATGCTTTTTAAAGTAAAAACTTTAAATACTTTTTTTAGTATCGATAAGGCCCTCTATTTACTTGGTATCGGATCGATACCAAATTTTGCAGTATCGCCCAGCCCTAACTAGGTTTATGCTAGTTTTGTTGCATAAAATAAGAAAACAATGCAAAAGAAATATGACAAGAAGATGCTGCGGTGCTAGAAACTTGTATTGTTGAATTAAAGAGTGAAATATATTGTATTCTGTAAACTATCATTTCTGATGACTCTGAAATGCATGACACATCATGCAGCGGTTACTCTTGAGTGGGTTTATTCTACTGATTAGTCCACTTCAGATAGTATGTCTATTGACTACTTCAGCCACACACACCTCATGAATTTAAACAAACACATCCTGAACTTTTCATGTGTTTAAAAATGATACGGAGCTCGACAACTGCTACGCTCAGCTCGTAAGTTCTTCTCACACAGTATGAGCAATAGCCATACAAGCATCAATGATTTCCGCAACTTCTCCTTATGGGAAAATCGCATACGAGCTCATACAACAGCAACATTTCATGCCCCTGCCTTGAGACTAAAAATTAAAACTGTTCTTTGTTGAAATGAAGATCTCACCTTCTGACAGGCCTTCGATGTCTTTTTTCATGATGGTATTCAGTTCACGTAATGTTGGAAATTTCCAGAAAAGCATTACAAACAAGACTAGCCCGAGAGACCACACTGTCGCTGGTTCTCCGTGGTATTTGCCAGTCACCAGAAACTCAGGAGGGCAATACTCTTCTGTGCCTGGAGGAGAGAGATTTTGTTTCAATCAACATGCCATTTTAATTGAATATCCATTCCTATGCAAGGATTCATTTGATTGAGAGCTTGGTCCACTCAGAGTCAAGTATGAAAAGCCCTCAACTCATCACCACAGTTTAAGGGATCATACATACCAGAATAGGTTGTGTAAGCCTCATCTTTGAGGATTTCCCCACACCCGAAGTCAATCAATTTGACCTCAAGGGTGTCCGGGTTGATCAGGAGGTTCTCCAGCTTAATATCTCGGTGTAACACTTTCCTTTGGCAGCAGGTTTGAGCTGCGACTACCACCTGTTTCATGATAAACCGAATGGCATCTTCTTCAATGGGGCCAACATAGCTTTTTATAAAAGCGTTCAAGGGCTGACAGGGTATGGGCCGTTCCAGGACCATGAGGTAGAAGCCATGTTCCACCTGCCAGTCCAGAAGCTCAATAATTTCAGGAACACTTGGGCCTTGATTCACAAGGATTTGAAGAGCAATTTCTATTGGAAGTGGCTGAGCAAAGCCATCCTAGAAGAAAGAAAGTTTTTATAATGAATCAGTGGTAAAAGAATTGAAATCAGGCTTGGACAAGCAGTTGATTGTCTACTAAAATTTCATTTGCAGTCTGTGAGTTGGTGATTGATTCACCAAAAATGAAAATTCTGTTATTAATTACCCCCAGGAACACAAATCCCTCATCCTTCATCAATTGCAATGAGATGTTAAAAGTCCAGAAAAGGAACCAAAAACCTTGTCCACTTTGTTTTTTAGTCTCGTGTATTTTGAGGATGAATGAAGGTCTCGGGGGGGTTGGAATGACATGAGGATAAGTAATTAATAACATAATTTCATTTATGGGTGAACTAATCCTTTAATGTTAGCATGACAAGTTTGAAGTGTAAAATTGTGAAACAGAGGAGAAACAAAGAGCACAGTCTTACAATGCTGATGAACTTCGTGCAGTATATCGAGCAGTATTTCACTGCCACCTGATCAACAAAACAAAAGAATAGATGTTTAGGAATTATGAAAAAAGCAAATGGTGAGACAAGAATAACAGGACAAAAATGATTGGCTAGAGTAATTTTACAATTCAGATCCTTACCTGAAGTCCATCATCCAAACGAGTCGCTGCATAGACGGTTCCAAAACCACCTTCACCGAGCTCATCACCAATTTCATATTTGCGTGAATTGATGACTGTTAAAAGAGAAATCAGATATGTTGACATAAAATGTGACAACACTTACTATTTCTAAATCTAATTAAGAGCTACTTTTTAGTTTTTATAAGAAAAAATAGCTGTATGTTAGTTATCAAAAACATTTAAACAATATGTATATTTAAGTCAGTCTGAAGCATAAACTAAAACTGTAGGGGTGTAACTATTCGCATCTAACCATTTTGGTGCAGGGCTTTGAGTTCAGTCAATGTGTACAAAATAGGGACAAAAAGACAGATCAAATCAGGGATAAAGTGACACTGTTGGATGTTAGTGCTCAGTAGCGTTCCCACACATCTCTCTGCATGAATGAACAAGAGTGGGTACAACACCTTAATAAATAGTCAGATGTTCCAGAATTTTGAACAATAATTTTAGGTTCTTGCATTTTCTGGATGATTTTCATTTATTTATTTCTGAAAAAAATCATTATTTTATTAAAAACTTAAATATAACTGGTGTTTTTTCTGTCTAATAAAATTTGGCAGATTTTTTAGTTTTAGTTTTGCATACAGTAAAGGTTTTAATAATAGTAATTGTCCAATTTGTTTCAATGACTGAAAAATCCATATACAGTTGAAGTCAGAATTATTAGCCCCCCTTTGATTTTTTTTTTTTTTTCTTTTTAAATTTTTTTTTCCAAATTATGTTTAACAGAGCAAGGAAATGTTCACAGTATGTCTGATAATATTTTTTTCTTCTGGAGAAAGTCTTATTTGTTTAATTTTTGCTATATTAAAAGAAGTTTTAACATTTTTAACAACCATTTTAAGGTCAATATTATTAGGCCCTTTAAGCTATTTTTTTTCGATAGTCTACAGAACAAACCGTCATTATACAATAACTTGCCTAATTACCCTTTCCTGCCTAGTTAACCTAATTAACCTAGTTAAGCCTTTAAATGTCACTTTAAGCTGTATAGAAGTGTCTTGAAATATGTAGTCAAATATTATTTACTGTCATCATGGCAAAGATAAAAGAAATCAGTTATTAGAAATGAGTTATTAAAACTATTATGTTTAGAAATGTGTTGAAAAAATCTGCTCTTCGTTAAACAGAAATTGGGGAAAAAAAAAAACAGGGGGCTCATAATTCAGGGGGGCTAATAATTCTGACTTCAACTGTATATATATATTCAAATATATTTTTATATAATTTAATGTAGAATTCACTTTTTCTCACTTTTTATTTATTTGATTATTATTATATTATTAGAGCTTTAACTTCTTTGTATATATATATATATATATATATATATATATATATATATATATATATATATATATATATATATATATATATATATATATATATATATATATATATATATATATTTGTGGTCACAATTGATAATAGCAATAAAAAAAATCACAAGCATTTTTATGTTTATTTTATAAAATTTTTATCCAAACTGTAATGAAATTGATCAGAAATATTTATAGTTACGCCCTATAAACTGAGATAAAACTGTTAATGTTCATTGAATTAATGAATGAGTGTCAAGGTAGCAAACTGACCGAAATGTGTTTTCTTCTTCTCAAAAACACGTTCACACAACTCAGCTAGCGAAGGCACTACAGCTTGAAGGACGTCATCCTCACTACGGTCCGATGTGGCACAGACTGTAGGGACGTCATCAATACTTTGAGCTGCAGCATGGTCTGGAGTTTGAAGGGTCGGTTCAGTGCTGGGAGAATGGAGGACATCACTGTGGTCATCAACATGGACTGGACAGCCACTAGTGTTTGGTTCCTCCACTGACAGGTCTTCAGTCCTGCCATCAATATCTCGACCTAAAAAAGAACAATATTTTTGGATGTCAATGGTTACAGGCTTTAATATTTGCTTTTCTGTTCGACAGAACAAAACATGTACTGGTTTGGAACAAGTCAAGGGTGAGTAAATGATGGCAGAATACTATTTTTAAGTGGACTATCTCTTTAAAATGCATAACCTTGAATTTTAATAATACATTAGTAAATGTTGTATTTTGATTGATTAATGCTGTGCAGGGATTTTTTAATTCTTTTTTCATAAATACATAACTAACATTAACTGATGGAACACTTTTAAACTATTTATCATTACACTCCTATTAAACTCTATTCTAATCTGTGCATGTTCATGGTGAAGTTAGCAAACTGACCAGTCACAGTTTTCTCCATATCCTGCTGCTGGCATGACTGTGGCTCAGTATCCTTCACCTGAAGAACACGTGCACACAAGTCAGCTAGCAAAGGCACTGCAGCTTGAAAGACATCATCCTCACTACAGTCGGACATGGCACAGACTGTAGGGACGTTGTCAATATTTTGAGCTGCAGCATGGTCTGGAGTTTGAAGTGTCGGTGCTGTGCTGGGAAAATGGAGGACATCACTGTGGTCATCAACACTGACTGGACAGCCACTGATGTTTTGTTCCTCCGATGACAGGTCTTCAGTCCTGCCATCTATTTCTCGACCTTAAAAAAGAAAAAATATGTAATAACTAAGGATTGTTTTATTCACATTTGATAAATGAAATATTAACATTGAAAAAGTGACACTGCTCCATGTAAATGCTCAGTAGTTTTCCGAGTAATGAAACATTGACAAAACACATCTATGTGAATGAATGAAATTAATAAATATTGAGTGTTCCTTAATTTTGGACAATAATTTTTAGCTAATTGTATTTTCTAATTGTTTTTCTTGCTCTTTTTTTTTATGGGTTAAAAATGCTAGTATTTTATATTGTTCACAACAAATGCTGTACGCGTATTTTTTATTCTTAATTAATGTTAGCAAAAAAATTTAATATCATTAATTAATGGAACATTATTGTAAAGTGTAACCAATTCTTTTATTATTTCAACCAAGCAGGCATTTAATAAAATGTTTAAACTGTTAATGTTTACAACTAACAAAACAAAGAAGCAAAGTTTTGCCATATTTTCACAAACCATACTGAAATTTAACTGAACCACTTATTATTACACCCCTATTAAACTGCCGTATAATCTGTACATGTTCATTGAATTACTTAATGGTGAGTAAGTTAACAAACTGACCAGTCACAGTTTTCTCCATATCCTCTTGCTGGCATGACTGTGGCTCAGTGTCCTGAAGAACACGTGCACACATGTCAGCTAGCAAAGGCACTGCAGCCTGAAGGACATCCTCCTCACTACAGTCGGACATGGCACAGACTGTAGGGACGCCGTCAATACTTTGAGCTGCAGCATGGTCTGAAGTTTGAAGGGTCGGTGCAGTGCTGGGAGAATGGAGGACATCACTGTGGTCATCAACATGGACTGGACAACCACTGGTGTTTGGTTCCTCCGATGACAGGTGTTCAGTCCTGCCAATAATTTCTCGACCTTAAAAGAGGAAAAAATATGCGATAACTAAGTTTTTTCTTTCTGATTTTACAAATGAAATCTTATTTAGCCATATCAATGGATGATATAAATTATAAAGTGACTGTGTGGGGTTTAGTTTTGTGGTTTCAACATGCATGGATGTGCTTGTCATGCTTTTTGTGTTTTGACAGCTCCTACCTTAAGTTAAATATTAAGTTGTCATTTTATCATAAATGAAACATCACCTTAAAGCAATTAATTGCAATTTTGTGTAAATGCATGACAATATGAACGTGTATGCTATGTAATAAATTGTATGATGATGACTTTGTTTATTTTAATTTTGTATTACAATATCTATTACACTGTAATGCATTACAGACTTTCTCAGTCACTTTGGTATATTTATCAAATCAGAATTGAAAATCTCAAAGCAGCTTATTCAGCCTCTATACAGATTGTTACAGATTAAATTAGATACTGCTCATTCGTTTCATTTATGAGACATTTAAAACCAAAAGACCTCCTGCACATGAGTTGTGATGAAAACTGCCCAGAGCTACAAAAAAATTGTATACAGGCAAACTTGATCTAAACGTTTAAATAAATTTATCCAAGAAATTCACTTGCTGATTTGGAAATATGGAGAATAATATACTAAATTAACTGTAGATACACAACGGACTGAATGTTATAGACTAACTGATTAATAAAACTAATTAAAGATAGTTTTAAAATGAATAATAAAAACTTAAACGACAACGAGTGTAGGGCCCTATATGCAAACTTTGGTGTTCTTATAACATCGGTATATGATTTACCATCACTGGTCATCGTGGATGGAGTGTTTTTCTCCACGGGTTCTTCTCGATCTGAGTGGGTTTTGTTGACGGTCCTTTCTCGCAGGACTAAAGCAATTACTCCGAGTAATGTAAACATTTTGAAGGAGTAAATAGTCTTAAAAACGAGAAATTTGAAAAGCACAACAAAGCTACAAACAATTAACTGTAGGTAAAGCTGATCTATCAAAGAGAGTCTTCGTATATCTGCACACTACCAGTAAATCGTGAGTAATGAGGTAAATTCAGCAGAACGTCAACTTTAGAACTTTAGAACGTGATGGAACGTCAAACGGCATTCTAAATTCCAAAAACACCAAGCTGAAACGTGATTGGCCCATTTAAAAAATATATATTTTTAAAAATCAGCACAAAGTAATAGGCATTAATTTTTTGTTGCTTTTTCATGTGTGTGTGTGTGTGTGTGTGTGTGTGTGTGAGGGCGGGGGTGTATGGAGGGCCTGCAAACCTGCAAAAACAATAAATAAATAAATATACGCAAAATAACTAAATAAGTAAATAAACCCATACAATCCTGCATAAACAAAACATTAAATAATATTGCAAAGGAATAAAAAAATATATATAAAATTACACGAGTTGGGGAAAAGAAAATGCTAAACTGAAAGTTTATTTCCCCCCTTTCAAACGTTTATAAATGTCTTGAACGTAGTTCCGTATTAACTTTTCCTCAGGCTAACATGCTAATGAAAATGAATTAATTAAAATTTAAAAGAGGGAAAATAAACCTTCAGTTTAGCATTTTCTTATTCCCCCAAACGTTCATAAAATGTATTACTTATTTATTAATTATTTACCTGCCCGCACTATTTATTATTTATATATTTATTTATGCAGGAATTTGTGAATTTATATTTATTATTAATGAATTTATTATTTTATTTATGCAGGAATTTATAGATTTATTTACTCATTTATATATATATATATATATATATATATATATATATATATATATATATATATATATATATATATATATATATATATATATATATATATATATATATATATATATATATATGCGTCTTTATTTATTTATTTATTGTTTTTCAGGTTTCGTTCTCCATGATGGGTATGGAGAGATTCATTAGAAATACCATTTTGAAATTTCCCATCCATTTTTTTCGAGTCTTCTTTTTATATTCACTTGGTAAATTTATAAATAATAGCCAGGTTTTCAACTGTTGAATTTAAGATAACACTTAAAAAAAAATAAAATACAATTATTTTGCTCTAAAAAAATTCTCTAATGTTTTATTTCTGAAGCAATGCTCTAACAAAACAATCATTAGGGTGTACTCATTTTTGCAGTATGGTCTTTGCATTATAGTTCCACTCTGCCTTTGGTACTGACTCTTTAATATCTATCTCAGTAAAACAGTAATTAATAATGATAATCCGTTATTTAAATCCAAAATGTGCTTGTTAATATTAATACACTATTATAATTACTATTATGTAATAACAAGTTAACAATGATTGAATGAACTTTATTTTCATTAAAACATGAATAAATAGCCACCTGTAATAATAATTTTTGTGTCATTTTGTCATGTGATATGTTTTTGTATTCTTCAAAAAATGTAATAAAGACGGCCGTTGGAGATATGGGCACGTGCGCATGCGCAGCGTTATTTTAAACGTAATCTTCCTGCAAGATAGGTAAACTCTTCCAGCAACAGGTAAACTGATTTATTTATCAATTATGACCATGTAACGTAAAGTGCCACTACTCAAATGTTTTGTATTTTTGTAAGTGATATTTAAAATAAATGCTCTGTAGGTTAAAATGCACCCTGAAGCAGTCTGAGGTTAAACTTAAATTAAACATCGTGAGAAAATGATTCGGTATTTACAGTTTAAACAGTATAAACCGTGGTTTGATCACTCGCGGTTTTCGTTAAAGTTATAACAGTAAGTTATAAGTAAGTTATAAAAAAGTAAGTTACTCACGCGACGCGGTCCTATTAAAGTTATACGTTTCGTATTACGTTATATTAAAGATAATGCTTTTATTTTGACAGAGTCTGCCAAAATGACATTCACTGTGTGCATGGGGTAAATATTGCCTACAAGCTATTACCTGTTTCTTTGTGCTAAATGTTATTATTAGCTCGTTTGCTTTCACCTTCATACTCTGGTTTCATTCACAAACAAATCACAATCTTTAACGTTAGATTAAAGATGGTGTAACGTTAAATTTTAAATGAACAAATACTTAAAACACTTTCTCTTTTGTGATTTTGGTTGTCATTTAGCCAGAGGAGTCAGTGTCAGTGATTCAGTAAATCATTCATGCTTTTCATTTTGTATGGAGAACTGCTACTCGGTTGCTTTTTAACTTGTTTAGAGCTGAAATATTGATATAAACAATGGTGCTGTTCTCAGGATTTATGTAATATTTTTTCAATACCCTTTAGATACAACCACATATCATCCAAACCATCTCCAAGTGTGTGGCAAGGATACAGGATCAAGAGATTGACCATAGCGAAGAGCGTGTTTCATGGCAAGTAAAATAAAAATTATTTTAGTGTAACTTAGGCAAAGTTAAATGGATTCAAACTTTTTTAAAATCCAATTTGTTTGTTTCAGTTTCAGGCCTCCCTGTTGTCCTGGATGTGAAGAAGTGCTGGGACTTCCTTTGTCTTTGTTGAATGCTTCGTGGGGCAGTATTCAACCATACAGTCAGCCCTTCCTTTGACCCACACAGCAAAAGTTTAGAGGAGAAGAGACAGGTAATCTACAGAGTTGAACTTGGTTACTGATAGCTGAGTGAATACCTTTAGGACAGTGTGTTTCAATGCTGGTTCTGAGATGTACAGCTATGCACCTTCTGTATGTTTTGTTTTTCTTTCGTCTCTTTTTACGCTTTAACAACCAAATGGGTGCTTAAGTCTATGTAACTGAATATATTTGAATTACATTACAACGTAGATGCTGTAAAAGAAAGCTTATGAAATTGAAAATAGTCACATAAAGCTTTCATCGCACGTTCATCATTGGCTGAAAAACACAAGCTGTGCATTTAGCCCATTGTATAGTATATGGTACTGCATTTTTTTGTTATTTATTTACTTGCTAGAAATAAATCTTTGTGATTTATTTTGAAGAAAACTAAACTTTCGCTTGTTTGGTGGGCAAGGACTGATGCATTGAAAACAAATTTACTAACATTTTTCATCTTACGTTAGGGATGCATTGATATAGAATTTTTGGCTAACACGATAACTCTTTATATTTGGAGGCAGATAACCGATGTACTAGCTGATAAATATAATTATTTCTAAATTTTCTGCAGGATTGCAAAAACAAAAGCCAAACATATACAGTGAACAACTGATTTTATTTGAAAAACTTCAAATCTTAGATCTTAGAATACTATAAAAACAACAACAACCTTTTCCTACTCAATAGAAAAAAGCAATAATTTCAAAATGACAAGGTGATTACAGACCTGTATTTACAATGTCACCTAAATCAGCATGCCAAAAAAATTACAATTTTCTTTTCTTTGCATAGTAAATTAACTTGCAAGAAGCTAAATAAATATATTTTAATTAAAGTTAAAATGAAAATAAAGGGACTAAGCCGAAAAGAAAATGAATGAATGAAAGAACTAAGAACTGAAACCAGGTCAAATGTTCTCAAATAAAATGTGCTACAGTAATATACTATTGTTAGTTGTTTGACATTTTTATGACAGCACTCCTGCAAGATTCTCTAGTGCTTCCACAAAAATCATTATATATTAGTTATTAATAGCTGATTTATGTTGTGCCAGCATGCGTTGACTATTTATTTAAACACAGAATATAAACATGTTTCTTCTTATTTGTGTTTAATTCGATCGAATGCTGAACATGGACATTTTTATAGTACAGCCAGTAAAAGGGCTTTAAAATTTAGCAATAAAAACAATTCCATTTGCATAAATAAAATTATATTACAATAACGCATAGCCTACTCTGTATTTTTCTGTTCCTAACAAGCTGTTCAACTAATTATTAAAAATGGCAATGGTGTCTAAAATGAAACTATTTCTTCTGAAAAATGTGTTAGCAAATACAAATGTGATCTTGCTGAACATTACTGATTATGATGATGATGATCAGACCTGAAGGCGTGCCATGCTCAACTTGACAAAACATGAAGAAAATGCCTCCATCACAGAGAAACAGGCACTCATAGGCGACGAGGTCACTGCATGCATCCATGTTTCTTCTTTGTGTAGATAAATACAATTCCATTTGCTTTCATCTATTCCTCTTTTTTTTTTTTAAATAGGCGTAGTTTTACGGGGGGTCCCGCGTATAACTGCCTGGACCTGCAGTCACCTTTTAAATCTTTTCATGTGCTGCACTGTTGCATCACATTATCTTTTAAATAATTTAGCATTGATTTTAGTTATTTTCTAAGATAAAACATGATGCAAATGAAGTAGGTGATTACGTTAAAGTTTAACGATCAAGTTAAAAATCAGTTGAAAGGTTATTAAATACCGAAGTGTACCGAAAATTCTCACAGAAATCAGTCAAGTTTTGTGAACACAAAAAAAATTCATGGTTTGGGTTTACATTAAGTATTGGGGTATGTGAGAGATCTGCAGAGTAGATGGCAACATCAACAGCCTGAGGTATCAAGACATTTGTGCTGCCCATTACATTACAAACCTCAGAAGAGGTAAATTCTTCAGAAGGATAGCACTCCTTATCATAATTTAGCCTCCACAAGTTCCTGAAAGCAAAGAAGGTCAAGGTGCTCCAGGATTGGCCAGCTCAGTCCCCAGAAATGAACATTATTGAGCATGACTGGGGTAAGATTGAAGGAAGAGGCACTGAACATGAATCCAAAGAATCTTGATGAACTCTGGGAGTCCTGCAAGAACACTTTCTTTGCCATTCCAGATGACTTTATTAATAATATAGTTATTTGAGTCATTGCAGAGATGTATGGATGCAGTTCTTCAAGCTCATGGGAGTCGTACACAATATTGATTCTTTTTCCACTGCACCCCGACTTTATATTTTATATTGTACATTATTTCTGTTAAGTGACAAGACTTTTGTCTAAGCAAAGTCAAACCTTACTGTCCTAATTAAATAATTAAAAATTCAGGTATGATCATATTTTATTTTGGTAAAATAAGTGTAATCTAGAGGCCTTTGCCTTTCATATAAGCCACTTCTGATACCAAATGATCAACCAGAAGTCAAGTTACTATTTGTTGTCCCTAATACTTGGATAGGCGCCAAGACTTTTGTCAGGTAGTGTACAGTTGGAGTCAGAATTATTATCCCCCTATATATTTTTTCCCAAGTTCTGTTCATTAGATAGAAGATTTCTAAACATAATAGTTTTAATAACTCATTTCTAATAACTGATTTATTTTATCTTTGCCATGATGACAGTACATAATATTTTGCTAGAATTTTTCAAGTGCAATTTAAAGGCTTAACTAGGTTAATTAGGTTAACTAAGTGAGTTGAGGTAATTAAGGAAGAAAATTGTGGTTTGCAGACAATTGAAAAAATATTTATGGTGAAATATTTACGGTTAAAGGGCAAAAAAAAAAAAAGAAAGACTTTTTCCAGAAAAAAAGAATATATCGAAAATTCTGTGAAAAATGTCTTGCTCTGTTAAACATAATTTGTGAAATATATATATAAAAAAAATACTGGAGGGTGTAATTCTGACTTCAGCTATACAGCTATAAAGCTGTTTGTAGAGGTAAGAACAAACAGGGTACACATTTTATTGTGCCGTGTGCTTTCTGTGAATTTACATTTAAAAGTTCCTATGAACAAAAATGAGAAACTAACGATTGAGCTGACTGGAGATCAGCGCTTGGGACAACGGGAGAGTGACGTTTTGAGTCACGTGCACAGCTCGAGCTCGTCACATGATCAGCTGATGACTGCTTCCCCTCTGATGGATGCAGGATTTCCAGCCTTCGCCGCTTCGACGGGCTCACAGCAATCCATTTCTCTCCAAAATACGACAATCCGGCGGAAAATAACAAAACAGTAGCTTTAGGTTCATTCGAGGAGGAACCTTTAGATAGCAAATCTGGCGCTGCTGTTGGAGTTGATGATGAACGGGCACGCGATTTTATACACCGGGGTCACTTTGGCCTTCTGGGCGACTCTGCTGATCGTCGGTAAGTGCTAATAAAACCCTTTAAACATACATAGAAATAACACATTCATATTGGTGCAATTAATTCATTCAATCGTATTAATAATTCATTCTTCTTTTTAGCAGATAAGCATTTTTGACGTAACGTTATTGTTAAACAGACGTTAGCTGTCATACACTAGCACGACTAGCGTTAATGTTACCCCAAATAATAATAATATTAATGTCATTTAGGAATAATGCAAGCTGTTGTCAGAATGAAAACATTGGTGTAAAGTCAAATTTATATACTTGTATAATATGCTATAGAAATAGGATCGAACCTTCTGTTGGTGAATAATAAGCATAACTTAACACCTGCTGTGATGAGAAGAACGTCATTATGTATTTGTGGTGTTTCTTTTCCACACATTGACCGTAATGACACTGAAGAGTAGCAAAATGCAGTTGTATATGTAGCCAGCATAGCTTTGTTTTGTATTTGCTACAAGGTTGTTAAACAGGTTTTATGAGCAAATGAGGAAGATGGCTCTCACATGACTGTGAGCTTTCACGTATTCCTTCTATGACTCTCTGTATGAAAAAGTGTGTGTATTGTGCCACTTTAAATGTTATTACAGTGCTTTTAATTTCGCCTTTTTATATAAACACTATCACCTTTGTATTAAACTCTTTACAACACCAACCAAGTTGTTTTTATTTGTCCACAGGTATTTGCTATACAATTTTTGACCTTGGATTTCGATTTGATGTAGCATGGTATGTATTATGTAAACCAATCCTTCAAATACAGTAATGTTATGTTATTGCTAAGCAGGCTTGTCTTGTACGTTTACAGTTACATTAGTAGCATGTAGTTCTGATATCCACATTAGCTCATTTAAGATGCAGGAAATGATTTAAATGTTCTTTATGATGTTTAGATGACCTGACCTTTTTTGTCACAGGTTTTTAACAGAGACTTCTCCATTTATGTGGGCTAATCTTGGAATTGGCCTGGCCATTTCTCTGTCTGTTGTTGGAGCTGCATGGTAAGACTGTCCATTTCCTCTTTTTAGTCAAGCAACTTCGGAAATTTTGAATTGTAGTTTTCAATATCCCTTTTTTCAGCTTTAAGTTTAAAATGGCTCCATAAATGAAGAATTCAACTCTATTTATATGTAGCCTACTTGACAAAATGTAATGTAATGCAAAAAACCCAACAACAACAATAATAGTATTATTAACAATATTTAAAAAGAATAAATCTTTTAAAGGCTAGGTACTGTACTAGCAGTTTATTAATATTGTAAAAACAATGTTTTTTGACTCTGCAGGGGGATTTACATCACTGGGTCCAGCATCATTGGTGGTGGAGTTAAAGCTCCAAGAATCAAGACCAAAAATCTTGTCAGGTAGATGGAATGTACTTTCTTTTTTATTCTGATAGTCTTCAGGATAAACCGCCGCAGAATGACTCCTCTGTATAAATCAAGAGATTTTATATGTTTGTTGCGCAGTGACTAATGATTAAATCAGAATCAAAAAGTTAAAAGTGCAGTGTTGTTTAAATTTTCCTTGCAAATCATAGCAGTTAAATTAGTGGAATGTTCATCTGCTTTTATTAGAATGTTCTAAATTATACATAATTCCATCTGTCTGGTAATTCAGTTTTATTTTGTTGTTTTTTTGTGGATTTTATTATTTTTTTTATTTTTGACTTACATTACCACTTTGTGACAATTCTTTTCCCCCCCTAGTATTATCTTTTGTGAAGCTGTTGCCATTTATGGGATCATCATGGCAATTGTCATTAGCAATTTGGCAGAGGTAAGTAAAAACCTACCCATTTCTTAGTAGGCATGGGCCAGTATAGGTTTCTGATGGTATAATAACCTTGGATACAAATATGAAGGTATTATGATTATTATTTTAAAATAAGTTCTTTTTAAATGTCTGGGTGAACTTTTTCCCTCATTGAACACAATATATTTTAATTTAGGAGATTTTAAATTTATTTTGGAACATTAAATGTGTCAGGCTTAATAATTCACATAAATAAATAACCTCTGCTATCTTCATTAGTTTCAAAAACACAGATTTCTTTACAAAATGTAAAAAACACATAAAACACCCTTACATATACTTTAGGAATGGTACAACAGAAAATTTTAGCTGTTTTAAAACCTTGACTTTTCCAAACCACGATAAACCTTAAAACCGGTTATTGTCTCATGCATATTTCTTAGGTACTTCAGTTTTAGTGTATCTGTAGAGTGTGTTTGTTTGTGTCAAGAATAGAGTAGATGCTTTCTATTAGCTTTATGAGTAACATTAAAATGAAACATTTCTTTTATTTTTTTAATGTTGTTTAGAACTTCAGTGGCACGACTCCAGAGACTATTGGGTCAAAGAACTACCAAGCGGGTACTTGATGCTCTAAATCTGTCATTCTAAGTCTAATATTTCTCTTAACTTTTGCTGGGCAAGTGAATGACACTGGTGCTGTCCTTTTAGGCTACTCCATGTTCGGTGCGGGACTCACGGTTGGCTTTTCAAACCTCTTCTGTGGCATCTGTGTTGGCATTGTGGGCAGTGGAGCTGCCCTGGCGGATGCTCAGAATGCCAATCTCTTTGTCAGGATTCTTATTGTTGAAATTTTCGGCAGTGCCATTGGACTGTTTGGAGTGATCGTAGCCATCTTGCAGGTATGTTTTTTTAAATATAGATTTTTTTTATTCTTTATAAGCTGTTGTGTTCATGGTTTTCTAAATTCTAAATAAGCACAGCACTTTACTGGAAAAGTAGTTGTTTATCATCTGAAATGTACTGCAACATATTTCAAAATGACTAAAATGGCGCAATTAACTCCAAAACGTAAAGCGCACACATTTGTTTTGGTAACAACGGAGAGAGATATGATTGTCTGGGTACAGTAAAGCACATTTAATTTAATTTTTATTTTTTTAATCAACCGCTTTAGCTATGATGTTTATAATACATGTTGTTTATGGTTAATGACACTTTAATTTCAGTTTGTTTTGTTTTTTACCTATATTATTACTCTCTTTTCTGTTCCGTATGTTGTTAAGAAATTTCATGAGAGCTAAAATACAGGTTCATAATGTCATTTTTTTGTTACTTTTTTTGTCTGCGGTCACACTAGAGTAGTGGTTCCCAACCTTTTTTTTTAAACTGACATTTTTTAAAGCATCTCTTATGTTCTGGGGTCTATTGGACATGAGTTCTTTTTTCCTTAGGAAAAATTCTTTGGGTTTACCAACCGTCTGTGGGTGTCTGGTGCTCTGATGTCTCTTTAGTTTGCAGGGCTTCATGCTTTTATTCGCCAGTCTGTCACCACAGTTGACACACTCAATTCTCACCTTGTCCATTGCTTCAGTTAAACCAAATTTAAGATAACTTTCCAAATAAATCCTTGCTTTCTTTTTAGCACATTCATTTTTATCTCCTCCCTGGCGCTTTGCCATATCTTCTCTTTCGTGCGTCTTTTTTTTTTAAAATTGCTAACGTAAGCTCTGGGCTAGGTTCCCACTCTCGCGATACACTTTAAAACATTCTCGACGTTAATGAAATCTCTTATCTCTCTATATATGATTTATTCCCAAATAATCAGAATTGGATTATTTAATAAATGAAATTGATTTCTTAAAAAAAAAACAGAAAAGTAAGAAAAAAACAAGAGTGCTCTTGGCGACCCCCGGGTTGGGAACCACTGCACTAGAGCAATGGTCTCAACATAAATTCCTGGAGGGCCGCAGCTCTGCATAGTTTACCTCCAACCAGCTGCAACTCACACCTGCTTAATAGTCTCTAGTAGTCTTGAAGCTGTGTTTGATTAGGGTTGGAGCAAAACTGCAGAGCTGTAGCCCTCCAGGAATCAAGTTTGAGACCTATGCACTAGAGTTTGTGCATGCAAAATTCTGTCATACGGCACTGTGAAAAGGGGCGGGATTAAACAAGATTATTAGACATAAAAAGCAATTGGTCCATATTTTAAATCTCTGAGAATTTAAAATAATTCAGAGTTCACCAAGCTTAAACTTTCCAACGCAGTGATCTGTTAAACTTGTTGCATAAGCTTGCGTTTCCAGTCTGTTTCATTTGCATGCGTATGAATAGTCTATGGGGTGAAAAGTGCAGTGTGACTGCAGCTTTAGTTGACTGAGCATGACATTTTAAATAAAACACAGCATTAAAATAAAACTAATGCAGAAAATCTGTGTGATGCATACTTTTAATGTTAAAAAATGTTTTAGTTTTGTGCGAGTGCTTCACTTTAAGTAGCAAGTGCTGAGTTGTTAGCAAGTTTATCAGACTTGTGCAACTGACAGCAGAGAATTTTAAACTAATTATAAATGTTTTGGGTTTTAAATTATTTAAAACATTTTGAAATCGCTCAGATTCTTCTAACACAAATCTTTTTGTTGCCCAAAATATAAATGAAGAAACACAAATCCAAAGATTTCTTGCAAATAATATTATGTGATTTTTTTTTTTTTTTTAAAGCAGTTGTCCTGATCTTTTAGTCTGCTCTTTTTATTTATTTATTTATTTATTTATTTATTTTATTTTTTATTTAAATTTAAATTTAAATCAAGTCATCTTATATTCCAGCAGCACTATTATCAATATACATTTGCTCAAAAAATAAAGGGAACACTTAACACTCAACAACAATGTAACTCCAAGTGTTTCCTTTATTTTTTTGAGCAGTATACATTTAGTAGTGTTGTCAATACACCCATTATTCGGCTTCCATTATCATTAAATCATCAGATAGCTTGTACTTTGCTTTCAGTGAGTAAAATATGGATTGACTGAAGGATATTATTTTTTAATAAATATATAATTTTGCTCTTAGTTTGAAATGAACCTTTTCCCCTCTCTTCTTAATATTATTCCTCGTGTTAACAGACAAAGTGCTGTCATGAAGCATATTCTTCCCCATCTGGTTTCCACCAGGATGATCTTTTGAATTATTTCTCATTAATATCCATCTAGCAACTTATGTCCACCCTCTGGAAAATGAATGTTTTATCAACATTTCCAGTCACACATTGTAAATGTATCTGACATGCATACTTGAATTCAGATGTAGATTATTTGCCACACCAGATCAACTCCTTTTAAAACAGTCATTTCACGAGGCTTACACTTGCAATATGGCCTCTAATGATAAGATTTTCATGATTTTTTTTTTTGTTGATTCGTTCAATATTCAGTCTTTTCAGTAGTATATTTATATTACTGAGTATCAGATTGTGTTGGTTAAACTTACGTTTTTTTTTTAAGTTTGTCATATTGAATAGATTTTTGATCTGATATTTAACTATATATTTGTTTCTCTCCATTTAGACATCGAAAGTAAAAATGGGAAATTAGACGACTACACAACCTACAGATCAAAGATGCTGTGTTGCTGGTGCAAACCGGAGGTGTAAATACATAGTAAATTATTTAAATGTATTTTCCTTTGTGTCTGTTTTTAACCATCATTTTCTGAAGATTGAAATATTGTATGTGCACCAATTTGTCTTAAACGAGTGCATGATGGCGTTTGTTCACTTAGGTTGACATCTCTCAGTTCTGTAAAATGAAAATATCACTTAATGTTTTTGCCCATACGATCTCATTACGTAGAATCCATCATGAGGATTGTTCTGTTTGAAAACGAGAGGTATTATATTTAATAAAATAGCTTAATAATATAAACAATGATCTTGCATATGGTGAGAGAACCAACTTGTCAGTAAGCCAGATGTTGAGGTCCGTTTTGACATAAATAGGGTGTTATGTTTGTAATCATCTCAAATTCCAATATATAGTTGGCTGTTATTGTTCTGTACAGTACAAGAAAAGTGATTTCAATTGCATTGGTGTGGTTCTTTGCATTGGATGGCTGTAAATCGTGAAGTATTCTCTTGGTCGCCGTATGCAAGGATATTCTTGTGTTTGCGTGTTGAGCTGATCTGATCTCACTCTCATGTGTTGTGTTCCTTTCACGTAGCTGCTGTATTTAAGCAAATTTTCTTTTAGTAAAAAAGTTCTACCAAAATAATAATGGTAAAAATGAATCTCCAAACTTATTTCTGCCAGCGTAGATCCTCAATTTGTAGATCTCTTCAGTTCTGGTTGGTTAAAGATTAAAGGATATATTAATCTGATGTGTGTACATATTAAAAAGAAATCTGCTGTTTTGTGAAGCATGAGGTTGTTTGCCATTCCGTATTTTCCTAGTTGTCTTGTGATTTCTTTTTGTTTGTTTGTTTAAATTTTTGTATTCTTTTTCTTTCTTTCTTGAAACAAGAAGTGGTCTTTATCCCCCGGGTTACTGTATGATGTCTCAGCTTTATGAACAATATGTACTATTCTCTTTTTACTCTTTGTGGTGCGTCGGTTAATTCTGAATATGCTGTAATGACATCAAAACTTTAAAAACTAATTCACAATTGGTTCCTTTAACCATTTTCTATTTTAAAAGCTTTAATGTTAATTTAATATAAATAAATAAAAGTGATGTGTGTAGTTTTACATTATAAAACCACCGAGAAACTCTGTTTTAAATGCTCAAGTTGCATTTAATACAGACCTTATTTAATTTATAAATTACAAATATATAAAGCAGGGGTGCCCAAACTCTGTCCTGGAGGGCCGGTGTCTTGCATAGTTTTGCTCCAACTTTCTTCGGCAAACCTGTTTGGGAGTTGATTAGCTGTTACTGGTGTGTTTAATTGGGGTTTGAACTAAAATATGCTCAGCGGCCCTCCTGGACAGAGTTTGAGCACCCCTGATATAAAGGAAAATCTCAAAGGAACCAGCAGTAAATTAGGCTGGTCAGTTTTGAAGTCATCAGTTTTCAGTTTTTCAGTTTTCGTGTTTGCAAGTTTAAATAAGGCTGTATGGTTCTTTCTCAACTTCAAAAATAATATAAACACAAGTTTAATAACTTTTAGAAAGACATTGGCAATTTTTGCAGTGGCTGAAATGCTTAACAGTACAGCCCACAGCCTATTTTTCATTCATGTACAATTAAATGTTTTTCCTTCGCTGAAGTCTGTAGGTTATCTAGCAAACCTAACAGTGCTCAGTTTGAACCACTGGTTATGATGACTATGATCAAACTCGCAAGATCAGCTGACTTTTTCTTAGGTCAACTGAAATTCTTTTTTATTTCTAATTCTGATGTGTTTGTGAAGTGGAGATACATACTAAACATGACTTTACTAACCACTGAATGTCCGAAATCAACTGTTAAATGTCTGTCTCTAAGTTATAATGATCAGTCAACTTACAAACCCAATATGTAAAGCATTTTAGTCTTGTGAATCATTTTCAGATGGTCCGTTAGTCTTGCACTGGGTCTGTGGAGTGAATTACTATACATTTTTTTTTTATTTCTTTATGTGCATAAGTGTTTCTTTTAAACATTCCAACTTGGACCTGGTTGTAATGATGGATCACACCGAGAGGCTACTTTAAGTCTCATTATTCCGGGAGCCGTGTGGTAAAGATGACCTTGTAATCATTTCTTGTTTCAGTGATTGTTGAATATGTTAATGTGGTGATTCCATTGTTTTGATGTGTACAAGTGGATCCTCTAGACTTCAAATAATTGTCCTTGGAGAAATTAAAAGTAATGTGAAAGTTCTTTGCAGTCTTTTTTTATTGTGTGTAGTGCAGCAGAACTCAAACACTTGGTTATCAAATGACTAATCATTTATTTATATTCTGGTGCTCTACACTCTAAAGGAGGCTTTTATCTTTATATTTTATGAACGATTAGCCAATAGGAGTAAATTAACCCCCCCCCCCCCCCCCAACTATTTACAGTTGAGTAAAAAAGGAAAAAAAGAGCATTTTTTAATTCTCTTATTAAATTGTTCTCTTGTTAATAACACACAGTTGTTATTTCAATATATACTGTAGAGTATAGCCAGTTACAACAAACAGCACACATAACATAATCAGCTCTGTTGTTTTTCTATAACGATACTATTGCCAGTAACAGGTTACAGATGTTGTACTGCTATTATTTTTACACAACTGTATTTTGTAGTTGGGGAAAGGCTTTTACACTAACCAAAGGTGTTTTCTTGCATTTGATTTAGTATTTAAAAATGTAATTTATAATTTTGGTGACCACAGAGATTAATTTTCTATATATGCAGATTTGGTGCTGAACAAACGTCTTCATCGGTTGAAAATTATTTTGTTGTGATTTCAGGGTTTTGTTTTTTTTTTATTAAAAGAAAGTGAAACGTTATGGAGAAAAAAAAAGCAAATTACAAAGCTTTTTAGTATTATTTTTTTCTAACTTTGTATAAGACGTTTTTTTTTTTTTTTTAAATATATAAATACAATTCAAAAACAACAATTTAGGCCAAGCTCAATTCCAACATATTCTTTCACAAACTGACTGAGACATGTCAGAAAAAAAATATATATATTATCAGACATACTGTGAACGTTTTCTTGCTCTGTTAAATATCATTTGGGAAACATAACAAAAAATTAAAACATTCAAAGGGGGGCTAATAATTCTGACATAATAATTCTGACTGTATATAATAACTTAACAAAAAAGATCAACATACCGTGCAGACATCAAAAAGAAACTCTGTAAGGGGTTAAATAAAACCATATTCTTAAAACAAATCGTACAATTGTTCAGCCTTCCCACACTGCATTATTTTTAAAGCCTCTACATAGGTGGCAAACTCCTTTTTAAAGACAATCAATTGAGGAGATGTTTTTAAAATTTTGCATTTATAAATGAAGAATTTAAGTAAAATAAGTAAACAATTTGCAGTTAAGCCATCATCTTTGTTGTTCAAATGAACTCCAAATTTCACAATGTCCCAACAAATAGATGGAAACATTGAAATATATTGTTTTATCCAGTTGCCCACATCAAACCAGAAAGGGTTAACCAAATTACAATGGAGAAATAGATGTTCAACAGTTTCACTATCACTATTACAGAATTGGCAAACATTGCAATTCACATTAAATCTTTTTTTCAGAACCTCCTTTGCAGGGTAAATATCATAAATAATTAAAAAATGTACCTCTTTAACAAGATGCCATTTTTAAAAAGTTGAATGCATTCTTTATTTTAATCAATTTCTTTTTTCTTTTCTATTTGTTTTATAAAGAGCAGTGTACAGAACCCAAAATGATACTGTATTTTTCAATAGGAATTATATAAATAAATATATAAGGTGTTAGTA
Source organism: Danio aesculapii (assembly GCF_903798145.1). Taxonomy (NCBI): domain Eukaryota; kingdom Metazoa; phylum Chordata; class Actinopteri; order Cypriniformes; family Danionidae; genus Danio; species Danio aesculapii. The sequence continues at coordinate 33,306,941 of NC_079436.1, read as the reverse complement.
CTAGTTAATTAATTGACGTAGGAAACATTTGATAATACAGTAGCTGACATGTTTTATTTAATATTATAAGGGTCATTATCACCATAAAGTGTCTTTGATGTCCCACAAGATTGAATCAGTCCTATGAAATACATAATGTGAAATAATGAAATTCTGATCTTTTAATATAATTGGTTAAACCTTTACACACATGCAGGTAGAGTCAATTTTTTGCCATATTCTTTGGCATGGATGTGATTTTTGCCAGGTCTCACACACTGCTCAGCCAACTTCAATGAGTCTAAAAAGTAGGTAAATTAGATCAAATTAAAAAGATGTTTAAATATTCTCATTGTCTTTAACAAGTTATTGACAAAATAAGTCATTTTATTTTGTTTTCATAATATTATTAGAAGTTTTGCACGTGTCCTTGAAACTGCTGTCCACCCTGTCATGATTTGGTAAATGCACCTTTAAGAAACCCTCTGATGTACTCATTGGCATCCCCATGCCCATTTTGCCTTTCTTCAGAGGAGGTTACAACATCTGATTAACACACAGTAACTATCTACACTAATTTCCTATTTTTCCTGAAATTGTGTTTGAAACTGAATGTTGTCAAGCTTTACATGTCCACCCTGTCATAAGAAAAAATTAATTAATATAAAAAAAATCAGAAATTAAAAATACAGCTTTTAAACTGTATACATGGAGCTTAAATATGGAAACACTTTACCAGCTGCAGGTACAACATGTGTTGAACAAATGCTATCTTTAGCCAAAAAGGTCCTCCCTGTCATTGTCCACCCCGTCACAAATCCTTCCTTGACAAGGTGGACATATGCATTGTTATTGACACTTTATTTATTTATTTATTTAATATTTGATTGTTAATTAGTTAATGTTTTTATGTTACAACACTTATATACACACACACACACACACACACTACACCTTTAGATGCAATACATGAGTGAACAATACAAACCTTTTGGCAATATGAGTCTATTTAAAGGATATTTAAAGTCCATATAACAGAGCTCACTGTTTGAAATAAAAATACAGCCCTAAGTATTTGTACATTTATGTGAACATCTGTAATTATTTACATCTAATTATTTACCTTATTCTGACCCCCCCACCCCCCCAAAAAGAAAAAAAAAAAAAAAGAAAAAACAGTATTATTAGGGTGTTTAACTTGAGTTGCTTCCAACATTCCCTTCGCTCCTCCAATACATTGTGCAATGAAAAGGATTTACATTCATTAGCAAATTTACTTTAATTTGAAGGACAATAATTGTTTATTTTCCCATTAATTTGCAAATTGATAAAACCTAATTGATAACTGAAAATGTGGCAGAGTGGCTCAGTGGTTTGCAGTAGTCAAAAAGAAAACAAGTTAAATTTTAAAAAACTTTTACACCCCTTATATATATATAAATCCTATCTTTTGTTGTACCTGCTGTTTTTCAAATGTTCCTCCATATTTAGTTCACTAAATAAGGCCTTTGTTCACCCTGTCGTGCCAATGTCCACCCTGTCATCTTGTTTTCCAACTTTTATGTAAATAAACAAATTATTTATAACCTCTGCAAAAAACCTTGTGTGATTTCTTAATTACCAAGAAATGCCAGTTAATATTGATTGAAAGTTTGACAAAAAATTGTAAATCTTGGGTTTTATTTTGAAAAGAATGTGCGTTGCTAAAGATTGCATATTTTGTTGGAAAATAAATGTTTTGTTTATTATTTCATTAATATAAATAAACTTTTTCCATAATCTAAAAAGTGGGTTGGTAAAGGGACACATTACCTTTCTGAAAATATACATTTTATAATCACATTGCGATGAAAAAGTACTTATACTACTTTAAATTTGTCCATGACAGGGTTGACTCAATTTGAGGTTTGTTGCAGATTATTTGTAAAAAGTGCAGGAGCTTGACCAACATTAATTGCTTACAGCCTAAGATTGAATTAATACAACTATGTGGTTAAATAAAAAATCTCAAACTTCTTTTTGAAATGTTTTATGTCTCAATGGCACTTTATAGATTATGACCCATAAACTAATGACAAATGAAACAGGTAACTAAATTAACCAAATACAATTTATAAAACTATCATCAATTATCATGATACAAAATAATTATTGGGAACTTTCAAAAGTCCAAATTTACCTAGGTATACAACTATATGCTTACTTTTGCAGATTATTATTGTTATTATAAGAAATGAAGCACGCTTTATCAAACGCAGCATTATACACAAGCGAGGCAATAGCCTGAATCATCCATCAGATGGCGACAAACTACGACACACGTTTCATGTCTTTCATCGTCTTACTTGTTTTGCAGGTGCATCGCTTTCAGCTTTTTGTTATTAATATATTTATTTTACAAAATATTAAATGTGACACTTTAAGAAATAAAAAACACACCTGCCTGTCAGTCGTGACAGCAGAATAATAGACTGTGACAGCAAAATAATAGACTAGACAGAAACGAAGTTTAAAGGACCACGACATATTTTTCTCTCTGTTCTATGGGTTATACAGCCTAAAACGAATTGCTATTAGAGCAAAAATGCTTACAGCTTCCAATAAATGGCATTCGTGTCCAGGCAAAAATACCAAAACAAAACAGAACATGCACGGGGACTGCGCCCTCTCGCGGTAAAAAAGCGCACGACAGTTTGAGCCCTCCGAGTCTCCGTACTAAAGAAAACCTGCCTCCCGATGCCTTTATTCGCACACCCATCATCTCTCCTCGCCAAAAACACAGAACGGACAGATGAAAATACAAGGCAAAATATTCAGTCTCGTCACTGAAGTGTACGCTTCTGCCAAAGCCTCTGAACAACATGGAGATATATAGCATTCCTGCAATATGGCATAATCCTTCCATCAGTGAGCGTTTCTTTGCGAAAAATGAATTAATCGCCGTTGTCGGCTGAAAGAAATAACGCTATCCGGCAAGTAACTCCTTCTTTTTATATGGATTTTAGGAGAAAAATACATGCACTGCACACAGATGACACGTTTACAGCTGAAACTGACAGTTCTTCAGAAAAACACAGTCAGCTGAAGTGAATACAACAAAGATGAATCCCTTTTAGAGGAGCTCTCCGGCTTGAGGAGGATCAAGGTAAGAAATGAAATGTTTGTTTGTTTTTCATGCACATACGAAACACGTTTTTATCTCTGCACGACTTCCTTTGCACGATGCTCTTTGTTTCCCCTTTATATCACATGCTATCTTTATTGCCTGCCATCTTGATCAAGGCGTACAGATATTCCACATAGATATGCAGGCTATACGATCTCAACTCTTGGTCAGATCACAATGCCACAAAATAGTCTCTTTTTTCCATCGACATGCACATTTCAGCTCCTCCCAGCAGAGACGAGTGTAAGCTCAAGGATGATGCTGTGCTTTGGTACCCACAGCATCCATGGACAGCATCTTGCTCTGTGTCTCCTGGTGTAGGAAGCTGGCAGGACATGTGTGGCTTTGTGGCCAAAGATCTGAGAGAAGAGTGGAGAATTCACTCTTACACTTTTATTATGAAGCCTGTATGTATGCTGCACCATCAATGTCTTCATAATTCATATCTGAATTAATCTCATCAATAACAAACAGCATAATACCCTCATTCATGTTTATACTTCAAAAGAGTGGTTTAAAAGATGATTAAAGCCGCATTTCATGTTTATACTCTTTCTTAAGCATGAATAGGTACATTTTAGAGTCTTCGTAAGTGTAATGGTTTTAAGGTATACAATTGATCACATTTGCTGTGCATTATGCTTATAGGATTTATAGAATGTGTTGCTAAGAATTGTACAGTAAGCTTTTTGGAGGGTGTTATGAACTAGTACTGCTCTAGATTGAAATTTGGTGGTGTTAAGCATTTTCCTTGTAACCTTTTTGGTTAGTAAATTATTGATTAGATCACATCAATGACACTTTAGTCTCAGGGGCAACTGTGCTTTGTGGGGTCCAATTAACATCCAGCTGTCTTTCATATTTATTTAATTAATAACACAGTATATTTAATTAACTGTACATATTTTAAATACAGTTTAAAACCATTGCAGTGTTAAAAAAATACATAAAACAATTGCTCAGTCAGTTTTTACAGTATTTTACCAAAACCTTGCAGGTCTATTTTGTTTTGTTGTGTGATATTATGTTGGAGGGTTTTAAGGACTGTTTGTTCACTTGTAAATTGTTTTTCTGGACCTTTCTGGCTCCTTTAGGAGAACTGTTTTCGATGACTCCCAACCTAAATATTATGTTTAAAATCAATAGTAGTACAAATACAGAATCCCTTTTGAAGTTTTTCCTCTTATGGTTTAGTATTAAAACACTTTCTAGTCTAACTCTTTATATACACTATCTGACGAAAGTCTTGTTACCTATTCAAGTTTTAGGAACAACAAATAGTAACTTGACTTCTAGTTGATCATTTGGTATCAAAAGTGGCTTATATGAAAGGCAAAGGCATCTAGATTACACTTATTTTACTTAAATGAAATATGATCAGGCCTTGATTTTTAATTATTTTATATAATAAGGTCTGACGTTGATTAGACAAAAGTCTTGTCACTTTACAGAAATAATGTACAGTATAGAAAACAAAGTCATGGTGCAGTGGAAAAATAATTAATATTGTGTATGACTCCCATGAGCTTGGAGGACTGCATCCATTCATATCTGCAATGACTCAAATAACTTATTAATAAAGTCATCGTGAATGACAAAGAAAGCATTATTGCAGGACTCCCAGAGTTCATCAAGATTTTTTGGATTCATCTTCAATGCTTCATTTTACCCTAGACATGCTCAATAATGTTCATTCTGGTGACTGGGCTGGCCAATCCTGCAGCACCTTGACCTTCTTTGCTTTCAGGAACTTTGATGTGGAGGCTGAAGTATAACAAGGAGCTGAAGAACTTCTACTGAAGAATTAGCCCTCTCCTGTGGTTTGTAATGTAATGGGCAGCACAAATGTCTTGATACCTCAAGCTGTTGATGTTGCCATCCACTCTGCAGATATCTCACATCCACCATACTGAATGTAACCCCAAACCATGATTTTCCTTCACCAAACTTGACTGATTTATGTGGGAATCTTGGGTCAATGCAGGTTCCAATATGTCTTCTGCAGTATTTGTGATGATTGGGATGCAGTTCAACATATGATTCATCGGAAAAATCTACCTTCTGCCAATTTTCCAAATGATCAACTAGAAGTCAAGTTATTAATTGTTGCTCTTACAACTGTGATCGACGACAAGACTTGGTCAGGTAGTATATATATATATATATATATATATATATATATATATATATATATATGCATTGACAATCAGTTACTTTTATTTCATATGTAAACTACTCCAGTTGTTTTATTAACAGTAGCATATTAATGAATATGAACACTACTCATTTCCCTGACAGGATAAGAGAGAAGTTAAATAGGCTGGCAGTTTGTGTTTTAGCTGTACTCATTTGCAGTCAATAACATCTGTTGTCTGATATGTGCTCCATTATTTCTCAGTGATTCCTGCAAGTGACGTATTTTTCTCAGCGTCTCTATCTGTACATCTCATGCACCCACACAATCTGCTTTTTAAGCTCTCTTTCTCTGGCATGATACCTGAGAGGCCCAAGGGCAGACTGTCCATTGGTTCATTTTACAGTTGGGTTTAAACAGGAGCTGCTCTGTTTGGCTAATCAGAGATAAATGGCCTTTCAAGCCAGCCGTGGTCCATGAGTTCTTTTTCCCTGATCATTGGATCATACAGATGATATTTTATTTAAGGTATTACTAACCAAAATTATCTAAACTATAAAAAGACTCTAAATAGATAATGCAAAATGATTATCCTTTTTATTGATAATAATTGTTAGTGATTATGAATATTAGCCTACATTGAAGGGGATTTTAGGGCCGTTCAATCACTTGTGAACACACAAATTAGAAGACAATATAACAATTGACTATTTTCTGCTGAATCTTTACCATCCTGCTTGTTATTGTCAAAATATAATCAATTTAATTTAAACTTAATACATTTAAATAAATAAATACAAGTCATACATTAAATGAAATTGTATAATAAATAAATTAGTGGCTCAGTGGTTAGCACTGTTGCCTCACAGCAAGAAGGTCACTGATTCGAGCCTTTGCTGGGTCAGTTGGCATTTCTGTGTGGAGTTTGCATGTTCTCCGTGTTCGTGTGGGTTTTCTCTGGGTGCTCCAGTTTCCAAAGACATGCGCTATAGCTGAATTGAATAAGCTAAACTGGCCATAGTGTATGTGTGTGAATGAGAGCGTATGGGTGTTTCCCATTGATGGGTTGCGGCTGGAAGGGCATTCGCTGTGTTGGCAGTTCATTCCGCTGTGGAGACACTTGATAAGTAAAGGAACTAAGCTGAAGGAATATTAATGAATGAATGAATAATTAAATTATAGTTTAATTAAACTGAAATATTTCATTTAACATGAAGAATATACTTGATTATTGTAAATGTGTTCATTTGTGTTTATATACTGTACAATAAATGTTTTTATATATAGGCCCATTAAAAAAAGTCTAAATCTGGGCACTGGTCACATAGATGAGGAGTGAAACCATTGGGTGTTGGGATTTGTTGTCATGGGAACAGTAAAACCTGTGACAGAGGTGGCATGAAGTGAACTGCTTTGTTTTGTACACCAGGCTTTTGTCTCAGTTTAAAGTGAATTTTTCTAAATTCACAAGAATAAAATTTCTTCAGCCTGGTTTTGCCCTTGAGTACAGAATGTGTTTGTCGGTTGTGGTTTATTTCTTAGGGAGTTGCGTATTTAGGTGAATGAGGATAATCATGTCTAAGTCCATCCAGATGCCAACTTGGAGGTCCGTCCAAACGAAGGCTTCAGCTGCGGCGGTTTAATTTGTCTCTTGGCTCTGAGGAGAGTGAGCAGCTGGACTTGAGGCAGGCAAAAGCTGGGGCCGCGGTCTGTGGAGTTACACGCTAACAGAGCTGGAGCACGGCCACACAAGGCTTTCTTCAGCTTGTTTTTGTGCTGCGATATGGACTGTCTGTCCAGACAATGCTGTCTTGTAATTAACCACTCTGGTTCATGGTTTCCCCAGGAATGCATCGTTTTCATTTTGTGATATTCATAATTAGATGCATTTCAAACACTGAATGGAAGGAAAAGAATTTGAATGTGTATAACTGTTTAGTGTTTGTGTAAGCCAGATGAAACTTTGTTTAGCTTGAGTTGGGCTTACAGGAATATACACGGTTCAATGCAAGTTTAGCTTAGCTGACTGCATCTGTAGGCTAATGCTGATTAGAACAAAATAAATAAATAAATCATTCAGGCTTAAAGCATTTTTGCAGGGTTTGAAAGCAGATATGTGAAGCACGTTTTTGTTAGCTAATGGTGTGCTCGTACTACAAATGATCAGAAAAACACCATTGGAAAAGATACAACAAGAAGACAAACAAGAAGATACTGTTTTGTCAGTATTAGGTTTGAGAAAGTTACTAGTCATTCAATCAAGTTGCCGTTTGTGTGGCTGTGATGAGAAGTAATAGAAAGCTGGGTGTTGTCTGTATATTAGTGGAAGTTGAGGTCTTGATAATAGGTTATATTACCTAAAGAAAGCATGTAGAATTGTACAGTAGATGAAAAAGAGTAAAGTACCGAGAACAGAGCCATGAGAACCCAATCACCATGAGAAACCAAAGCAGTAGAGAACTTAGACTGGTGTTAAACAACATAATGTTGATGGTCAGACAGAAGTACACCAAGTTAGAGCAGTTCTGAAGACGCCAAGAGCATAGTCATGAGATAAGAATGCTGTGAGACTGTCGAACGGAGATGAAAGATCAAGCAGAATCAGAATTCTAGTAGAGGCCGAAAAAGAGGTCAAAATGAAGCCACCTTAAGAAGTGCTGTCGCAGGTCTGTGGAGTGTGCGAAAACCAAATGCAATTGTAGAGGTTATGGAAAGCCAGATACTCTACTACTAAAGTTTAGCAACAACAATGTTTTCAAGTAATGCAGACTAACCATGTCCCATACACTTTTCATTGTTCAGTGCACTCAAACCACCACTTCTTCATCATTGAAAGCCTAATAAGCATGTTTGTGTGATCATTCTCTGGGAATACTTATTGTGGAATCCAAATTTTGATTGATGTCTTTTGGACCAGTAGTTTTTCAGAATAGATGGGCAAAGTAGCTGCCTACGCATGTGTACGGAAGATGATAGGTGTTAACGGTGTTCTGTACATTAAAATAATGTCCCGTACAGGGCGCATAACTTAAATTCAGCGGCAAAAATGGACATTTTTTTAAGTCTTATTAAAAAAACATTGCTACAATATACTATTATTGTATTTAACTTGAAGTTAATATTATATTTAATATCTTTTTATGAAAGTTTGAAATGACATAACTTTACAATCATTTTATTTTTATATCATGTTTATTTTATTACAGCATGACAATTTCAAATATTAAAACATTCAATTCATGTAAATTAACGTTAACTTGACTGACTTGCTCCCTGTCAATCTCACGTTCCATTCTTCCCTAACTCATGAACAAAACCCCAAGATACTTGAACTCCTCCACCTGGGGTAAAGACTTTCCTCCAACCTGGAGATGGCAAACCACCATTTTCCGGTGGAGAACCATGGCCTCAGACTTGGAGGTGCTGATTCTCATCCCAGTTGCTTCTGCCACGTGGTGGTAGCAGCAGAAAATTTTCTCGAAAACATAGGGTAGGAGGGTCTCTGTTGTATTCAGGGGTGAAAGAATGAGAAATAAAGATTACACAGATATATAGCTTGTCTATGACCCATAAGTATTTATTCAGATATTGGCGTTAAAAGGCAATCTGTACGGTAAATCGTTGTGTACGGAACATGGTTAGTCTACGTTAATTTTGAAAGTAGTGGAAGCAGAGGAACTTGGCAAGTTTGGTTAAAACTCTGAGAAAAAAAGTGATGTGAACTTTATCTAATCTCTTTATATTGTTTGCTCTGATTAGGGTGTAAATATGTTATCATAATTTTTCTGGTATTTTAGGTGGATCGTGGACGCACTGGGGCGCTGTTTTTTCACATGTCAGTTTTTATGAATGAATTACACCAGAAAGAACAGGAGTAGTCTTGACAAATCAGTCTAAAGCTACAATCCTCAAGCAGCCAACGCGGCTAGTTATTTTTCAATAGGAAGCTTATAAAGAATGTATATGCTAAATGTGTGTAAGTTGTACAGAAAACGCTTATTTGATATAGAGTGAATATCATCGTAATAACAAGACACATTGCTGTACATCATGGTTTATTTTGAAAGGTAAGAGTCCACAGAACAACATCCCAATGAACACATTTAATCCACCGACACAAAAGTGTTGAATTATGGATGGTTATTCATTTGTTTATGTCACCGTTTCTGCCGGAGACCTGTTGTTTACATTATTTACCATGTTACTTGCGGTCTAAAAACTGCATATTTGTAGTAAAAAGTCGATGTCATAGCTTACAGGGTTAGAGATAACATGAGACCACAAACTGAATAAAAAGTAATAGTTACTAAAATCTAAACAAAGCAGTCCGGTGTTTTGACGTTCTGCATATTCAAATCTTTGAGCTACTCTTAGCCAGTAGTTTGTACTTCCTAGTTTGACTGATGGAGAATTTAGCCAATGGCTGCATTATTCTTTCAACATATGGTGACGTTTATTTATCTATTGTTGAGCCATTGTTGTCAAATTGTAAATCGCCTCAAAGTTTAGTAAGCTTTCTTCACATGAAATTGTATTAAGAGTAAGCTATTGTATGCTTAAGTTAACTTACACGAAACATAGAATAATCGTTTAAGTTATTTAGCTGCAGAGATTCAGTATTGTGTTTAAGCAACAGTACAACTGACATGTTAATATCACATCTTGATCCATGCCTTCTTTTACACCTCCACATTTTTCAGCCCTCACTTTTCTTGCATATTGAAGCTATTGTAGAGAATGTAACTGCTCAACACCGTGCACCACAGGATCTTGTAAGTGATGTTTACATCACAGGAGTGAGTTGAATGTGTTTTGAAAAGTGTCGGCTATACTCGTTGTGAGATTGAAAGCGTAGCCGAGTGGGTCTTCAAGCAAAGTACCATTCAGTATAATCTGAAATTGATGTCACGTTCGCATCCCACTGAACAGGTGCTGGCCGCAGATTTCCAGCCAGAGGAGGATAGAAGCCTGCAGGCAGAAAAGCACACTTTTAATGTGGAGAAATCGTCTTAGGTCAAGGAAGTTTAGGTGGATATTTTCAATATGTGGGCTCTCAGCATCCTACTGCTCAATATGAAGCTTCTAATTAAGCTCAATTTAATCTTTAGCGATTAGTGGGTGGAGTTTTCTTGTGGATTGTTTTGCTGAGTCTGTCTTTGTAACCCAATTTGAGTTTGACAGATGTAGGTGGAGTTGGGTCAAAGTGCTTGAAGCTTATACAAAACGACTTATGCCTCATTTGTGCTTCTTTTTATAAGAAAAAATATGTTGGTTTCTTCAGTGAAGCAGAATTTCAATTTTAGAAGCACATTCTTGAGTTCATTACGTGTTTTGTTTGTTTTAAACTAATAAATTAGTTAAATTGTTTATCTATATGCACTTGTGTTATCAAATAAGAACACAATTTAAAATGAACCGTATTAATTATGCTTATTTGATAGCATTCAACATTATTAACTTCTGAAGGACTGCTTCCTAGCTGAATTTATCAACAAAGTTTTCTAAAATGATCTGATTCATTGAAATTATGTCTTCTAAAGACCTAAATTCATTTGCAGAAATTGAATTTATTTCATAGACTAATTGATAAATTCAACATTGCTATTGATCAAACTGAATTAACGTTCTACTGAACTAGTTGGATTGTCAGGAATGACAGGATGACGGTGTCTTTTTGTTTCATAATTTATTAATTGTACATTTATTTTGTTAATTAATTAATATATCAACACTGATCTATAAGCTTTTTAATCTTTTTTTCTATTCATCTAATAATATAGTTTAAATTCAATTTGTATCATAACTGATAAATGTAACATTATTATTGATCAAAACTGAACTGAATAACTGAACTGAATTTTCTATTAAATTTGATGAATTTTGAACTACTGTCCTGAAAGTGCTACAGTATATAAATAAATCATTTTGGCAATATTTGAGTACCTGGAAACATTTTGTTTTAGTAACTGAATATTCAAAGCTGGCTAAATTGTGTCTGACTATCCAAATGCAAGCTAACACTTTGGATGGTTTTCAAAAGCATTACTAAACGCTCCCCCTGTCTTCCATTGGTTGGTCAAACATATGGATAACTCACATGTTGAACAACATGTCAAGCTGATTGTATGCTCAATAAATGTAGCTTTAGCGAGAAGGGAATCATCGTCTGAATGCATGGTCAGTAGTTGTGTAACGGATCACAAATCTCACGGTCCGGATCACACTATGGTTTTTGGGTCACAGATTTTTTGAATCAGCAAAAAAGGAGACGAATGTTGCTTTCCATTTATACAAAAATATCACTGCAAAAACTATTGGTTTTAGCAAACATAACTTAGAACCTGTAATTTTAATAAAAATAAAAATCAAGAAAGAACCAGCTGAAAAAAGAAAAATATTCAGTACAATAAATCATCTTTGCTACTGTTGCTGATAACGCTAAATATAACTCTAAATAAAGCACTAAATATAGCGTTATTCAATGAATGATTCAACAATTCAAACATTAAGCATTATGTTTTCATAGGTGTATTATTTTTGAAAACCTATTCAGTGACATCATTTTGATGGTTGTTTGTCTACACCTATTGGTCAAACAATGCAATTGCTACAACATTTACCAGTGTCAAGTTCCATTAAACGGTGATTTGAATCTTTACCATAGACATCAGTGTTTATATCTGAACTATAAACTGTTCTCCCAGTACTTCTGTATTATTTAATTGTTTGTAATGGACTGAAAGAGTATAAAATTGGAATCTCTCTCGATCAAATGCAGATTTGAATGCTTCGAAGGATTAATAAACATATGCAAATGATTATCATTTATCATTCATGTTGCGCCGGTTTGAATTGAGATTACAATATTTTAATATTTAATGTGCGGCTTTACACTGAATGAGTTAATGTGGGGCAAACAAACAGTGACAGAAAACACCTTTATTTAATAACCTAAAGCCTGTTTCACACTGCAAGCGTGAGCAGAGCGTGAGCAGAGCGTTTTCAGCATCCATGTTAACAGATTAGATCTTTCATACCGCACGCTAGAGCTGCACGATTAATCAAAAAAAGATCGCGATCTCGATTCGACCCCCTAGACGATCTTAATCCAGCATTTCTATGATTCTGACAATCCTATTTTCAAGTTCAGGAGAGTAGCAAAGGCGGCCCCACAAGTCCTCACATTGTTTTACATAAGTTGCTCAGCGACATGGACACCTCTAAATGGTATTGAAAGAGTTACACACTGTATTTATAAGCTATAGTTCATCCAAAAATGTTATTTCTGTCTTTATGTAATGATGTATATGCGGCCGCGAAATCACATGTGATGTGAGCTGTTGACCGTGAGTTGCTTGCCATAACAGAGAGGGCGGGTGCGTGCCCTACTAGTGAACAGAATCTGCATAGGCTGTGAATAACAGGTAATTAAGTTGTAAATAACATTCAGTTTGTGACACAGGGTGATTGTTTGAGAACCACGCAGGAAGTATGAAAAAATGAAACCGAAAATGCGCACATCATTTAAATAATCATGTCACATTTTTCGTGAGGCGCAAGCGTCGCTGAAGCAGCAGTGCCACGATAGTTTCGACGTTGGGTCTATTTTTGCCACGCTGCTCATGCGCAATAAAAGTGTCAGTGAATTGATAATGCCAAAAATGAATGACAGTAAAAAACTGCATGTTTACCCAATAAATGCATCAATAATATCCACAGAGTTTTATACATTAAATCAAATGAACTTAAATGATGAAAAACAGCAACAAATATTTATTTGGGCCCGAACTACAAAACCAAATTGAAAACAATTTTAGTATTAGTTTTGCTTAAGTTGCACACTATTTTGATCATGTATAAATATCATTATAACCATATTGCATAAATATTATCATAACTATAGGCTTACATTATGCTGACAATCAATAACAAAATGACATGATATCACAGGCCATTGTTCTCTGACTGAGTGCACCATGAATGACACTCTTCATAGAGCGTGAGAAGCATACAGATCTTTACGATCTTTATTATTTGTAAAATAAGACTTGCAGGTTAAGGAAACAGCATAGGAGAAAGTTGCCGTGGGCTTTGGTGCAGATGAAAAGTAAAAAGTGTTTTTATACCTATAGATAGATATGTAACTAGATAGAATAGACAGAAATAGATTGATCTGTGCAACAGCTGCCGATAAGGTGCACACTGCAGACGCAGTCGGTGTGAAAGGCAAACGCTTGCACGCTGCTTATGCTCTCCATATGTGCTGCGCACGCGTAGCTCACGCTCTGCTTGCGCTTGTGAAACAGGCGTAAGAAAGCATTTAGGTAGGTCCCACCACAACTTTTTCTGTCATCATTATATTTTACAGGGAAGCCAAAATGCTTTCATACACATGATTTAAATGACGCGGGAGGCGATCTTTCTGCAATTGTTATAAATGTCGGATTAACCTACAAGTTCAAAAGTCAAAAGTTATTAATCCGAGGGTCACATGCGTTTCAAACTGTAGGATCAACCGTGATCCGTTGCATCCCTAATTGTCAGACATGCACTCTCAGGACTGTCTACACCTATCCCTGACCCTACATCTCACAGTGACATCACTTGTTTTATTAAGTGCATATGTCTGAGACTGCATATCTATGTGTTCATGTGCAAGTCTGCTGCCAGACACTATTGGCTTTAGCTTTGAAATGTTACACTTGCTATAAAAGAAAAAAAAAAAAGACATAATAAAATTACATAATCCTTAATGTACTTTACAAAAATATTGGCAGGATGGAGAATGCATTAGACAATCAGACAATCTTACTTGTCAATATTTTGTATTTTCAAGTAACTTACAGCAGGGGCAACATGCCAATAACTTTGATTAACTAAAGTCTTTACGTTTCAGATCCATATATTCGTCTAGCAGATATCAATATCTCTGTCTGAATCGTAACGTTTGTGTTAAGTGTTCTAAACAGAGACCTCGTCAGTAAAAAAAAATCACTTTAGGTTTTAACAGTATAAAAATACTCTTCACTTGAACAGGAAAGTGTTTTATGAAGTGTGATGTACAGTAGTGCATGTTGTATGTGGAGGATAAGGGATGTGTGCCAGCATGAGGTGAATGGGGTCACGTCCACAGGGAGGCTAGAGAAATTAAATGAAAGCCAGAGGCCAGTGACTCTGCTCACCTTCTGCCATGAGTGTTTATCTCTTGCACAGGTATGACATGTCATGGTGCTGACCCCTACACCTCACATCCATGTGGCTCTGCTGCTGATTGAGTAGATACAATGCATTTTTTTTTGTTTTGTCACCAGTTTGTGTATAGTATATGCTGTAAGAAAAGATACTGTAAACCATCAGTATATTAGCGCCGTTGTCATATCATTTGAGTTAAACTGAATGTTTATTCAAAGAAAAAAATCTATATAAAGACATGAGAGCGAGTAAGGGTTTTCACATGACATCATTGATGACGCGCAAAACTTAGGAGAGCAGGAAGTGGTTCTTCTACATAGGAATCGCTATCAGAACATCAAAATGTTTCTGTTTTATGTTGTTTATAATTGTTTAAATCAGCCAAAATAAGAAATGCCAAACAGCTTTTATAGACTTACAAAAGTTTTTGCTCATAAAGGAGGGAAAGTTCAAGAAACTGGCTGAAAAACTGAAGTAAAGGCGACGAGTAATCAACATTTATTTAATACATCCATGTGTACAAACATTTATGAACACGATAATTCGTTTGACAGCACCAATAAAGATTATATACAGGCCTAGCTATGTGTATAAATATGTTAACGTGTTATATAAAAATCTGATACAAACACCACCACTTATACAATATCTAGGAGAATATAAATAACGTACCCTGCCATGTAATCGTTGTAATGAAATCCCTGTCTTGATTTGCAATAATTCAAGTCTTTACTGGAGTTTCGGCAGAATAAACAACCTTAACGTGAACATCAAGATGCGCAGCAGTGGTGAATTTTTGTTAATGGTAAGTTCATTGACAGAACAAAAAAAAAATTGCAACCCTTGTGACAAAACACACTTTTGTATGCTTTCATCTGTTATTTCGTAATATCTGGAAGATATCCGTGTGGGGATAAAACTATAGTAATTTATAACAAACATGTTTTTGAACCATGTGAAGTGTATAATTCAATTAAATTCAATTCACCTTTATTTGTATAGCGCTTATACAATGTAGATTGTGTCAAAGCAGCTTCACATAAAAGGTCATAGTAAATAGTAACAGTGTAGTTCAATAGGAACTATATAATGTGTACAACTCTTTGTTAATGAATGCTACCAAATACTGTAGCATAGTAAACTGATAAACTGTAATGAATACTGACTTAAGTGTTAACTGTGGTGTATTGTGATGGTGTATAATTATAGAAACTGAAGCCTATTGAATAATTTGTTTATTACTACAGTTGTGTTGTATCACAGCAACAATATAATTACAGTTTAATTCAAGTAAGTATCTATAGTATGCTTCCAAACACTATAGTATTTACTGTATTTTTTTATGTAACGTAATAGCTAGGGTCAGACGGAATCTGTGGACATTTTTTGCTATTTCTGCGCAGAATTGTGTTAAAAATCTGCGAATTTATGCGGAATTATTTTGGGAGTATCCTAACTAAAACTTTAATATATTAAATAAAAAGTAATACCTTTTTAACTTTTATTTAATGTTTACAATGCAAATCCAATTAGATCCACTTTATTTGGTAAACAAAGCAAGTCTCTCATATAATATCAAAAAATATTACTTTACAAACTGTATTGTAAATAAATCAAATGAATATTTTAAGATTAGTCAATAATATTACTGTAATTCAATTGAAAACTGAATAAATCTAAATTTACACACATTTACACAAGTAAATAAATAGAATCAATGATGGGCTAAAAATCTGTGTAAATATGCAAAATTCTGCGCGCGCAGATTCCGTGTGGGCCTAGTAATAGCTTATACAATATATGCCACCTCAATGACAGGCAAATACAGTTGAAGTCAGAATAATTAGCCCCCCTGAATTATTAGCCCCCTGTTTATTTTTTTCCCCAATTTCTGTTTAACAGAGTATATTTTTTCAACACATTTCTAAACACAATAGTTTTAATAACTCATTTCTAATAGCTGATTTATTTTATTTTTACTAGATGACAGTAAATAATATTTTACTAGATATTGTTCAAGACACTTCAATACAGCTTAAAGTGACATTTAAAGGCTTAACTATGTTAATTAGGTTAAATAAGCTGGTTAGGGTAATTAGGCAAGTTATTGTATAACGATGGTTTGTTCTGTAGACTATCAAAAAAATATAGCTTAAAGGGGCTAATAATTTTGACCTAAAAAAATCAAAACTGCTTTTATTCTAGCTGAAATAAACCAAATAAGACTTTCTCCAAAAGAAAAAATATTATCAGACATACTGTGTGTTAAACATCGGTTAAACATAATTTGGGAAATACTTAAAAAAGAAAAAAATCAAAGGGGGGCTAATAATTCTGACTTGAACTGTATATTTTAGTTTAGTAGAAAACTCGGCCCTCTTCATGATATATGTCTTCCATTCAGTTTTTTTTTACTTCCTGCCCTCCATCTGAATTTCGCGTGTAACCAGATCCATGTGATTGAAAACAGTATAGATGAGAGAATTTTCTTTTTTTTTTGTCTGTGTGTGAACTACACTCAAATTTACAAATTTATGTATTTAAAAGGAGTTGAAACAACTAAATTCTTGATTTTTTTTGTGACAACTTAATTGTTTGTGTAGAAGTACAATATCATGGTTTTATTGCAGTTAAAACTGTTTAAATTAGTTAAATATTTTAAGGATAAGAATAATCTTTACAGAATACTCTACTCTTAATAGAATACGTCACTTGTCATTGTTTAGACTGATAAATGCATTTTTTATTGAATTTTTTTTTTTTTTACTTTTACAATTTTGTTATTAAAGTAATAAAATATTACAATAATTGGTAAATTGACTGGTAATTATACTTCATGAACACCCACATTCTTTAAAATGGCTCCTATGTGGGCAACTTGATTGGTTTTGAAACTGCACAATGATTCTTAACAGGAAAAAAGTGATTTAATTAGTTATAATCACACTTCACTAGTACACACATGCCTTCATTTTTGATGTGAGAAATTGTTTGGTTTGTTTCTGACATCAGAGTACATTTAACACACCAAAAGTGCGCAGGCCAAGAATAAGAGAAAAGAAATGAGTGATTGCCATTCCAGACAAGTACGCAGTGTATGTGTGAATTAATTCTGTTTTTTGCATTTATGTCAATTAATTTGTAAAATGGGTTGATAATTAACAGTCATATTAAATGTTTGGCAGGTATGGCCAGTAAATACTGTTTCGTAGGCTGTCAGCTTTCTGTCAGATTGATTTAAATGCATTTGTTGGGAAACAGTGAATTCTGCACAAATTTAGGCTGGCTGTTAAGCCAGAGTTTATGTTGACATCTCCAAATCCAAAATATAATGTATTTGGTGGCAGTCCTGTCAATGTAAGATTATTTGAAAGATTATAAAAAACAAAGAAGGGATAATGTTTTTTGTAAGTTTGTAAGTATAATAGTAAACCATTGGAACAATTACAGGATAATAATACTTAAAATTAAGTCTAAAAATTCAGTTGAAATATTTTGACAGTTTTTTTCCAATTCCAAATACTTTGGATCATATCATCTATGTGATACGACAATAATTATATTTTCATGTAGCTAATGCCGCAAAGTAAATTATTTAATTGTTTCTGGCATCAGACTGAAATTTCTGACACTAAAAGTGTGTATGCTAGTATTAAAAGAAAATAATTGTCATTTCAGTCATATATACAGTTGAAGACAGAATTATAGCCCTCTGTTTATTTTTTCCCCAATTTCTGATTCACGGACAGAAGATTTATTTCAACACATTTCTAAACAAAATGGTTTTAATAACTCATTTCTAATAACTGATTTATTTTATCTTTGCCATGATGACAGTAAATAATATTTGACTAGATATTGATCAAGACACTTCTATACAGCTTAAAGTGACATTTAAAGGCTTAACTAGGTTAATTAGGTTAACTAGGCAGGTTAGGGTAATTAGGCAAGTATTAGGCAACGATAGTTTGTTCTGTAGACTATCGAAAAAAATTAGCTTAAAGGGGCTAATAATATTGACCTTAAAATGGATTTTAAACAATTCAAACTGCTTTTATTCTAGCTGAAGTAAAACAAATAAGATTTTCTCCAGAAGAAAAAATATTATCAGACACGCTGTGAAAATTTCCTTGCTCTGTTAAGCATAATTTAAAAAATATAAAAAAAATAAAAAAAACTTCAACAGTATGTATTGTGTGAATATCCTACACTATAAAAATACACACAAATCGATTAAGGTAACTTAATCCTTTTTACAAATGCTGCTAGTCACGGCACTTGTTTTTTCGCATGCTATTTTGAACTGAGGTGGCGATGACGCGAGTCAACTCAACCCAAGTCCATTCACATGTTGCATCTAAAAGCATGTAAAAAGTGCGAATGCATGGTTTCCTTCACCATTTATTAGAATTAGAATTGGTTTCTAATAAAAAAATATATATATGTTAGATGTTTGTCATGTTTGACCAGTAAAAGCTGTTTTGTAGGCTGTCAGCTTTCCTTCAGATTTATTTAATTTGACTTGTTGGGAATTTGCTCACAGAAGGAAACTAGCTGTTTTTAGCCCTTTTACCCATAAATCTTTTCAGTTAAAAAGTTACTGTTTTTACAGCTCTTAAATCTTATGAAGTCTAAATCATCAAATTTACAAGTTTAATTGCACTTAAGTTAATGTTAAGCCACAGTCCTTGTGTTGACATCTCAAAAATATGTAATTGTCGGTGGCGGCAGTCCTCCTGAGGGAAGGTAATTTTAAAATTATTGCCAAAGTGCATGATTGTTGATGTCTTTTTTCACATATAATGATAATTTTTTTCCTTTGGATTTATAATTTGGGTGGTTTTCCTCAAAGCTACGCATTGGAGAAAACCTTTCTCAGTGATTTTGCTGTTTATACTGATCTGATGATTTGTACAGATCACAGTTACAGTTTCTCACACATGTACTGTATGATGAAGACGGCCGTCTGTAAAGTGTTCCTCTTGCTTCTGTCACCCTATTAAACACCCTCTTGCTTTAAAACATCAAAGTCAGCGGCTGATTGGCGTCTCTAGGCCTGATTAATTTCTCTTAGGAGGAGTCGGATGGGTTGAATCCCCTCATGTCAAGTCTTAGCATGTTGTTTGAAAATGAGCCTGATAAGAGAGCGTGAGTTTTTCCATCATGAGGATGAGAAGAGCTCCGAGGTGAATTGTGTTTTCATCTACTGTATTTTGAATGAGTGCAGCAGGGTGTCTATAGGGCGTTTTTAATCTTGGAGGAAGACCAAAATGGAAAACACCACTAAAAAGGCACAGCGTGTTGAGTTTGGCCTAGTTTTGAAGTTTTTTGGGTTGTTACATTGTTATAATTTTTTTAAAAAAGATACAAGCAAGAAAGAATGAATGTGTTGAATGATAAAACATTTCTTTGTGCAACTGAAAAGTCATTTATTTGTGCAGTTTCTAAAAAAAAGTATACACCAATGTTATTTTATGTCCATGAGAAAAAAGTAATATACACTCAAAAAAAGGACATTTGGTGTTTGTTCACACTACTTATTTGAAATTACTCGAATCAACCCAATTCTGGAGGTTTTTTGGGGGGACACAACTTAATTGTTTTATGTTCAATTCATTTAAATTTGTTAAAACCTTTAAGTGAACTTAATCCTGTCATGTTGTCCCAACTCAAATCGATTGTGTGGAACACAACATTTTTTACAATGTATTTATATTGAGTTTGTAGTTTAGATTAATAGTTTATACATTATATTAGTTTTTTGTTTAACTGTATAAAAATTATGAGCAATTTCTTGGTAAAAAAAAGCTGAAATAGAAGAAGTAATTAACAAGGATAATTTTATGGCTTTTGTTTTAATTAGCTATAATGTCCGTCCTCTGTCAATACAAGATTTTTTTGGGTTGTTATCAAGGCCTGACATTAACTTTTTTGATCCCCAACCACTGTGGCTCGTAGTTTTCCAACAATTTCGTTGGGAAAATATATTTTATATGCAAAAATTTGACATGCTAAAATTACTTGATTTAGGCTTTGGTATGTCCACATGCCTCCTCATTCATTACTCTTTTTTGTCGCATTGCAACTAGTATTTATTTAACATGACTTTTCAAGGTTCAACACTAAGAATTTAAAAAAATTTTCAATGAGCCCATCAAAAATGAAAACATAAAAAAAAAAAAAAATTC
The DNA here is from genome assembly GCF_903798145.1 of Danio aesculapii. Taxonomy (NCBI): domain Eukaryota; kingdom Metazoa; phylum Chordata; class Actinopteri; order Cypriniformes; family Danionidae; genus Danio; species Danio aesculapii. Next base: position 33,286,282 of record NC_079436.1, on the reverse strand, counting down.
TTAGCCCAAAATAATAGTAAGCAAAGGAAAGCAGGTGAAAAACATACCATGTGCGATAATAAAAGGATGATCACGTGCAGGCATGGGAAGTATTAATGATACAAGTATTTCAAATGCATATTTTAAATAAAAATAGTATTTTGTAGTTTGTGTTTTATAAGGCTGATGAAAATAGCTTGATATTTTGCATCAAAATACTTTAGTTCTTGTATTTTTCTATTTTTTAAATACTGTAAAATACTTTGTAAGAAATCTACATCAAGACATCATATAAATGCACCCTCTGATTGGTGCTTTGGATGTAATTGACTCTTCCATTTAAAAAAGAAGTGAAAAAATCTTAGGAGAAAGAGTATACTGTACAAATAATAGTAGTTTTGGATGGATTGCTGATGCCAAATATTTGTTGTTAAAACAAACAACATAAAAATAAGTCCTACAGTGGCGATTCCTACAATACTTCATTGGCTGTTTAAAATGCCAGTGGTTGATCAGTAGGTGCACTGTATAGTTAATGAAGAGGAAAGATGTAAGCCTTAAGATGTCACAACATATGAAACACAAATATTTAATAACCAAAAACTCCTAATACCATTATACAGTTAATACACTGAGCATTTAAGAGTTCAATAGCAAATTTTTTTTTTAAATCTGTGAATAAAAAATGTAAATTAAATCTTTATTTAACATTTTAAGAGGTTGAATAATCATTGTATAGGGATGTTGACAATTTTACTGACCATATTTGCTATCAAACCTTACTAAGTCATTACAAAGTTACTTCACTAAGTCAGTTTAATGGGGAAGGAATTGATTGAATAGGTCTAATTGATGAAAGACTTAGAAAGAAATTCCATGCTCCTTTGTAAAAGTATTTTGTAGTATTTTTAAAATACAAAATACTGTATTTTACTTTGATACAAGTTGTAGCTGCTGTATTTAGTAGTTTATTTTGAAACACCTAAAATTAAGGTACTTGGTATTTTATTTTAAAATATATTTCAACCAGCTGAAATCAGCCCTCATCAGTGCGTCAGGATCGCTTGTGTCTCACTGTACGCGTGATCATCCTCTCATTCGGTATTTACCTGCTTTCTTTTGTTAATGCGAACACAGTTATATTTGTCATCTCTTACGCTGGCCCCATATTGGGCAATTCTTATTGTCCATTGACTGTCTAACCCGCCACCGCTGAAATCTACCTGCAATTGGCAGGTTGGCGGGTGTTAATGTCAAGCCCTGGTTGGTATTATTGTTATCATCATTTATAAATATTCAAATCAAACTGACAACTAGCTCACATTGTGTTAGCAGGTTCAAGACTTATTTCTCCAAAAATATCAGTCGCAATGTTCTTGTTTTTAATCAAGGGCATGCAAAGCTTCATTTGTTCAAACGATTTCAAAAGGCCTCCTAATTGAAGAATCACATAAATGCGCTCTGGCACATTCATGTTTATCAATTAAAGCTCTCAATACAAGCTGTCATTTGACCAGAGTGAGAATCTGTGGCTCCGGAACCATTAAATCTCACATTTATGCTTCCATCTCGCTATCAGTTTGTAAATAGATGACTGATGAGTCTTTTGTGGACCGCAGCCATTAATGTCATTGTGAATTATGTTGAAACCGGAGCGGCTGCCCACCTAAATCTCCCAGATCTCTGCTCTCTGTCCATTTTAATGTGGCGATCACATATGGAACTTACAACTGTATACAAAAGTGAGCACCAGGGAGTGATTAATACATTGCTGAAAGCTTTATTTAGTGGGAGATGAATCTGAATCTGCCATTTTCTGATACAGATGTGCTTTTTGAGGCGCAAGATCGTCCTCCCACCCATCCAGATGTTTCTCTATTGAGTCACTCATGCAGAGCTTCACCTGTTTCTTTTTCAATGTGAGCTGTTGCTCTGCTGTTTTATTCTTCAGGAAGGACGCACAGTACGGCACTATTATTTTTCTTCAGATCATGAATAGAAGCCTTGAAAAGCCATTCATTGTTTGGTTTGTGGCATGCGTGTTGTCCTTCTGTTCATACAAAACTGTTTCCTGCGGTATGGAAACATGATTGTTTATTGTTATTTATTGTTGAGTGTATTATCTTCAATAATAATATTAGTAATTAAAAAAATAGATAACGTAAATATACATTTGACCACATTGTGCTTCATACCATTGTGATTGTACGATTGCGCCTTATAATATTCAAATTAAAATATTAATTTGGCATGCTGAAACTGGCAGAAATTAGGCACCAATAGACACAATACTTTTCTTAGAAAGGAGATGTTGTAGCCAGGGATGGGCAAAAATACACTGAAATGTATTTTAAAATAAAATACCAAATACTTCAGTTTTACATGTATCAAAATAAACTACAAAACACAGCAGCCACAACAAGAATCAATATAAAATACTTTATTTTTTATTTTAAAAATACTACAAAATACTTTTACAAGGGAGCATGACATTTCTTCCCAAACCTTCCATGAATAGGCGTATTCAATCAGTCGTCTCACTGTTAAACTGTCTTCCTTGTAGGAATCGCCATTGTACTTATTTTAATTAATCTTTATTTTATTTCTGTAGCGCTTTTATAATGAAGACTTTAATCAAAGCAGCTTAACATAGAAGTTGTAGTAAATTGAAACTGTGTCAGTCCAGTTAATGTAGTTAATGTCTTTTTTTTCTTGGCATCTACATCAGCAATCCATTTAAAACTACTATTGTTTGTGCAGTTTTCTCATTCTCCTAAGAGTTTTTAAGTTCTTCTTTAACTGAAAGAGTCTCAGTTTATCCTCTTAGCAAACACAAGTACACCATCTTCAGCTATGTATATTTCTGAACTTGCTCTGCATTTCCACCTGCAGCACTGAGACTGAGAATGATTATCTGCTGAAGGCTCCTCATCCTGTTTTTGGACTATTTTATTTCATCTCATTTCTTAACCAAAGATGCTGATGCATTGTACACTATACTGCCTTTATATATTACTAGTCTTAGCGTTGTGCGGTATACTAATTTCAATGATTGTGGACTTGCTCCCAAACCTACCCCTGCAATTTGTCATTTATTTTTTTATGTGTGTTGAATATTTCCATCCATGCTCCAAGCATTGGCCACCTTCTTCAATTTTAATAAATTTTCTGTTTTGATCTCAAGCCTAGGCAAATAACTGAGAAAGCACCAATCAGAGGCCGGATTTTTATGATGTCATAATGTAGACTTCCTATTTTACAGTATTTTAAAAATACAAAAATACAGGACACTAAGGTATTTTGATACAAAATATAAACCCATTTTCATAAAAACCATAAACTACAAATTACAAAATACTATTTTGTATTTGAAATACATTTTGAAGTACTTGTATCATAAATACTGCCCATCCCTGGTTACTACATACAGCTACATACTGTACAGTATAACCTAAAAGTAAAGTAAAATCAGACCCATAGTTTGTATTTTAAGACAACTATGCTCACACACTGACGTTAAACAGTAAATGAATAATTAAATCTTTAATGATCATCAACTTATTGGTGCAGAAAACCAAACTTGTCACCATTTTTTGGTCTAAATAGGTCATCTTTGAGAATCACTCAAAGCTAATCAGAGGTTACTGTAGGTCAGCAAACAGACATTATCTTTCAAAACACTTCAGTAGGTTTGAATAATATATTAGAAGTAATTGAATGAAATATATGAATTTGGATCACTGAAAGATGGATATGTATTACACAAACTAGCATTACAGAAAGGCATCAAGGTGGCGCAGTGGGTAGCACAATCACCTCACAGCAAGAAGGTTGCTGGTTTGAGCCTCGGCTGGGTCAGTTGGCATTTCTGTGTGGAGTTTGCATGTTCTCCCCTTGTTCGCGTTGGTTTCCTTCGGGTGCTTTGGTTTCCCCCACAGTCCAAAGACATGCGATGTGAATGCACGAGTGTTTAAGTGTTTCCCAGTGTTGGGTTGCGGCTGGAAGGGCATCTGCTGCTTAAAACATATGTTGGATAAGTTGGCGGTTCATTCTGCTGTGGTGACCCCAGATTAATAAAGGGACTCAGCTGAAAAGAAAAAAGAAAATGAATAAACATTACAGAAAAAAACATTGACCCCTCTAAAAGTCAGTGTATAATTTGCACACTGAGTTGAATTCAGTGTCACACGATCCTTCATAATTCCTTCTGATGTTTACTTGATGCACAATGTAAAAAATATTAATTTATTTTTGGAAAAAAAATATATAGAATACATTTATAATATTAAAAGTCTAACTAATTAAAATCATGAAACTACAATTTGTATCATTTTAAATTTCACAGTTACAACTACTGTATTTATGCATCATTGCAAGTTATACAGTTGCATCTGAGTAGTTCAGAGACATGCTTTATTGTTTGTCAAATCCAGTTTTATTCATTCCTCATGAATTAAGACAGCTCTGCTTTTGATTTATCCAACATTTGCCAAATTCTTTTACATTGTATGTTACAGTGTTACAAAGTGATTAGACAGTGTTTACCTTTTAAGATTCCAGTCCTCTAATTTGCTCTTTTGTATGTCCATGACATCCTATATATGACTACAACCATTCTTTTTAATAACAAAAATAGGCTGCATAATAATACTTGACTATCATTTAAGATCATTATAATCATACAAAGCAGATTGTGTATGGCATGCATGGCAAATACGCTTTCATCTTTGTACTGTTTAGTTAACATTTGATTATATAGTGAATGCTGGGTTGAAGGCCACGCGACATGAATAATACAAACCAAGAAAGTGCCACAGTTTGGCCTGTGGGTTATAAAAAATTAAGCGTATAGATGCTGTACACATTTTGTTGCCAGTTTGTTTAATGGATTCCCTTGTGCTGATGTAAAACCATGCTTTTTTCACCCAATAGTTTATGACATAGGTGGGATGTAAAATATTCATTAGCCCCATATTTCTGGGTAATTCTGTTATGGGTCAGCCTTTGCTGCTCGAGTTTCGGCTAGTGTCTATCTTTTTGTATTATGTTGCTCTAATGTGGACGGTATTTGATTCAGGGTCTTGAATTATTATCGATCCTGACTTAATAGAGACCCAAATTGCTAACTCGCGGAGTGTTCAAAAAATGTAACCTCATTAACATTGGCTTTTTCAACCAAGGCTTTGAGGGCCAGAGCATGCATAGTAAGTCCTTTTTTAGAGAGTGTGAATAATATTACAGTTAAGTGGATATACTAAATTAATGAGCAAAAATTGGAGTATATGGTATTCTTCCATTTACTGAAGAATTGATTAGATAGCGTTCGAAGAGTAGTCGGTTGGAATTACCTTGCTAATTGATTTTATTGTCGCTCTAGATTGCTTTTTTCCCAAAATGAAAGTTGAAATTTAGCAGGAAAAGCGCTTTGATAAAAAGCTTTGTTCTGTCTGATCGGTAAGAAGTCAAGCTGAAGAAGTCATTTGTCTTTGTGCGGTATTAAGAACTTTGCAAGAAAAAGTCTTTCTGCTCAAAATTTTGCCAAGGGGGTCTTCTTCTTCTACAAGGCCCTCGAAGCTGTGATGAATATTTCAATAGCTTTGGTACTGGGACTTCAGTCTACAATATATTCTTTGAGACAAACTTGCAAGTATGCTTCCTATTTTAGATTATAGATGAGAGTAAAGTTTGAGAGATGGCGAAAGGAGCTTGCAAATGTGGATTTGAGCGAAAGCCATATATCAATGGAGTAGCAACTTAGAGTGACCTCAGTCTGATTGGGTTAGTCTTATATTGATGTCCTATATTAAGGAGCATTACTGTGCTGAAACATCCACCCACAGCTCAAGCTCCAGAGGAAGATGCGCACAGCAGAATCAGCAGCCTCCATTGGTTTTCCGTGGCCGTTAACCTGAATGATCACAGGAAATGTGATAATTACAGTGAGAGATTCTGAGTCTTTTGTTATAAGTGAAAAATAAGATTCTGAATTGCTACTACTAAACACTTTGAGAAGATGAAAAAACAAAATTATTATGATTATTTTTGAGGGTTAGTTCACCTAAAAAAGAAAATTATATCGTTGTATGTTGTTGCAAAACCATACGAAATGTTTTTGTCTTTGGAACACAAATAACTTTTTAATCTGAGAGCTTTTGTTTTTTCTTTTCATATACACTACCTGACAAAAGTCTTGTCATCAATCCCAGTTGCAAGAGCAATGAATAATAAATTGACTTCTTGATTTGGAAAAGTGGCAGCAGGTTGATTTTTAGACTGTTGAACTGCATCCCAGTCATCACAAATTCTGCAAAAGGCCCATTGGAAGATTCTCTCAGAAATCAGTTTGGTGAAGAAAAAAAAAAATTTGGGGCTGCATTCAGGATGGGGTTTGGCAAGAGATCTGCAGAGTAAATGGCAACGTCAATAGCCTGAGGAATCAAGGCATTTGTGCTGCCCATTACATTACAAACCACAGGAGAGGGCAAATTCTTCAGCACACACTCCTTCTCATAATTCTGCCTCCACATCAAAGTTTCTGAAAGCAAAGAAGGTCAAGGTGCTCCAGGATTGGCCGGCCCAGTCACCAGACATGAACATTATTGAGCATGTCTGGGGTAAGATGGAGGAAGCATTGAAGATGAATCCAAAGAATCTTAATGAACTTTGGAAGTCCTGGAATAATGCTTTCCAGATAACTTCTTTTGATGAATTCTTTTTCCACTGCACCATGACTTTATATTCTTTACTGCACATTATTTCTGTTTAGTGACAAGACTTTTGTCTAAGCAAAGTCAGACCTTACTGTTGTAATTAAATAATTAAAAATCAAGGCATGATCATATTGTATTTTGGTAAAAGAATTGTAATCTAGAGGCCTTTACCTTTCATATAAGCCACTTTTGATACCAAATGATCAACTAGAAGTCAAGTTATTATTTGTTGTTCCTAAAACCTGAATAGGCGACAAGACTTTTTTCAGGTAGTGTAAAATATGATTATCCAAAACTCTTCAAAACATTAAAGGGTTAGTTCACTCAAGAAATATAATTCTTAATAATTACTCATGTTGTTCCCCTGAGATTTTTGTTTTGCGTTTGGAACACAAATTAAGATATTTTAGGTGAAATCTGATAGATCCTTAATCCTCCATAGACAGCAAGGTTCCTGACTCGTTCCAAGTCCAGAAAGGTACCAAAAACATTCTCAAAACAGACTTTATGCATTCATTGTTTCAATTGGTATATTATCAAGCACATAAAACAAAAATTGTGTCTTTCTTCTCAGTGTCAAAACATTGCACGCGTTGATGTGTACTGTGCAGTGATGGATACCTGGATGCCCACCATACATGCCAACATTTGATTCTGAAAATCCGGGAACCACGGGTGGAGGGGTGGGGATGTGTAGGTGTGTAGGAGATGGGTCTGAAATACGGGAGACTCCCGGGAAAAATGGGAGTGTTGGCAGGTATGGTGCCCACACGACTTTTTGTGTTTGAAATGTGCACCCTATACTGACACTGAGGAGAATGAACTTTTGAACAAAAAGTTGTTATTTTTGGATTGTGTGTGCGCACAAAATTTTTCTCATAGGTTAAAAAGATTCAGATTGTACCATTGAAGACACATGGACTGTTTTGAGAATGTTTTTTGATACCTTTCTCTAATGGGTTGTGATGGGTTGCCAAAATTGTTGTAGAATTTCACCTAAAATATCTTTATATGCGTTACAAAGACAAACAAGAATCTCAGGGGTTTGAAATGACTTGAGTAATTGATAACATAATTTTTGGTTTTGGGTGAACTAACACTTTAGGACAGAAATGTTAATTAAATCAATGTGAATTGAACGGTTCAATCCAGTTAAGTTTTTTTTTTTTTTTTTAAAGAGAGAAAGATACAATGATCCCTCTATATGCTGAAAACAATAAATTCAGGCTTGTATACCCATATAAACTCATTTTTGTTTACACTTTATTTTAAGGTGACATAGTTACAGTGTTTATTTTACTACTGAATAATAATAATTAACTAAACGTACTTACTAAGGGTTACTAGGGTTAGGTTTAGGGTTAGGTTTAGGGTTAGTTACTTGTAATTATGTATAATTCATTGTAATTACTATAGTAAGTGCATGGAATGTGTAATTACATCACCTTAAAATAAAGTGTTAACTGTTTATTTTTCTTTATAAAAATGTACATGTATGTCTATGACAGTTACCAAGCTAGCAAACAAAGTATGTTTACCCCATACACTGTAATGTTTAAAGAGTGGCAACCACATTTTAATACCTGAATAATCCCCTAAATTGTCATTTTGTGTCTGTGCAAAATTGCGATGATTAACACCAAGCTAACAATAGCAATATTCTGGCTTTTTGCCATTCAGTATTCACAGTGAACAAAAACTATGGTGGGCGATTTTAACTAAACCACCATTGACAGAAACATCATGTTTTGTATATGCCTGGAAGACTGTTTGCTAAGCCTTTACCTGAAGTGTTGCCAAGACCGTGTATTTTAAGTGATGCTTATAAAGTGTATTTGGGCTTAAGCGTACCAGCTGATGGAATAAATAAAGTGGGCTGGTGCAGGTTGCAATGTTTTAGCGTGTGGCCTATTTCTAAGATTACTCATTTGCATAAAAATTCATTATGAGTTTTTATTTGCTGCTTTTTAACAAGATCTGGCAACACACATAGAGTCAAGATGCGTACAGAGCATACCTGTCAACATTGGGATGTAAAAATATTCCTGCCCCCTTTATATATATTTTATCTATAATGAAAGCATTTGATTGCTACTTTCGTAACTGCTTGTACTCATTTAGAACAAAACTATTTGTGTTCAAAATAAAGCACGCCAGGATGGACATGTTTACATATTATTAAGTGTATTTGCTCCAGCGTTAATTTTGACAGCAAATTTTAATTTAGTTTTAGTAAGGGCCATTGCAGCTCCCCCTCTATATATATATATATATATATATATATATATATATATATATATATATATATATATATATATATATATATATATATATATATATATATATATATATATATATATATATATATATATATATATATATATATATATATAAGACAACTGGAGTGATGCTGAGCAAAGCAGTGCATCAGCCTTTGTTTTTTTTTCATGCACACATGCACAGTTTGCTTTTTGATTAAACTACATTGCTTTCACAAGCGTTGGTTCATAGAGAATAATGTATTTATTCTGGGATTACCACTTGTGTATAAATTAAATCATGTCTCAAAGCATTTACTGGGGCACTGGCGGTTTTTACTGGAGGGTCTAGCGATGCCCCTGGTTTTAGTCATATTTTAGTCTTCTGAATCATTTTAGTTTCAGTCGACTAAATTTCGTAACATTTTAGTTGACTAAATCTACTGTCGATTTAGTTGACTAAAATATATTTGGTTTAATTTTAGTGTAATTTAATTAAATATTGTATACATTTATTTATATAAAATATTTTAACTGATGTCTCATAAAATATGGAATATATTTTATCCATTGAAGACCAAAAATTACATATGCATTGTTTATTTATATTAAAAGTAATATGTAAAATTATGTGTTGGCAATCAATCCACATGATAATAGCCCGCGTCTACCAGTGGACCAGTTAATTTTTGAATGTGTGTGTGTGTGTGTGTGTGTGTGTGTGTCATGAATCACGCACCAAGATTAATTTGTATTGGATATTTTCCAAAAAAACATCCCTCAACTACATTCTTGTGTCGTTTTTATTAGTCAACAAAAATGTCAGAATATTTTTATTATACCTGTCGTCATCATCACTTAATTTTTATTTAGTTTTTGTCTAGTTTTCGTCAGTAGAAACTTCCGTTGAATAAATTGGCTGATTCAGATATAGGAAGGGCGATAAAGTGAATGTGACCGTTTTAATATCAATATCAACGTGCTTTGAAGCCAAAATAAAGCAAAAGCTTAATTCTCTTGAACAGCTCTTGCAATTATAATACATTTGTGATTGGCTCTTTTTCATAGAAAGATTAAAAATATGGGAGAAATATGAGAAAATACTTAAATGGGATAATAGCAGGGTAGAATGGTAAAATACAGGAGAATCCCGGAGGGTTGACAGGTATGGTACAAAAATGAGAGAAAAATGTTTAAATAAATCAATAAAAACTAGTGGTTCCCTTTTGTACATTTGCTTAGAGTTTTTTTTATTATTATTTTTAAATGAGGGTACCATAGTCTGCAAACAAAAACCAACCTTGGTTACAAAGCCATTCATTTACTACAGTATGAGGAAAACCTGATGGTTTCCACTATATAGTCTCTCTTTCTCTCTACTGTTGTCATCTTTTTTCTGTCCATTGACTCCTTGCACCTCATTTCCCTTTTGTGACAGCCCCCCCAGTCATCTTCTGTTCTTATTTTGTATCTTACCTCTTCTCCCACCTCTCGGTAACAGTATTTTTGGCTTGTTCCTGTGTCTGTGACTGGCGGTGTGATTCATTATGGGGGTTGGTGAGTGTTGAGTGATTCCCTAAAGGAGCTCAAACCAGGCTGAGGCGTGTGAATTGTGTCAAAAACAGTTTTTTCCTCCCTTGTGCTGATGATGGTTATTGCAGAGGAGTCACATATGCGATGTAGGGTATTGGACGGGGTGCAGGTGAGGTGTAGTTATAGGGGCCCAGTCGCTGCAGGTGTTGAGAGAACTGTAAATCTTGTGTTTCCTCCTCCACATGGCTAGTCTGAGCGTTTGCTAGTTGCTGATGTGAGCCCCTCCATCCGAACTGCCGCGGGGGAGCTTTCAACACCTGGTCATGTGTGAAATCAATAGGCTTCCCCATCCAGCAAGAGGGAGAAATTAGCCGCAGGTCTCCTCCGACTTCAGGCTGGAGTCTGTTGCTGAGCAAACTTTCTTGCCTTTGGCCTTTTACACTTAGGGTTGATTGGAAAAGCAGCGCGTGCTGTAATTGCTCCCAGCAAGATTTGGACAGCCATTAAGTGTTTTCTAGTTTATCCCAATTAAACCTGAGAAAGCGTGTAGTTTTACTGTTGCTGTGCAAATTACATTGTCTTGGATGTATTTATTTTTTGGTTAGCATTGTTAATGGGGTTTGAAAGGGACTTTGTTTACCAATTTTGTTCTGAAAAATAAAGATACAAGGATGGGATGCCAGGGTCAACTGTATTCTGGTTTTATCTGCATATGAATAATAATAATGATCATAAATCTGTGATGCACAAAGAAAGCAGTCATATTCCATAATTATCGGGTTTTATAACCTTCAGACAAAATCAGATAATGAAGAATAGCAATTGTCCATGGTTAGTTAATGATTAAATTAATGATTAAAATCAGTTTCTTTGCTGTTGAAGACAAGTGAAAATAATTATGTACAACTTAAATAGTCATACAGAGCTAAGATACCAGTGTCAGATGAGTTTAAAAGGAGTTTTTCTCTAAAACAGAACACTCATTCAATCATTTTCGGCTTACTGCCTTTATTAATCTGGGGTCACCACAGCGGAATGAACCACCAACTTATCCAGCATATGTTTTACGCAGCGGATTCCCCGCAACCCAACACTGGTAAACACCCATACACACTCTTTCACACACATACAGTACGGCCAATTTAGCTTATTCAATTCACCTGTACCGCATGTCTTTGGACTTTGGGGGAAACCGGAGCACCCGGAGTAAACCCACGCGAACACGGGGAGAACATGCAAACTCCACACAGAAATGTTAACTGACCCAGCTGGGGCTCGAACCAGCGACCTTCTTGCTGTGAGGCGATCGTGCTATCCACTGTGCTACCGTGACGCCCCTAAAACAGAACATATCTCGACAAAATATATATCGTCTATCAAGTCTGAACTCAAAAGTAGGGTTACAGTTAAGGGGTTGAAATATACAATTTTTATCACAAACATACATGCATTTCTTGTCACATGTCATGTGTAAGGCTATATAAAAATAAGTAATAAAAATAAATAGATAAAACTGACTGGCATACAGTAGCTGTAAATGCGAGTAATTTATAGTTGTATATGCACGTGTTATGTATGTGTTGATGAGCGAAGTTTGATTTAAATCCTACATGGCGCCTCATAGCCATATGTTTTTGCCTCATTGCCTTCTCTTCTGACACTGCTGGTTTGAAGCTGCAGTGCACCGTAACTATAAGTTTATCGGAACTTCAAAAGCCGATCCACTTCCACACCACTGCATTAGTCTTTCCTGTATTATCAACTATTTCGTCTGCATTCTTACTTGTGGAAGCTTGTTCATTCACATCTGTACTCAGGGCACTCATTTTGTAGCTAAAACTTTCTGCGACGGAGCTTAACCAACTGCTGAGCGCTTTCAGCGTGTCTGTGATGTGCGTCATCACGCAAATGACATCACACTGACGGCTGAGTCTGACGGCTGAGTAATAATGTATAAATTTTATATATATATATATATATATATATATATATATATATATATATATATATATATATATATATATATATATATATATATATATATATATATATATATACATATACATATACATATATACAGTATACATATACATATATATGAAAATTTATATCGAAATACCGGAAATGGGTTTAAAAATCAAAATTCAAAAATCTGTCGCGATATTGATATCGAATTATTGTCCAGCCAAACAAAACAAAGCAAATACATAACAGCTGCTCAAAAATGATATCTTTGAGCAATTTTCAAACTAACCACAAATTAAACGTGGTATGTCAACAACTTGTGGAAAGTAACCTGTGTATATTCAGTGCAAAGTGCAATATCTGCTGTTGTATAACAGCTATAAAAATATGTAAAACAATAAAAAAAATAAATCACAAAATTTTTTCAGAGTAATACAACACTATACATCCTAAATAGTTTGTTCTGAAATATAACAGAAATGTGTCACTGTGTCTACTAAACTAATCGATTATTTTACCGATAACAAATGTGTGCTTATTTATTTCAAACAACAAACATAGTAGTATTAGTAATAGTAATTAATAATAGTAACGTTAATAGTCTCTCTGTCTCTTTTGCGCGCACACTTGGTGTACCTTGTGCGCGTTTGGTCTCTGCTTTCACTTGACTTTTGTCCAGTCTGGCACCTCATCATGGTGTCCATGGGGTCTTAAAAAGTATTAAAAGTTGATAAATCGATGTTGATAAAATTAAGGCCCTATTAAAAAGTCTTAAATGTTATTTAGCAAGGTATTACATTTTATATCATGTTTGATTATGCAATGTATGTTTGTATGCTAAAGTTTGTCTGAATTAAATCTGCGACTCTGGTTACGATTCTGTGTAGTTTATGAAATCAATGAAATCCTATTAGATTGGACATCATGCTGCTTTGTTTACTGCAGTAACCAAGGCAACACCATTATTCCTGCCGTTCTTTATTTGCCAACCTGCTGAATTAGCCAGATTTAATAGATTTTATTCAGTAAATGAATAATGTTTTAGTTTTAGATTTCTTTCTTGCATTAATATTTAGTAAATATACTGTAAGTTAAAATCTCGCCAGTGTTTCTGGTTGAAAGTGGTCATAAGTTTTAAAATGTATGGAAAGAGTCATAAAAAAGTTCTTAAAAGGTAATGAATGAATAGTCACTCTCTGATTCCTGTATATACTCTGCTCATACACGACGTATCTTCTTTATTGGACTTTATTGAACTTACCAAGTAACGGACAAACGCATCATATTGTAAACAGAATTACTATATTTAAAAAATAATGCATTACAGTATTAGTTACTGTCAAAAGTAAGGCCGTTACAGTAATGCATTACTAGTAACTCGTTATTGTCCAACACTGCTTTTGAACAATTGCTTGTGTTTGTTTGTTTGTTTGTGCGCTAGATCAGTGTTTCCCGACCCTGTTCCTGAAGGTACACCAACAGTACACATTTTCAACCTCTCCCTAATCAAACACACCTGAATCAACTCATCAGAACATAAGAAGAGAGTCCAAAATGGGTCAGATAATGGAGACATCCAAAATATGTGCTGTTAATGTGCCTCCAGGAACAGGGTTGGGAAACACTGCCCTAGATTGCTACTTAATGTTCAGTGTAGCCAGCTACTGATGTAAGCAGTATAAGTAACTTATTTAGCATTCAAGAAAACAAATGTTAAGCACATCTGCTACTGCCGTATTAGAACAGCTACAAGGAAACTACTCTGTCAAAGTATTAGCATAATTACTGTTTGTACGGTAATTGTCTCTTACAATCGAGAATCAAAACATGATGTAACAACACAGTTTATCTACACAGTGCTTCAGTTTAAAGCTATTTACTTTTTGCATTTGGAGTTGGGATATCTCTTTAAGCTGACGGACATGGAAGATTGTCTCATCCACACCTTTCTTTTGTCCTGCAGGTGATATTTGTAAATTGAAGTCCAGGAGGGTTCAGCGGTGCGGGGAGGTGACGTTGACCGGATGCGTGTAGCGGAGCGTGCCGTGTGGCTTTGACCATGAGCCGGCTGATGTTGGGCCGGACCCTGGAGCGGATCTGCAAGGCTGTGCTGTTGCTCTGCCTGGTGCACTTCCTCATTATGATGATCCTCTACTTCGATGTCTACAGCCAGCGTTTTGACATCTTCAGCCGCTTCAACAATGGCCGTGGAGCGAACAGCTCACGAGGACCTCACCACTACTACTATAATTTCTCCAGCGGAAGGCCCAACACTACCTTTGCGAGCTACTTGGCCACAGCTGACCATCTTCTGCCTAGCACCAAGCCAGAGGCAAACCACACACCACCAACCCCAAAACCATTACCACCATGTCCAGAGGTCCCTCTTGGTCTTGGTAAGTTACTTGTTTGGGACATAGTACATGGATGCTTGAGTGCTGGGGTTTCAGACATAAATGATATTGTGACTTAACATAAAGCAATTGCACAGTGCGCTATTATTATTAATGTTAATATTATTATATTATTGTACCGCTTCTGGTCAACTACACACTAAAACTGAATGTTCAGCCTTTCTATCAGAAAAGGCATTAAAGTATTTGTATTGAACTGGTCCTCAATACAAACACGCAAACAATGTTTAGCATGTGTTAATTAATTTGTGTTTAAGAGAGAGAGAGAGAGAGAGTTGTCATTTATAATTAAGAAACATTTAGTTTTTGAGACAGACATTCAAACAACCCAGGGTCATTACGTATACGTACCCAAGTCTACATTTCTAGGGAAAGTGAAATACATAACTGGAGGCTCACAGTTTTTGTTTTTGCAA
Source organism: Danio aesculapii (assembly GCF_903798145.1). Lineage (NCBI taxonomy): Eukaryota > Metazoa > Chordata > Actinopteri > Cypriniformes > Danionidae > Danio > Danio aesculapii. Next base: position 33,271,007 of record NC_079436.1, on the reverse strand, counting down.
ATCCACCAGAGCATACCTGTCAACATTGGGATGTGAAAATAGGGGAAACCCCCCCAAGGAGACAGGTATGCCAGAGGCCACTGTGTATGCTTTTTGGTGATGTCAAATTTCTCTCGTGTGTCTTCTTCTCGTATAAATCCACCAGAGGGCGCAATATCTCAGCCGACCAGGCCAGCTTGTTGTCGGCTGACTGACTCAGACTGACCGACTAACCCATCCACCTCCATCCCTAAACCCAACCGATAGTGTTTTTAAACACTAGAAAAAGATCTCGAAAAAGAAAAGCAGTAGCAGCCATCTGATTTCACCACATTTTCAGCAAACTGTTCATTTATTTATTTTTTTACTTTTTTTTTTTACCTTTTTTCACAGTTAACTTAGCTCTGTGTCCCAAGCTCATCAGCGTACAAGGTGAGCTACTGAGCAAACTGGTAACACTGGAAAAGCCATTTGTACTAAGAGGTCAGGTAGTAGCGCTAAAAGAAACGGAAGCCGTTGTTCATTTTAAAGATGAAATGCACCATACTGTATGTACCTCTGGCAACATAATTTGCGCTCTCCAGAAATGTATTAATAAGTAAAACCCCAGTAGTACTGAGTTAACATTTTAGTTCAGAATCGGATGAAAACTCTTTTTACTATTTTCAAACTGAGCTTTTAAAAATATTAATAGAAATTAATTAATAATCTAATAATTAATAATATAGTGAATTGCAGCAAATAACATTTTGTCAGAACCTGTTTTTGATTCATTGCTGTTTTGTTAAGTTGTCTGTTGGGGGAGGATCGTGATTTGCATTATGTAAACATTGTTTGCTGATCAATGTTGAAGCTGAAATTGAATTTGCTCATTTAATGCAGTGATCAAGTCCTGTCAGGAATTGGATTAAGCCACTCAATTCATATGGATATCAGAGATTTAGTTAAATGGAATTTAAATGGAGGGTCAGAAATATCTTAGATTTGATTGAAATATCTTCATTTGCATTTCAAAGATGAACAAATTTAGTATGGGTTTGGAGTAACATGAGGGTTGAATAAATTATAACAACATTTTCAATTTGGGGTGAACTAGCCTGTTTATGCTTTGTTGAATTACTACAGTATCCATTAAATGAATGCTGAGGTGGCTTATAACCCTTTGCCAGAAAACACCTTTTATTTTTTAAGTTTGCAAACTCTTTGCAAGGAACTCGATCAGGCTGGCTTCATAAAAAGAACAAAATCCCTCTCATCATTACTACATAACCAGTCAGTTGTGAGAGGGAATAGAAAAATATAAATAATAGACAGTAACACATGGAAGGCACTCGGGCCTCAATTAGTGGTCTGAACAGTTGAAATGTAGGAAACAGAAGATGACTGGTGTGCTATAAGGGACATGTGGGCAGGACCCCAGTCACTGTTCCCCATCTCAGAGCCATAATAGATTCTCTCCAGACTCCAATTACTGTAAAAGCAGTTGCCTCGCTCTGTTTTCTAAGCTGACTAGAGAGTTAAAATGGATTTAACATCAGCATGTTCTTCAGCGCACTTATATTTCATCCGCCAAACCGATTTATTACCCGTCTCTTACGCAGTGTGTGACGCGTTCAGAGAAAATGACCTGTGTGCATGACTAACAGGACTGTACCAATTTACAATCTAATTACTATGTCTATGTCAGTCTGTCCATGTTCAATGTAGAATAAAATGTAACTTTAGTAGGAAAGGACAAATCTGCAGCATAGCACATCTTCAGGTGAAGTGATCTCTGTTTATTATATGGTGAAATACACCTTCCAGAATAGTATCCTCCATCTGCATGAAGAAAATCTTATTAATTAAGATGTCATTGCACTGCATTTTCGAGCTCATAATAGGGCAAGCCTTCATAATGAATGTGCAGCAGCGCTATTTGATATGCCTGCGAGCAGTGGGCCTTTGCCACCCATATCCTTCTAATGAGTTTAAACCACATCTCTGGAGGGAGTTGAGCTGTGTCATATGACTCGTATGCCGTCTAGCCAGCTCAGAGGTCTCTCCTTTCCTCCGTTTTCATACTTAGTTATGTCCCCCCTCTTGAGTAATGACAGAAACCCAAGATGGCCATCTCCGAACTTGTTATTTTCATGCTTGGGGCCAAAAATGCAGAGCAAATTTGATAGATGTCTTTGAGGGCTCTTCATGAAATTTGCATCATCCGTAAGGGCAGGGTAGAATCTGTCATTCTCTGGAATGTTGACAGGAAGCATTCAAATGAAAACGTTCTACTGTATTCCCACTTTTCCAAGCTTTTTTGCTTCCTCTTCCTATCTCCTAGCTGCTTTAAGTACAAAGCGCACCCTATGTACAGCAACGTTTTCAAAGACATCCAGTGTTTTCAGATGCCGTTTAAGGAACTTGCAGCTTTTTTTTTTTTTTTTTTTTTTTTTTTTTAAATAGGCTCATTTTACAAAACCCCAGAGTTAAACAGTTGAGTTTTACCATTTTTTTTATTCATTGAGTCAATTTCTGGGTCTGGCAAAAACACTTTTAGCTTAGCTTAGCATAAATTATTGAATCAATTAAAATTATTAGCATCTTTCATAAAAATAATTTTAAAAAGAGTTTTGAAAATTGTACTATTTAAAACTTGACTAATTGTAGTGTGTACTAAGACGATAGAAAATTAAAAGTTGCTACTTTGCTCCCGTACCATGACTGCAGCAAGCGCAGTGATTATGCAGTGCTGTTACATATGTAGCTGGGGACTATTTGTAGGTGCACTGTAATATCCACGTGCCTGCTGCAGCTGTGGTATGGGATTAAAAAGTTCCTTGATTATTATGCCAGAATGAGACTGTAGTACCTAGCCATATCGAAAATATCAAGAAAATACCCAGCAGGCACAGGATGTCAGATTGACGTTGTACCCCTATGTCATGGGATGTTGCATTTTGCTTTAAATGAAAATCAGGTTGACGTCAGAACCCAACGTCATTCGCATTTTGGTTACTTTCCAATGAAACCTAAAAACAACCAAATATCAACGTCTAATGAGGTTACAGCTTGTTGTTGTGTGGACGTTACCACTATGACGTATATTAGACGTTGGATTTGGTTGCCATACTTGACGAAAATGTCAGTATTTGACGTCAATATGACGCTGGTTTAAGATTTTGGCTCGACGTTGAATTTTGGTCACTTTCCAATACAAACTAAAATCAACAAAATATCAACGTCATTTCACAACGTTATTTGGACGTCAAAAAAATATTGTCCTTAGATGTTGGCGACCTAAATCTAACCTAATATTAACGTTTTATGATGTTGTGTGTCTGCTGGGTAGCACCTGGTCATTTCATCGGTTTTAGTACAAAATGTAACTACAGAAAAGACAAGCTTTCAATAGGAATTTAATTCAATGATTTATGCTAAGCTAGGGTACAAGTGCTTCAGTCAGACCCAGAGATCGGCTGATAAAAACGTTAAAACTCTACTTTTTAACTCTAAAGTAAGCCTATTTCCAAAGAAAAGTTGAACGTTCCTTTAAAGTGTGGAACAGGCTGTTTATGAGACCATCCCCAGCCTCTCCAGTTCAAAGACGCATTTTAGTTTGTCATTGGCAGCACAGCTTACAGTTCAATATGCCACCGTAATGCGTATTTGATGTCAAAGCAAGACAAGTGCATCTGTAGTTACTCTTTGGTGATTAGAAAACTGTAAAGATTTTGAAAAATCATCTTGATTGAGATGCCATTGAGCCGTTATTAGCCCAAAGAGATTTCGCAAATGAACATTGATTGCATTCGGCGCACCCTTTCCATCATCCTGTTTACAAGAGCTGACCGGTTGATGTTAGTTTAGAGAGACTCTAATGTAATTGAGGCATGTAAGAAGCAAAAGCTTCCAGCAAGACTTCTGTGCTGGTCCCAGGTGCACATAGGACAGATATGTTATTGCTTCAGAGGCCTGCGGAGAAAAGCCAGGTTCTGTGGTAGATTGCATCCCAGCTGGCAGGTGTGGCTTGTGGGTGATGATGATGACTCACCGGTGCCTGGTGTCTTCCTGTGTCAGTGTGTGGCAGACACCACATTAACGGCAGGAGGCCTTCCGTGTTATCATCACCCACAGGCAATTAATGGATTAGAAATGTCCTACAGTAAACAGAGAGGTTTATAGCTGTAGGTTTATAACATTAGGATTAAAAAGTGAAAGAGCAGGCAGTTCTCAGTTTCTATGGAGTTGCTCTATTTATTAGGCATGGGTTAGAGTAAAATGTTAGATTATTATTATTATTAATATTATTATTATTATTATTATTATTATTATTACTATTATTATTATTATGTAATAGTCTGAAAACATTTGTTCCAATATTCAAATAAAAATATTGCTGTTTAGAGCTTTTTCTGTTGCATAAAATGACAGATGATGGTCAGATTAACAAAAGTTTTTATTTGTTGTGACTGAACATCAGGGTTTTCCACCAAATATTGCTTTCTAACATCATCTGAAGTAAAAAAATGTTGTTCCTTTCTCAAAATCTGCCCATGTAGTACAAAATATTGTATTCATTTATATTAAATACTATAGAGATTTTGAACCATACTATAGTTAAATACCTGAATCTGTAATGGTAATTTTACAGTTGCTGTGGTAATATAAATATATATTATATATAAAAAATATATATATACAGTGCTCAGCATTATTTAGTATACCCCATTTTGAAAATGAATATTTTTATGTATTTCTCAGTGAATACAGGCAATGTATTGATGGATTTCTTAAACAGATATGTTTAATAAAATAATATTTTAGTCACCAAACATATTTAGAAATTGAAATATTGAAAAATATAAAAAAAAAAAAATACAACCTACAAAATTTCAACAAAATTTGATCATTTTTTAAAATTTGTATTTAATGTTTTTTCTATAACATGTAAATTTGGGTGTACTATTTATTGGACTGTTACCGTAAGTTATTTTGTTGATTCGATTAATCAATTTGTATTGGGACAACTTGAAGGAATTGTGTGGAACCCAGCATTTTCTTAAGGATAAACTATTCTGTGTTCTTTGAAAGAGTGTACTGGGATTATATGAGTGGCGTGAAATGCTCTTAAAATGTATAAATATATAAGAAATACAATAATATTAACAATAATAAGAAAAGGGGCAACGCAGTGGCGCAGTAGGTAGTGCTGTCGCCTCACAGCAAGAGGGTCGCTGGTTCGAGCCTCGGCTGGGTCAGTTGGCGTTTCTGTGTGGAGTTTGCATGTTCTCCCTGCGTTCGCATGGGTTTCGCTCCGGTTTCCCCCACAGTCCAAAGACATGCGGTACAGGTGAATTGGGAAGGCTAAATTGTCCGTAGTGTACGAGTGTGAGTGAGTGTGTATGGATGTTTCCCAAAGATAGGTTGCGGCTGGAAGGGCATCCGCTGCGTAAAACATGTGCTGGATAAATTGGCGGTTCATTCTGCTGTGGCAACCCGGAATTAATAAAGGGACTAAGCCGAAAAGAAAATAAATGAATGAATAATAAAAAAAACAATAATACTGCTTATTGCAACATATTTCGGTGCAACATTTGACTTGGATATCATGACATATGAAGGAAGTCTCTTATGCTCACCAATGCTATATTTATTTGATCAAGACCAAATTAAATCAGTGATTCTGTGAAATATTAGTTCAAGTTAAAACAACCCAATTCAAGGAGGATTCAACTATAGTTTAGAATGCAACTTATTCTTGTTATTCAATGTTGAATTTTCAGCATCATTGCTCTAGTTTTCAGTTTTGCACATCATTCATAAATAATTTGCTGAATTACAACATTTTGTATTAAAGATAAAAATGTATTGCATTCTGCCTTCATCAAAATAATGTAAATATAACAAGTGCGCCTCAACAAATGAATAGTTCAGTCAGAGACTCATTTCAGTGTCTCACAGAGCTGATGTGTTGAGATACTGTAGCCTGCAGCGTTCTGTTCGTGACCAGTTTTCAATGAAACGTGGCCTGGTGCCTGCCGACCAGCTGGCTCATATAACTCTGGCCCACAGGAAACTGACAATTGGCTCCATGAGGATGGACAGACATTCTCTCTGGCCCGCTGACATTGTTCTACCACTAAAGTTCCATTTAAGTTAGAGGGGAAAAGCTCATCTCAGAGGTTTGGGCATCAGTGACACTTCAGCAGAAAGAGATTGTGAGACCCGAGAGGTAAACACTGAGAGATCAGAAACGATTAGAAGGTTTGTTCACGCCAAAATCATTAATTCACTCTCATGCACACAGTTCTTTCTTTTTATTTTGAATTTTCATGTTTTGGAGAGGATTATAGCTTTAAGAAATTTGATATCCGACAGGGTAATGACACTTCAAACATTGTGGGTTGTTTGGAGAAGCTATTGACAGATCTGGGCTTTTGGCTTTTAGGTTGCTTGCACTTGAATATTTAAAATGCACCTATAATGAAAATCATCTTTTGGAAGCTGTTTGGACAGAACTGTGTGTAGGTAGAGTGTGTTCACAGTGATATAAAATCAATAAGTCTCTTTTTTTTAAATTTCCTGACGTTAAAATAGGCTCCAAATCCCTCCCATTTTGAGGCCTACTGCAACATAGGAGTGCAGTTTCCCCGCCCACTGAATTGATTGACAGCCGCATATTACCATGTTTCCGTAGTAACACATATAATTATATCAACAAGACAGGACGTGAGCAAAGCAACTGGGGTTAAAAGATCTGTTCAGCTTTCTGTGATCATCAATCATCATCAAATGTGATCAAGAATGAGTTTCACAAGTTTAGAATGTTTTTAAAACAGTGAGTGTTTGCTGTAATTCATTACTACAGCCGCATGTCAGTGCAATTATAAAAGAAGATGCTTCAATTGCGATTTGTGGACATTAAATCAGGTTTATTTTGGACATCACCATAACAGATATCCATACAGCAGTGGATATTAATGTTTATTGTGTCACATTAGCTGTGCAAAAACAGTGCAAAGTTAAACGTGCACACTGTGTGTGTGTGTCCGCTGTGTGTGTCCGTAAACTTTGTAACGACATTGTGTGTGACTCATCATTGCAGAAAGGCTTGAATGAACTCCACAACAAATACATCAAATAATCATTGGGAAAGTTCTTAATGTAGTATTGCTCACAAACGTTACATGAGATCTGCTTCCTTCATGTCTGTCACTGTGCTGTTTATCTGACGCAGCCGAGGCGGAGATTGAGGCACACTTTGACAGCTGTGTGGGAATGGTGGGTGAGCAGAACTAGCATTAAAGACTCAGGCAACAAAAACAGCTACAATGTGTTCAGAGCAGAAAAATCGAATATTCTGAAAGGTATAATAAATAATCTGATGGGCGTTTTGAGTTAAAACTTTACAGACACATTCTGGAGACACAAAAGTCTTATCTTAAATATTGAAAACGGGGTAAAATAGGTGCCTTTTAAAAGAATACTTGATGAAATAGCACAAAAAGCAGAAGCACTAAAGTTGAAGATACAGAATTCTGTTGTGTTGATGTTATAATCGCCAATATTCACATGTGCACTTGCCCCAAGCACAGTTTCTCTTCTGTCAGTTGCTTGCTATCTGTGTTGTCAGGCTGCCACAATATATTAATGACCTATAGTACAGCGAGACCAGAGATCTTTATGCTAATATTTGTACAAGAGCTTAGAAAACCAACTGACATTGTTTTCCATTCATTCGGTTTTCCATGTTTTGTTAACACTAGGGGATATTTTTTGACAGGGTAAGCAGTGTTTTCTCTTGATATTTTGAGCTGCACTGCTCCTATTATTAAGATCTATCTCAGTCAATAATAAGTCTTGTACAGGATATACATTTATGAGTGGTTATATACTGTTGGTCTGCTACCTTTAATCAGTTTTACCTCAAGAACTCATTACACATTAAATGATCTCAGTGCGTACTGTAACTTATACAGCATGTTGTTATTCATGATTATAAACACGAATGGATTAACAAGAGCTCATCATTATGAGGAGTAACTGAATGAATTACCAAGAGCTCAGTTTTAATGTGAGTGCTATATGCTCATTTAATTTTCATTAGCGATTTGACTTTATTTATTAAATTTAATTCTGTTTTGATTGACTAATGAAAGTTTAATGGATGAAAGCAGAATTCTAATTTGTTTATTTCTTTGAATAGCATTGAAAGAACAACGGGACGGTTTCAATGGTGGTCCTGTAACTTTCGTTGGGAGTCTTAATGCAAAACTGCTGTTTAATCTTCTTTAAATAATCTTGGCTCGGTCCCATATGGTTAGTCCTCCAGGCAGCCCCTGGCATTTGATCTATCTTTTTTTAATTGAAGTTCATATTCAGATCTTCCTAATGAAGAAGGGGTTTAGAAGAAGTCTAGCCGAGAAGTAGCATATTCTTCTCTAGCTTAGCAGCCCTTGTGTAATCTTTTAGAAAATTGAATATACTGTACGACCGAAAAAATTGTAATAATAATCTCAGTTCAAGTTTCCACTCGCTCTCCATTTTCGAAAGTTAGAGTTCATTAAAGCTTTAGAATAGACACAATGCACTTTCCCTCGTCCATTTCAGCCTTGTTTTAAGAAGCTTCTTGGGATTTTTCTCATGAATTATTTATGATCATTCTTCAGTTCTTAGTTCATACATGGAATTTCCTCTGGCCCAGTCCTGTATTAGTGAATTAGTGTTTTTTCTAATACTTCCTTGTTTTTGGACGGGCACCCCAGGGTCTGTAGGGTTTCTCTTGAGCAGAGGGTATAAATAGTTCTTTGGCATCACCCAGTCGGGTGCAAGCTTCGCCCCTCACCTTCCCTGAAGCACTTGCCTGCTTCTGCAGCATGCTCACTGAACATTTAGATCAAGCGTTAGGACACTTAATGTTCCTTGTCTTACATGAAGAATACTTTCCTATACTACTTTATAATGCAACATCTCTGTACGCTGAGCAATGCCGAGTTGCAGAGCTGCAGCCTTAATATATGTGCATTTAAAACAGGTACAATTGTACAAGGTGGCATTTTGGCAAGGGTTATCAAAGTATTTGGTTGTATTTTGTTTTAATTTAATCACTTGATTCATCAGAGTTGACTGCAAAATCATCACAGAATAGGATGTTTGGTTTTCTCTCATCATCAACGCTAATTGCTTTCAGTGAAATGACAGTTTCTCAGATATTTAAGCGAATATTTCTTCTTTTTTATTATTTGAAGTGGAGGAAATTGAAATGGTGTTGGTAATTCAGCATCATTCAACATGATTAAGCTAATTGTGTTCTAGAGTCCTCAGAGAAGCAAGAGAGAAATCTGCTTTAAGACTGATGTAATTAGACATATACAGTACTTCTCATATGAAATGTAAAAGCTTATCAACACTTGATCACAAATAAGGATGTGCCGATTGACATGCTAGAAATTGGAGCAACCTGTAGTTTTTTGTTTCAGATCTATGTCTTGATTTGCATACAAACTGCACTGCAACAACTTTATACTACAAAGTCTATAAAAGATATGTTAAGAGAGATCTGAGAAGTTAAAGGTGGAGAATAGATGCACCTGAGAGAGACATGCTAATCCTACAGGCTTTTCATTCAGTCTGCGTACAGGGAGCTGCAGTGTCACATGGAAATGTCAAACACTGACGTAAAAATATGAGATACAGTCATTTTAAAGGATGGTCAAATGCTATTTCATGCATAGAGAGCTATTTACATTTAAATTGCTCAGATATTTTAGTTAATGGAGAAGTAATAAATATAGTTGATCATTTTAAATATTTAGGTAGAATTATTGACTCTAACTTAAATAAAAAAACACACACATTAAGAAGGTTTTCAAAAGTACTAGAGAGAGTCTGAGGATTTATAGAAACATTAGGCTTGAGTTACCTAAGGCTGCTGCTAATTTTTTTATGAATACAATGATTTTCCCTCACTTATCTTATTGTGTTACTAGCTGGTCCCACACGAACATTACAACATTAAAACCATTGTATGTTATATATAAACAAACTGTTAAAATTTTAGCTAAAAAGCCAAGGAGCTATCATCATTATAACTGTATTGCACAACATAAATTACTAACATTCGACAGTTTCTTGTTTTATACTGATGTGTGTTTAATGTATAAAATATTTAATGATCTTGCACCACCACCCCTCAAACAATGTGTGATTGTCGGCAAGGAAAATATAAGACAGACTAGGTCATCGGTTAGAGGTCATTGTTCAGTTAAACAGGAGAACTGCTTTTGGACAATCAGTTTTTTCAGTTAAAGCAGCAAAAAGATGGAATAAAATACCAGTGTATACCAGAGAGAGTACCACTTTTAATCATTTTAAAATTGTTCTTAAAATTTGGCTTAAACAAAATCAGATATGCAGCCACTGATTTGATTTCATTTTATTGACAATGATGTATTGTATGTATTGACCTATATGTGTAGATTGCATTATTTTTTATTATTCAATTTATTACAACTTCCTGCCCAGGGACTACAGATGTAAATTAGCTTTATAGCTAACTCTGGCACAACATGTCATGGAAATTTTCCCTGAATAAATAAATAAATAAATAAATAAATAAATAAATATATAAAATAAAATAAAATAAAAAAATAAAGAGTTGGGCTTACATGCTCAAGCATGGGCCAACTGTCAAAATATGATTTGGACATTTTTTGCTCCAAATCTTACTGCAGGTCGTAATGAATTTTGCTATCTTTTTTGTAACCAAGGACAGAATTTCTTTTATGGGCACTTCTAGAAAAGTGTGCGCATGACCAACACGAGTGCAGAATCATAACTTTCATACTTTAGAAATTTGTTTCTAAGTTTCCATTGTATTTTTACAGTAAAATTCTGGCAACCACAGCTCACTTTTTTTACTGTAGATTTTGTGGATTTTTTTTTTACAGCACAGGAAAATGTCCTGTCAGATGTGCTTCAAGAACACAAACCTGTTCAAAGCATTTTTTCTTAAGTCTACAGGATGCTTTATATCTGACCTAACCTAACTGATTATAAAATTTAAAGCACAAATCACATAAAGAGAATCTTCACATATTTTCTTCCATTGCAGGTTAAACATGCACACAATGCAATATTTAGATGCATATAACAGACTACAAGATATGATCATGTTTTTATAATTATATTTAGTTGTATTGTTTTTTTTTTTACATCTTTATATGTCTTTAATATTTACATATGTTACAGTAGCTAGTGTGCTAGCAGCTGCACTCTACACTTCAAAACACAGGTAATTACTTACTTCTAAGTGTCATTTTACAAGAAATGTTACTTAGACTGTCATGTTGTTGCCAAACTTCCACAAGCAGTTCCTCCAACAAACCCACACAGCAGCTTGGTTCGTGGTCATGCATCTTAAACCTCTGGATGTGCCTGCGTTGCAGATCTGGGGGTTTAAGATTTTATCTGAAAATGCTTTGCATTACCAAATAATCCAGGCCAAACATTGGAATTAACCAAGATCCTCGACAAGATTGTCACGAAGGGTAAATAGGGAATAAATCAGCCTAAAATTCTTGTTCTGTGAGGCTGGGTAAACACTTAGGTTTAGGATAAGGTTTAATGTTGGCAGCATGTTGGTTTCAAATGTGATAATGCTAATAATAAACTATTGTAAAGTGTTACAAATGTATAAACAAATGTATAAAGTGCTACATATAAAAGTGATACTTCACTTTAATGCAAAGAAATGACAAGGATCAGCGGAATATATACCATATTAATAACATACTATATAATATATATTTTTAAATATAGATGTTTTTTATAAGCTTAAATTTTAGTTTTTTATAAAATGTATATATTTTTATTTATTTAATCTCCATTTCAGTTAATAAAAACATTTATTTGTTAGTTATTCAGTTAGTTCATTACAGTAGTTAGTTAGTTAACAGTAACAACGCTGCTGCCATATTTCACACACTGTTTTACTATGATTAAGCTCTAGTCTGTTTGGACGCTGAGTGGATCCTCAAAATATGATAGTTAATGGGGCGGCAGTATTAAGATTGTCACATCGGTTCAGTGTCTGAGAGAAGATTGTAGACACAGAATCAATGAATGCCAAATGTGAACTCAAGAAGAGAAAGAGCGAAGCGGCGTATACGGCAGGCAGAGAAAATTGCATCCATCCCCGCCATAACACCCAGAAAGCCATTAAGACACCGGTGCCTTAACTAGATGAGCAGCAAGCTTTCCAAATGATAAATGACAAAACAGGGGACTAATATTGTCATCTGGAAGCGGATAACAGGTTTTTTTTTTCTTTTTCCATGTGATGTGATCGCTGTGATGGAAAGCTTTAAGCAGAGATTGTGGATTTCTGGAGCATATGTATTTGTTATGGGATGAATTTAAAGTGCAGATGAGAATGCTGTCGCAAACCGCTCTCAATAAAGCCATTTATAAGTTGAAACCTTGGTTATGGCGAAGAGAACATCAGTGTTATTCGTATATTTTTATTTATCTGTTTCCTACTGCTTCAGAAAAAGCATTCCATTCGTGTCAGTTGCTGTTGATTCATTGGAATAATTATTCTGTGGATTTATTAGCTCTGTTTATTTGGGCATCGTGTTTGTAAAGTTTTCCTGGATTACGTAAGAGACGGCTCTGGGAGATCAGGGGTGTGTGCTAGAAGAGATCAAAGGATTTGATGTGCAGATATTGGATTAGGACGAGGCCTGTTAATACAATAAGCTTAAACGGATGGCTATTATGGCACTAACAGGATAAGTGACCTCTCATCCTGTCTGGTTAAACCGGTAGACACAGGTTAGATCAATACGAAGTCTCGTCTCGCTGCGGCCTGTCGCTAATGTCATGTTCATGCCAGTTGGAGAGACTCCAGTTCTCATTTCAAAACCTTTGAAGCTCTGAGAATATGATGATGAATCTCATTGGCACCGAGCTCTTGGCTGAGGTACACTGTAAAAAATGGCTGTGATTTCAACAGTAAAAAACTGTAAAAATGCTACAGTAAAAATTCGTAACCTGGTTAACAGTATGTTTCCTTAATATATACGCAAATAACCGTAAATTGGCTTTCCCAGAATTCCCTGCATGGCACATCACTTTTTATGCTTTTTGTTGACATTACTATGGATCTTTTTAGTTGTTTCCTCACCAGTTATGTACATTAGAGATTGATGTTACATCTAATGTTGATAAACAATGTTTATTTCATAACTTTAATTTGATGTGTGTTACCATACTGGTGTTTAATAGCTGTGTGAATGACACTGAGCACCTTCTACTGATACACATCTCTGCTTGAGAGAATAGTTATGTGTGGTGAGGATTGGTTCACTATGTAACTTTCTCATCACCACCAGCATATGGCTGTGTTAAAGTGTCTGTGTAACAAAAGACGTAAAGATGTTAGTAATTCAAAATATAGACATAGTACATCTATGAATTAATTAAATATGGCAGTTTGCTGTAAAAATTAGAAATTACTTTTACGGTTTGTACCGTATTATTAACGGAGAAATACTGGCAACCACAGCTGCAGTTTTTTACCGTAAATGTTACAGATTTATTTTTGACAGTGTATCCTGGTCACTGCTATTTATTTAATACAAGTACAAATTTCACTGAATTCATAGATGTGGGAGGTATCCAGTTTTGAAAAAGTTTTTAAAATACTCATTTGAGTAATCAGCTGCAAAAAGTTTTAAGATGAAATATTGTTTTCTTTTAGTAGAAAGAGCTAGAAGAGTTTCGTTTGTGTTTTGTTAGAAAAATAGAACTCAATGCTGCATGTTGTATGTGTTATGGAGAAACAACAGCTGCACGAAGTCATAATATACCTCTGAGAAATGAGATATTTCTGTGAAAAACTATTTTTCTTAGTTGCATAATATGACATCTTGCAAAAAAAAAAACATACACAATCATTTTAGAATATTGTGTAAGAAGGACAACAGCAATATAAATAATAATAATAATAATAATAATAATAATAATAATAATAATAATAATAATAATCTAGTACTTTTTTATTATTAATAAAATAATAATAATAATAATAATAATAATAATAATAATGATAATAAAATTATTGTTATTATTATTATTATTACTGTATTATCAATCAAAATAATTTAATGATAATAATAATAATAATAATAATAATAATAATAATAACAATAATAATGATAATGATAATAATAATAATAACAACAACAACAACAACAACAACAATAATAATAATAATAATAATAATAATAATAATACTACTACTACTACTACTACTACTAATAATAATAATAATAATAATAATAATAATAATAATAATACTAATAATAATAATAATGATAATCAGGGGCGGACTGGCCATAGGGAGCACCGGGTGGCCTGGCGGTCAATCTGGCCTGCCACCATTACTCTGGCCTGCCGCGCACAACTACCAACTACCCCCCAGCCTCAGAACCCCCCCACCCCCCCCTCCCCCCCCCCCCCCCCCCGCCCCCCCCCCACGCCCTTCCCCTGCTCTTTACTTTCTAGATGGCATTACATGTGGCCTGGCAGCATGACTCTGGCCTGCCGCGCACATCTCCATTTTTTTGTGTACTTGTCAATTTTGAGATTCTTTTTTGTTCAGTGTGTTGTAAAGAAAATGTCCAGTGTTTATTTTTTGCACTTGTTATTATATAAATGTGTTTGTATTTCAAATATACTTTAATTCCTTGGTTTCGCCTGCACTGAGCCAAAAATCTCCACTTTTGGAGTATTTTATTAGTTATAGGTTATTTTCATATCTATATTCCTAAGGTTTTTATTGTGATATTTTTTCATAAATTATTTGATTATATGCATTTTATTCTGCAACAAAAAATAGAAAATGTGCCTTTTTAATGATTGTATTATTTTTTTGTTGAAATTATGGGGTGATAAAAAGAGACACATCGCCTCGCAGTAAGAAGGTCGCTGGTTCGAGTCCTGGCTGGGTCAGTTGACATTTCTGTATCGAGTTTGCATGTTCTCCCCGTGTTTGCGTGAGTTTTCTCAGGGTGCTCCGGTTTCCCCCACTGTCCAAAGACATGCGCTATAGGTGAATTGAATAAGCTAAATTGTCCATTGTGTATGTGTGTGAATGAGTGTGTATGGATGTTTCCGCTGTGTAAAACTTATGCTGGATAAGTTGGCGGTTAATTCTGCTGTGGCGACCCCTAATGAATAAAGGGACTAAGACGAAGGAAAATGAATGAATGAATGAAAAAAGAGAATCACAAAAAACCCTCTTATAATACTTTGACTCAACTATGTCAAAAAGTGAAACTCATTTACATATGTAAACATAAAATTTTTGAAAAGTTGTAGTACAAAAAATGTTTGCAGCTCTGTATATATTCAATCAACCTGGAAAGTATGGTGACAACTAATAATTTGTTTCCTTTTTTTTATGCCTGTTTTGTCTTGTTTTAAGAATAAAAGGCCAGTTAACCACTATGTCAGTTAAATATAACAAAATACATTTTTACAGATCTCAAAAAAAAGGAAAAAGTAATGTTTCAGTTGCGAAACAAGGTCGTTCACAATATTGAGCATTTCCATTGCACCTTTCAGGAATGAAGGACGGCACATTGAAGGAGAGAGAGTGAACTCTACCAGAGAATAACTGCATGCCACAGTAATTGATTTTTAAAAAGAGGAACATAATCCTTGAGCTCTGGCACATTCTTCTCTCTGGCAAAAGCTCGTTTCAAGTTAGCAGTGCTACATTCACACTGTTTTTGGTGATGGAGAAAAAGAGTGAGACAAAGTGAGATACTTAGTCAATTCTGGGTGTTGAGAAAGATGACTTCCATAGATTTCATTTTAAAATTATTTGTATAGCGTGTCTCGCACTGTAAAAAAAATCTGAATGCAGATAAACTATTTTACAACAATGTAGTTTTTTAAAGCATGCATTAATATTGCTGCATTATTTGACTATTTGCCAGATTTATATGTAATTGCATTGTTGCGGATGATTTTCTGTCAAACAAAGCAATGCCAAGATCACAGTTTGGTTTCCCTAGATGAAATGATGAAATAACAGCGCTGTGGGCTGCTTTGGATAGACAAATTATTGCATTTGGCAGTATAATGTGGTAGGACAGTTTTGTGCCTCATGCATTCTGCTATTTCTGTTTTCATTTTCATTTGTTATCTCTCTGAACATGGTTTAAATCAGATTTTTATCATCAAAAAGCATGTTGTATTTATTTCAAACATGAAATCGGATACAGTGTAGCATTTTTTTCTCAAATTCAGTTTGATACTTGAAAAAGGTAACATTATTTATTTATTTCAGGGTTTTATATTTTAAAGGTGCAGTATGTGCACCTAGTGGCTAAACTAAGTATTGCACTCCTGGATCAAAACAGACGCAAGCGCAGGTTGCCAGATTGAGGACAGGAGCGAGTGATTTAAACCGTGTTCTAAATAAAAGCAACGGCACGCGATAGAAGGAATATTTTCCATATTAAAAGGAGTTTTTGTCCTAACCAACACTCGAATTGATATATTAGAAACGGCTTCTATTTCTTCACAGGTGAACAACAGAAAACTGACAATAATCAACTCAGGTACAAATCATGTGCTTCATTCAGTGTTAAATGCTAATAATGTGAGTTTGAATGCCATTTTATATGACATTTATTGCCATACTACTGAAAACAGTTCACCTCAGATCTTGAAAATAAAATAAACCATTTAAAATGTAACTTTAGAACTAAACGCGTGATTCAGCATCTACATGTAATAATGTTAAAGAGATGTAATATATATTAATTAGATTAAAAACCTTACCATTTCGTGAGTGAGTGCATATTCTGAATGACTTTATTTAAATTTCTGTTGTGTTTCATCTGGTGCAACCAGCCAAATTGCTCATCATGCGTATCTTGTCACAAAGTGTGTTATTAGGACACAGGGTCACAATGTAACCTGCTCACCTAATGTTCACGTTCATAATATTTATATTATTTGCTAATTAATAACCTCATGTGGAACTCTGAATCTGCATCTCATTTCAGAGTTTGCTACTGTCCTCCTGAGGTCGCATTTCGGTCACAGACGCATACTTTCAGAGCCTTTCTGAATGAATAAATGAAATCCGAGGTTTTCCACCAAGGTAACCCGGGGTGCTGAAATATAATTGGTTAAACTGGCATTGGGTGGGTTAAAGAGACTAAAACAAAGACAGCGTTCCGGCACGTAACAGACATTTTCAAAGCAGAATATCTGACTTCAGCATTGTTTTTTAGATAAACAAGTATGTTCACTTAGCATGTTTTTAAAATATCTGCAAACATATTATGGTATTTTTATGCTTTAGAAGAATCAAAAACTTACATAAAGCACCTTTAAATGTTTACTGGATCCTGATTTAAAGTTTCTGAACACAGTTGTAATAACTAAATCAAATTGTACTTATCAAAACACTTGCCTAATTCATTTATTTATTTATTATTTTTTATTATTTATTTATTTATATTATTTATTATTTATTAATTATTTATCATTTATTATTATTATTATTATTATTATTATTATTATTATTATTATTATTATTATTATTATTATTATTATTTTTATTAAACCCCTACAGTTTTACAGTAGTACAGTGTTTTATTCACTCAAAAAATATTTTTGCTGCTTGTTCAAACTACTTATAATAAAAAAGCTGAAACAAAACAGTTCTTGAGTGTTTTTAGGCACAACTTAATTGTTTTTTGTTCAATCAACTTAAAATGATAAAAACATTAAATTAACTTAATCGATTTGCATTGAGACCAGATGATTGTGTGGAACCCAACGTTTTTTACAGTGTATGTACATCATATGATGGTAGTTTTATCACAAGCAGATACAGTAGTTTCATGTCAAGCAAAATTTCAGAAACGATCCAGAGTGAGCCTGAAAGCACTCTCTCAGTCTTATTAATCAGGTGAAAAAATGGCAGCATCACAGAGACACCTGCCAATAACTTGACAATAGGAAAACAGTTACTTCAATACTTCAGCTATTGGCCTTCACTAGGCTGCATTGATAGAGAAAGAAGACAGAATTGGAAATGTTAAACTTCAAAACTAGTTATTGAATTGTTATAATGAGATCTTCTGTTATTTTTCAAGTGAGTTTTGCACTGTAGCATTTGTTCAGTTCTTTGATGCATATCGATTGTTGCTGTGAAAACAGAAAGTATCTTTTTTTTGTACTGAATTGACATTTTGCGCAATTTAATCAATTTCAAGCAGAACAATTTGTCCTTGTTTGCAGCCCTTGTTTACCCCTCCATTTTTTGTTATTGTCCTTTTCCATCAGCCAAATCCCAGAGCCTAGTGAAAAGTGCTGAAAACCCAAGTGTTCAGCATAGTCTTTGTCAGTGGTAGTTAATGTCAGCCACAGATGAATGACTTCTATTAATTGGATTTAAAGACAATACCGACTAGTAAGTGGACTGCTCATAAATCATGAGGACTTTAGGTGCAGCATAATGAAACTGATGAAGAAGTTTGGCTGCAGAAAGCATTCAGTGGCTCTGAATCTTAACTAAGAAGGGAACTGAAGTTGCATTACGAGAATGAAACACAGTGGTTCAAGCTATCTTATGTGACACTTACAAACCCTTTTTAAATTGTGAGCTGGGTAAATTGCCCTGAAGTAGGACATGTTTTGCATTTTAGATTCTGTGAAATTTAATATGTTAGCCAAAACTTTAAATCTAAACCCAATTCTGTTTAAAAACCACAGGATGTGAACTGTCAACTATAAAATGCAGACAAAATACATTCGTAATAGAAATTATTGATATATTAGTGCTCTTAGGGCAAATCTTCTGATGTGGGACAGGTTGAGATAAAGGGCCAAAATCTATTTAATTCAAGTGCAATAGTAAAATGTTTGTGATTCTGGATGGGTTAAACATGGATAATTGAACATTATCAGACACATAATACAACTTGATGCATTGATGCATTTATTTTAAATACATTAAGTAACTGTTATCATTGACTTATGTTGTTATGATAGAAACATAATTCCCTGTCGTTCTCCCTTCAATCATTAGATGCACGAAATAAAGAGGAATGGCTTTATTAGCTTAACATTTTTTTCTATTCCATTAACCTAAACCTTCACCTAAAACTGCCAAGACCTAAAGATTTCTACTATTTTTGATTTTGAAAGAACTTCATTCACTATGATTTACACATTTGCTTCACACTTGCGACCAAAAATGTCCCCACAAAATCTAAATTTTTGGTATTGCTGAACATAGAGAACAGACACACACAAGAAACAAAAAGAGGCTTCAAACCATCCCCTAAGTATAAAAAAATCCCATTACCTTAAACATCACTTCAGTAACAGTGTTCTAATATCACATACAGTAACAACAATAAATCCATGTTAATAATCATCTTTGTCTCGTAATCCATGCCTCGCCACTAGGGAGGCTCATAATATCCGATTCACCATTAACCGAAAGGGTGCGTTTTTAACCAAATAATGGTATCAGTTAAACAATGAAAAAATATGATGTTTATTTTTCTAATTGGCTGCATAAATGTGCAACACATATTTGTAGGATGGTAACAGGTGCAACCACTTGTGCCTACAGACATATTTTGCCAAAGAAGCAAAATGAAAGAACAATATTGCTGGTTACAGTTTGACACAGACGTGTTGATGCCAAACCAGTGCTGATGCTGATTGCCTCTGTCCTGGATCCGCGTCATAAACACTCCTGTTTATTTGCACAATAGGAGAAAGAAACTGCAAAACAAAACTTTCTGAAATGTGTGCCGCTTTGGGAACAAGCTGGCCACGTTTGGGATTTTCTCTCCATCAGAGCGCGCACCAGCACCGTTCATAAACACAACAAATAGGCTATAGTTGGGATGATTTAGTGTACAACCAACAAACAAACCTTTTTTTTCCCCATTTGGGAAATTACAGATATTATTAGTTCTTATAAAATATTATAATATATATTATAATATAAAATATATCCATTTATTCGTTTATAACTTAATATACGAATCAAACAAATCCAGACACTTAAGACATAATCTTTAAAATAATGACTTCTGTTAAAATGTTGACAGAGGTTTGTGATATAAGAATAACAGTGGAGCATTATTAAATGAATATTTTCCATGGAGCGGTCAATTTGAGGTAGCCTGCTCTCTTTAGAACCTATGCTGGTTCTTAAAAAAGATTCAGTCAGTGTTTTATTTTGTAATCTAAATTTGTAATTTAGGTGAAAAATATCAATGGCAGGACTATTTATTTTATTCTTTTTTATTTAGTTTATTCTTTTTTTCTACGCTGTTGGAAACACGGCAGCTGTGTGAAGATTAGAGCTGTGAACCTACACTGGTCTCATAGTTCGGTTTGGTTACGATTATCATGCCATCGATTCGGTTCAATTCGATATCTCGGTGCATTGATGATGCTTTCCATACACAATTTTATATTTTCTTCACATCACAGCAATTCTTGTATTAAAATGTATAAATATATTTATATACTATTTGTAACACAATTTTGTCCTTTAATACAAACAGTCAGATATATAAACTATACCTTTAAACAACACAAGCATTTATAGCAAATAAACAAATATAAATATCCTGCTTACTTTCTTAACCTTGTCTACCAAGTTCTTTCTTACACCCCTTTGATTGGTCACACGCTCAACAGAAAGGGCTGCAATTGGCTCTTACGTGCTGGCACTCTTCACAGATGAGTGACACTGATAAACGGCAGTGGCGATCACAGCTGATCCATGATAGACACTGTGTAGAAAACTCTGCTGACATGCGCTTGTGTTTGTATCCAGAAGTATCGCTGTAATAGCCAAGAGGAGAGGAAAAATCATGCCAGCAGGTCAAATGAGCCACAGAGAGAGAGAAATGGAGTTTACTTTCATTCTCTCAATCGCAGTAAAATAGGGGCTTCTGCTGTAAGTGTCATTGAAAGACTATCCAGCAAACACACACACAGTGAAATTGTGCAGTTTCTACCTTTTTTAGTAGTTCGAGCACTGTAAACACTCGCGCTCACCTCCCTCGCTATAGCAAGCTACGGCGACATAGCATATTAACATATTAATCTGATTAATCTAAAGGTTTATATTTGGTATAAACAACAAGTGGCAGTTGTTGGTTGACAAAATTATCCGAAATGAGCATCCCTACTTGCCACACATTTTTGACTTACTGAAGTACTTACAAACATTAATCATTAATCATTCAGCTGAAAGCGGGACAATCAGAAATAAATTAGATGACAAATATAAAATATATAGTTTAGAAATACAACATTCTTATGTTTTGAGGGACAAACATTCCAAATATTAGACCAGAAAGTAGCAGGACTGTTTTGTTTACAATTTATTTATACACTCAAAAAAGATTTTTTGCTGCTTGTTCAAATTTACAATGAGCTGAAGCAACACAATTTATTTGGGGACAATTTGTATGTTCAGTCCACTTAATCGCTAATAGTTAACTTAATCGATTTGTGTTGGGCCAAAATGAATGAATTGTGTGGAACCCAACAAAACTCTGTCACTGACCTTTGGCTTGTTTTTGGAGAAGGTGACTTTTGTTTTATGATTGCTCTGCCCTCAAATATGCCTGGACATTTGAGAGGTCATATTATTTTAATCACAATACACCACAGCTTTGACCAACACATAGTTTTACTGGCATTGTATTTATAGAAGAGCTACAAGCCCTGGACCTTAGATGACCCACAGTAGTGTCCCACTTTAGGGCAATTTACCCTATGTTTTGTTTACTTCAGGTTTGAAAGTTAATGGTATTGATCTTGAAATAAATTTTAAGTCAAGAATTGGCATCAAATACCTTTCATTTACAAGAAAATAACAAAACATTTAACATGCCCATTTCCACCATTAGGGCAATGATTAAGAAATTCAAGTCAACTGGAAGTGTAATCAATCATTTAGGCAGAGAATGTGGGTACATTTTGTTTACAAACTGTTAGGAGGGTGAATTCAAGAGTCTGGAAATCAAAGCTGCAGAAGTTAGTTAGGACTTTCTCCAAAACTATAATCCAATGTCTCCTACATAAGCACAAATAATTTGAAAGGATTTTGAGAAAAGGAAAAGCTTCTACTCTCATACAAAAACGAACTCAAGCATCTTTATTTTTTTTTCATTGCTTATATTTACCGATGCTGTTAACTTTAGTGAAGGCAGCTGTACAAGTAACCAAAAAGTTCTGTGAGTCAGTAAATCTCTCTATGAATTTGGCCACACAACAACTTTAAGTTGTTTTGGTCTACTTCCTTTGTGAAATGGACGAGGCATATATCCAGTAAATGGCTTGTACCTTGAGGAAGTAGGTCACCACTGTAAATATGCCAGCAGTAGCGGCTCCAACCGTTGTAGCTGTATTGATCATCCAGCCGCGGCCTCTGGAGATCCAGCTCAAAGGTTTTGTTTTCCCTCACTAAATAAGAGAATGGAATTGTGCAGCACTGATGCACTACTTACAGTTCCTTCTGGGTCTAGTCTTAGAAAAAGCTGAAAATGTCTCTGAACTGCCGTTTTCTTCTCGTCATTACTGAATAGGCACATTTACTAGCACAGTGTCCTGAATGTCTGTCTGTGAGCAATGATTGACTGGTATTCTTAGTGTTCTTTCTATTCCGGGAAGTCTTTGTACAGTTCCTTCATTCTGATGGCACTGAAATCACACAAGAATGCTATGGTGACCTTTCAGGATATTGTATTAACTATTAAAAAAAGTGTATAATGGGTCTTTAACCTTTTGTCTGAACTTGGCTTTAGTCTTGAAACATGAACTTATGTTTAGTATTGTATTTTTGTCAATTAAAAAATAATATATAATACTAATAATAGATTAATGCATTCGTATATTCAAAATTCTTATGAAAAGTTAACTTAAGGGGTGTAACGAGACACTTACTCCACGAGACGAGACGAAACACGAGAATGAGTCGAGACAAGATTTTTACACAATGTTTTTAAAGAAATCTTCCATGATGAAATATATGAATAGAGAATAGTTTTTTATTCATCTAAACTAAATAAAATCACAACATGCAAAACCGTTTAGGTGCTTTTTAAATCAATCTTCAAAGTTCTATGCAGTAAAGGGCATGCAAACACTGCAAAATATTTTTCTTATATATGAATTTAAAATATTATTTTAAATATAATTTTATACATTAGCAAAATATTTGCAAATATGAATGGAAAATTGATTTTTTATTAAAAAAAAAAAAAAACAATTTAGGTGCTTTTTAAATTAACTTGTAAAGAATGGTATTTTAGTGCTATTTTAATGAATTATATGCAGCAAAGGATATGCAAACAATGCAAAATATTTTGCTATAAACTACTGAATGCTTCTCCCCTGTACAGTTTCATGTGATTTTATGTGAAGCTGCTTTGACACAATCTACATTGTAAAAGCGCTATACAAATAAAGGTGAATTGAATCGAATTGAATTGAATTTCACATGAGAAATTGAACTCCTTTTCACACATTGAGCTTAAATTTTTTTTAATAATTTTTAGTATTTAATTTTTTTTTGTTTCAGTTTCCTTCAGCAATATTTCATGGCCCCTCGATTAACTCGCAACTGGATGAGAGTGTGAAGTAAGGACTGATAGGAGAGAGTAGTTATAATAGTGTTTTAATAGAGTTTGAACTTTTGGCTTTACATCGCATCCGGTGAGTGACTCGGTTCAGATTCATCAACACGCATGATCGCATTCATCCTTAAACTAAATGTCCTAAAGTATGGATATATTTTACAAGCAAGTATTCTGACAAAGCAACGTGAAGCAGATGCTTTACAAAAGTTACATGTAAGGGGGAAAACAAATCAAACTCAATGAAACATTTGAGGGCACATCGAATCAACTTAACGGCAGAGGAAGTATTGTCTTTGACAGCTTGCGTCATCATCTGGCACTTTCACTGGGTACTAGGCTTTGGCGGTAATACAGTAATATGGTATACCGCGGGATCTAAAAATAGCAACGGTGTCAGTTTCAATACCATCATACAGTAATAAAAAACAATGCACTTATATAGGAGACAAATATTAAATATAATTTATTTATGCCTAAAAATACGTATGCGTGATTATCATCACGGGACAGTGTGGAGGAGAGAGAGAGAGAGAGGTGAGGTAAGATGGCGAGTCGCGCACCAAGTGACCTGGTCTCTAAAAAGAACACAACCTCTTCTGTTTGGCAGTATTTCAGGTTTCGACTGAACAAGAAGGGAGATGGGGTAAATACGATCTAGAGGTCTGCATTCCCGCTGCTGTACCGGGGGAGCTGTGGGACCTGACCAGATTTCTTGCGGTGCGGGAATAAATTTCCGAATAAAGCGCTGGAACGATCGGTAACTCTGGTGTAGTTTGAACGGGAGCATGCAGTCTAACAATATCGCTCCTGAGTGAGCGAGCGAGCACGCAAGCATCCGCGTGGATACTGTTTATGTGTGTGTCTGTGTATGTGTGTGAATGAGAGAGCATGATGCTGTGTGTCGCTAGTTTGGTGCTGTCTATGTGTGTGTGTGTGTGTGTGTGAATGAGAGAGAGAGCGTGATGCTGTGTGTCGCTAGTTTGGTGCTGTCTATGTGTGTGTGTGCGTGAATGAGAGAGAGAGAGAGAGATGCTGTGTGTCACTAGTTTGGTGCTGTCTGTGTGTGTGTGTGTGAATGAGAGAGAGCGTCCCTCGCAGATCTCTAATACGAACAAGACAAACAGGTGACTGCAAATCTAAGGTCGCTTATTTCAGTATCTGAATGGTTTAGGCACAAGCCAACAGTTTGGTGACGCTGTCTGAGCCTTACATAATTTTTTTTTTATGCACAGTAATACCATATACAGAGGTAAAATAGGGAGGAGGTTTGACGGTATCAGAATTCAGAGACCGCCCAAGCCTACTGGGTACATTTGCATGGACACCAATACTCTGATTTTAATATGATTAAGACAATACTCTGATTACCATGTAAACAGTGTTTTGATTACCTTAAAGAACCACAGACACCCACTTCACAAAATGCTGAGTTTTTTCTTTCCATTCAGCGTGTGTTATTAAATTCCATTAAACAACACTCTTTCACCAGTCCTTACTTCATATTCTCATCCAATACCTCAGTTTGCCATGGGGCATGAACAATATGTTGCTAAATGAAAGTGAAACTGACAAACTGCAGTTAAAGAATCATCTGAAATTACATGAAACTCCAGAGGTAATGTGGAAAGCGTGGTGACGCAATGATGTCAATCAATCTATGTGCTATAACATGTAAAACGGGACCATAAAAAAAATATTCAAAAAGCAACTCATGTAAACGCCTTAATCATAAAATTGTCTTATTCAGATTAAGGCAAATCTTTCGATTACTGATGTCCATAAAAACGTAGTCACAACCCTAGAAAAGGTGTTCCTTTCTTTTGATGACAGCCTTCCCACAGGTTAGTAGTAAGCTAATGTAATGTTAATTGCATAATGCAAATCCTAAATTCATGCTAACTAACAAATGATTAAAAGAAATAAATTAATGCAATTCAATTCAAATATATACAATATGAATTGATGCTTTAAACTTTATTAATATTAAACATTTAAAATGGTACAAATTTTTTTTGTCAAATAAAATATTTTTCTAGAGTCATCCACCATAATTGTGTGGCTCAAAAGTATCGGTTCAGACACCATTTTAGCACTGGTACCGTTTTAAAAGTATATGTTTAGCATTGTTATCGAAATAACCCTAAGCATACATATTTTTCCATACTTCATTTGTGCAGTTTCTCAAAATATCTACAGTTAATCAAAATACCTTCTGTGTATATAAACATTGAAGCCGATTTCCACCTTACTTGTAAAAAAGTTAATAAGTAAGGGATAAAGTACATCCACAAAAAAAAAAAAATAAATAAAAAACAGCATGACAGACGAGCAGAAACATATGAATGTGGATGTAATGTGGATGATTCGAAGTTCCAAGATGAGCCTGTGTTATTAAGAGGATGTTAACTGGAAATAACATATCTTGGAATGTTGCGATCAGAAGCAAGTATTCCAGACAGCCACCATGTAATAAAGAAAAATAAATCCTACGATTGGGAAAATCAAAGTTATGCAGGAGTCATGCAAAATATGAACCAGTTACCCTTTTTAAGGGTTAAAGAACTTTTAAATAGGAAATATAGTTAATATATATATAGTTGCATTTAGAAACAGACTGACATTTGAACAGTAGTGTGTATGTAAACATATTTGGAGTAAACACAGTAAATAAATGACATTTATGATTAGCAATTTAAGCAAAATGTGTTTGCGTGAGCTTGTCTAAATCTATATTTACACTGATATTACTACAAACCCAGCCCTCAAGTTAATATGCGCTACATAAGGCACACTTGAAAAAGATTGGCTTGTGTATTTGCAAAAAAAAAAAACTAAATACATTGTTCTCCTTTGTCTTACTGGCACAGAATGTGTTGCCTGCATGTTTCCAATGGGCTTTCAGTTTTGGCTGAATCAGCTAAAAATGTTTTGTTTTGTTCTGTCTGTCTCCCTCGTCTCTCTCAGCACTTTGTACAAAACGTGTCTTTTGGACTTAATTCAGAACTGATGGTCAGAACCGAAAGTCTGCTTTGGAGCTTTCAATCAGAATGATTTTGTGCTATAGGCCTTCTGCTCAGATATCTCTCCAGCTGGCATCGGGAAAGGGGTGCATGTGGCCCAGTTAAACCCCAGGCTTTTGGTGCGGCCACAGAATGATAAGGCCGAGCCAGTAACAAGCCCTCAAACCTCTTGGCCCGAACTCCAATTACACTGGAACCTAGCTATAAGTGCTCAGCATGGACATGAAAGCCAGTTTAGCGGGGTATAATTTCACCGCGGCCATCAAGACTGCCCCAGGCTTCTGTTGGGGTCATATTTATGACTTGTTCAATGAAAAGCGACCAAAGCAAATATACACGGCTTCATGGATTCCCTGTTCGACTGTCGCACATCCATGTACACTTTTCAAGAATATCACCCTCATTTGAAACACAACTAAAGTATTTCAATCAATTCCTGAGCAAAGACAAGGTTCTGTTTTTTATAGAAAGGACGTGCAATTTTCAATGACAAAGCTGGAGAAGGCGATCAAAGTACCTTCTGGGATCTAGGATTATAGCTGTTCAGAAAAAAAGCTTGCCAAGCTGAAATCTCGCTAATTATTAATTACATACCCAAGCACTTGGCTCTGGGGCACGGCATATTTTCTGGAAATATGTTGTTCTCGGAAGGCAAAATACAGCATTTTACCCTACTAAGTAGTGACAGGCGCTGATACTGCCATCTTATGTTCAGCAAACAGCCTGATAAGGGCTTTCGAATTGTAAAAGACTGTCAGGCAGATAAAATGCACAATGCAAATGTGCACAATGCAAATGCGCTCTGGAGTGTAATTGCTGTCTCATAGTCTGAGCCTCTGTTAAGAGGTTATTAACTCAAAATAATCAGCTGAAACCATTGACCTCATACAGTAGCACTTTACAGTGATTAGCAGACTTATCTAACAGCTACTTTGGAAATATTTAAGTCTAAATGTAATTACCTCTGGTGTATGAGGGATTGCATTTTTTTTCTTTGATGTAGTAGTAAATAATATTTATACTAGTGTTTTGTTGACTTTAAAGGACAAGTGCTCAACCTTTAGGGTCATGACCCTGTATAGGGTTGCCAGATATTACATTTACAGTATCTATGAATTAGCCTCCCACTGTAAAAACCAAATAGTCAACTTTATTAAATAAAAGGAGTGTAGTTAACTCAAAATTTACTGAAGGTTAATTCTACTCATTTGAAAAGAGTTTGAACTGTGTTGAAGGTAATAAGTTAATTAAATACCTCATTACTTCAACTTAAATGGAGTACGTTCACAGTACTCATATAGATTAGTTTTTTAACGTACATGGTTTGTACAATAGCCATCAGTCTCCTCAAATGGTTTGAGTTGCCTTAACTTATTGGGTTTTACAGTACTCAGTTGGTTTGAGTTCTATAAATTTTTTTGGGTTTTACTTTGCTCAAATTGCTTCCTTTATGCGAATGGATTAAGTTCACAGTACTTACTAGGATTAGTTTTTGAACTTAAATGGTTTGTTGCAATCGGTTTCCTCAAACGGTTTCACCTTAATTTTTTGGGTGTTTATAATGTTGTGGTTGTTTTAACATAATTTTACAGTTGTTTTCAAGTCCAATGGCATGTGGAATATGTAAAGCATCAATTATTTTTTTAATGAAAAATCAAAAGAAAAGCAATGTTTAAAAATACATTTTTTTGTGGCTTTCGAGTAAAGGAGGTGCTTTATTGTGTTCTGCTTTGTTAAATGTTTTAATCAGTTATTGACTCCTGTGTTTTTTTCCTTATGACATTCTAGTTAGAATGAATTGAAGGTCATTGGAAAATTTTAAACTTGGTTCATGGATCATTTACGATATTAACAGCGCAGTTAATCCTGGGTATCCGTGGAATGAAGTAGGCTGTGAATATCACTGAGTCAGTATGTGGCCAGTAACTGATCGTTTTAGAATGCTGCTTAGTATTTTTATGGAGACATAATGGATACATTCTTAAACAGTGTTTACTTTAAAAAGAAATCCACCACAGAGTTTTTTGTAAAATAAGAGTAATGCACTGTACTTCATTTTTATTGTTTTTTGACTGCTGTTTTTAGTTTTAATGTAGTAGACAAGAAAGAGTGAAAATATGACTACATGAGTAAGGTGTTTCTTTGCCCTGTTACCAGCCAAGCTATCTGCAGCCATTTAACATCAGAGTCAAATATGGCATTTTTATCACAATCTGTGAACTTGCTCTGTATTGGATTTCATTTTTTTTTAGAGCTCTGTCTCTAGTATCTCTGTTAATGTTGGATATACAGACTCATTTTTCAACACACGTTATATTTTGGAAAATAAATTTGTGTGCATCTCTGGAACAGAAATCAGTCGGTGTCAGTGAATAATTTACATTACATTATAATCAGCATTACTGTCAGTTTTGATTAATTTAATACATCTGTGTTGATTATGTACATATGTGGTGTCCCAGCCTATTGACCTTATTGTTTAAGTATGAGCGGGTGCCGCCATTGGAATTTTTTTGGCTTGACACTTTTGGTCTCATTCACTTTCGTTGATTTTTAGACATTAAAAATAGCTCATCATGGTGATTGATGTTGCAAACTGATATGTTTTTATTATATTCTTCTTCTTTTTATGTAGTCATGAACACACTTGTTTGTAGAGCAAGTAGTTTAACCGTTTTCTGCCGTTAATTATTGCTAGTCATTTCTCCCATAGGCAACATTAAATCAGAAGTTCTAAAACAATCATGAAAATGAGCGCACTTCCCCATTGAAGAATAAAGTCAATAGACTGTGCATGTGTCTGTGTGTGTGTGAGATGTGTTTTAGGTGCAGGTTGGAGGCAATGTAATTTGTACACAGGTACCAGTGGTTTAGATGCAAATGTAACAATGGATGTTTCTCAATTCCTAGAACGCAGAGAACGGACTTGTGCTTTCATGGAAAGCAGTCCTGCTAATTTACCTCAGAAGAACAAACTCAGAAGACTGTGAGAACACAGAATGCATCCTTTGATAAACAAGATGCTGTTTTTTTCCTGATGAAAATGATTTAAACATTTTTATTACAACATTATTACAACATTCATACAACGACTTATTGTTTTTTTTACCTTTTCAATATATATGACATGTGCAAAAGCCTTAAAGGACTCAACAATAAGGACTGCCCGATAGTCCAGAGTTTAATATGGCTGCGACTGTTTGTTGATTGCGTGCAGGTGCTTTCACACCTAGAAGTTTGTTTCAGAACCTGTCTCATTTACCCAGTTAGCATTTTTTGGCATATGTGAATCCCACAATCGCGCTCAGATCTGCACCAAATCAGTCTGTCCCAGATCGCCTGAATTAAGGTGGTCTCAGTTCGATTTCAACGAACTCTGGAGTGGATCGATTGTAGTGAGAAAGCAAAACGATCCAACGAACTAGCGAACCAGGCTATATCACAGTGTATTATGGTTGTATAATAGCCATAGCCTATATACGGCTAAATAAAGAGAGAATTATGAGTAGGACGGTAGTATGCCATTCCTATAAGGGGGATTGGGGGTTTGGGTGGGGTGTGTGTCTAGGTGTCTGTACTATGCACCGGGTTTCGGTAGCTGCTGTGATTGAATATTATACCAAAGTCGACGATCCGGGTGTGTTATAGATTGTACCAAAAAGCTGAGGACTGGAATTATGTCCGTTTTCCGTTAGAAATAACAAAACGGGAGATGGGTGAGAAATACAGGAGACTCCCGGGAAAAACGGGAGTGTTGGCAGGTATGCTATCCCGATCAGGCCATTAGAAAAAATCCTTACATTCCTTACAAAGATACTTTTGCACAATATATTTTATTACGAATTTCACCAAATAAATAAACTGTCACATTTAGGGAAACTCCTGAGGTAAAAAAGTTCTATCTTTGAACATGAATAATATGAAGGTTTAAACATGCTATCCAGCCTCCTTTATTTCGCTGCAATGACTTCTGGGACTTCTAGAGCAAGTACTGCGCGCAAGTCTGCATTTGATGCATCCTCGATGTCAAGAGCACATCCAGGTCTTTCATTCATCCTCTATTCTTGCGGTCTTGAGTTTTGGAACAGAATTTTTTCAGTTGATGATGACATGAGAACATATGATGTTAAACGAGAACACAAGGATGCAAAATCGCTTAAGAATGCTTGTTGAGAAACAGCCACATTTGAGAAACACACACATGCACAGTTCGCTGGTTCTGAGCGAATGCCTTGACATGGAGCTTGTTTACCTGCATTGACCATCCCACCCCAGCCCAGAATCTTCTTTTGGTTTATTTTATATTACTTAGAATTTTGTTATGTCAAAATAAAAGGATTTTTGTCCGCTGTGGTTGCGTCTAGTGCTCCTTTTTGTTGCAGCTTAATACAGTAGCCAGCTGTAACAACATATAATATATTTTACATGATGAACATAAAAAATGCATGTATGCTTACAGATGTAGAGATGCAGTGTACTCAGTGAACTGGTATCCTCTCTGCAAACACAAAATGCTTTTTTAAACCTTTTTTTTATATAGAGGTATATACCTGCTATTGGCCTTGAAGTATAAAGTGAAAAGGGAATGGCAGATTGAAAGGTGTTTCAAAAGCAGTGAGAGGAAACAGCACAATTTCACAGCAGTTTGCTTCCATCCTGGAATAGAACATTGAGAAGAGAGATTGCAAGAATAAAGATAAATGCTTTCATATCGCTAAACTATCCAAACATAGAGCCAAAATGTTTTGAGGGGCTAGCCGGCTGATCTTTTCCATTTCTAGCCATCACTTTGCTTCTCTGAGAGCAGAGTTGTTTTCAGCTGTGCTATTGATAGGCCTGGTTTCATGGCACCCTCAGCAGGACTTGGCAGAAGTGTGTGTGCCCAGCTCTAGGGCGGTGCTTCCGGCTGCTGCTCATTACCTATGGAGGTAGTGGTGTGAGATTGCCTTCCCCTCGGGTTGGCCCAGCTTCAGTGGTTTCACATGAAAGCCCCGGTTTGACTGCGGGTGATGGCAGCTGGGAGCCGCAAACAAAAGGATCCTTTCTGTCTTCGCTCTGTCTCTCTCAGCTGGCCCTTTTATTGCCAGGGCTTTAGTCCGTTTGGAAGTCAAATCTGTTACATGGGTAGTGAGAAAGATGGAATCCGGTTGCCTGGGTTGAGCAGGGCACATATGGGAAAACTTTGTCTGCAAACTCAGAGCTACAAATCCCAGAATGCACCTGATATCCAGCACTTGTTTGGCTAATTAAAGGAATAATTAACGGAGCGATTTAAACTATGTCATCATCTAATCAACTTTTATTCTTCTTCAGAACACAAATGAAGATATTTTTAGACAAATCTGAGTGATTTCAGTTCATTCACTGAAAGTCTGTTTACCCAAAAAATAGATCTTGGTATTTATTGACCGAACACCATTGTCAATAACAATAAAAAAAAGTTTGGTATGAAGTTTTGGTATGAAGCGCTATAGTTTCATTAAAATGTGGCTGCTGAACACGCGTCTTGGAAGCAATGCCAACAAGCTTACAGTGTAAATTTGTCATTTCCAGTGGAGGCGTGTGACTTGCACAACACGCACATGGTGTGCAAGCTGCACACGTGACGTGCACGTATTTTCCAGGTACACCTGATTAAAAACATAAACTTTTCAGAATGCCGTGAGTGCACCACGATTCATGTAAGTAGAACTAACCAATCTGCTTCACAGTTTGCATGGAATATATACACATTTCAGTACTAACGGCAGACTAATTACCTCAAAAACAGCGCACTCAAACACTGCAGCGGTTTTTACTTTTCTCCATACATTTGCATTGGAGCTGCAGCAATAGTTTGTCTGTTTGTCATCCTCTGAGAAAACGGTTGATGATCGCCTAGTTATGAAAGATGCCTGGGGAATGCGAGTACAAAGCGCATTGAAAATGGTGAAGGAAACCACGAGCTCGCTTGTCACTTCAGTTAGAAAAACAATACCGATGAAAATGAGTGCCGTATAGAAGCAGTGATGAGATTGTAAATAAAAAAGGGTGTAAGGATGTTGCCAGAGTGGCTTTTTGGTTTCTTTTCTTGGGCATCCCAGCCACTAGCACCCCATCTGAAAGATTTTTTAGCATTGTGGGTAATGTAGTCATTCAGTTTAACAATTTGTAATGCTGCAATATGTATCTGAATAATGATGGTCGGATCCTTTACTTGAAAGCTCAGCTTTGATTATCATATTTTGTTTTGTTTACAGAGTTTGAGATTTACTGTATCATTATTATTGACACCTTACAGATGTTGATCTACCTTTACCATTGCACACACTTTGTAAAATTTTATTTATCAAGTTTAGGAGTCTCTTTAATGCTTATGTTTATTTTATTATAAAGAGATGGGATATTTTGTTTAAATATTTTTATTTTTGACTTAAAACTATTTGTCTTGGTAATAATGGTAAATTAAAATAAAATGGTTAAAATAAAATGGTTAAATTAAAAAAAATTGTAATATTCCTAAATGTATAGTTAAAAATATTCAGCAATTATCGATACCAAATGATATGAAACATGATATCTTGATATATTTTTTTTGCATTATCGTGCAACCCTACAGTACTTAATAGGATCAATAGATTTATTTTTTGCTTTTATTTTCATGTACACATTGATCAACGAACACAAACAGAAGCTCAACTATACTTACATGATGCGTGAAAACAAACCTTGTTGGTTTTAGATGCTTAAATGTGCCATGTGACACAGGAATGAACCTCATTGGTTCTTATGTATCAAGCAAGCATGCTTGAGCTTCCATATGAATTTTGTAATCATTTGTAGATTACATGGATATGGGGATTTGAACTTAAAACTACAGCATATCTTAATATTTTCTGGTAGACAAAAAGTCTGAGAGACAAAAAATCCTGTATCTTCAGCAAAAAATATTATTTTTCAATTTATTTTATTTTATAAACAAAAGTGTGGTAGTAATCTGGATCACACACACAAAACTATCACACACATGATATTGTAGTACATGTATTTACTACACTGACCAATTGTAGTTATTATTAATATTACAGGAAAACTAATTCTTATCTTGGGGAGATTTTTTTTTATCAGTTTATGACGATCTACAGTATAGATATCTCCATCTCTAGTCACTGATCAGTCTAAAGAAACATTTTATAAGGTCCATCTACCACCTCCCTCTGTTTGGTTTCTCTTCTAGTTGCCTTCGAGTCTCAGCTTGAAACTTACTTGTTTGTAATGCACTTTCTATGAAATGTATTTTTATTTTTTAAATGTTCTTCAGTGTATCTTTTTTTAAGTGACCTTAGGTTTGTGGGGTAGTGATTTATTTTTCCTCTTCTTCGGTCATTAAATATGAATCCTGCTCTCAAAACTGCCCTACTCGTCACAAAGATATTTTGAAAAATTTCTCCATAAAGGTTGATGGGTCCGGTATTGTTTAGTCCCCAGTGTTTTTCAAAATATCCTCTGTTGTGCTTTGCAGGGAAAAAAAAGAATAAAAGTCAAAGATGAGGGCGAGAAAACAACTGTTTTTTATACACTGAATAGACTTGTTTTGCTTCACAGACTTGGATTTAATTGGTTATTCATTTAGCAAGTTAATTGTGGGATCCAGCCGGTGCTTTTTAAGTGATGCACAAATGTTTGTGTGCATGTGTTCCTCGATTCAATATTCATGTTCAACCTGCCATCGAAGTCAAGGCTGATAAATTTATTTGCTCTCTTCTACTTTAATCCATTAGGTCTTTTTCACACCACAGACAGAAGCAATGCATTTTTAGTTTGCCTCCTGCACAAACAGGTTCCAATTTTCACACTGCCTGCATAAATGCACTGCTTATGTAGGCAGAAACACTGTCAGTATTAAAGCACAATGTGATGTTGTTGCAGTTAAGCTGCCCTAGACTGTTCATTTATAACACTGAGCCAGAGTCATATTTCTATTTTCACCGCTGACTAAAATTGCTTCTCAAAATTCTTTGCACATCTTACTAGACCTGGTTTATGTGTCTTTCTGTGGTGGATGGCTTGTACGTCTCTCTTTTTAAATTATAGTTATAGGAAGCCAAACCTGCTTGTTGCTTGAAAACAAAACTTCTTGGTTATTTTAGAAGTTCAAATGTGCATGCGACATGCAAGAATGAACCTCATTTGTTCGTACAATTTCATAACCAAATATGAATCCTGTAAATTTCCTGTAGATTTGTAGCATGATATTGATTGGGGATATGGACTTATAGGGATGTATCACACAAAAAAAGAATATTCTGTCATCATTTACACACCCTTTACTTGTTTTAAACCTTGAGTTTCTTTCTTCTCAAGTCATATTTTTATTTTTAACATTGACAAAAATTGCTGTTCAGCATTCTTTACACCCTGTTTATTTAGTCAACAAAAATAACTTGACTCAAACAGAAAGTTGAAGGGTCTACTGCACCAGTAACGTGACTGAATGTGCACACTCCAATCTGCTCATCTAGTGAATGCAGCAGATTATAACAAAAGATATTGTAGATTCGATCTTTTTGACTAACATCTTTTTTGTCATCAATATTGTGCTGATCTTTCAGTATGAGTGCAGGGCTCGCAAAATAAATAAATAAATAAATAAAAAATCCCTGGTAGCCCTCGGGCAGGCACTCTTCAGTTTTTGGTAGTCCGAATATAAATGTAAGTAGCCCAAAGAGAAAATACTGTACATTATTTATTAAATTAAAACAAAAACAAAATCATACATTTACAAAAAAAAAGTCATGTCATTTGTTATAGACTATTTGTTCATTTTTAAAATAACTAGAATATTATTAAACTTTTTTTGATTATTTATTAATTCATTTTCTTTTCGGCTTAGTGCTTTTATTAATCAAGGGTCGCCACAGCGGAATGAACCACCAACTTATCCAAAATATGTTTTACGCAGCGGATGCCCTTCCAGCAGCAACCCAACACTGGGAAACACTCATACATTTTGGAGCACCTGGAAGAAACCCACATGAACAGGGGGAGAACATGCAAACTCCGAACAGAAATGCCAGGTGACACAGCCGGGGCTTAAACCAGCAACCTTCTTGCTGTGAGGCTGTCGTGCTACCCACTGCGCACTGTTTTATTAAATAACCAAAGCGAACATTGTTTCAGGTTATTTTTGGCAACTATAAAACTTTCCAGAATGTTACAGGGTAGTTATGTTTAAAATGATAACAATATACAAATATTCAGAATGTTCCCTCATGGTTATTTTTGGTTATTTAATATATATAACCAAGACTACTACCTGTAAAATTACTATGTACTGAGAGCTGAGCTGCTTATTTTGATTTTCTCAGACATAGCAAGTTAACTATGCAAAGGTCTCTCGCACACTCACTATACTCCATATAACTCTTTTAAAAAAGCCAGAAACTAAGCTTTTTTTGCACTACAACTGATGATCAACTGTTCAGATTACTTATTGTACCTCTTCCCAACATAGAAAACCACCAATAATAATGAATGTATGATTATATGGTGTCATGGCTTTGCAATCAAAAAAAAAAAAAACATTATAATGGAAGTCAATTGTTATGAAGCGGACAGGAGACAGAGGTAAGGAAACGTTAGGGTGTTTATTGAATGACAACAAGGAGCACATGAAGGATAGCCAGGAGGATCAGGAATGATGTTGGGGTCTTTTCCTCCGTGGCTGGGTAACAGGAATACACGAGGATGGACAGCACACACCAGATACAGCTGACAGAGGATGACACAGACTTGGAAGGACTGGAAGACAGGACGATTCGGGAGGACCAGGAAGACTAGGAGGAATACAAAGAGAACAGGTAAGTAAATCGTTTGTTTAGCTGAGGATGACTACGCTGAGTGGTCGCTCAGTTGTCCGCTTTCGTCGAGACGAGCCCGGACAATGAGCGACTGGAGTGCTGTGCTTTTATCTGGTGCTCGTGAATGTGATGCAGCTGTGTGCTCATTAGAAGTCAGGTGATGGTGATCTTCGTGAGTGGGGGTCGTGAGAGCCTGACCAATCCATGACAGTACCCCCCTCCCCAGGGCCCGCTCCTGAGGGCCGACACCTCCGACGCCGTGGTGGTCTCCCTCTGCCTCTAGGCGCTGGGAACTCAGGGTGGCTCTCATGAAACTCCACCATGAGACTAGGATCGAGAATATCAGCTCTGGGAACCCATGTCCTTTCTTCGGGGCCGTACCCTTCCCAGTCCACCAGGTACTCCAACTGGCCACCACGACGTCGGGAACGCAAGATCTCCTTCACTGCGTAGACGGCTCCTTCTTCTAGGAGCAGTGGAGGAGGGGGTTCCTCTTCGTGGTCAGGCTCTGTGGAGGGAAGAACAGGATCGTGATAGGGTTTCAGGAGTGATACGTGGAATGTAGGGTGAATACGGTAGTGAGAGGGTAATTGTAGTTTGTAGGTGACGGGGTTAACCTGTTCCACGATGGTGAAGGGACCAACAAATCGGGGACTTAACTTGCGAGAGGGCAGTCGCATGCGTATGTCCCGGGTGGATAGCCACACCTTTTGTCCGGGTGTGTATCTGGGTTCTTCAGACCTTCTTCTATCGGCGGTTACCTTGCTTCGACGGACTGCCCTCTGCAGATGTTGATGAGCCTCGTCCCAGACTCTCTCGCTCTCCCGGAACCAGTGATCCACTGCGGGGACATCAGATGGTTCGCCATCCCAGGGAAAGAGCGGTGGTTGGAAGCCCAGGACGCACTGGAATGGCGTGAGTCCGGTGGAGGGTTGCCGCAGTGAATTTTGGGCATATTCTGCCCAGCCCAAATACTGGCTCCAGGAGCTCTGGTGACCACTGCAGAAGGTCCTCAGGAACCGTCCCACCTCCTGAATCTTCCTCTCTGTCTGCCCGTTGGTTTGGGGATGATATCCAGAAGAGAGGCTGACGGCCACACCTAGGAGCTTGAAGAAGGCTTTCCATAGACGTGAGATGAACTGTGGACCTCTGTCCGACACAATATCTTCTGGAATACCAAATGACCTGAAGACTTGATTAAAGATATTGTCGGCTGTTTCAAAGGCTGTGGGAAGACCTTTCAGAGGGATTAGTTTGACAAACTTTGAGAATCTATCTACTATGACTAGAATACAGGTATTACCTTCTGACGAAGGGAGATCAGTGATAAAGTCCACTCCTAGGTGTGACCAGGGACGGTTCGGAATCGGCAAGGGATGGAGCTTTCCAGCGGGTAGATGACGTGGGCTCTTGGATTGGGCACAGTCCTTACAGCCCTGAACATATTTCTCCTTAAGCTTCATGGCCTTCTGCTCATATGGAGACTTCTCTTTTGGTGAAAGCTTAGACCACATTTCCCCAAGCTTCTTTGCAATGTCACCAATAGAGATGCCCGGGTGATCGCTCTTCACCTTTGGGCGATGATCAGAACAGAAGACAAAGAAAGCAGATGGTGGCCTCTTTGGCGCATTTGGATCTTTCTTCTTTTTCCCTCCCTTTGCACCTTTAGGAGGCACATAGTTTTTCATCTCTCTGTCATAGCGAACCTTATCGGTCTTGGCCATTTCCTCAAATTTGCCCTTCTCTTTGGAAGACATGGTCCTCCATCTTTCAGAGCACTTCTTGGAGAACTCTGCGAAGTTCACCGAGGTCCCTGGGTTTTTCTTCTTGTGTTCCTCCCGGCAGGTTTGCACGAAGAAAGCGTAAGAGGACGTTTTTGTGATCTGTGATCACCTGGAACGGATGTTTGGCTCCCTCCAACCAGTGACGCCACTCCTCCAAGGCTAGCTTGATTGCTAGCAGCTCCCTGTCTCCTATGCTGTAATTCTGCTCCGCCGGGCTCAACTTCCGAGAGAAATAGGCACAGGGATGCAGTCGGGGCGGTGTATCATGATGTTGAGATAATACTGCCCCGACGCCGGTGGTGGATGCGTCCACTTCCACCACGAAAGGAAGATTTGGGTCAGGATGAGTCAGGAGTGGGGCCCTTGTGAACTCCTTCTTAAGAAGGCGGAAGGCTGCGGCTGCTTCTTTGGTCCACTCCAGTCCTTTGGGTTTACCCTTGAGGAGATTAGTGAGAGGTGATGTAATCCTGCTGTAGTCCTTGATAAACCGTCTATAAAAGTTAGCAAACCCAAGAAACCTCTGGAGCTCCTTAATGGAAGTGGGTTCTGACCAGGATAGAACAGCCTCAATTTTCTTCCCATCCATACGTATACCGGTTTGATCAATGATGTATCCCAAGAAATGAATCGACTTCTGGTGGAATGAGCATTTCTCCGCTTTGAGGTAGAGGTGATGTTCTCTCAATGTGTGTAGGACCTCCGCAACGTGTTGGCGATGTTCGGCCTCACTCCGGGAGTAAATGAGGATGTCATCTATGTACACTATTACAAAGTGGTGAAGAAACTCCCGGAGGACTTCATGAATGAAGTTTTGGAATACGGAGGGGGCGTTGACCAGACCGTAAGGCATGACCTCATATTCATAGTGGCCAGTAGGGGTCACGAATGCTGTCTTCCATTGGTCCCCCTCACGTATTCTTATCAGATTATACGCGCTGCGGAGGTCCAATTTAGTGAAGACTTTAGCTTCTCGGAGCTGTTCCAAAGCGGCTGGTACCAGAGGAAGGGGATATCGGTATTTTACTGTACCGTTATTTAGGACCCTGTAGTCGATGCATGGACGCAGCCCTCCGTCCTTCTTGGCCACAAAGAAGAAGCTTGAGGCGGCTGGTGATTTTGAGTGACGTATGTACCCCTGACTCAGAGCCTCCCTTATGTAATCTTCCATTGCCTGATTCTCTGGAAGCGAGAGCGGGTAGATCCTACCTCTTGGCAACTGGGCATCTGGAACTAGGTCGATCGCGCAGTCCCATGGCCGATGCGGCGGTAGCTGGGAAGCTCTCTTGGGGCAGAAGACATCATGAAAGGAGCTGTACTCCTTAGGAATGTGGATAGACTGCTTCTCAGGAGGGCTCTCGACCGATGTTGCAAACAAAGAAATGGGGTTCCGACCTTGAAGAGGGAGATTTGGAAAACAGGTAGGTGTACATCCAGATCCCCATTTCTTTATCTCTCCTGTGCCCCAAGAGATGATGGGATCGTGCTTCACCAGCCACGGGCGCCCTAGAATGATGTCCATATTTGCACCCTCCAGAACCAGAAATTGAATCCTCTCTTGATGTAACAGCCCCACTTGAAGAAGGATGTCTTCGCATTGTCGATGGATACGGGTCGAAGATCGAGTGCACTGGGTTATCGGTTGTATCTGGTATATATGCGAGGACGCCTCAGTACGGAGGTGGAGTTGACGACAGAGGGATTGGGAGATGAAGTTCCCTGCTGACCCGGAGTCGATGAGGGCTGTGACAAGGAGAGAAATAGAGGCAGTAGTTATTTGTACGGTGGTAGTAAGTGGTTTACATTGTTCAATATTCGTACTGAATACACTCACTGAAGTCCGAATGGGACGAAGGGGACACTCCATACGGGTGTGTCCACTGACACCGCAGTATAGACACAGACCCCGGGTCAGCCTCCTCTGTCGTTCCGCTGATGTCAGTCTTCCAGACTCTATTATCATGGGTTCTGGTTCTGGAGAGGCTGTTGACTCAGGCGATTGGAGGAGTGCAGACGAGGGGGTGATGGTGTCCTGTTGATAGGAACGGAGACGATCGGAACATCGGAGAGAATGTTGGATGAATCTCTCCAGACCCATTGTATCATCTAATGTGGCCAGCTGGATTCGGAGAGTGGGTTCCAAGCCGAGCCGGTACGTGGTCAACAACGATCTCTCATTCCATCCACTTGCAGCTGCTAGAGTGCGAAACCGGAGAGCATATTCCTGTGTAGATAGAGTACCTTGCTTTAGATGATACAGCTGCTCTCCAGCGGCTACTTCCCCATCAGAACGTCCAAACACCTCTTTGAAATACTCCGTGAAGGTAGTGATGGAATTCATGACCGGCCCGGCTTGGTTCCAGATCGTCTCAGCCCATTTAAGTGCAGGTCCAGAGAGTAGTGATACGATGTAGGCGATCTTTGACTTATCTGTGGGATATAGAGAAGGTTGCATTTCGAATATGAGGGAACATTGTAACAGAAAACCATTGCACTCCCCCGCTCCGCCTGAGTAGGGCGCTGGTCGGGCCATGGGACTGGAAGGAAGGGCCGAAGAAGAAACTGTGGAGGCGGAAGTGCTCGGTGCTGGTGGTGCGTTGGAAAGTGGAGCTGGTGGCTGTAGAATCCGCTTCAACTGGTCCACCAGCTCTTGAAAGTGATCGAGGGTGCTCATGTTGTCGTCGTTATGGGTCCGGGCTTCTGTTATGAAGCGGACAGGAGACAGAGGTAAGGAAACGTTAGGGTGTTTATTGAATGACAACAAGGAGCACATGAAGGATAGCCAGGAGGATCAGGAATGATGTTGGGGTCTTTTCCTCCGTGGCTGGGTAACAGGAATACACGAGGATGGACAGCACACACCAGATACAGCTGACAGAGGATGACACAGACTTGGAAGGACTGGAAGACAGGACGATTCGGGAGGACCAGGAAGACTAGGAGGAATACAAAGAGAACAGGTAAGTAAATCGTTTGTTTAGCTGAGGATGACTACGCTGAGTGGTCGCTCAGTTGTCCGCTTTCGTCGAGACGAGCCCGGACAATGAGCGACTGGAGTGCTGTGCTTTTATCTGGTGCTCGTGAATGTGATGCAGCTGTGTGCTCATTAGAAGTCAGGTGATGGTGATCTTCGTGAGTGGGGGTCGTGAGAGCCTGACCAATCCATGACATCAATGGGTCAAAAACAGCCATGAACATAATGAAAGGCTTGTAAATTTGCCCAGAGTGTGTTGTTGAGTTTTTAAAAAGCATTTTCTTAAAATATATGTCAAAATAGGATTTGTAACCAAAAATCGTTCCATTTGCTGAAACACAAGATGTGGCCAAGTTAAGATCCAAAATCACCTCAGAGTGGATGAAAACATCCTCAACAGTCTCAAGGGTTAATATATGGAGAGCTCATACTTCTCTCTTTTAAAATTATAATTATAGGAAGACTTTTTTCTGCATGATCATTAGTCAGGACAGCAGGAAATGAGTCATCATTACAGGTTTCCACCAACTTTCCGTAAAGCTACAACTACTTGATGATCCCTACAACCAGTCAGTGCTATTGCGCTTATCTTTGAGCCTCAGAAATGTTGCTGAGTGGACTTATACTATGTAAGAGGGCGCTTGGCAGGACCTGAAAAGGATGTTTTTTGTGTGTTGAACAAAGGATGTGGTCTACGTGAAGTGAGTCCTATGATTCACTTTGAGGAGAAAGCGAATATGGCACCTTTTCATTACAGAAATAGTGCTGGTGGTTAAGTGAGATGTGCTTGGATGATTGACATCGACTGACGCTTTATGGCTGCTTCTGTGAGTAATGGCTGCAGAATACTGTCATGTCATAATATATAGTCAGCCCTGTCCTTTCACAGTTTATTTTGCTGTAATGACCAGCTGACTGCACATTGTCCTGCTGTTATACAACCACTCAACCGTATAAATAAATATGTAGACATTAAATCATAAGTATATAGTATACCTCGCTCGGAATTAATGTTTTTTTTTTATTTTTTATTTAGACATTTTTTTAAAACCCCATTTTTTTTACATAACAATTTTCCCGCTTTTTGTTTGCATTATAGTAATGCAGAAATTAATATTTTACTACAATTTATATTTAATTTAATTATGTTTTTTTAATAACATTGCAGGCACGGTAAAAACAGCAACATTTTTTGCTTCATCTAGCCAACTCAGTTTAGTGCACAGGTTTTATTATGAAGATATGAGTTTACATTTTCATCTCAGCAGCATTTTACCCCTTCATTGTTCCCATGTGTATGTGTATGTTCTACAAAAAAATACTTTTACTCATTTTATTTCATCTCCACGAAGTTTCAATGCAGCTACTTTTAATGTATGTGATCACCAGGGGTTTCTATATAGGGCTATGTTCACACAGAGAAAGAATATAGTTGTGGAGTAGGCTTGCTGCTGTAATCGGTGTTACCAGTATAACTTATGTGCTGTTTGGCCATACTTGATTACATAACTTGCCCACAGTGACAAATGCCTTTTTTTTTTTTACAGAAATAGCAAGCTGTGGAGCCTGAGCGTCCATGACTATCTTGTTAAAATTTGGGTTGCAAGTAATTGTAACACTAAGGGACCTATTATACACCTGACGTGTGTGGCACGATTTGTTGCTATTTTCAGACCAGCAAACTCAAATTTTTACGTTTTGTGCCACGTTGTTTAAATAGCAAACCCATTTGCACCACTTTGTGGACTCATGGGCGTACTGGTCTAGAAAGGAGGTGTGTTAAGGCGCATTGCTGGTGCGTTGCTTTTTTGAGGAATTGAAATAGACTGCGCTATTGACCAAATACAAGCTGGTCTAAAGTCCATTGCAGAGCGTCTTAGTTATGCGCCTATGTGAGTCTGAACGCTTACACAATGCTTAATACACACAGGATGTACAGCAACACACAAATATCTTTACATATGAAAATAAATCAAAGGATTAAAAATGATTGAAAACCACTACCTCCATGCCTTCTTCACCTCTGGGCTTTTTCAGTTTATTCATGACCATTTGCATTTGTATAAAGTTATTATTATTAGCAGTATTATTTATTATATGCATATTTGTTTTGATAAAAACAAGTTTAGATTTGTCCCCCTGTCAGGTTTTGGGTCATTTGGGGAATAAGAATAGGACATGTGTTTTTTGACCAAAGTTCCTTATTATTGTTCATTTATTTGTTTGCTGGACATTAGAACTGAATTTAGAAATAGTTTTGAAACAAATCTTTACGCTTAACAAGTGAAATTACATATGTAGGCTAATGATGTCTTCAGTAGAGTGCTTACAACACAATTTCCTTACTCCACAAAAATAAAGGAGTAAAGTAAAGAGGCCAAACAACCTCATTCTTTATCCTCGTGCTGTTGGTCTGTTAAACTGTTTTCTCGCTAGTAAATCATTCTGTTTTTCCACTTACAAAGTCCGCCATGTAAATAGAAAATGCTCCATGGCACGACACAACTGACTCTTAAAGGTAATGGGAGATGAGACTCTGATTGGTTTAATGCACGTTATGCTCAAAACACTCCCATGACTCATTAAGAGAATATGCAAAACCCTGTTAGACCATGCACCAGGCCACAGCCATTTTTACGTCCTTAAAATAGCAAAAGTGGATTCAGACACACCCTTAATGCTTTTGCGCCATGCACTTTAGACTTTCTCTTAGATTGTTAAAATAGAGCCCAATATGTTACAAATAATTGTAAGTTTGAGAGTGAAAAAAAGAGCATACAATTAAGATTTCAGTTTGAATTTCTTGCATAATGATAGCAGCTTCTTTATGCCTGAATATTTTTTATCTTTCAGTTTTTCTGTTAAGCCATTTTGTTGTTGTTTTAGTTTAGATATGTCAGTTTTTAGTTATTGATACAGAACTATTTGTTCTATTTTTTAAAAATCTGAATTTTCAAAAATAATTTCATTTGCTGATTCCAATAATCTTATTGCAATAAATAAAATTTTTTTACCATATTTTGAAAAATATTCATGGTTCATGGTTTATAACGTTTAAGCAGCGGTCACACAAAATATCTGCCCCAGTCATTATTAAACATCAAACTCATCAGAATCAAAAATTAAAAACATAACTTAATATCTAAAACATCCAAAATGGAAAACAAAAATATTCAGTAAACAGAAGCACTTCAATCCAAATCTTTTCAGTCTGTAAAATAAATCAATCCAGAACTAATGTTTAAGAGCAGGAGTGGCCAAACTTTTTCTTATGAAGGGACACAAACCAAACTTGACTGAGGCTAGTGGGCCGAATAGTCCAAGTCTTCTGCATAGTCCCCTATTTGTCAAGTGACAGTCTTTACATTTTCAAAAATCTGATTCATTTACAACATTTAATTTAAACATTTAATTTCAGTTTGCTTTTTTGTAGCTCAGCAATAAAACAAACAGAAATGGTTACGTCAAATTAGAAATGATTATCTATGTGTTAAAGGCGTTTGTCCCAACCCTCTCCATCATACTCACTTCTCCTCTCAGAGGGGATGGTGGGCCAAATCAAAGGTTACAATGGGCCAACTTTGGCCCGCAGGCCCTACTTTGGGCATCTCTGCTTAAGAGCAAAGACTTTGAAGATTAACTCATGTGCTATTGATTTCTAAAATAAGCTGGAATGTTAGCTTTAGGCATTACAATTCTTGAGG
The DNA here is from genome assembly GCF_903798145.1 of Danio aesculapii. NCBI lineage: Eukaryota > Metazoa > Chordata > Actinopteri > Cypriniformes > Danionidae > Danio > Danio aesculapii. Next base: position 33,226,017 of record NC_079436.1, on the reverse strand, counting down.
CATTGGTAAAATGCTAAAGTTTTATATCCTGCATTTGCATGCGTATGAAAGGAAGTCAAAATAATGAAAATTGCAATGTGACCTGTCTTTTGAACAAAGGCATCTTTAAAATTCCCTTCAGAAAATTCAGAAATAAGAAATAAAGGGCATTAATAAGTTGGTCAGGCACTCCACAGACAATGTCAAGACGTTGAGGTAGCAATCATGAGCAACAGTAGCACACAAGCAGGCAAACATATCATGGTGTCCAAAATGATTTGTATGCCATCCCTAAATGTCAGATGTTCTAGTAGGCAGCTTGTTTTGATAAGGGAGATCTTATCGAAATCACCTTTCGTCTACCTCATGAGTCATTTTGCTGTTGTCTGTGATCCTCTTTGACCCAAATCGGTTATTTAACATGCTTATTAGCACAGGAATCTTTGAATGCTATCATTTATAAGCACCTGCTTTGACTTGACACCGTGTCCCAGTGGCAGCGTAGCATTCTAGCATTCATCACTTTCAGCGTTCCCCAGTGTCTGCTTTACTTATGCCTGGCTGACACCAGCACTGATGGCCTGCTCAATCAAAGCCTCTAGTATCTGCCGTCAAGTCACAAAGTTGCTCTGTGAAATGCCAGTGGAGTAGCATGGTACGTCCGAGGATCAGTTCATTGAGGTTGGCACATGCCGAATAGAGGAGCGGAAAGTGAAAGCGTAGCCTCTGTGAAAGGTTATCGCCTCACCTCTGTCTTCACCTTTGAAGTCGCGCTGCACTAAACAATGTGTTATTGAGCAGAATGTAACTCTAGAGCACCACCGATTGTGTTGATCTACCGCTGAGAGCAGAGACTATGAAATATTGAGTCCTGGGGCGATAGATACTTTTGGTTGGCCTATTATATTGGTCTGTGTGAAATTTAAATTGTGATGCTCTGATAGTGGGGCTAGAGTTCAAATAGATGGTAATTGAATCTTAAATCTCAAACGACAAGGCTCCAGATTACAATTGTATAGCAGTGGCACGGAGTTTTATAGGCAGTGGTACTGGCGTGTTATTTGGTATTAATTATTTTGCTTGTTATGTGCTTTAGAAATACACATTTGAGTGCTTTTATTTTGAGCTTGGGTTGGGGGCTGCAGATGTAAACACAGATATGTTCAGTACGTTCAGATATGTTCAACAGAAATGTAACATCACGTAACATAACATCTGTAAAAATCTTATTTTCAACATTTCTAGACCAAATGTGTGGCACCTCACTAAGAAGGTCAAAAAGCAACCTAACAATATTTTTTTGTAATGTGTTTATGAAAAACAATAGCTATTTAGCATGACAACTTCATAGTTTCAGTTTGCAAAAAATTAACACAACAGATCTCAAACATTTCCCCCCTGAATAGCACAGCACTGCTAAAAAAGGAAAGCCATTCTACAATGCGATAGCGGTTAGTTACTTTAAAGGTTAATTTACCCAAAACTAATAAAAGATCTCACCCTTTACTTGTTTCAAATCTGAACACAAAATAATAGGTACTTTATGAAAGCTGGACACCTGTATGACTTCCATAGTATTTGATATTCCTACTACAGGGTGTCAATGGTTACAGGTTTCTAGCTTAAATATCTTTTTGTGTTTAACAGTAGAAAGAACTCCTAAAGGTTTTGAACCACTTGAGGGTGAGTACATTTACATTTTTGGGTGAACTATCCCTTTTAAAGTGACAAGTTGAAAAACTGAGTAAAACCATTGTTTTGAAAAAGCCAAGTTGACTAACAAGATTTTTATAACTGTAGTTCATTTACTTAATAATAATATTAAGGCAACATATTTACTCACTTTGTTGAAGTCAGCTAATCACTTTGAGAGTGTACAGTCTTTGTGCGTTATTAGTAATTTTTTTTACAAATAAAGGTTTTTATTCATATTTTATTCAATGTCTTATGTGGTTTATACAGCGCGTATAGAAAATGTTTGCTCAAAATAAAAATGGCAAAAGGGGAGTTTGCCCTGTGTGTTTCTGTGCACCTTGACTTTGAACTTGCACCTGCTGAGGTTTAATTAAACATCTGATATGTACAGTGCTGTGTTGCTTTGAGCATCGCTCTGCCCAGCAGCAGCAGCTTTTCTGCATGGATGAGGTGCGTGGAGCAGCTGCTTTACCACAGGTAGTCTGGTGTTTCATCTCTGCAGCCCCAAGGACTCTGTTCTGGAGACTGAACTTATGGACCATTGCAATAGCTCATTTATCTGTCTGTCTGTCTGTCTGTCTGTCTGTCTGTCTGTGCTAACGTTATTTTGTTTTGGCAATTTTTCAATGACAGTATAAGGGGCCGATCACACCGAACGTGCTTTTACGTTCCAAAAACGCGAGGCGCACCACACTGCCATTTTTGTTGACAAGAAAAAAGAAGGGCATGTGCTTTTTGTGTCACTAGGCAATGACTGAATCAGCTGCATATTGTGCGCAAGTGTTGCTGTTAATATAAATATAATTTTAAAGATTATAAATATTGTGATATTCAAGATTTGTGAGTCGTACAGCACTGGATTACTCAAAACAGTAACCACTAGTCTCTCCTACATCTTCAGAATCTTTGTTGTTACGTATCTTGACAACACAAACACTGTAGGCACCTGAACAGAAACCCCATCTCTGCTTTCATTTTATTGGTGATTAAAAAAGACTCGACTGACGTAAAACGCTTTTTCCTCTCAGAGTTTACACAACACTCCGCACAACCCTCGAGGCCGTAAGTAAATCATTCAAAAAAGATGCCTCCCAACGCAAAAAGTGTCTCCACTTGAACACTGAAATCATATTTATAGAGAAAAAACACCTGATAAAACACAGACAGTAATGAACTGACTTTCACAGTGTCCAGACCCGAATATTATAGAGACAATTAGCGATTACCCAGACAAGATGTCTAAATCTAAAGATGGACTCAAGAAAGGGTTAAATAAAGCCTGGTATACTGCACTGTCAGAAATAAAGGTATGCAAATTGTCACTTGGGTGGTACCTTTTCAGCAGGTGCATGTTTGTACTTAAAGGGTACACATTGATACCTCAAATGTATATCTTAGTACCATATTAGTGCCTACAAATTTTAAGAGGAACACTTTTGTACTTTTGAGATGCTAATATGTACCCATGAAGTATTAATATGGACCTTTTAGGTGACAACTCGCGTACCTTTATTTCTGAGAGTATGAAATATAACAAGTCAATCTATCCATCCACCAGTTTGTAAGTTTAAATTTTTAACCATTTTCAACAATTTTTGCTAAAATGTTTGTTGTAAGACTATCTTAAATAATCTAGTTAAGACATAAACAAAAATTCTTCCAGCTTTTTTACTAAATAAAGCTTGCCAGGGCTGCATTTAATGGATCAAATACATGTAAACAGTAATATTGCAACATGTATGCAGTGCAATTAATCTAATTTCTAATTAACTATTTTTAAAATAATTTATTCCTGTAATGAAGCCTGAATTTTGGGCAGCCGATACTCCAGTGACACTTTTTGCTCAGAACACGGTTTGTATTATAACTGTACTTTAACTGAGTTGCACTGAGTGAAAGAAATTCTTATTCTTTATTGTTTTGAATACCAAGTAGTTAAATCGAGTTTAATCAAATCACTGTAAAGCAAAATAAATAAATAAACTAGTAATAATAATAATAATAATAACAATAATAATATCAATAATAATAATAACAACAACAACAATAATAATAATAGTAATAATAATAATAATAACAACAATAATAATAATAGTAATAATAACAATAATAATAATAACAATAATAATAACAACAACAATAATAACAATAATAATAACAACAATAATAATAATAATAATAATAATAATAATAATAATAATAATAATAATAATAATAATAATAATAATAATAATGGTAATAAACAAAGCATCATTGTGAGATGCTGCAAGATATATGTGATATCTCCAAGCCCTCTGCCATCTCAAATTTTGGAGTGGTTCATTACAGCTCTCTCCTCCTGCCCACTTCCCCTTAGTCATGTTCCCTCAGCCCATTTCTCCATGTCTTTCTCTTCTTTTTGTCTCTCCGACTGTTCGCCTCCAGTTCTGTCCTCCCACTCACTCTCTATCTTTCCTCCCCACCTTCATTCCATCTCCTGCTCTCCTTCTCATGGCTCTCAGCATGCAGTGACTCCTCCATCTGTTCATCTTTTCCTCTTCGTCTCTCTCTCTCTCTTTCTCTCTCTGTCTGTCTTCTGCTTCAGTGGTCACTTATATCCACGTGTTATGTAGTTCACCGGGCGGCCAGTGCTCCATCACCACAGCCGGAGAACATGGGAATGACCGGGGTGTCTTAAAAAACATTTGCCGTGACTAATTATCCTCTCTTGAGTAAACGGCCCCCACAAAAAAAAGCAAGGTGCAGTGAGGATATCAGATCTGCATCAGGTTAAATGACTGCATTGTGCAGTCGTTTACTCCAAAATGAAAATTACCTCATCATTTACTCACCCTCATATATGAGTTATGAGTGTCTTTCTTCTATTGAATGCAAACAAAGGTATTTTGAAGAATTCTTGAGACCTATTGACTTCCATAGTAAGAAAAAAATACTTTGGCATATGACTTTCAACATATCTTCTTTTGTGTTCAAGAAAAGAAAGAAAGTCAAATAGGTTTTGAACAAGTCAAGGATGAAAAATTATGACAGAATTGTAATTTTTGCCTGAACTATCCATTTAAATTCCTGAATTATGGAGTCAAGATTTAGGTTGAATTCAATTAAAATGCAGTGATATGTAAATAAGCAGGGCAGCATGGTGGCGCAGTGGGTAGCACAATCGCCTCACAGCAAGGGTCAGTTGGTGTTTCTGTGTGGAGTTTGCATGTTCTCCCTGTTTTCTCTGGGTGCTCTGGTTTCCCACACAAATCCAAAAAACGTGGTACAGGTGAATTGAATAAGCTAAATTGTCCATAGTGTATGTGTGTGAATGAGTGTGTATGGATGTTTCTCAGTGATGGGTTGCAGCTGGAAGGGCATCCGCTGCGTAAAACATATACTGGATTAATTGGTGGTTCATTCCGCTGTGGCGACCCCAGATTAATAAAGGGACTAAGCCGAAAAGAAAATGAATGAAAGAATGAAAGTAAATAAGCAACACTGGACTCCACTTTCGTTCCTTCATTTATTAATGCATTCATTCATTCATAAAAAAGATTCATAAATCAAGAGATTGATGCATTATAAAACCTTACGTTTAAAAAATCAGAAGGTTTCAAAACTCAAAGTAGACCATTCATTCATTCATTTTCTTTTCGGCTTAGTCCCTTTATTAATCTGGGTTCGCCACAGCGGAATGAACCGGCAACTTATCCAGCATGTTTTTACGCAGCGGATGCCCTTGCAGCCGCAACCCATCTCTGGGAAATATTCACACACACTCATTCACACTTATACACTATGAACAATTTAGCCTGCCCATTTCACCTGTACCTCATGTCTTTGGACTGTGGGGGAAACCGGAGCACCCAGAGGAAACCCACGCGAATGCAGGGAGAACATGCAAACTCCACACGGAAAAGCCAACTGACCCAGCCAAGGCTCGAACCAGCGACCTTCTTGCTGTGAGGAACAGCACTACCTACTGTGCCACTGCGTCACCCCAAAGTAGACCAAACATGTTTTTTTATTATAGAAACTAAATTTCCTAAATGGCATGTTTAATATTTTGTATTTTTGTGATGTAATAGTGGAATTTAAACTCAGCACCTGTTTCCTCATCATGTTTACCCCTGGTTTCTGAGACCAGATTTAAGGATAGTTTTCCAGTAAATTACATACAGTTAAAGTCAGAATTATGAGCCCTTCTTTAATTTTTTTTTTCTTTTTTAAGTATTTCCCAAATTATGTTTAACTGAGTAAGGAAGTTTTCACAGTATGTCTGATATTTTTTTTCTTCTGAAGAAAGTCTTATTTGTTTTATTTCCTCTAGAATGAGATCAGTTCAATTAAAAAAAAAAAACATTTTAAGGTCAAAATTATTAGCCCTTTAATCTATTTTTTTTCGATAGTCTACAGAACAAACCATCGTTATACAATAACTTGCCTAATTACCCTATCCAGCCTAGTTAACCCAGTTGATGCCATCCTTCAGTATCGCACAGGAACAATATGTTTCAGAGAAAGGGTCAAAAATTGGACAGAAAATAAGTGTTGCTCCTAAATGTACAATGTTTGATGTAAAAATAGAAAAAGGCAAATTGCTCTAAATGCAGAACACAATCCCTCCTCGTAGATCAGAGTTTTTAGTGTCTGTCTGAAAGTCTCGTGTTAAAGGTTAGATCTGTGTGGAGGATGTTCTTACTGTTTGGATTTCAGCATCACAGCAGGTGTCAAAGTAAAGGGAAATAATTGGATTGAGCTTGAACCCACTTTAAGTTAAGTAGATTTCACAGATACAGCAAATCTCCCGACCTTCCCTCCAACAATGTCCCGACGGCTGACACATCTGTGTGGCGTTGGAGTGATAGTGCTTTTGACAGGATTTGTTTCTCTCTATAGTATGGTACAGTATGTTTCTCTGCTTTCTTTTTTTAACCCCCGCTCTCTTCTTCTTTTCTCCTGTTCTCCAGCTGTCTACATTATTATTTGTGGTGATGTTGCGTAACTTTGTTGGCTGTTGGCCTGAGAGCCATGCTGGAGCTCTGCAGGGGTCAGAGGAAAGTGGGATAGAGAGAGAATTATAGTGAGAAAGCCAATAAGCGAGTGTGTCTGGCCACGAGATCCAGGTAATAAACCCTTTGTGCTTTGAGGCAGCGTACAGTACAATATATTAGAGTTTCATTGGGCTTATCCCCCATGGTGGCCTGCCTGATATTATATAATGACGCGTTGGAGTGCTTAGTCAAAGTCCCTTCAAGGCAGGTCAGTTCCCTGATGGCCATATTGGTAATGCTATTTTCTGTAGGTTTGGGAATTGGGGGAAAACCGAAGATCTGTATGATATATATCTGTATGATAAGATATTCAGCAGTTGTGCAAATCATAGTTAAAATAAGGTAAAATTGAATAGGAATATAATAATAATAATAATAATAATAATAATAATAATAATAATAATAATAATAATAATAATAATAATGTACTTGCCTCATAATGCATTTATACACTTATAATAATAACAATAATAATAATAGCAGTTTATATTTATATATTTATATTTGAATATGTATGCATATTTTGTGTAAATACAGTACTGTAGAATGTTGGTATTATATATTAATATTATTATTAAAATGTATATTGGTATTTAAAAATGTATATGCTAATTAGTAAAATAGTTTATAGAAATAAATAACAACAACGATAACAAATTTTGCATCTACAGTTCAGTATATATATGAAGAGTTCAGATGGAAAAGCCGCTCAACGCCACTTCCACCAAAACTGAGCTAATGACATTGAGTGAATGCTTTAGGCACGTAGTATGCCATCAACAAATATTTTTGCTTCAAATCGTCAGCACATTCAGAAAAACTGTTTGTATGCAAAAGCCTCTAAACGCCACTTGCCTTTAACAGCAAAAGACACTATATCCCGAGAACCAATCAGAAGGCCTGAATCAAATCATATGTTTTCAATGTAACAGCGTGCTGATATGCCGGCTTTTATGAGCAGACTGTTTTGTTCCGCTTCCGATTAAGATTTTAAAAGATGAAGTTTGATGAACTGGATGAGCCTGTCTGACTGTGATAGGCAAATGAAAATGTCCCATACCTCAAAACTCTGTGCGTTATAAGAAAAAGAAAACACAAAGTACAGTCGAAAGTCTAACATGCAATTATAATGGTTTTTGCACAGTGACGCTACTTTGAATGAGTATATAAATAATAAATAACTGTTAATGTGATATATATGTTTATGAAATATGCCCAGAAATATCATATTATCCAATAGCTAGTGAGTGAAATTGAATGTAGCGTATTTCAGCTTTCTTCAGTGTTGTTGTTTCCTAATGTAGTATTCATCAGACAGTCCCTGCGTGTGTTGACTGAAGCTAAGACTGGCCTGCACTATAAACAAGGCTGTTATGACGAGGCAGCGGAGGAACCGGAGGCAATTGTTTACCTCCTCCAGTCTTATCAATGGCCTCAGTCATTTGCGATCAGAGTGGAGGAACACTCTGTACGAGAGCAGCCTGCCACTATCGCAGGTGTTCAGATCGCAAGGTATTCATCGCCTTCGACCACTTTCTCTCCATTCCCCTCCACGCTGCCACTTGACTGCTCGCCTTACTCATATAACGCCGCTAATTAGAAGTAGCTGGTTCCAGTGAGCCTTTGTAGAGATCACTTCAAAGGGAGCTTTAGAGAGATAGGAGGGAATGGCAAACGGTGACGCCTAACATTGGATTTATTGAAAGAAGGAACTTGTAATTAGGTTTGTGGCTGCTGCATCTCATAAAAAGTGGACACGACAACCTTCTTTTTTTCTCCGAACTATCTCTCTCTGTCCATGAGGAGCAGCCAATTATAGCTTATTTATGGAAACACACAGGATGAGGATAGCACACGCAGAAGGATAATGTCATTATAAACATCTGGCTGTGAAATTGTCGTGCTCGACCAATCTGATTAAACGAATGCTACAATTGAAAACACTGATCTTGCATTTTAAAGGTTCTCTAAGATAAGTACTGTACCTATATAAACACAAGTGTTGTCACAGATACCAGTTTTGAGGTCCACCATGGTGAAATTGCTGTTTAAAAGTTAAAAATTTTCATAATTATAACTGCGATTGATTATCATGATTATGAGAACTTACTGTTAATCATTTAACATTGCAATTAGCTGTTATGTAAATGCATGTTTATATAGACCCAATCCCAATTCTACCCCTTAGCCCTTCCCCTTACCCCTCGTTTTGCGCCTTCCTGTGAAGGGGTAGGGCTGTCCCAATTCTCTTTATCTTGAAGGTGGTATAGGGCTAAGGGGAAGGGCTAGATAACCCTCAAAAGTAAGATTTTTCAGGACCACACTCGAAACCAAGGGGTTAGAAAATTTCCCAGAATACACCAGCCACAACGGCAGCATAGCTGCTTCTGAAGTCAGGAGATGCACAAATTAGTATTTTTTTTGTCATTATTACGAATTTTTACGACAAACAAGCTAATGGTTTCGCGTTTTACTATCATGCTTTTAAAAAAAAAAATAAAAAACGCTAAATTTCGCTATCTGTAATCCCTAATGATAACTTCTGTATAGCAGTCCCACAACATTCTGACACTCGATGACATGATATCGTTGCCTTCAGTGATTTCCTGAACATACAGTAAATACCAATAAAATAAAGGAACTGGAATACCTACAGCAGTCGCCATTGTCGATCTCATATGAGGCAAGAGCTCACGATGACATATGATGACGTGTGCAAATTTTAAAGCCCTTCCCCCTTGAAACAGAGTGTGAGGGGAAGGGGTAGGGGTACAACAATTGATTTGGGATTGGGCCATAGATCTTTAATAAATACCTTTATATATTGTACCGAGTGGGGTGGGGCCGTGAGAACAGAACAAGGCCGGTGGCGGGGGTGTTAACGACTGTGTGCTCTACCTGTCTCGAGTCTAAGTAAGGAGCTCGGGAATCTTAAAAGGAGGAGACAGCAATAGAAGACAAAAGAGGATCAGGCCTGGACTTTCAGTTTGGTGGTAGCCACCGTGAGGAGCTGCCGCAGCACTTTAGTTTGCTTATTTTCATTATTAAAATTATTTAAAGTTTGTTGGTTCTCCGCTGCCTTCTTTCCGATCTCCAGGGAGCCATCAGCCTTTATTACATGTATATACAGTTAAATTATGTTGCATTCATTCCTTTCATTTAATGTGTGTAATGCACACTATTGGGGATATGGAAGCTGAAGCTTGACCTCACAAAATTAAATCGCAAATCAAATCACAATATCAGTCAGAAAAATGTATGTTTTCATCATATATATAAAGCATCATCTTTTATAAAGCAACTTCATGCTATTCTGTGAAAAAGCAACCCTTTGTGAGCTAAAACAAACAATTGAATTGTTGCCATAAAACACAAAAACAATATAGATTAAATAATACAAACAAGTAAACAAAGCCTCTATGCACAGAGTTTTATGTTGTTGGCCACAGAATTGCTTAAAGCAGCAAATTGTATTTGTTGTTTGTTCATTTTCAGATACAAAACTTGGTAGATGCCCTTAAGTGTGTTGACATTTACAATATTCTTGATTTTTAGGTAATTTTAACAAAACTGTGAAAATATTAATAACCGTGATCAATTTGGTCACATGAAAATTTCAAACCGTTACATTTCTAATCTCCGGACAGGTACAATGTCTCAATTACATCTGCAAACAGTCATCCTGCACCCTGCTGACCTGCTGCTGTTGATTTGAATGGTGTGGCTGATAGGGAAACAAGCGTTGGTGCAGCATTAGGCCTTGCATACAATCAGCTGTTAATGTATTTTTAACCGAATCTTGTCCTCTACCTCTCAAAATAGTGTAGCAGCCCATGAGATGTTTACACAAAGCTGCTCTTCTTCACATCTAAAGTGTTGTGATGAGGAGCTGCGGCTGTCAAGGTCAGCTCAGTTCCTGTAAGCTGCACCACTTCCAGGTGTCCAAGGGTCAGATTTCACAGAGCTCCTCGATGTTTGGTCATTTATAGCTGATGGCTGTGACCTCATTTTATTTTAATTACTTACACAATAAACAAAATACATATTATACTCAACCGTTCAGGAGTTAATTTTCAAGATAGTATTTGTTTAGCAACTTTTCTTTCCACAAATCCAAAAGAGAGAATAGATTTTTAATGATAAAACCTGTCTAAAAATGCAAAATGTGTGGTTTTTCATGTGAAGCCTACTTTATGTGATCATGTGTTTCCATGTGTTCACCAGGGGCGTAGCAACCGTGGAGGACAGGGGGGATACGTCCCCCTCACTTTTAGAGACAGACTATTTAGAAACAGGTGATTAATAATTATATGAACGTATGATCTCATACAGCCGCCCCCCCCCCCCCCTTTTAAAATGTCCGCTACGCTCCTGGTGTTCACATTTGTTCATGGGTGATGGCTCTCATGAATTTCTTTTCCAAAATTACAATTCACTTGTGTTTCATATTTCTTGTGTGATTTTAACATTTTGTATGTGATAAAAGGGATGCTTTATTGAGAATCTACTGACATACACTACCTGACAAAAGTCTTGTCGTCGATCCCAGTTGTAAGAGCAATAAAGAGAAATCAAGAGCAATTCTAAGAGCAACAAAAAGAAATCAGTCAAGTTTGGTAAAGGAAAAATCATGGTTTGGGGTTACATTCAGTATGAGGGCGTGCGAGAGATCTGCAGAGTGGATGGCAACCTCAACAGCCTGAGGTATCAAGTGCTGCCCATTACATTATAAACCACAGGAGAGGGCAAATTCTTCAGCAGGATAGCGCTCCTTCTCATACTTCAGCCTCCACATCAAAGTTCCTAAAAGCTAAGAAGGTCAAAGTGCTCCAGGGTTGGCCAGCCCAGCCACCAGGCATAAACATTGTTGAGCATGTCTGGGGTAAGATGAAATAGGAGGCGTTAAAGATGAATTCAAGGAATCTTGATGTACTCTGGGAGTCCTGCAAGAATGCTTTCTTTGCCATTCCAGATGACTTTATTAAGTTATTTGAGTCATTGCAGAGATGTTTGGATGCAGTCGTCCAAGCTCATGGGAGTCATACACAATATTAATTCTTTTTCCACTGCACCATGACTTTATATTCTATACTGTACATTATTTCTGTAAAGAGACTTTTGTCTAAGCAAAGTCAGACCTTACTGTCCTAATTAAATAATGAAAAATCAAGGCATGATCATATTTTATTTTGGTACAATCATATAAGCCACTTTTCATACCAAATGGTCAACTAGAATTCAAGTTTTTATTTGTTGTTCCTAAAACTTGTAAAGGTGACAAGACTTTTGTCAGGCAGTGTACTGTAGTTGTCTTAGTGAATGAAAAGGAGCATAAAAACAGTAAAAAAGCAGCTTTTATTTGAAATAATAACTTTTCTAAGTGAATTTATTTAACAGTAAAATGCATGTCATTTTTTATAGAGTAGAAAGATGAAAATTTCAGTTTTTAAACTTTGTTTCAATTTAACATTTTATATATTTTAAATTAAATGACATGTCTTTGTTGAAGAAATCTTTATTTTTTAAAAAAGAAACAAAGAAAACAACCAAACAAGCATAGGATTAATCCCAAACATTTAAATCGTAGTAAATTAAATATATGTTATTGTATTTACTAAGTAACGAATATGTTAAATTATAGTTGAAATGCTACAAAATAATTTTGACAGCACTATAATCTGTATTTGCCTGGTTTTGAAAAGATATTCTTTAAATTAAAAGCGTTATTAAATTATTAGTATTTTATATAGCTTAACTTTAGGTGAATGTTAAAAAGGAAAAAAAAAATCAGTAATGGCCATTATATGTATATTTTCAGTAGTGACAGTAACCTGTTTAAAAACAAGTCAATACTATATTGATATTTAGTGTGTACAAAAGAAGTAGCCTTGCTTTTAACATTCCAGAGTTTTCCTTCTGTTTGCTTTTTTTAATTGACCTGCTCCTTCTACCTAATAAATCTAAATTACCTCTGACAGTGTCATACTACAAAAAACACTTTTTCACTAATGAATGTTAACATGGTTTGCTAATTAATTGCAATGAGTTGATTTAATCTTATTCATTTGAGTGCTAAAATTAGTATAGAGCTTATTGGCAGATCAAATTATTTTGTTCATTTAGCTTTATTGAATTTTTTTAACCCCAGTTCTCGGCCAATCATCTTGTAGACCACTTTGACAGTCTTTCAGAAGCATTACATTTGCTGATTAAAACTAGCAAAATCACCCTCTATTTTCACCCCCTGTTCATGTCTGATGTAACATTTTCCTTCAATACCATGTTTGATTCAGTTACCACAGCTCCTTTGCCATGCCAATTTTTTTCTACACAGAATGAATCTATATAAGACGAGAAAACATCACATTGTTACCTAAAAACAGCCCTCCATGCATATTCAGCAGCAAACATAGACTCCTTCGCTAATGAGTGTTGTAGAAGTCCCTGCGGCCAAAACTATGTCAGTTCTCCGGCAAATAGGGATTAGATTGTGACTAGGTATAGTCATGAAATCTTTTAGTCTTAAGACTCGTGCAAAGTCTTTGTGTGAACATGTAATCAAGCCTTACTCTGCTTTATCGATTGGTTGTCTCAACTTAAGATCCATGGATCAATGAAAAGGAAGAGAGACTTAAGAGAAATGTTTGCACTCCCTCTGCTGGACAGACAGTTAATGATTATTGTTCTGATATAATAAAGCTGGAATAACTCTCAAATTAAGGTCTCACTGACATCCTATTTCTTGTGTCCTGCAGTGGGGCGTCTCCTCATCGAGTTCAGCTCACAGATAACCCTGGAGCGGGTGCAGAGGGAAAACCCAAATGTCACAGAAGGTGGGAAATATACTCCTCCGGACTGCCGGCCAAAACAAAAGGTGGCCATCATCATCCCTTTCAGACACAGAGACAACCATCTGAAATACTGGCTTCACTATTTGCACCCAGTCCTGCGCAGACAGAAGATCGACTATGGGATCTATATTATCAACCAGGTTAGTCTGCGTGTGTGCGTTTGTGTAGGATGCTTTCTCTTTTGAGCCAGACTTAGAATTTATTTGATCACTGTTGGTCAATCTGGTTGATATAGCTGGATGCTAGCTTGGGTTGCTGACTGAACCATAATATTTGAAAATATAATTGTATCATTTTAAGGGCAAATCTTCTTCAAGCAATTATAAGAATGAACTTATGTGAAGTATTGTCATTTCTGGTAAATCAAAACAACATTTATTTGGAGTTTGTTTCAAGACAGCTTGTCAAAGCAAACTTTACTGATATGCTGTTTTGTCTGGTAAACATCTTTGAACTGCCATTATCTTGTGGGGATTATGATTGACTGATGATAAAGTATGTTCATGATGTAGTTTTATTCTTTTGTTTATTATCCAGTCAAGGTCATGTGTGAGCGAAAAATGAAAAGCTTTGGAGAGCTTCTGAACTGGCAATTAACGAGCTACTATATAAAAATATAAATTATACATGGTTGAACTGGTGTAGAATTGCAAAGCTGGTGCAAACATCATAATACAATAACTACGATAATGCTTTCTTAACTGTTGTTTTCTCGCAGCTTTTTTGATTTTTTAATTATTTTTTTTATTTTATGACAATAATTAGGATCTTAAATATCATGTTACATGAAGATATTTTGTACATTTTCTACTGTAAATATATCAAAACTTTTTTCAATTTTAGATTAGTAATATGTAGGGCCAGATAAAATCTGCAGACATTTTTTGCTATTTCTGTGGAGAATTTTGTAAAAAAATCTGCGGATTTATATGAATGATTTTTTGAGTATCATAGCTAAAAACTTAATATATGAAATAAAAATAATACCTTTTTAACTTTTATTTAATGTTTGCAATGCAAATCCATCTAGATCCACTTATTTGGTAAACAAAGCAAGTCACTCATGTAATATATATCTACTAAAAGACAGAAAATATAACTTGACAAACTGTATTGTAAATAAATCAAACAAATGAGCCCTTTCATATTAGTTAAAAATATTACTGAAATAATTTTAAAAACTGAATAAATATAAATTTACACACATTTACACAAGTAAATAAATAGACTCAATGATAAGCTACAAATCTGCAGATTTCTGCGTGCGCAGATTCTGTGTGGCTCTGTTTTATACCTGCCAACACTCCCGTTTTCCCAGGGAGTCTCCTGTATTTCGGACCCATGTCCCACCACCCTCCCCTTTTGTTATGTCTCCCGAACAATTCACAGTTCTCAGCTTTCTGGTATAGTCTGTAACACCCCCCAACTTTGGTGTAGTAACCGAACGCTCCATAGTACAGTTACTAACCTGATTCTCAACTTTGTTATTCAGACACCTCACGCCTGAACACCAAACCTCCCGCCCATGCCCCCTACCTGGTCTCCCGGATTTTCACAGCCAATCGTTGGCTGGTGTGGCCTATATGCAATGCTAAACACTTACTTGAGACAGCTTTAAAGGCTATATTTTTTTATTTTATTTTTTTCAGATTGTAAATCTTCAAAGAGTTGTATTTCGATCAAATATTGTCCAACCCTAGCAACACACATATTAGTGGAAAGCTTGTTCATTCAAATTAAATGTGATGTATAAATCTCTATTTGCAAAAATTGACACTCATGACTGGTTTTGTGGTTAAGGGTTAAATGTTTTTGACAGTGAATGAGTCGAGAGATGTCAGTTTACCAGCGTTGTGCTATTGCAAGCTGCTGGAACCAGTATACTACGAAGAAATGTTCTGTTGATGCGTTATTTGACGTGACTTTGCTTTTCCGGTGAGCATGTGTGCTTCATATATAAGCAGAATATTCTGCTATTTTGAACTTTGACAACTTGGCTCATACACTTTGGTCAACGCTGCAACAAACTGGCCTTTGAATGGTTTGTTGCCATTTTATCAGTCACATTTTAAAATTGGGTGTGTATAATTTACATTGCAGCAAAATGCTAATTAAAAATATATAAATTGAAAAGACATCTTACAAAAATCACTTCAGGGTAACCTGTGAATTACTCTTTCATGTTTTGATGTCATTCCTACACCACTGTATTCATTGTTAGTCCATCAGTTCGTAATCACATAAAGCTTTTGATTTCAATAACGTGTTAAATGTTGAATGATTATCAAATATGAATAATAAAGACATTGGAATTATTAATCATTGCTCACACATATTTAATGCAGCTAACTAATATTATCAGATTGAACCTTTTTGTGAAGTGCTACCTCAATATTATCTAGAAAGCACATTTGTTGGCTTTTTTTTTTTCAAAGAAACAGACATGGAAGTCAGCTCCTTTACCAATCTCCTTCAGCAATCAAGCAAAATGCTATAATAGAGAGTTGTGCGGGTTAAGGGGAGGTGGTTAAAATTGAACCCTGATTTGGGCCATGCTGGTAATGGAAGCATTTGTGAGAACAGCTGGAAGCTTTGCAGCTCTTTCATCAGTCTGTTGTCTGTGTGCGCGGAGTGACCCTGGAGGGACGGCAGGGATGTTCAAGGCCACGAGAAATCATTAGCCCGCTTGCCACATTGTTGTCTGCCTGAGCCTGTTGTTTGGGTTAATGAGTGCGATCAAAAGTTTGCAGCTGTCCATCTTTAAAGTTTGCGGAGTAATGATGTGACCTGTCGAGAGGAGAGCGCTGAGAGATCTGTCTGCAGAGTAACAGACCAGGGCAAAGAGTCCGTAATGGATGGAGCATTGGCTGAACTCTGATCTCAAGCTACCTTTCTTTTCTTAGAGGCATCACATCACTAAATGCAGGTTAAGTACGTGACAGATTGATTTTTATCTGCACATTATGAACACGACTTAAAACCACTGAACACTGAGGGGTTTTTGTGCATACATGTAATGATTAATGTTTTTTAACTTTTGTGTACATTTGGTCACAACACAAACAAATGAAGAAACGGGCAGAAAATTGGTCGCAACACAAAAACAACTGAAGAAACGCACAGCAAATTGGTCACAACACAAACAAGTGAAGAAACGTGAAATATCCACGTAACACAACAGAAATGTTTCTAGGGGACCCCAAAACATGATGGACCCTGCTGAGATATGGATGTGTTATTATGCCGTGATTGTTGCTCAGTGAAGTGATTGATGGTCTTTGAAAGGTGAGTTGTTTTTCGCTTATTTTAATATCTTGATTACACGACATAACACATCTATATCTCAGCAAGGTCTGTCATGTTTTTGGGTCCCATAGAAACATTTCCGTTGTGTTACGTGGATATTTGCAAGTGTTGTGACCTAATTCAGTGCGTTTTTTCAGTTGTTTGTGTTGTGACAAATTTGCTGCACGATTCTTCAGTTGTTTTTGTGTTGTGACCAATTTGCTTTACGTTTCTTCACTTGATTGTGTTGTGACCAAATTGCTGCGCGTTTCTTCAGTTGTTTGTGTTGTGACCAATTTGCTGCGCGTTTCTTCAGTTGTTTGTGTTGCGACCAATTTGCTGCGCGTTTCTTCACTTGTTTGTGTTGTGACCAATTTGCTGCACGTTTCCTCACTTGTTTGTGTTGTGACCAATTTGCTGAGCGTTTCTTCATTTGTTTGTGTCGTGACCAATTTGCTGCGCGTTTCTTCACTAGTTTGTGTTGGGACCAATTTTCAACATGTGTGCTGTCAAATTGATGAAGATCGTTTCTTTATTTGCTGGTGTTTTTTGTAATTGTATGTACTTTCTTAAATTGCAGTGCGTTAAGCTTTCTCGGCCACCATATGACAAAAATGTCACAGTCAAAAATGGCAATATTTCATCTAATGGTCTTTTAAGCAATAAGTCATGCGTCCATTTTGTTGGTAAGGCTTAAACCTTTAAACTATATAAAAAATAAATAATAATAAGGCACATTTATTTTAAGTTTGGCATGTAAAACAATATCACTTTTTCATGTTTTCTGGTTTTTAGCTCTACAGACTCAAATAATAACAATATTTTATACTACATATACGTTTGAACATTCTAAGGTGTGCCATTGTTTTAAAGGAACCACAAGCTAACGTTGTTCCGGGCAGGTTTTGACCATATTACAGATTTATATCACTATGGTGAGTGATTTCAGTTATTTTGCAGCCTACAGCAGTCAAAATTAGAAATGAGGTGTGCATTATTTTCTAATAATTCAAGGACCTGTTGTTAATTATTCCTAACGTAAGCTTAGTTATGTGGGTGTACTTGTATGGAAATCAGAGTTTGTATGCATTTACTAAGGATTTTGTATGTATATGAGTGGTAGCATTTTTTTTAATTATTATTTGACTTAAATGATTATTTGACTATTACTACACCATATTAGAGCTGCACATTATATAGTTTTAGCTTCGATATCACAATGTGAGTGTCCACAATAATCACATAGCAGGATATGCAATATTGAGTTGAGATTATAGCTGATCCACAATTAAGAATACATGAGATTTGTGAGTCATTGCAAAGTATAACCTTACCAGAGTGAAACTTTATCATTTGCATGTGTTTTAAAGGCATTTCAATAGAGTGTAAAGCATTTGGCACAATAACTTACAACATTTGTACGTTTAATGAGGATCATTTTACTTGATTATTAATACAATGAAAACTATACAGTTTTGTTTGACCTTTTATTATTCCATTTCTGTTCCTGAATACTGTTTGGCTCTCCGGAAAACCAAAAAGCACTGTTTATTTTACTTTTTTATTTGCTCTATGGTAATTATTCTTGCTGGCAATTTGTTTATTATTTTTATACATGATTCACACAATTATAAAATCACCCCAATCAATATAAAGTAATTTATAATTATGTGAAATATTTTTATATTTATATTGAAATACATGAAATATTTATAATTATGCGGGCTAATTATATAGTTTTAGTAAAATATGTGAAATTATATTAATATTGCAATATTTATCGCAGAAAAACAAAACAATGCAATGTCAGATAACTCTAACCCTAAATTGATGAATACGGATTCAATTGCAGAGCAACTGGATCTTTCTCAGACGATTATAGATAAGACCGGATGGTTTTAGCTAGCGATGTCAATCGATTACAAATTTAAATCAAATTAATCACAGGATATCCTGATTAGTTAATTGAACGTCAGTGTAAACAAGCATACTGTAGATCAATATTCACAAAGAAAGCTCTTAAGATAAAGATACTGTGAAATTAAAATCTGGAAAATCATAATGAACGTCAAAACATCTCACAACCATATGGGCAAATAGCACACTAACTATGATTTTATGCAATACTTGAACTGAATATAGACTTGAAATCCTGTTTCATCTCAAACCAATCTCTCCTTCTGACTCCACACCTGTCAGTAAAGTCAAGCCTTCAGAGATACATGAAAAAGAACTTCTGCTAACAATCAAGGGAAGACACCGTTTGCATGTCTGTTTTGTTTACTCAAGCAGTCCTGTCAAAGTGTGCTGAGAGGATCTCATCAGCAATGTAAAGTGTGTAGTTAGTTATTTGTGCTGTCAGAGCTGAGCGCTGAGGAACACACTGCATATGCACATACACACTTGATTGTGACATTATGCACTCTGCGTTTTCGTTACGCAAGCAGGAAGGGCAAATTTCCTCACTCAGCTCTGTGAATGCGAACAGAATGAGCTGAAGGCCAGCGTTTTGCTACTTTTCAGAGCGAGCTGTTTGCTAAATGAGGACATTTCTGTATGTTGGAGTACTAGGGTACCTGTTTTATTGCCATAAAGAGATACATTTACACCTTTAAAAGCACTGTGTGTGTTATTTAATAGAAGTTTTATCTCCAGTGTGTGGGATCGCCATTTTTGATGTGGTTTAGAATTGTTCTTGAATTTACTTTTGATTGAAGGTGTAATAATTGGTAACACAATACAAGGTAGACTGAAATGGTTGTGCAATTCTCGTGTTTTTCAGTTGAAGAAAGTGTTTCTCTGGCAGTTGCTTTGTCTTATGGAGTATCTATTGACATATTTTTAATTTAAAGTAAAGTCGGCTGCAGACATCTTCAGTTCTATAGGACTTTTTATGACCTTGTTGCTAAATTGCTTGTATATATATATATATATATATATATATATATATATATATATATATATATATATATATATATACATATATATATATAATTTTTTTTTTCATTTTAAAAATGTTACACCGTAAGACATTCTAAAAGTCATTCTAAAAGACATTCTAAAAGTGTATGTGTGTGTGTATGTTTAACATGCAAACAGTAGCAAGTAAAACTAAAATTTAAAACATTTATTATAAATTCTAATTATGTTACAATCTGCCTTATATTATAATGACAATTTAACTTTTTAATAAAACGTTGTATAACTTCTCATTTGAAATGTAAAACACGCCCTTAATATTGTAAATTATGTAGCAAAAATGTGACATTCCTAAAAAGTTTTAATTTAAGATTGATTATTTTCTTGGTGTAAATTGCATTCAAAAATGTCTGGAGTTAAAAAGGAATGGATATTAAAAGTTCTTCATGGAGTCTTCAATTTCAATAAAAGAACAGTATTTTAAGTGTGTTTGTTTTGTTGTATTTTGGCTGCTTTTCTATGATTGTATTGTCAGTCACAGCATTGTATGCAGTCTTTAGACTTTGGATCATAAATAGTGATGCTGTCATGCTTGCAATATTGTATGTTTCAGCATTAAGGCAAACCTTAGTAAATGTATGTTCGGTAGACCCAGACACTTAAAATGCATTTGATTAATGGCATCCAGGGATGGGCAGCATTTATGATACATGTATTACAAATACATTTTTCAAATACAAAATATTATGTTGTTATTTGTTAGTGATAGGGTTAATGAAAAGGGCTTTTGTATCAAAATACTTTAGTGTGTTGTTTTTTTTTTTTTTTTTAGCTTTAAAATATAGTAAAATACTTTCTATGAAGTCTACATGAGGTGACCGCAGTGTTAAGGGGGATCACACGCCGGATGCGCCGCTCGGCATCGTACATTTTAGAATCTATGAGGGTACGCACACCAGCACCGCAAGTCAGGGTACGCACACAAGCGCCGCATGTAAAATATATATTCTTATATATATATATACTGTATATATATGTAAAATATATTCTTTTTAAATGTCTGGGTAAAAAACAACAATTTTTCCTCTTTAAACACAATATATTTTATTTTGAGAAACTTTACAAATATTTTGGAACAGTAAACATGTCAGGCTAAATAATTCAAATAAATCATTGACTTCTGCTGTCTTCATTTGTTTCAAAAACACAGATTTCCTTACAATTTAAAACGGCATCTTTGGATATCTTTTTGGCTGGAGATACCTTTTGTCTTAAAAACAAACAAAAAAAACAAAAATAAAAAACTTGCATATACCACAGGAACGGTATAGCACAAAATTTTGTCACTTTTAAAACCTTGACTTTTGCAAACCATGGTATACCTTGAAAACTGTTATTGTCCCATGCCTAGTTACTCCCAACTATGACTTGTATGACTTTCTTATCAAAAAGAAAACAAGTAAGATGTGCCTCAAGTTCTCAGAACAGAAAATCGAATTCGATGTGATCGGCGCCTAAGTCCGTTTAATGGTAAAGGGATCCAATATGCCTTTTGATGGAAGATTTGTGAATACATTTCATGTTGCCTTGTAAAAGTATTTTGTAGTACTTATTGAAATACAAAAATACAGTATTTTATTTTGATACATGTTGTTGCTGATGACGACATGGTGGCCTCTGTCACCTCACAGCAAGAAGGTTGCTGATTTGAGCCTCGGCTGAGTCAGTTGGCATTTCTGTATGGAGTTTGCATGTTCTCCCCGTGTTCGTGTGGGCTTCCTCCGGGTGCTCTGGTTTCCCCCACAGTCAAAAGACATGTGCTGTTGGTAAATTGGGTAAGCTAAATTGTCCGTAGTGTATGTGTGTGTCCTGGTCCTCCAGGTTTCGGGTTGAGTGTTGGGCTAACGACCCACCTCATAAAAACCAGATGTTACGAAACACCATTATGGTGCGGCTTAATGTCAGCTTTGATATAGATGACCCTGGGAGTAAGTAAGTACATGTTGTTGCTGTGGTACTTTGTAGTTTATTTTGATACACTTTAAATTGAGTTATTTGGTATTTTATGTTCAAATAAAGTATATTTTGCTTAATCCAGATGACATCACTTTAAAGTAAGCAATGTTAAAACATTGAAAAGATCATCTTTTATGTTCAACATGTAATGAAGTCATACAGGTTTCAAAACAACGTGAGGGCAAAGAGCTTAGAATGACCAAGCGGCGACACTCAATAGAACATTCCATTGCAACAGCAGCGCCCAGCAACAACCCCGGATTCCGCCATTTTGGAGTGAAAGCGATCGGCTGTCCATTGGATCTTATTGCTGTCGCGATGGCAAGCAGCTGCTTTATTTTTTATTTATTTATTTAAAAATCTCATCAAAGCTGAGATACAACCTGAAAGACGACAATACAACCCTTACTATCACAATCATCAGCACTTTTAATAGTTCATTTTACAGACTTATAGTATGCTGTTGTTCTATTAGAGTTTTCATTCCAAAATGGCCGCCGCGCCATCTAGTGGCTGTTTCCCAAATTGCACGAGAGTGTCGCCTCTTGGTGATTCTATGCTCTTTGGTGAGGGTGAGCAAATGAGACCAGAATGTTTATTTTTGAATCCCCTTTCCCTTTTAAGCTCACAAATCTCACTGTAGATGATGTCATCGTGAAGTTAAGTAAAGATCGTTTTCACAGCAATCTTGCCATTAATGACAAATGGTATAAAATCACAACTTTATGAAAAACAGTTTTTTTATTAAATTCTCCAGGCACTGCGTTATAATGACAGGCCTCCTTTTTATCACATTATTAAAAAATTGAAAGCATACAGAGACCTTTATTTCTTTTCTCATAAGCTTGAGTCAAGAGCTTATAAAATACAGCCTTGTTAGATTGAAGAGAAATATAATGAGCATTATTTCGAAAGTGCCCTTTATGACTTTATATTTCCCCTTTCAAGCATGCATACGTTCAGAAGCGGTTTGCATTGCAGGAAGTACTGCCATATACTGTTGAGGCTGCGACGGTTCCGGATCATTGAATCTTATGAGGACAATGCATCATTGCTGTGACCTCTGCTACTTGCTGTTCATCTCAAATGGCTTGAGTCTCGCTGGATCTCCTCCAGTTAATGCAAAGGACAGACATTGAGTTCAGCTACGCCTTCCTCTTAAATGTTTACACACATGCGCATGGACAAAGAGACTACGTCAAGTCGTTCCTCATCAGTATCAGCCACTAGAAAACACACTGTATAATGTGAACGCGATACAATGTGACAGGTGCTGAAAAAAGAAAATGTGTTTAAGGCAGGTCAATAAGGACTCTCTTGTATGGCCCTCCCTCTCAGTTTGCCTTTTCCTTTCTCATTCTCGCACTTTCTGTGGGATGACAGTTGGGAGTACTTCATGTATCATGCTCACTGGAGTGTTAAATGATTTTAAGTGAAACTGTTTTACACAGGACAGGGGGAGACGTGCTAATTCCTCAGATCTTTGGGCTGTTGGTTAAATGCTGTCACATCCCGAGAGTGTTGTAATAGTGGGTTTGGAAACTGTGCTGGTTGGACAGTCTTGTTTTTTTTTTTTACCACAGCCCATTTGATCATCTACACTGGTTTGAAACACCCTGGCCTAAAGTGATAGTTCACCCAAAAATGTAAATTTTGCATTTATTTATGCACCCTTTACATTTTTCAAGCTTTTATGCGATGCATTCTTCTGTTAAACACAAAAGAAGATGTTTTGATATATGTTGGAAACCTGTAACCATTGAAATCCATAGTTTTTTTTTTCATACTATGTATGTCAATGGTTACAAGTATTCAGCTTTCTTCAAAATATCTTCCTTTGTTTTTGGAACCAC
Organism: Danio aesculapii; assembly: GCF_903798145.1. NCBI lineage: Eukaryota > Metazoa > Chordata > Actinopteri > Cypriniformes > Danionidae > Danio > Danio aesculapii. The sequence continues at coordinate 33,202,383 of NC_079436.1, read as the reverse complement.
TCGAGGGTGAGTAAATAGCAAATTTTGGGTGAACTATCCCTTTAACAAATAAAATGCAGAATTTTTCATTTGTGTGTTACCAGTTATTGTTTATACTATTTAGTTTTGGTGGTTTAAAGGGCACCTATCATGAAAATCAACTTTTGTAAGCTGTTTGGACAGAACTGTGTGTATGTATAGTGTGTCCACAGTCATGTTGGGGTGATTTAAAAACAATAAGCCTCTTTTTAAAAATATTTGATGTTAAAATAGGATCCAAATGCCTTCCATTTTGAGGCCCACCGCAATGTGCTGTAGGAGTACGGTTTTCCCCACCCACCGCAATGTGATGTAGGAGTGCGGTTTTCCCCACCCACCGCAATGTGATGTAGGAGTGCGGTTTTCCCCACCCACCGCAATGTGATGTAGGTGTGCGGTTTTCCCCACCCACTGCAATGTGATGTAGGAGTGCGGTTTTCCCTGCCCACTGAATTGATTGACAGGTGCCATGTCTCAATAATATCATGTATACACATGTCCACAGTGATCAGATGTACTCTCTGTGATCAGCTGCTCCTTATTAATAAGTTTAAAAAATCGCTATGTAATTCTTAACTGCTATAATCACCATGGCCGCATGGTGTCAGTAAACGCGTGTTTGTGTATGTGTCTGTGTGTACTGCAAACAGCATTTGTGTGTCACTCATCATTTCAGAAAGGCTTGAATGAAACTCCACAACAAATACATGAAAAAACCTTATTTTAGCTTCATCCGTGTCTGTCTCTATCACTGACGGCTGTTTATCTGACGTTACGCATGACAAGCAGACATGCAAGTCGGAGCTGTTGGCGGGGAGAAGCAGCTCATTTGCATTTGAAGCCACAGGCTACAAAAACAGCTACATTGTCCTCAAACACGAAAACGGGCAGTTTCTACATTACATAAATAATCTGATGGGTATTTTGAGCTGAAACAGACACATTACAGACACATTCTGGAGACATCTTGTAAAAGGTGTAAAATAGGTGCCCTTTAAGAGGACAAATTTGTATAATGCCATGGGTATGAGCTAGAGGAGCTGTATGAGGAAATGCCTTGTTCTCACAATTCTAAACTGTTAAAAATCCTACTTAATGGGCTCTTTTAACATTCAAAATGTATCACAGGTTTACTGTTAGGGTTGGGTTTAGGGTAGGGTTATAGGGTAAGGCAATGTAGTATGCGTTTTTAGAGTATAAAATACATCACACCAAAGGAACTCATAAACCACCAAAACATATTGTATATATTATAATATAGTTACTAATTATAATATTAGTGTATAATATATTGTATGAAGCCAGTGTTTGTTTGGTGTGAGTGTAACAATTTTTTAACTTTTGTTAGGATATACTAACAAACTATTGACTACTATTGGTCAGGCTTGTCCAGTGACATGCTATATTAGCGGATCACAATTGTTGGGTAATGACACAAAAATTGAAAACAGTAATTTCTGGGGGCAATTGATAGTGTTCGCTTGTGAGTTTCCCCCCTTCTGTTTGACACCAAAATGCAAAGTAATAATAATTCCTTATTTTGCGCTTTTCTGGAAACTCTTTACAACTTTTTGGGGGAATCTCCACATCCACCACCAGTGTGCAGCATCCACCTATATGATGCGACGACACCCATATTGCGCCAGACCGCACACCACACACCAGCTGATTGGTGGAGAAGAGACATAGTGATGAAGCCCATTATGGTATGGGGATGGTTAGGAGGCCATAATGGACAGGCCAGAAGGTACATTTTTTTAGGATGCCAGGGTTAAACCCCTACTCTTTTTCAAAGTACATCCTGAGATTTTTTAACCACCACAGAGAGTCAGGACCTCGGTTTAACGTCCCATCCGAAAGACGGTACTCACTGAGCAGTATAGAGTCCCCTTCACTATATTGGGGCATTAGGACCCACACAGACCACAGGTTAAACACTCCCTGCTGGTCTCACTTACACCACTTACGGCATCAGCTTAGCTTTCCCATACGGTCTCCCATCCAGGTACTGACCTGCTTAGCTTCAGTGGGCGACCATGTGAGAGTTGCAGAGAGCTAGATGCCGGCAATATACAAGGGAACCATGGTTAGCCATGGATGGTATGTAAAGTACCTATGTAAAGTAATTAAATGCTTCCAGCTGGGGTATTATTTAATAGGGTTAACTTTTGTTTTAATCAGGAATGTTTTTTTATTGAGGATGAATTTAAATAGTGCTTTTAGACAAACTTCTTTCTGATTCATCACCTTTAGTGCTGCACTTCTTAAGCAGCACAGCCTTCAGCTGAAAATTTAAAGACAATTACTGTCTTACTTCAGATCATCTGCTGGGAGCTGTGTTCCCATTGTTAACATAATCCTCTCTTTTGTGTCAATTCATTGTAATTTTGTGCAATTAAGGTTATATACATATATTAAATTATAGATAGTTGGAGATTGCCTGATAGTTTCGATTGCCTGTCAGCTGCCGTGTTATAGGGCTGCATGCTTTTTTTGGAGATATTTGTCTGAACAGACAGTGGGCTATATTCACTGGGCTGTTTCTCCATGCTATTGTCAGATTTTCAACACAGCAGTGAGTCATGTGTTTATACCCATTAAGTAAAGTGTCTGGTGGAACCTTGGATTTACTTAATACTAGTTATTTGCTCAGACAATACATTAAATGGTCAACTGCTCAAAATAAGTTTTAGGTGAGGTAAGGTGTTTCTTTCAACACAGACTCATTCTGAAAATGTAGTCCAATGTGTGTTTCTGGTGACCGCGAATTATGTAGCCGGGTTTACGTATGGCTGCATTTAATTTTTAAACGAACGCTATGGGGCCGTATGACGCTGTTCCTTTTCACGCTTACCAGCTGACCGCTTACCTCCATGTGGAGGGCTTTCAGCTGCAACCAGTTTGTCCAGTTAGCTCATCGTGTACGTCGGCGGACTTGAGACGCAGAGAGGAGTTGACCACAATGACGACGGTGTTCTAGTCCGGGGAAGAGCGGTTCCTGAAATCAGGTAAGACAAAAACAGAATCCAAAAAATAAAATGAATGAGTGAATAACATGGTGAGAATGTGGTAAAATCCGAAAACGTGGTAAAAATCAGACGAGGGCTTTTCTTTTTCTGGACAGCTTTTGTAAATCATCGGTTGGGTTTAGGGAAGTAAGTGGGTAGGTGGGTCAATCGATAAAATTGGTTGGGTTTAGGGAAGGAGGAGGGTGGGTCGGTCGGCCAGTTAGTGATTCAGTCAGTCAGACAGACAGTCAGTCGACAGCAACCTCTGGTGGGTTTACCCGAGAATAGCAGGCGTAAACAGCACTCGTGAGAAATTTGAGATATGAAAAAGCGCACACAGCAGCCTCTTGTGGATTCGCGAAAACAAAAACATGCAAAAATACGTATTTCGTGGGACGTATTTCTCCAGAAACGTCTATAGGACTATGTTTTCAGAATGAGCCTGGGTTGGTTTATGATATAACATTTAAAAACATTAAAATAACAATATAAATATATAATACAATATGATTTTAAATATAATTTATTCCCGTAGAATATCTCATGTAAAATGTAAACATTTTTGTAAAATGGCTTAAATTTTATTTTAAACTGAACTAATTTCAGCTTAATCAGCTAAAATTTTGCTTGCATTCATTGACAGCAGATATATATTGCGCAATAGATTAGCGTGGAGGGCAGCACGGTGGCACAGTGACTAGCAATGTCACCCCACAGCAAGAAGGTCACTGGTTCGAGCCTCGGCTGGGTCAGTTGGCCTTTCTGTGTGGAGTTTGCATGTTCTCCTTGTGTTGGCATTGGTTTTCTTTGGGTGCTCCGGTTTCCCCCACAAGTTCAAAGGCATGTGGTATAGGTGAATTGGGTAAGGTATATTGTCTGTATGTGTGTGAATGAGAGTGTATGGGTGTTTTCCAGTGATGGGTTGCAGCTGGAAGGGCATCTGCTGCATAAAACATATGCTGGATAAGTTAGCGGTTTATTCCGCTGTGGTGACTAAGCCAGAGGGACTAAGCCGAAAAGAAAATAAATGAATGAATAAACTTTAGCTTGGACATATAGATTATTGTGACAGCCATAGAGTAAGCAGAGTCTTCTGAATGGATCTTCATGTTACCTTTATATAAACAAATGCATTGACTGTAGCTTTATTTCCAACAGTATCACTCCAGCACTCAAGACATGACTCATTATTCAGTCTAAAAATTGTTCCTCCTGGATGTAATGAATACTCTTGCCTGCCTATTCGTTCTCAACCTTCAGACATCCTCCAAGTCTCTTTGAGCGAGCACAGGGAGCCTCCAGCCACCTCCACCTGCTTCACAAGCTGATTGTTGCCATGTGTGCTTATGATAGCGCTGCGCAGGGCAGCACAGGGCTGGAGCTCAGTAAGGGCTGCCAGGAACACAGGCCAATGTTTCCCTGCCTCCCATCATGCAGATCGTGTTCACTGGACAACTTCCCAGATGCACAGAAAGAGAGATGAGTTAATATGCAAGACTGTAAACCTGCATCCACTAATAAAACACGACAGACTTCAGTTGTGCAGTGTTTGACAGCGCTGTAGAAATATGGCTCGAAATGGGCTGAGCTGTGTTAGCATAACTCATTCTGATGTTTTACAGATGTCAGTGTACAATTTGCTCTTATTGAGACCTCAATTACATTTCACCTCGTGCTTCTCGTTTCTACAAGGAATTCTGTGTTAATGATGGTATTATGTTAATAATTCTTTCATAATGTATGAGATTCAAGCTTTGACACATATTATGCAGGATGACCAGACTGGCAGATGTACTTACCAATTTATTTAGTTTAAAAACAGAATTTTACATGTAATGAAATGCAATTAATATATTAAGATTTTACATTGCTAATTGCAAGAGGAGTAAAAGGACTAAAATATAAAAGGAACGGTTATGAGATTTAGATATTTCTTGCTAGGTGTTAAAGGGCATCTATTTTACACCTTTTTCAAGATTTAAGATGTTTCCAGAATGTGTCTGTAAAGTTTCAGCTCAAAACACACATCAGATTATTTATTAGACCTTCCAGAATATTGGAATTTTCTGCTCTGAACACATTGTAGCTGTTATTGTTGCCTGTGCCTTTAATGCCAGTTCCTACCGCCCACTGTTCCCATGTGCCTGTCAGAGTGTGCCTCAATCTTCGCCTAGGCTGCGTCAGATAAACAGCACAGTGACAGACACGAAAGAAGCAGATCTCACGTAATGTTTGTAAGAAATACTACAGTAAGAACTTTCCCAATGATTATTTGATGTATTTGTTGTGGAGTTAATTCAAGCCTTTCTGAGATGAGTCACACACAATGTCATTACAAAGTTTACACACACGCACACAAACACACAGCAAACACACAGTGCGAGCGTTTAACTTTGCACTGTTTTTGCACGGCAAATGTGACAGGAGACACGTTAATATCCACTGCTGTATGGATATCCGTTATGTTAATGTACAAAATAAACCTGATTTAACGTCCACAAACCGGAAGCACCTTCTTTTATAATTGTACTGACATGCAGCTGTGGTGATAAAGATGGTAAAATTTCTGTAATTCATTACAAACATACATGTGTTAAAAAACGTTTTAAACTTGTGAAACTCATTCTTGATCACATTTGATGATGACTGATGATCACAGAGATCTGAACAGATCTTTTAACCCCAGTTGTTTTGCACACGTCCTGTCTTGTTGATATGATTATACGTGTTACTACGGAGACATGTTAATACGCGGCTGTTAATCAATTCGGTGGGCGGGGAAACTGCACTCCTACATCACGTTGTGATGGACCTCAAAATGGGAGGGATTTGGAAGCTATTTTAACATCAGGAAATTTCAAAAAAGAGACTTATTGTCTTTATATCTCTCCAATATGACTGTGGACACACTGTACCTACACACAGTCCTGTCCAAACAAACAGCTCCCAAAAGATAATTTTCATCATAGGTGCCCTTTATGTTTTTAAATTTGGCATGTAACAGTAAAGAGACCCAATGGGAGTGTTCACCCAAAAATAAACATGTTGTCACATCTTGCTTTACTCATTTTCTGCATTTTCCAAACTTGTGTGCATTTATTTCCTCTGTTAAACACAAAAGATGGTCTTTTAAAGAATTTTAGTAAGCAGTCAACTACATGCTTTGATTTCCATAGTATTGTTTTACTACTTTTGAATTCTATGGCTATTATTCACTGTATAATTGCTGACCCTCTTCAATTATTTTCTGGCTGAGGAAATTGTGAGAATTTTTTTACTATCCCTTTATTAGATGTAATTGTAGTAAAATTACTTCGTTCAGAAATGGTTGTGCCCAACTGAGCCTGGTATCTTTTGTTCCTCTCCACTGTCTTGCTTGGTTTGGGACTTGTGGAGCTGCACATTGATGGATTTTATCTTCAGTGTTTGGACTTTCAGAAGTGAAATTTAAACTACACTGAACTGAACTAAACTGAACTGAACTTCAACTCTGAAAACTGGACTGACACAGTTTCAATTTACTAGAACTTTTATGTTATGTTGCTTTGACACAATCTACATTGTAAAATCACTATATAAAGATGGATTGAATTGAATTTAGACGAGTGCCTATTCATTGTATAACATTCAGTTTGTGTTAGTATTAATTGACTTATTTTACTTTTTAATATGACAAGCAAGCGGTTATTTTATTGTTTCAGATTGTACTGTTAATATTCAACTCTTTTTCACATTCTATATTGATGCATTTATTTTTTCATAGCCTTCAAACTGAACATTGTTTGGACAGTAATGGACAGTATATGGAATAAAATTAAATTAATTAATGATCCCTATTTTACTTCAGGAAACGTATTTACCTGTCATTTTCCCCATATAATATCCTGTGTTGAATGTAAATGTCCTTGTCAAATGTGATTTTATCCATAATACAAACGCTATTAACATACAGCTAATCAACATTATATCGTCAAATGACATTGATATTTGGTCGATTTTATGTTGTTAGAAAGTAACTAAAATCCAACGTCGACCCAACATCTAAAATCAACATCATATTGACGTCAAATACTGACATTTATTCATCAGGTATGGCAACCAAAATCCAATATCTGATAGACGTCATAGTGGTAACGTCCACACAACGTCAAGCTGTTACATCGTTAGACATTGATATTTGGTTGGTTTTAGGTTAGATGTTGGACATTGACGTCAGCCTGATGTTAAGTTCTAAACAGTCTCTGGGTCAATGCGTGTAAAGACTTTGGACATCTTCTTGGACACTTTGAGGTAGTTTATTATGATGCGATTTAACTTCTATGTGTGATTTGATTGGACTCGCAGGACAGATTTTTCTAATTCCAATAGACAAGAAAAAAATAAAGTAGTGACTGCAGGTTGAAGGAAAGTAATGGAGGAAAAGTACTGATACAGCACTAAAAATGTACTCAAGGGAGAGTAAAAGTACACATTTTTAAAACTACTCCTTAAATTACAATTCCTGAGAAAAACTACTCAATTACAGTAATTTGAGTATTTGTGATTAGTTACTTTACAACACTGCTCACAATAGACACTAGTCTGTCAGAAATTGCGCCACAGAAAAGCACTGCATGTCATGTGACTTAACCAAAGCACATCTAAACTAAGGTCTTCTCTTTTCAACTAAAAAAATAGAACCTTTGTCTTATAAAGACAGTGGCAGGGAAATGAACATACAGAGCATGTTGCCATATGGCAACACCATGCGGGTCAGGTTTAGCTGTATGATTGCTGACCTTCTTAAAAATATGTTCTGGCTGAGTAAATGGTAATGAATTTTTTTTAATTTTGGGTGAACTATCCATATATAATTGTAAAATTGCACAATAGATGTTATTGTAATAAAATGACCTGGTTCAGATAAGTGCCTGTTTATTGTATAACATTCAGTTTGTGTTAAATTAGTTTTAAATTAATGTTAATATGACAAGTAAGCGGTTATTTTTATTGTTTTTGATTGTACTATTAATGTTCAACTCTTTTTCACATTCTGTAAATAGATGCGTTTACTATATTTCTTGGTAACACTTTATTTTGATGGTCCATTTGAGTATAAGTAGACTGTCTGCTTAATCCGTTGATATGCTCCTTCAATAGATATTTAACTGACTATAAGAAACTTTGCAAGTACATGTCAACTTACACTAACCCTAAACCTAACTCCAACCCTAACCTCAATCTAACAGTTTTATAATCTAATGAGAATTAGTTGGCATGTAGATGCATTGTAACTTCAATTCAACAAACTACTATCAAAGTAAAGTGTGAGCAATTTCTTTCCATAGCCTTCAAAATTACACATTGTTTGGACAGTATGTGGAATAAAATTAAATAATTGAATTAACCCATTTTCACTTCAGGAAATGTAATTGACATTGATATAAACTTAGCAGTATAATCTGTCATTTTTATAAGTCATAAAATTTCAAAAGTCTTGTAGTAGCAGTCCAAGCAGTGTTTATTATTAATTATTTTAATTATTTTAGTTAATTATTTTAAATTCATTGTTGACATTTTAATAAGTAGTAATTTTCTAGTTATTTTTAAAATAGTGTAACAGCAAGGGTTTCTGCACTTTACACAGACACAAAGCTTTCCTAAAGAAAACGAGTAATCAAGACAAACAAAGACCACCATTTAGATAATGACTTTTACATAACGTATTCAATTATCTTTCTTTTTTTGATTTTCTGTAAATACGATCAATAACCAAGGCTCGAAATGGCCCCACATGCATTTAAGTAAAACAAAACTCTGCATTTCCACAGTACTGTATGAGGGGCATGAAAAATACATCCAATAATACTGGAATGAGAAGTCCTGAACCTGCATTTTTTAAACGTTTATTACCTCCAAACATTGTGACTTAACAATCAGAATCAAACATTTCAGGGATTTCATTTCCAAAAGATTGAAGTTGACTTTTGAAATGCGTTTACAGTCCTTGTTTTACTCCTCAGCTGCCAGATCCTGTTATTTTAATGAGTTATTTATTGAGCATCGCTACTGCACTACCAGCGGCTGGTGTTTATATTGACAAAGCTAAAATTCTAGTATTGATCCAATCCTTTGCAGAAGTTTACTCTGTGTTTGATATCTGCGATATTCAATGTAGTCTTCTTCGCTTATGCAGTGAAGACACAGGATTGATAGATCCTGTGAGCACTTGGTGATATTTATGATGTCACTGCTGACCTTTTAGATGGTATGTCATCACAGCAGCCAATCAGCGTGTCATTTCCTTCGCTTCTCTTTTCCTCCGCCTGTCTGCCTCAAGCACACGTGAGGATAAATAAGGAATGCGAGTGAATAACAGCCTTTTTTTCATTATTGCAGAGGTGGAAAGTCAAGCTCCGGCAGATTGGCTGTTCAAGCTGCTGTTGAGCCAACAGGGAAACAACCAAACATGTTATTGCATGTCACTCACTTGGCAACAGCAGGCTTTCTTCCTGTTGTGTCTGTGTCATTGTTTTGTGTGGTTCGTGTGTCAGGGTGAGTGGACTATTGTGTGCTGTCAGTCTAACGGGATTAGATGCAATTCCCAAGATTTCCAGTCAATCGGCTGTCAGCTTGGTTGATGCATGAAGGGCGAGACGATGGAGGCGATGGGGTTGTTGTGTCTAATGTTGTGTTGTAATTGTGTAAAAGTCCAGTTCCTATGGTCACTACTGATCTTTTACATTCCTCCACTGCACTGTCAGCATCAAGTAGCTGGAGTAGGAGACAGAGAATCTGTGGTTCAGTCATTGGTATCTTGTTTGTGTTCAGGAAGTCACGAATTTTTTTATTTTATTTATTTATTTTTTTTTTTATGTATATTTATGCATATTTTCCCCATGAAAATCACAACAAAATGTATGCAATTACAATTTGCATTTGAATCAAACTAAGATTTGTTTAATCTCACACACATTGCTTAATAATAATAATAATAATAATAATAATAATAATAATAATAATAATAATAATAATAATAATAATAATAATAATAATAGTAGCGCAGCAGGAGTTTGCATGTTCCCCCCGTGTTTTTTTTTTATATAAATATGCTGTGCTATAGTCGCTTTAGCTGTTCAATTACAGTATACCCAGTACATTACATACAGTACAGCTCTCCTCCCCTGTCCGCTGTGCACTTTCACTTTCTTCCACGACTCCCCAACTCTATTCACTATCGTCCGCGACCACCTACCACCCCCCGCTCTCCACTTTCGTAACATGCCGGAACCTCGCAATTCACAAATTAAGCACTGAGTACATGATAGTTGTTAGAGCCATAAAGAGCACAAAGAAATGTTTATTATTTTTTCTATAATATTGTATTATTTGTATTGAGAGGTATTGTTACTGTTGTTTGATCAAGTTTGCATATTTTTTTAGATTATATCGTATACATCACGTTTCATATGTTAACTGTAAAGTCATACATCATATGCATGCGTAAGCAACCAGAAAAAAAGGGGCTTAATAGTAGATAGTCTTTTGACCGTTCTTTGAAACCATATTTAAGTTGAAGCTTGAATAAGTGTAAATCTTAAGTTTGATTTTTGTTATATCCTGACAAAAGAAAAGTAAACTGTTACATTGGAAGTTTATGGTTTTCATGCATCAAATCCTTTGTGCCGAATCTTTATGGAAATGGCAGAGAATAGATAAATCGCCATTACAATAGTCATAAGCACTGAGTTAAAGATAGTTGGCTAGACTTGTTGTTTTTTTGTCAGTATTATTGTTTGATTAATATTAATGGCAGTCAATACACATGTTTACAGATCTTGTTTTATTTCATCATTTGTCAGATACTGTTCTTATAATAAATATGCTCTGCTATAGTAGCTTTAGCAAACTGTTTAATTACAACATAGTCATAAGCACTGAGTTAAAGTACATAGTCATAGCACTGAGTTAAAGCTAAAGTTTTTCAGCCTGAAGCAAGAAGCAGTACTGGCTTTTTGTCAGTATTACTGTTTAATTAATATTAATGGCATACTGTACACATAGTGGCAGGTTTGTTTGACTATTTGTACACTGTAAGGCCCATTGCACAAATCCCTCTCTTTTTTGGCTGTTATTGTTTTTGCTCTGCCAGTTCACTTAAGAAAAACCCATTTTATTTACATAACATAAATATATTTGACCATTCATTCTCGCAGCTGCATTGCCACGAGCGTTCTTCACACTGCACATGCTTTTACACATGAGTATTTGAACACAGCTGCATACAATAGCAGTCAAAAAACCTAACAGCAATGCATACTTCAGCTTTGTTGCCCTTATGTCAAGAAGACCATGAAATAATAGAGAAGGGAGAGTGTTTAATTTTCCTTTTCCCTTTGATTCCATTGATTTTTTTTTTCTCTTCTGGAAGACCTGAGCTCACACAGGGGATCATTTCTCACTCTATAGCCTCTATCTGTCTTTTATGATGAACATTTAAAGTTTTATTTCTCCAATCTGAATCCAAGTCCCTGAACACAAGCCATGCGATGCAGAGGGGCAGTGAGCCCATAGAAATGGATCCATACATAAATAAATCTGTTGAATGAAGAGCTTTCTTGCCTTCTGGAGTTAGTGCAGGCCTGTCAAGATTTATATATATATTTTTGCTGGTCAGAGAGCTTCATTTGGGATTGGATGAAGATGTGAACAGGGTATTCACAAAAATACCTACTGAATCTTTACATGGAATAATCATTAATGAAAGAATGACTATTGATTATTTGTCATTATTTAATTGTTAATTAAATAATCAATAAAAGGTTAAGTAAACTATAGTAAATGTATATGTTAATAGAGAGCAAAATTAGTGAATATCAAATTTGAAATAAAGGATGGATGGATGTATACAAAAATGTACTGATGGATGGCTTAAATAATGAAAATATGTATGGCCGTATGAGTGGATTAAAGGATACACACATAGACTGATGGATTAATTACATTATAGAAAGATGGATGGATGGATGGATGGATGGATGGATGGATTGATGAAGGCGGCACGGTGGCTGAGCCACCTCACAGCAAGAAGGTCGCTGGTTTGAGCCGCAGCTGGGTCAGTTGGTGTTTTTGTGTGGAGTTTGCATGTTCTCGCCGTGTTTGCATGGGTTTCCTCCAGGTGCTCTGATTTCCCCCACAGTCCAAAGACATGCACTATAGGTGAATTGAACAAACTAAATTGGCCGTTGTGAATGTGTGTGAATGTCTATGTGTATGAGAGTGTATGGGTGTTCCCCAGTGCTGTGTTGTGGCTGGAAGGGCATCCGCTGCATAAAACATGTGCTGGATAATTTGCCAGTTTGTTGCGCTGTGGTGACCCCTGATAAATAAAGGGACTATGCTGAAGGAAAATGAATGATTGGATGTATCTGGTGGGTTGGTTGGTGGGTTAGTTTGTTGGTTGGAAAGAGTTGAAAAAGTTCATATTAGTGAGTTATGGAAATAGAATGACTCCCATGATATATTGTGATATATTGTTTGTGAACTGTTTTGTATTTACATAAGTAATTACATTAGATTTTCACTTTTTCATTTCAGTATAACTAGTAATAAAGAAGATATATCAATTTTAATCACATTTTCTGCTGCTGTTTGATAGAATTTTTGAATGGTGGGCAACATTTTAATGTAGAGTTAAGTTTTTAAAGTTAGAGGTAAGTTTGAAAGTACATTTCACATGTGTAGTGGTACAAACAGCAGTGTACTTTTTGTCATGTAGTACATAAATAGTTGTAGAAGTTGTAGTAGAGGGCAGCACGGTGGCGCAGTGGGTAGCACAATCGCCTCACAGCAAAAAAGTCGCTGGTTAGAGCCTCAGCTGGATCAGTTGGCATTTCTGAGTGGAGTTTTCAGGATCTCCCCGTGTTAGCGTGGGTTTCCTCCAGGTGCTCCGGATTCCCCCGCAAGTCTAAAAACATGGGGTATAGGTGAATTGGGTATGCTAAATTGTCCGTAGTGTATGTGTGTGAATGAGTGTGTATGGATGTTTCCCAGTGATGGGTTGAAGCTGGAAGGGCTTTCGCTGAGTAAAAAACGAAGGCTGAATAAGTTGGCAGTTCATTCCGCTGTGGCGACCCCAGATTAATAAAGGGACTAAGCCGAAAAGAAAATGAATGAATGAAGTTGGAGTAGGGATACTGTAGTACTGGACTGTTTCTATAAACAGGTTACAAAATATGGCCTCCCTGGAAAAATAAAAACACACAACATACTAATAAATTAAAAACAAAAAATGTGTTTTTAGCTGCCTATTTTTTTACATTTATTATTGTTATAATTTGAATATATAGAATTGTATAACGTATATATAACTTTTAACATTGTTTGCAAGGAATCAGTCACTAGGGGCTAGAATACTGAAAGAAAACTGAAGCTAAGCAGGGCTGAGCCTGGTCAGTACCTGGATGAGAGACCACATGGGAAAACTAGGTTGCTGTTGGAAGTGGTGTTAGTGAAGCCAGCAGGGGGCGCTCAAACTGTGGTCTGCGTGAGTCCTAATGCCCCAGTAAAAGTGAAGGGGACACTACACTGTCAGTGGGCGCTGACTTTTGGATGAGACGTTAAACCGAGGTCCTGACACTCTGTTGTCATTACAAATCGCACTTCTTATAAAAGAGTAGGGGTGTAACCCCAGTGTCCTGGCCAAAGCCCCTCTATCGGCCCTTACGATCATGGCCTCCCAATCATCCTCGTTCACCGAATTGGCTCTATCACTGTTCCTCCACTCCACCAACAGCTGGTGTGTGGTGAGCGCACTGGCGCCGTTGTCCTGTGGCTGCTGTCGCACCATCCAAGTGGATGCTGCACACTGGTGGTGGTGTGGAGAGACTCCCCTAAAGATTGTGAAGCGCTTTGGGTGTATGGCCATACACAATAAATGCGCTATATAAATACACAATACATTACAAGAATAGACCAAGTGTTTAGCTAGTGATAAACTTACTGATGAGCTTACTTTCTATAATATATTAAAGAACATTTGTGAATTATCTTATATATATATCTTATATATATATATATATATATTATGTTATGGTCAAAATGTTTAGTTTGAGGAATACTAGACAAAAGTGACACGGAATGAACAAAACGAAACACTGAGTACGGTGTGTACAGTGTGTTTTTACCTCAGCCTTGGCTATAGCGCAGCATAGTGTCTGACATGCTGTCTGATGTCTCACCGCTCAGCCTTGCCAGATCGAGCTCCATTAGATCTATTACCTATAATACTGCTGAAACTGTAACGGCACACTTTGAGATAAAAAATTTATAACGGTCTCAGCTGAAACTTTTTCCCTTTCTGTCTCAGTTTTATGTTTCATCTGTCTCTCTCAGCAAAGCAGTTGACCTTGCTGGGAAAGCATCTGCCACAACATGAAAACAACCCCTGCTGAGACTGATCTAAGAACTGTTGAGCTCACCCAAGAGCTGAAGTCTGCCAGCTATGCTTAATCAAGATTATGTGCTCAGCAATCCCTGTGCTGATTTGGGGTCAGTATTGGTAATCAGTGCTGTCGCTGTTGCGCAGATACAGTATAATAGAGCGGGATGTGGGGAGGGAGTGATGGCTGCTGTTGGTGGCACCTCCATTCAGCTGCTGCTGTCGTGTGACCTTCATTGAAAAGCTTGAGCCATTTTTGCAAAAGCGCTTTATATAGCATTTGTAAGGATTTATTTTTCCTTCCTTTGTTCAATTTGGTATTATTAAGTATGTATGTGTGCGTATATGTGTGTGTGTGAATATATACAGTATCATGTCACAACCATATCACCCTACAGCCCAAGGGTGCTGCACACTGGTGGTGGAATGTAGAGACCCCCTCATGATTGTGAAGCGCTTTGGATGTATGTCCATACACAATAGATGAGCTATATAAATACACATTACATTCCATGTGTACTGGTTTTGGTGGTTTACAAGGACATTGTACATTTGTATAGTGACATAGGTATAACCTAGTTGTAGTCTATTAAGCTGTTTTATGAGGACATGTTGTGTGCTTAAAAATCAACACAATAGGATCTTTTCACATTCAGATTTTGTCACAGGTGTCTTGTGAGTGTTGGGTTTAGGGGTAGGGCCATATAATAAGCATAAAAAAGCATATTTACTGTATAAAATATATCATGCCTATGGAGTGTGTGTGTGTGTGTTCCATCTACCCTCCATGCATCTATATCCATGTATCTTTTTATAATCCATACATGATCCATCTATCTTTTATCCTTTTATATTAACCTACTTTAAATCAGCACCGTCTATCCATATTTTTGTCATTTCATCCTTTCCTATCCATCCACCATTTCATTTATCCATCAATCTATCCATTTATATTTGTAATCACTCCATCACTCCATCCATCCATCTATATTTATCCATCTTTTTATAATCCGTCCATGATCCTTGTATCTTTTATCATTTTATATACACCTGATGGATGGATTGATTAAATCAATCCATCCATCCATCAATCCATCCATCCATCCATCCATCCATCCATCCATCCATCCATCCATCTATCTTTATCTATCAATCTTTTTATAATCCGTTGGTTAATATCGTTTTATATTACCCTACATTAAATCAGCACCATTTTGTCATTTCATCCTTTCTTACCCACCCATCATTTTATTCATCCATCAATCTATCCATTTATTTTTTAATCAGTCCATCCATTCATCCATCCATCCATTTCTGATTCAATCAATCAATCAATCAATCAATCAATCAATCAATCAATCAATCAATCAATCAATCAATCAATCAATCAATCAATCAATCAATCAATCAATCAATCAATCAATCAATCAATCAACCAACCAATGTGATTTCATTTCATCTATCCATTCATTTCTTCTATAATTTATCGATCCATCAGTCCATATGTGTATCCTTTATTCCATCCATACATTTATTCATTCATCTTTTTATAATTTAATCCATCCATCACTCTATGTTTGTATTCACTCATCCATCCATCCATTTATTCATCCATCCATCCATATATCATTTATTAATTGTACTATACTGTACAACTATTCATTTTTCCTTTTCTACATTTTTCAGTTCTTTTTATTTATTTTAGAGCATTCAGTTTTGCTTTAAC
Source organism: Danio aesculapii (assembly GCF_903798145.1). Taxonomy (NCBI): domain Eukaryota; kingdom Metazoa; phylum Chordata; class Actinopteri; order Cypriniformes; family Danionidae; genus Danio; species Danio aesculapii. The sequence goes on along the minus strand of NC_079436.1, from coordinate 33,186,212 downwards.
ATTCTGAAATGGCTTGAGTCTGCTATATTTTCCCTTCCTTTGTCCTTCCTGGTAGATCTGAATATATTTTGCCCTTGAAGTGGCTATTATAAGAACATCTATTCACTCACCATTACAGTACACACTAGACCCTGAGATTCCTTCTAATGGATTGTGAACATATCAAGGTACAAATCTTAAAACTAAATAGTTTTTTTAGATCACAATGCTTCATTTTTAATATGACAAAATGATCCTAATTTGCATGACACTGACAAATTCCGTTTAACCTCAGTGGTTATTTTTCTGTTCCTCCTGATTCCAATTTGTGATATTAATGTAAGTGATGATAACTGCAGTTGTTCCAGGCTGTGTTTTCGTCTCTGAGGGATGAGCGTTGTGCGGGGGACAGCTGTGTGCCATGGCATGCTGATGCTGTCTGATGTGGGCGCTGCTTAATAGATTTCATAATATTCCTCCAGTCTTCACACTTACTCATGTAGTCTGTGAATTCTTCCGCCATACTCATCCATTACAGCACATACGAATAAAATCTGGAAATGAGTCAAAAACACAATTTTTAGAGGTTGTTAGAGTGGATCCTCTCAAAGCTTATGGGGGATCGGGGGATATAAACATCCTACCGGAAGAGATTTTAATGATGTAATGTTTCATCCTTACTCTGCAACAGGGTTTGTGTATGGGGTTTTGCACTGGATACCAGGCCAGTGCAATCAATTACTCTATATCTCTACGGTGTGTGATTTTGTTGAATTGAACCATACTAGCCATCCCACTCCCACTGTTGAGGGGCTCAGGGTTGGACTACATTTGAAGAAAATACTGGCGATGCTACGAGCAGCTCTCAGCATGTCCAGCATCTGAAATGTACTGCTTTCAGCCTCAACCCATGCAAGCTTCAGTTTCTCTGGAGATGCAATTTGAAGTACTCACTTGTCTGCTTTCACTTGTGGTTCTTCTCAAGGACACGTTTCTCAGCTTGGTTTCAGCTCTGCTTCTCATACAAAATGAAATAAATAAACAAGCAAATATATCAGAGAGGTTTTGATGTACAGTGCTCTTTCTTAAATTTTGCAGTCTCTCTGTATTTTATACACAGCGTATTTATATTCTGGCTCCCTAAAAATGAAGGAGGTTGATAAATCAAATCTAATTCATTAAATCAAATCTTATATATAGTATATTTATACAGTATACTGTATTTATTAATCAGGAATTGATCAAAAGTTACAGTAAAACATTTACATTTATACTAATACAAAACATTTTGCTGTTATTTTGATTTTCTGTTCAATCATATGATTTTGTATCACAATTATTCCACAATGAGTGAATGAATGAATGAATGAATGAATGAATGAATGACCAGCACAGCTGTTGAAAATTTTTCTTATTAGATTTTATTATTTTATTAGATCTTATTACATTTTTGACTCATTGGAAAGTATTAGATGAGTATTAGTATTAGAAATTATAAGATGAGTATTAGAAATTAGAACTAATGACTAATGATTTCTACTAACTTGAATATGTATGTTATTGATCAAATAAAAGCTGCCATGGAGAAACTTTAAAAATATATATATAATTTGGAAAATTCATTCATTCATTCATTTTCTTTTCGGCTTAGTCACTTATTAATCTGGGGTCGCCACAGCGGAATGAACCGCCAACTTAGTTTTATGCAGCACACACACTTATTCACACACACATACACTACAGACAATTTAGCCTACCTAATTCATCTGTACCGCATGTCTTTGGACTGTGGGGGAAACCGGAGCACCCGGAGGAAACCCACGCAAACGCAGGGAGAACATGCAAACTCCACACAGAAACACCAACTGACCCAGCCGAGGCTCGAACCAGCGACCTTCTTGCTGTGAGGCGACAGCACTACCTACTGCGCCACTGCGTCACCTTAATTTGGAAAATATTAAATATATTAGAACATATGTTCTCTCATACATTTATTTTTATACATTTTTGTTTATTTTCTGCTTATAGACATTGGATTTTTTTGTTGTTGTGATTATCTAGGAAATATCCTACTAATTATTTTAAGCATATTTTCAATAGGACTTTTATTGGACTTATAGAAACTTACACTCAAGTAGCAGTGCGAAATGGCTGTATATTGGCACTGGTGGAAGGCGAGCGTTGACAACACAGCTGGAAGTATTGTACACCAGATGCGCACACACTAATGTTATTTGATATAAAACTATTCAGATGACGCTCTGTGGTGCGGCAGAAATATGAATATGTCCTGAGTCGTAGCTTGGCGCCATGTACAGTCGCTGTCTTGTGGTGCAAGTGTGTGTACCCTGATAGAAATCTATGTTTAGAATTCTAAAATGCATGGCGCTGCATGGCAGTGGCAAGGTGCATCCAGTGCGCGACCCCCTTTAGAGTCTTACCAGTGACTAAATACAGCCAAATCGCACTGCTACTTATGTGATATTGCATTGTTACAACAGTTTGATAGCATAATCGTGTATATAAAAAAGAAAATCAAACAAGGAGAGTCTAAAAATTCCTTTGCATGAGGAACTACTTTCCTCCACCATTCATTCACATCTGCAGCTGACTTCAGAACAGCAGAACAGGTGCTAGTTTACCAACGTCACTTTAAAGCTAGTATTTGAATGATTCTCTAGCGTAATCTCTAAAGTGATGACAAAACAGGTGATTTTGCTCGCATTTTAAGATTACAAGGCTGAACAGCACGAAATGCCATCAGTCTAAAGACATTTCCCAGTATTTCTCTGTTGCAATCAGCATATTACAATAATTAACCCTGAAAAAGCCAAAGCAAAGCAAACACTACCAGAAACACTACCAGACTATGGTATAAATACAGCACTACAACATACAAAAGAGAGAGATCGACTTAGAAAGTCACTTACCTGTTTTATAATGATTTGATCAGCTGTAGTTTGAAATTACGCAGAATTTTTTTCCTCTAAAGGCTTACACAATCTCTGTCGCCATCTTGTGGCAGAGCGTCAACCGTGCTTGCTCTGCTCAGCAAAGACGGTTGACGTCTCTGCTAAAAAAGCCTCAAAAGTACACTCTGTTGTCCAACAGCTGCAATATTTATCAAACTGTAGTAAGTTTATTGATCTGCTGTCACTTTATGTGGGCAGAGTAATACAGAAGGGTTAAGAGGCTGTATGAGTGCTGTTACTGAGAACCAGACAGAACTGTTGTATGTACATATACAGTATATATACATACATACAACAGTTCTGGATACATATATATACTGTTCGAACATATCCTCTATAGCTTCACTTATCTAGAGCATAAACAACCATGAACCACAACGTAGGGATATTTTTTGCATGGACTTTGCTGTCTCAGACCATGAGAGGAAAGTCTGGGCCTCCAGTAATGGTGAAGCACCTCGCTGGCATCTTGACCTCTTCTTCAGGACTTCACCCATGCACCTGCTCATGCATTTAACCAAGGCCATAGTGTGAATGTCAGCATAATCCACCTGCCACACTCACAGTCCAGGCAAGACAGCGCTCCTCAACCCTGACCATGTAATAGGCTGTCCTTCACAGTGGAAACGTCCCATGGGCACTACCCTAAGAGCACAGAGAGAGAGAGAGAGAGAGAGAGAGATGGCATATCAGTGTTGGTCACGAACAGCCTCTGGGCCTGGTGTGGCTGGCCTAATCCATCATTTAATATGAGAGGCTCTTATATTACTCTCACACCTCACCATTCCTCACTACTGCTTGTTACATTTCACTGTTTCATATATGTTTAAATGAACCATTTAACTTGTACGTACTGCTGACCCCCCTGCACAAGTTGTATTCTAATTCTCCATGACTTGGACACAAAACATAATTCTCTGACTTTCAATTACTGGAATAAACATTTAAAAAATCCACAATATAAATTTCATGACCTGTGGGAACCCTTACTCATGCAATAGTAAGATGGCTATTCACTTTCAGAAGTCGTAGTGATGCTTTCTTTTTCCCTTAAATAAAACAAAATCAATACATATCTCACATCGAACATTACTTAGCATGCATATCGCATTTTTCTTCAAAATCACACAGCCCTAGTAAACAGCAATGTGAGGAAGCCCTCAAAAAAAAGTTTCAGTGCATGACTGCTTGGAAACTGTGGTCAAGTGCACATACAGTATTCTCAGACAATTTTATTATTCCAAGTCTTCATTAATATTAGATTTAAGCCGATACCAAGCTGGCTGTGATGCAGCGAGGGGCGAAAAATTATAAACAGCAGAACATTTCTCTTGTTTTCTTTGATAAATCAAAACATTTTCTAGATTTTTTTCACATCCAGTTGAGAAGGCACATATCCAGCTAATCATCGTGCACATCACCCACACGCGCGCCCAGAGGAGGACGGCAAATTGCTGGCTGGGTTGCAAGTCTCTTGAAGGACAAACCGCAAAATGATCAAGCGTCTTTTTTTTTTTGGTAATTGGCTCATTTTACTGGGCAAGGGCTCCTAAGTGTAAGTAATGATGTTTTCCCCATATTCAAAGTGGAGTGCTGTGGTGGATGTGAGGTAGGGAGTCATGCCATCTGTTTATCAAATTGCCAGTGTAATGCACCGTTTTTAAGACTAATGGGATTTGTAATTAAAGTTAAGCACATAGGCAACACAAATCAAGAAAGCTCCTCCTAAAGCACACTCACGTTTAAATGCACAATTCTATTAGCAGCTGCAGACTAAAGAGCATCAGAAAAAAATGAAGGTTTAATTCTTTAATTGCTTGCCCTCCCCGTCTAGGGCATTTTAAGGAAGTGACAGCAGTTTAGAAGGTTGAACGTTATGCTCCTAAGAGCCGACATGAGGGGAAAATGTGCCTCTGTAAATCCTGACCTGCTGCTCTTGTAATGCATGATATATTTGTAGGACTTTTTTATTGCTATTGTGATATTTGACACATTTAATACACAGCATCCTTGAAAAAAAGGAAGAAAAAATCTTTTGCAGTGCAGTAGTCAACAAGCTACTTTCTGTGTTTACATGGTACATTAAGTTTATAGCAGAAATAAAAACCAACAGACAGGCAAAAACAATGCTTCAGTTGGTCGTCATCTGCTTTTGTATTTTTTATTCTAACTCAGAAACAGATCAGCAGCATTTTATTTGTCTGTCCTTCAAGGGTTGGTGATTTAAAGTGATACTTCACCTAGAAATAACTTTAGTGAAATGAATTACTCTCATGCCTTTCAAAAGCTTTCTTTCTTTGGCCAGTCTGCTCTTACATGTGCTGAACATAAACTCTGATACTTGACTCTCTAGCTAGATTTTTAATGATTAATGTCTATAGCTGTTACTGTAGAAGTTTCTTCATATACAGTTGAAGTCAGAATTATTTGCCCCCCTTTGAATTTTTTTTCTTTTTTAAATATTTCCCAAATGATGTTTAACAGAGCAAGGAAATTTTCACAGTATGTCTTATAATATTTTTTCTTCTTGAGAAAGTCTTATTTGTTTTATTTTGGCTAGAATAAAAGCAGTTTGTAATTTTTTATGTACCATTTTAAGGTCCAAACTATTAACCCCTTTAAGCATTTTTTTTTTATTTAATTTAACAAACCATTGTTATACAATAACTTTCCTAATTACCCTAACCTGCCTATTAATCTAATTAAATGTAATTTTTAAGCTGTATAGAGGTGTTTGAAAAATATCTAGTAAAATATTATTTACTATCATTATGACAAAGAAAAAATAAATCAGTTATTAGAAATGAGTTATTAAAACGATTATGTTTAGAAATGTGTTGAAAAAATCTGAAATTGTGAGAAAAAGTAAACAGGGGGGCTAATAATTCAGGGGGGCTAATAATTCTGACTTCAACTGTAGTCTGCTAGCCAAAATGAAGGTAAATTCATAATTGATTTTTTTTTCCTACACCGTTCTTCACTTCTGTAAATTCCCAGCAAAAAGAATAAGGCAGAAGGACGTTGTCTCCCTGAAGCCTGACCTTTTAAGTAGTGAGAAATTGAGGTCAGACATGGAGGCAGTCCAATTATTTCCTAACCCTAGTTAGATTAGCTGCAAAAGCCTTACACTGTATTCATGGATTTCAGTACGGCTGAATTTGATCTGATCTTTTATTGGCTGAATCAGTTATTGATGACCTGCGAAATGAAAGCTGATAACCTGCACTTATAAGCTGGGGAATGCAGAAGCATGTGAGCATTTCAGTTACGAACAGAAAAAATGCACAAGCTTTAAAATAGGCATGTGTGAAATACAATTTGTTTATTTAAACACACCACTGTTTTGATGTTTGCGGTCTGTAAGTTTGTAATGTGCTTTCTTATACTTATCAAGGCTCTAATTGATTAAAAATACAGTATTGTGAACTGTGATTTTAATTTAAAATAAATGTTTCTATTGTAACACATTTTAAATGTGTTTATTGCTTCATCATAATAATCATTATAATCAATTATTGTACTATGTTGATGTATTACTTTAAAGAAATCTATAGTTTCAGGATTCTCTGAAATATATGCATACACACATGCATACATACATACATACATACAAACATACATGCATCAGCACACATTTATTTATATACAACAGTTGTGTCTGGTTCTCAAATCTTATTGGCTGATAGCCATGCAATATTCACGTAATAACAGCTCTAGTATTGCCTCCTCACCCTTCTGTATTACTCCACCTACATAGAGTGACAGCAGGTCAATAGACTCACCACAGTTTGAAAAGTATTACAGCTGTTGGACAACATAATGTACTTTTGGGGTTTTTTAGGCAAGAATGTAGCTGTTTAGATTGCAACTATGCAGTTTATTTATAAGAACAGTGTCTATTTTAAATATTTATAATTTCAGCAGCCATCAGCCTGTCACTGAGCAGAGCAAAGACGGTTGACATTGTCCATCCATAAGATGACGACAAAGACCACGTAATAAGCCTTTAGGGGAGAAAAACTCTATGTAATTCTTAACTAAAACTGATCAAATCATTATTTAACTGGCAAGTGACTTTCCTAGTTGAGCTCTCTCTTTTGTATGTTGTAGTGCTGAATTTATACCGTAGTATTTGTAGTGTATTGAGTGTGAGAAGGGACTCACACATCATAAATGTATGTATTTTGTGTAAAATCTTTGTATAACCCTGAGTTACTTTTGGTCATCTGTTTGTTTCTAATCAGTCTCTTGTGTTACTGCAGACTAGTTTAGTAAAAAGAAAGAAAGAAGAAATGCCTGCATGTGTTTAGCGTTTTTCCTTATCACGAACAACAGTAATCTGGTAGTGTTTGCTTTGCATGACTTTTTTGGGTTAATTATTGTGATATCCCTGTGGCAACAGAGAAATACTGAGAAATGTCTCTAGACTGATGCCATTTCATGCCGTTAAGCCTTATAATCTAAAAATATGAGCAAAAGCACCTGCTTGGTCATCACTTTAGACATCATGATAGAGATAGAGAATCATTCAAATACTAGCTCTAAAGTAACGTTTGTGAAGTAGCAACGGTTTCTGCTGTTCTGACGTCAGCTGCAGATGTGAATGAGTGGGAGAAAAAGTAGTTCCTCATACAAAATGATTTTTAGACTCTCCATGTATGATTTTCTTTTTTATTTACATGATTGTGCTGTCAAACTGTTGTAACAATGCAATATCATGAAGAAGCGTTGACTTCGATATTACAGTAACTGGTATAATAAATGTTTCATTGATACCTAGCATATTCATTCATTCATTTTTCTTTGCCGTAGTCTCTATTTCAGAGGTCGCCACAGCGGAATGAACCGCCAACATATGTTTTACACAGCGGATGCCCTTCTAGCTGCAACCCAGGACAGGGAAACACTCATTCACTCACACACACTCATACACAAAGGACAATTCAGTTAATTGGGGGAAATTGAGGGCTGTGGGGAGAAATTGGAGCACCCGGAGGAACCCACACGAACATGTGGAGAATATGCGAACTCCCCACCGGAATGCCAATTAGCCCAGTTGGGACTCGAACCAGCAACCATCTTGATGTGAAGCAACAATGCTGACCACTAAGCCACCGTGCTGTCATTTTCATTATTATTATTATTATTTCTGACTTTTTCTAACAAATAGAAAAAAAAGTTATAAAAATGTGGCAATGTATAAAACCGTAGAAATAATCAATATTTATCATTTATAGTTAATAAGAATTTATGTTTTTTTTTATTGAAATGATCTTAGTTATATAGTTTCCTAATAAATTTAATGTAGTTTTCTTTTACAAGTAAGTTTCTAAAGAGTCAGTGTTTTTCCTAAAGGTGAAACTGATTCAATGTCATTTCCATCCGCATCAGCATTCAGCATTTTTTTAAAGGATCAAGTTATTTACATTAAAGCAAATGCGGGTCAGGCACCCAGACAGGTTCCTGCTATTTATTACTATGTGAAACAAGGTTGCTGATGCAGATGTGTTTAAGGATTCAGGAGAGTAATTCTGAATCATTAATCAGACGGTTCCTCACTTTTCTGAGCCCCACAGAGGCATGGGGCAGATGTTTAGGGAGATAATAAGGGGGGGTTCAGAATGCAATTGGTTGTGCTCCAGCTGAGCCTCATGGGGCTGCATGCTTACGCACACTGCCAGAATTTTGATTTGGCCCGGCGTTGCAGCTGATGTAGATGTGCTCCACTAAATTTCAACTGAGAATATCTGTGTTCTCCATCTCTTTTGTGACAAGGAACACCCCAGGTTTCATTTAGGGTGGTTGGAGTATATTGTAGATGGTGCCACTGCAAGTCTTGATCATCTCCACAGAACTCCAAGCAATGTACAGTTAGTTTAAATTGGATTTGGAGATGAATAACGGTTGAAGATTCACTCTTATCGCACTTTACAGAAGTAAAATATGGTCTTTCAGTATTTTGCCTCTACAACACACTAACAAGGAGAAATCTAAAGACTGAGAAAGCTGTTTTTTCTCATGTTGTTAAAATAAAAAGCAGTGAAGCTGGAAAAAGGGACTCAAAAGGACCATAAAAGTTTCATTAGAAGTACATACAGTATCACACATGCTATATTCCAAGTCTTCTGAAGTCATTTAAGTAGCTTTGTGTGGTATTGTTATCTGGATCATAGATTCAGTGAGTTGAACTCTACCAGTCTGATTCATAAAGGAATCGTTTTAGATTTTGATTTTGTAAATTGGAGCAAATGATTCATCGAATGACTTGTTCATGAATGAGATCTAATGTGTCGTTCTCACACACAAAGATATAATGATCTTAAAAAGTCTTGCATTTTGGTGTCTGAGTTGTACTTTATTTACCGCCTTGATGATATTTTAATGTTGTTTTTGCATCCTTTTTGATGTTTGAAAGCTTTAAAGGACAGCCTATCCAAAAATAAAAATCTACTTATCATTTGTTGTTTGCTTTCATGTTTTTCCATCTTCAGTGAGGGGAAAAAACAAGATATTTTAAAGAATGCTCAAATTTAATAGATCTGAAGCTGTTATGGTTACCAACATCCATAAAATGTTGTGTGTATGGTTGCATCAGTAACATTCATTGAGCTAATATTTCTGTTTCTGACTTACTCTTCATAAGGATTCTCTCTGAAAGAAAATAATTCTAAAAATAATAATAATCATTTGCTGGTAATTTACTCACCCACTGCTCATACCCAAGATATAGCAGACATTTTTATTTTAGCAACAAATTAAACATATAGTTAAAAGCTTAAAGTTAAAATAAGCTGAAACCGTGATACTTGGTGATTTGTAAAATGCGTTTGCACATTTCTGTATTTTTTTATCTAACAGACACTTTTATTCACACTCAATAAAAAACAAACTTATTAAATAAAGGATTTCCATCCATTAAGTTATTTAGCTCCAACTCAATTGGCTCAACACAATTATATCAAATAAAAAAATAATTGGAATGAATATTTAAATGAAAATATTTAAATTAAAAATAGTTTTCTTCTGCTGAACTTAAGCTCAAATATTTAATATTTATTTCATGTATTACTCAGTAGAAAATCCTTTCACCTTAAATAAAGTCACGAGACAAAACGTATTAATTGAAATGTTTTTTTTTTTTAATTTAAACTATTTTTAAAATGAACAAGTTTAAAACAAGTTATCTTTGTACAGTTTAAAACAGCTGTTTTATATATATAATAAAACATTTTATTGCTTGGATGCAAACTGATATTTAACATCATTAATCCAGTCTTTAGTATCACTCAATCCTTCAGAAATCATTCTAATATGCATATTTTCTCCAGAAGGAACATCGATTATTGTTGATAACAGTGTTGAAAACAGCTGTGTGCATTTTTTATTGAGGATTTAATGAAGAGTAGAAAGTTCAAAAGAACAGCTTTTATATGAAATATAAGACTTAAACTTTTGCAGATTATTTATTTTTTAAAGACTCATCAAAAGTCAATTAATCAAAAGGGACAGTAAAGATATGTAAAATTCTACAAAACATTATGTTTCCTGATTGGTGCTTTATCGACCAATGGTTGCACACCTAGAACAGGTCAGAATACACAACGGAAGAGAGAAGAGTATGCAAAACAGAAAACATACACAAAACACCACAAAACATACGTGAAATGTAACATATATATATATATATATATATATATATATATATATATATATATATATATATATATATATATATATATATATATATATATATATATATATATATATATATATATATATATATATATATATATATATTACAATTCTATTAAAAAAATATTAGCAATTATTAATTTTTTTTAAGTATTTCTTAATATTAATGTCACTAAAATGGTGCCTCTCACCGCTGAACGTGATGTCCCACAAAAAACCTTCTCTGAATATAACTAAATTGTGTTAATCAATTTAAACAAATCAAATAACAAAATTATTTATTGTTTTTTTGCCAGACTGAACACAATTTAAATGTGTCTAATCTCTGAAGGGACATCATCATTTTTTGAGTGCAAAGTGGTTTACCAATGAGGACCACAGCAAGCAATTCATCATAAACAGGGAAATAAAATTGCTGCAGTAGTTGCTGCTGTAGCAATATAAAGATCCAGACACTAAAACATAGTCTAGAATAGGGAGGGATTAAAGATTCAGGGAAAGCAGAGATGAGGTGGTGCTGCAGTCTTCTAGAAGTGATGTAGGCTCTTAAAGCAAGTGGAGGTACATACTGTAGGAGCATGTATAGCTTGTGGCTGTTCTGTATGCAAGCATCAATGTATTGAGCTGCAACCTCCAACCAGTGCAAAGAGGTATAGAGAGATGTGATACTGCCTGTACAGTAGTTGACTTGTTGAAGGCCAATCATGTTGATGCTTTTTGAATCTCTTAGCTGTTCCTACCTATCTGCCTATCAGCATACTTAATAACAACAAGATTCCATCGACAAGTAATTTGTCTGTTGCACCGAACGCGATGCGACACAACAGAAACATTTAAATAACAGCCATTCATTTAAATTTAAGCTACACCACTGATACTGCACTGCAACTAAATGGTAGGTTTTAATCTAATTAATACATATTTAACTTTATTAAAAGTACATAGGATCAGTGACAGATTTGAGTCACCAAGTCACAGTTCTGACTTTTACTTTCAAACCGTCTGCTAGTTATATTATTTTCAAGATCTGCGACTGCTTTCAGTAGTATGGCAATACATGGTACATATAATAATAATCAAACTCGCATTGGTAGCATTTAACACTGAATAAAGCATGTAATCTGTACCTGAGGAGATAATAGCCATAGTAAAATATGTTGTTGTTATGCCGAAACATCACTTAGACAGCTTTCAGGTTTAGTGTATTTTCTGCTAAAATGTTTTGAATACTTTAGTTCATCCATGAACATGATTTCTGTAGGAGTCCCGTAGGATGTAACAAATTCCTAACACCCATGATTGCACACTCAGTCATGACGTCATCAAACTACACCTTTGTTTGTTGTGAATATGTGCCATCTAGTGGCGAAAATGACATATTGCGCATTTAATTAATCATCAAGCATCAGTGATGGGAATAATGGTGCTATAAATAAACTGTGATTACTTTTTTCAGTAACTAGTAATCAAATTAATTACTGTTTCCCCGCTACGATGCCGTTGCCATTACTGATAATAAAGTGCGCTTTACTATAATGAGAGAACACTGAAGCAGTTTTCATGCGAGCAGCATCTCTCTTAGCCATAGGACCTCTCTTTCTCTGGGGTGTGTGTGTGTGTGTGTGTGTGTTCGGGGCTGGGGTGGGACACATAACCAACCGGTGATGATGATTGGTGTGTCTGTGAGCGTGGTGTAACCATAGATATGGACGTAGTATTCATAACGTCACCCATAGGTTTCTGATGAAGGCAAAAGATGATACAAGTAGGTCTGGCCGACCCTCGCCATTTTGTTCATGTGTCATCGCACCGACCGGGGGATAACAAAACAAGGGCCAAGAGGCATGGGCTGAACTACAGACGCTTGCTAGCATTTTGCTTATACAGACTTTTCTTTGGAAGAAACGCTTAATACTTCATTACCTGCGACTCGTTTGTGTTCTGACCACATGTGTTTGGTTGTACACTATATTAATAAAAAGTTTAGTCTTTAAAAAACACTGTTGTAATACATTGAGCCACTAAACATTGTTCTTATGATGCTACAGGAGGAAAACGCAAATTACTTCCAAACACTTAAAATATACAGTAGTCTGTGTTAGTAAATTCAAGGCTATTTATGAAATACAGGCATACCACTGTATGACAATGCTTCAGATGATTGTTCTAGAGCCTACAGCTAATCAATCTGTCAGATTCTGGAGTGCATTCAAGTTCTATAGAAAAATATAAATGATAAACGATCTTAAATAAAGCAAATACATTTATAGATATGGCATATAAGTATAGAATATAGAATGGTTTGTGAGCACAATTAAGTGCACACAGTATGCCATATTATTTAATAATTGGAGGAAATAATTCCAAAATGCAGTTGACTGTGTAAAGCCACATAAAAAAAAAAAAAAAAAAAAAAAAAATTATATATACAATATATATATATATATATATATATATATATATATATATATATATATATATATATATATATATATATATAAATGCAGAGTTTAGCGCCTAATCAGCCGGAATCAGCTGATGTGAGTGGGCCGTTTTAACAGTGGGGTTAATAGAAATATGCTTTATTATGCAGCCAGGACTAGCGGAATTTCGATGAGTTGCAGTTTCAGTTACTTCCGTATTAGCTTCAGGAGGTTGCAGCATGGGTGTAACTGAGAAAATTATAATTGGCTTAGATAGAGGATGTTTTCATGGTTTGCCAATCCGAGGCAAAGTAGTGTGAGTGTTCACACACAAGCACATGCACAGTCAGTCGCACACACCAACGACCAGGAGTCAGAACGATGGCAAATCCATCAAGTTCAAAGGTAGCTTTAGCAAACTGTAAATATAAGCACTACTTTTGGCAAGATTGTTTATGTAGGCCTATCGTGTAACTTATGCTCAGGAAAAAAGAGTCTCTATGTTGTTGACAAGTAATTCCAATCTAATTTTAATCAAATCTAATTTAATCTATATTTATTTTATAGGCTTTTATTAATTAAATTTTTTTAATTCAATTTCCCTGCTAATTAGTTACTTTTATAATTATGTAACTATTTGTAAGAAGTAACTAATAACTAATTACTATTTTAAAGGAATGTACCAACACTGTCAATGTTTTTTAGCAAAATACCTTTGTCAACGAGGGTGAAAATTTTAGCAAATGTTAATTTTGGGGTTAACTATGCTTTTAAGTTATCTCTCTTTGAAATGTAAGAAAAGCAGTGTGTAAAAAGTACTTAACATTCTACACTTCTTCGAACCAAAGATATTTAAACAGTAAATATTTACAAAATGTTCTTGAACCACACCAGCGATAGTACCTCTTCATAGACCAAGCATTTCTCTCTCTTACTCACTTATACTGGCAAACATAAACGAGCCATTTAGCATGCTTCCCATTGTGGCTATACACACACTTTGCTTATTGGATTTAGGATGGTGGATCAAGGGCTAGCTTTCTGTTACACGTGTTATAAAAAACAATGTAACACATCAGGGGCCTCCCTCAGGAGCGAAGAGCTTGGAGCTGAGCCAGCGAGGCATATAGAGAGAGGATCATACGGTAGCAGGCACACAGCAGAGGGTCTCATACAGTAGACTGGTCAGATTGTGTGCGGCGTTAACACTTGAGCAGTAAAACTCATTCACTCTGCGCCCGCTGGAGCGGAGGTGCTTCACTGTCTCTTAGAACAGAGACTAATCTTACTGGTGTCAAGCAGGTCAGTCCGCTGCAATCCGTTTCGTTTTTTTGGCCTGTGCTTGATTTAGATTGTTAGCATTGAACGTTTTCTCTTCAAATGTCAATGCGGCGCTTTCGTAATGTGAGCACCGAGAGCATTTCGGCTTGACCTGATGTTAGTCTGTAATAAGATTTGGTGGTGTCACTGAACTTGCGAAAACAGTTGAGCCCCACTGAGTGTCTGAATGGCCGAATCGCTCATGTAGGAAGTCAGTTTGCTGTTCGCACGATGGCTTAAGGCAGTATTTGGAGATTAGGACACAGGCTGGATGAACAGCGTGTCCTTTCCCAGTCTTGACATCGTCTCTTAAGGGCATCGGGGTCTGTAGACTTTCCCCATGGTCTTGATTCGCAGCCAATTCAGACAGATAAAAACTACACAAGTCTCACAGGGGTAAATTAAAACTTTGGAAAGATTCACATTTAAAAACCAGCTTGGTTATTTTTCAGGCATAGTTTTTTATATTTGCACATTTATGGAAACTTTTTAACGGACCCTAAAATATTGAGTATATACAGTTGAAGTCAGAATTATTAGCCCCCCTTTGATCTTTTATTTTTTTATTTTTAAATATTTCCCATATGATGTTTAACAGAGCAAGGACATTTTCACAGTATGTCTGATAATATTTTTTCTTCTAGAAAAACTCTTATTTATTTTATTTCAGCTAGAATAAAAGCAGTTTTTAATTTTTAAAAACCATTATAAGGTCAATTTTTTTTTTGAAAAGTGTTCCCAACACAGTGTTTCCCAACCCTGTTCCTGGAGGCACACCAACAGTACATATTTTGGATGTCTCCCTTTTCTGATCCATTAACTTCAGGTGTTGGAGTCTCTTCTGATGTTATGATAAGTTGATTCAGGTGTGTTTGATTAGGGAGAGGTTGAAAATGTGTACTGTTGGTGTGCCTTCAGGAACAGGGTTGGGAAACACTGGTCTACAGAACAAACCATCTTTATACAATAACTTGCCTAATTACTCTAACCTGCCTAGTTAACCTTGTTAACCTAGTTAAGCCTTTAAATGTCACTTTAAGCTGAACAGAAGTGAAAAATATCTAGTCAAATATTATTTACTGTCATCATGTCAAAAATAAAATAAATCAGTTATTAGAAATGAGTTATTAAAACTATTATGTTTAGAAATGTGTTGAGAAAATCTCGCCGTTAAACAGAAATTGAGGAAAAAAATAAACAGGGGGGCTAATATTTCTGACTTTAACTGTAACTCATTTTTCACTTATGACTTTGTCCCATTATCAAATAAATACATATGAATATGCATTCTTTATCTAAAAAGGTAACCATTCAGACAAAATAAGTTGTTTTAAAAAGAAAAAATGGTTTGTTACATGAAATATAAATATGAAAAGCGTGATACGTTTTTTTCAAGAGATTTCTCATATTTATTTATTTATTTATTCATTTATTTATTTATTTATTTAGTGTAAGTATATTGGATTTAACAAATATTGTGGTTCTCTAGATTTACAATTTATTGTTGCAGTAAATATTGTTATTTATTGTATTTATTGTTGTGTGTGTGTGTGTTTTTTAATAATACTGTATGTCATTTTTGTTTCATTCTGCCAACGTTGACAGTAAAAAGAAAATGTTTTCAGAGCATTAACTAATCATGAATGGAAATAATTAATGTATCAATATAATGAAAGTGATGGCATTTTTTAAAGATGTTTATATTTTTTATACAACGATACTCAATATTTTAACTGTTTTTTATAACAAGATTCTTACAGAAATCAGTCAAGCTGGTGAGGGAAAAATCATGGTTTGGGGTTACATTCAGTATGGGTGTGTGCGAGAGATCTGCAGAGTAGATGGCAACATCAACAGCCTGAGGTATCAAGACATTTGTACTGCCCATTACATTACAAACCCCATGAGAGGGCAAATTCTTCAGCGGGATACCGCTTTTTGTCAAACGTCAGCCTCCACATCAAAGTTCCTGAACGCAAAGAAGGTCAAGGTGCTCCAGGACTGGCCAGCGCAGTGACCAGATATGAGCATTATTGAGCAAGTCTGGGGTAAGATGATTGAAGATGAATCCAAAGAACCTTCATGAACTTGCAAGAATGCTTTCTTTGCCATTCCAGATGACTTAATTAATAAGTTATTTGAGTCATTGCAGAGATGTATGGATGCAAGTTCATGGGAGTCATTCATTCATTTTCTTTTCAGCGTAGTCCCTTTATTAATCCGGGGTCGCCACAGCGGAATGAACCGCCAACTTATCCAGCCCGTGTTACATAGCGGATGCCCTTCCAGGAGAACATGCAAACTCCACACAGAAAGGCCAACTGACCCAGCCGGGGCTCGAACCAGCAACCTTCTTGCTGTGAGGCTACAGCACTACCTACTGCGCCACCGCATCGCCCATCCTGGAAGTCATACACAATATTAATTATTTTTCCACTGCACCATGACTTTATATTCTATACTGTACATTACTTCTGTTAAGTGACAAGACTTTTTGTCGAAGCAAAGTCAGACCTTACTGTCCTAATTAAATAATAAAAAATCAAGGCATGATCATATTTTGTTTTGGTAAAATAAGCGTAATCTAGAGGCCTTTACCTTTCATACAAGCCACTTTTGATACCTAATGACCAACTAGAAGTCAAGTTATTATTTGTTGTTCCTAAAACTTGAATAGATGACAAGACTTTTGTCAGGGAGTGTATTGTGTCTTTAATGTTAGGGTGTTTAAATGTTTTACTTAACTTTACTTAACTTTACTTAAGACTTTTATTTATATGAACATTTGTGAACTTGTAAAAGTGTAAATTCGGAATAAGTTTGGGTGATTTATTTGCTATGAAAAACTGTTAGGAGGTTTGACTACGTCTTGGTTTGACTATATCCATTTTATTTTAATATATTCCTCTCCTATTCTACTCATAGGAGAAGAGGAAGTGTAAATTTAATAAATCTAATGAAGTTATAAAATAAAAATCTTAACACATTATTGCCAGCCTTTAGCTATGAATGTAGCCCAGCTGTTAATATGGTTGGCACATTTTTGCATTGGGCTGTTAAATCAGGTCTGTGAAATTTCCCTTCCCCCAACTTCTGAACACCGTCAAAGAAGCGCGTTGATGTAACACCCACCTGTCTCCCAGTATTATACTTGTAGCACATTTATTTCAAAAGCCTGATTTATGAAACCTCTTCATGCTGCGCACCGTATCTGAATTCCATACCGGTTGACAGCTGAGTATATATTAATCACCTGCTGATGTGCACGCTCTCTTTTATCCTACAAGCCCAATAGCTGAACAGCTTAATGAAAATGAGGCCAGCGATGTTATTACGTTACATTAGCATGCATCTCATGCTCATCCACATCTCCACTTAACTTCAGTCCTCCTTCATAAAATCCAGGCTGGATAGATTAATATCCCTCACACATGAATTTTATGTGTGTTTTAAAGTTTGAGAAAATTGAAATTTCTAAAAGTTTCCAGAAAGTTAAACGAATGTGCCTTAAATAGACATGAAAGAGTTTACTAAAAGCTGGGAAACACTTTCTTTTAATGGTCAATTTTAGATATTTTGGTGACTTTTGGTGAGAGTAATGAGAATATTAGTAGACTGTCTGCTTAATACCTTTATTTTAATGATCTTTAACAGACCTTCTACATCTGCACATCAAGTTATTATTTCCCATCCCAGTGGTTCCCAAAAATGTTTAACTCATGGCCCTCTAAATCAAACACATGTTTTTGCGGCGCACTGCCAGTTTTAAATTAACCTGCTATTTAGTCATTTACTTCGATGAGAGACTTTCTTCACTGAATAAACTCCTTTTGGTGAGAGTAATGAGAATATTAGTAGACTGTCTGCTTAATATCTTTATTTTGATGGTCTTCAACAGACCTTCTACATCTGCATATCAAGTTATTATTTCTCTGAACTAGCAGTTTAGACTATAATACTCCATCCCAGTGGTTCCCAAAAAATTTTAACTCATGGCCCTCTAAATTAAACACATGTTTCTTTGGCGCACTGCAAGTTTTAAATTAACCTGCTATTTTGTAATGTACTCCAATGAGAGACTTTCTTCACTGAATAAACTCCTAAACTAAAATGATTTGTATAAACCTAAAATGTACATACAGTGTCAGGTCACCAAGCCCAGAGAGACTGATGCTGTGTTCACACCAGATGCAGCACGTGTGAATAAATCGTGCCATTCACACGTAAATAGACCAGTGAAGATTTTGAGTTTACCCCCTTCATTTGTGCACCAAATTCACAGATTCGCGTTTTGAGCAGGGCTTCTGTCTGCTTGGTGACTCCAGCTTCATTGCTAAATGGCTAACTTGGATTTTATTGAGAGAAAAGCTGTGTTTAAGTGCTTTAGGAAGGCTGAAAAACAGCGTAAATTCATTCGGCGCCATGTCTGAGTTCACTAGATCCTTTCAGAGATGCACCCAGCTCTAAGAGTTCATCAACTCCTCCAGAAACTATACCTGGATGATAGAGCCTTTCAGTGGTGCTTCAGACTGAGCCGAGCCGAATTTGATGAGCTGTTATCTCGTATCGGCAAGAGGATTTCCCCTTGGGACACCACAACAGGCACTACATCGAATCACTCCTCAATAAGAGAAAGCTTCTGATTGGTTAACGTTGCACGAATGTCCGCTGAATTTCCGATTTTCTAACTTGAGCGAATCACGCAAAATACGTGATATGTGTGTTAAGTGGTCAAATGCCCAAAACGCTCAACTCGTGCCGCTTCATTTACACGATTCATGCCTATTCACAATTTTGCATTGACTTAACATGTAAATCACTGGTCATGTGAATGCAACATGACCCTTAAAGAAAAAAACTATATCCAGACAGATTCCATAAGCAGGACCTTAATCATGTATCCTTGTTGCTTTGGTGAAGTTCGATAAATATCAATTTATTTGCTTTTTTTTATTGTTTATTTATTTTTTTTTACATGTACCTATTTTGAATGTGTTAATCAGATAATTTTAAAGGGGACCTATTATGCTAAAACCACTTTTTTAGGGGGTTAAACACAGTTGTGTGGCAGTGGTGTGTGAATTTAACATACTTATGATAGTAAAAATTTATTAACTTATTTTATTGTAATCACACTTCATAAAAACAGCCTGCAGAAACACTTTGACTGACATTCTCCCATAGACCCTTTTCACAAGCCTGTTATGATGCGTTTAACGGTCATCAGCATCTTAAATCCTTGAAAGTTTTTAATATTTAGATTTTTTTATGTATGAACATTTATATGTGTTAATGTATGTAGTATATCTTCTTTGCTTCAAATTACAAAAAATGAATTACCGCTTGTGCGAGGGGTTTCTAATGCAGTGTCCATTGGACAGGACAGTAAATTTGATGTTCTTCTGGCTTCCGTCATCAGTCTCACACAATTTTTTCCTTTTTCTAAACGTCTTTATAACATCATTGTGGAGTTTTTGTTAAAATTGTTTGAGCAAATAAGATTGTAAAAAAATTGTTTGTTGTATTCTCCCATTCACTGCGCTCTAAGTTTTCCCAACTACTGTGACGACTTCTGCTACTGAGAAACCCGGAAATGTGAAAAGGGTCTATTATGCATGTCATAAGAGGGGGAAAGCCCCATTCATTGGTGAAGATCTCTTCCGTACTATCATATGAAGTTAGTCGGGTTTTTGATTCTACCACTATGCTGACACATATGCATTTGTAGCTCCACACTCTTTTCAAAAGAGCATAAAAAGTAAAAAAAGAGCATCTCATTTGAATTTAAAGCAACCGTCACCAAAACAACACAATAAGAATCAAAGCTTTTAAAGGACAGTTTTAAAACAGTTATAAAACAGTTAGACATTAGGTATTTTGAGATGAAACTTCACATTTTCACTCATATCTTGTAAAAAGGTGCATAAAAAGTCCCCTTTTAGCAATTTTTAAAGCAGGTTTTAGTAGCCTATTACTTTACTTATGTCTTGTACTGGATACATCAGGTTCTGTGAGTGAAGGTCTCTAGGTGTCAGATGAGCAGTCAAAACTGGTAGAGAACTGGACCACTGGACCCACTGACATGTATTTGGCAAAAAGAATGTTTTAAATTAGCAGGTTGTTATTAAACCAATCGAATAGTGATCACATAGTAACAATTTATTATTGATTTAATGTCACTTAATTGTAGTCTACGTCAAATTATGACTAGACACTTTTTACATATATTAACTATGTTATTTCTATTATAACAGCAGGCGGCCGCCCTGCAATACTGTCACAGGTTGAAAATCACTGCTCCAGTCATATTCTAATAGTTGACAGTAGTTGTAATGTATTCATGGAATTTCTAAATGATACCATTAAAGTAAACTGCAACAATTATCGGGTGGTGCAGTGGTTAGCACGGTCCCCTCACATCAAGTAGGTTGCTGGTTCGAGTCCCAGCTGGGTCAGTTGGTCAGTTCTCCCCACGTTGCCTCTGGGTGCTTCGGTTTTCCCCACAGTCCAAAGACATCCGATATAAGTGAATTGGGTATAAATTGGGGATGCGGTATAAGTGTGTGTGAATGAGAGAGTGTATGGGTGTTTCCCAGTACTGGGTTGCAGTTGGAAGTCCATCCGCTGTGTAAAACATATGCCTAAATAGTTGGTGGTTCATCCTGACTGAAGCACAATGAATGAATGAATGAATGAATAAATGAATGAATGAATAAATGACTGCAATTACCTGTAAAACAATGACAGTCTGACTGGTTAATAAGAAATGGTGTGTTGTAAAATTTTCCACAGAGGATTTGGATTTCCAGTCGCCAGTTCTTACCTTGCTAAACCAATAGTAACATGCTCTGCAATTTATCATGCACTTTACAGTCTACAAAAACACATAAAGGAATGAAAATACGACCGGACATGCATGTTGTCCCTTGTTAGTGCAGAATGATTAATGGTGGCCCACTGTGCTTTGTGATTTCTTGCATGAGATCCCTGCGGCGTCACTGTTCCCCAGAACAAATGATAAAAAGAAGAAGGAAACATGGCATGTATTCTGGGCCACTGGACTGATACCAACACATCAAAATCAAATTAGCAAGGCCTAGTTGATCTGGGTATACAGAGGACCGTAGAGCACTCTTTCTTGAAGAGGAAGAGTTCCCTTCTGCCCACCAGTGTTACTGAAGACTGCAGTAACTCACTCTGACAGGGGGACTTGCAGCGATTCTCTCTGGTTTATTAGCTGACAGCAGGTGTTCTGATAGCCTTAATGTAAGCTGATTGCTAGCAACACCATGTATGATTCAAGGCACCCATAGGGAGGTTGGGATCTCCTAAACTGCTTGTTCGGCCAGACCTGCCCCAACCACGCTGAAGGCAATGGAGGATGTGTGCATAAAGGGCCACGGTGTACTTCAATTGAAACCGGAGAGGTGGCATGGCATCATTTTAAACAGAATCAGGCCAAGA
Source organism: Danio aesculapii (assembly GCF_903798145.1). NCBI lineage: Eukaryota > Metazoa > Chordata > Actinopteri > Cypriniformes > Danionidae > Danio > Danio aesculapii. The sequence continues at coordinate 33,164,362 of NC_079436.1, read as the reverse complement.
TCATTGTTTAGGGCTAGCTTGAGTATTTCAAAACAGATAGCCAAAGCAAAGCAGAAAAGTTCACTCTGGCTGGTAAATGCTTTCAAAATGTAATGCTTATGGTATGAGTAAAGTGTTTTTTACAGTAAAAAAATTCTATATATTTTTAATTAAGTTGTTTAAATAGTTATTCCATAAAACAAAAGGGTTACATTAAATAAAATTAAATACTTCAAAAATATAAATATAATATATAATTCATTAAATAATTAAGTATAATAATGCACAATTTTGTTGTCACCAGCTCGGTCCCAGTCACTCCCCTCACTGGCCAGCAGAGGTCTCTCTCACCTGACTATTAGCACTACATCGTCCAGAAGCCCCGTATCTGTCACTGATTGCGCTGCACCTGACTCTCATCACACACACACACATATAAGCAGCATGCACGCTCACTTCATCGCGAAGTCTTGTTTGCCCAGTCAACATTACCGAGCGGGTTTCCTTATATTCTGTTTGATCTCCTGTTGCTGACCCGGACTGCTCTCGACCTTGTCTTCATCGCTGCCTGTTCCGACCCTCTGCTTTCCTCTCCGTTACCGTATTACGCCGCCAGCCCTGATCTATGGCTGTTTCCACGACCAACGAGTATTTACTGCCTGCCTTTCGACTCCTTATGCCTGTCATTCATGTGAGCGTCTCAAACAGCACTTTGTGGGTGTTTTTGATTCAACTGTGTTTAATAAATACACTGCAGATGGGTCCCTCTGTGTCAGCCTCCTCATTACAATTGTATTTTTTGCCAGTATTTTCAAACTCCTTTTAGCTGAGTATATGCCAATATCTTTTCTGTTTTGAGAATTGTTCATTTAGAGGTCAATTTATAGAGACAAGTTTGACATTTATTATTTATTCTCCGTAAATGTTAGCTTCTCACAATAAATTAAACTGCAGATAATGCTTTGTTCCTAGATAGAACTAATGTTCCCCCTATACACTTTATTAGTGTAACACAGCAGCCAATGAAATAATTTATCATGGGAGAGGCACTAGGACCCAGCGGGAGGCTGCATGTGAGCGATATTGTAAAGAAAATGGATTAATAGAGCAGATGTTGACTTAAGCTCTGTATGATTAATCATTTTATCATATATTCAGACCAATATTAAACCAGACTCAACATTTTAGACATAACTTCATGTTATTTGTGTATTTTATTTTCCTGTCCCTTGTCTAACGTTTAACGCCGAGTTCAAACTGCATGATTTTAGCCCCGATTTTGACTTGCCGACAGGTTTTAAGAAATCACTGACAAATACCTAAAATCAAAGGCAAATTGGTGCTTGTTCACGTGAGTAACAATCACACAGTGTGAACTATCAAAGAGGTGATCTGAGAGCATTGCCGATGAGTTGCTGACATCTGTCAGATATTTGGCATGCTAAATATCTGGAGCTGTCAGCGATTCAAATCATACCTTGTGAAATTAGTTCTGATTGACAATAACCTTGGTGATTGAGGCCAATGAGAGAGCAGCATCCACTAGTATGGGTATCTGCAGGCCAGCGGGAGATTAGAGGAGAAGTTAAAAGGGTCTTTTTGGACCCAAGAAATGAAGGAAAAACTATTGTAAATTTGGCTGGAGCACCTGTGTCTGTTTGACGTGTCATCTGAGCAAAACCACAACCGGCTCGAAAAAAAAAAAGTTTAGGAGAAATTGCTAGTACCCTTCAAAACCCGGGAGAGCAAAAGAAGTACATTTTCTACACTGAAAGCTTCTTTCTCATTAGTTAATAGCAAATACTATGTGACCTAACATTGTTTCCATGTCACTTCTCGCATGTGTATGGTTGTAAGATGTAGTTGGCGGACCGAGACAAAGTTATCGGCGATTCTCCTATTGTAAAGTAATGCAGTGTGAAAACCCCCTGTCGTTGATCCATCTTGCAGTGTAAACGTAGCACCGACAGAACGCTACTCCAGATAGTCATGCAGTGTGAAACCATCTGTGACACTACTTTGAAAATCCTGCAGTCTGAACTCGGCATATGTGACCCTGTGTGAATCAGTTCCAAGGCAGGGCATTAGGACCTGTGGAAGTCTGTTAGTCAGCTGAGCCTCTTGAGGCTCTTGATTCATTTCTGGAGAACTTGATCTGCTCTGATCAGATGCTGTTTTCTTACTGCTGATGTTTTTCTTCTGTTTATGTTTTACAAAAAGGAAAGAACACTACATATTTACGCATTTTATATAAATAAAAACACAGAAATACAACTAATATGAAAAAATACATTCATATTACATTGTTTTTTAATATGCTGTATTTATTTACAACATAACGAATTTGATATTAGGGCGACACGGTGACTCAATGGTTATGACTGTTGTCTCACAGCAAGAAGGTCGCTGGTTTGAGGCCCGGCTGGGTCAGTTGGCATTTCTGTGTGGAGTTTGCATGTTCTCCCTGTGTTCGCGTGGGTTTCCTCCGGGTGCTCCTGAATCAACTGAATTGGCTGTAGTGTATGAGTGTGAATGAGTGTGTATGGGTGTTTCTCAGTACTGGGTTGCAGCTGGAAGGGCATCTGCTGTGTAAAACATATGGTGGATAAGTTAAATAAAAGGACTAAGCTGAAGGAAAATGAATGAATTTGATATTATATCCCACATTTATGCCAATTTGTGCCCATTTACGGTATATTATTACTACAATAAAATCATAGTAATACCTGGTGAATTGTGGAGAAAGGGCCATCAAACTTAAATGTTGTTGCACAATGTTTCCAGTGTCAGTGTTGTGGAGAATCACAGCGCAGTTTCATTTGTCCTAAACTAGTTTAATTTTGACGGGAAATAGGAGAGCTCTGTAGTGATCTTCTACAGCACTGTTTAGCAATAATGTAACCTACTGGTGAAGCAAACCTTAATCTAACATTTCTTTTAATCTGATAAACGGTCTGTATGATGCACAGTTCAAATGGGAGGAGTGGTTTTGTTCGGCTTTTGGTGTATTCAGTGATGTACCTCATACCCTACAGAACATAATCAATAAACAGTTCGGAAAATTGTTAATGGGCCAACATGGCCACAATTACAAATAAATAATCACACTGATAGGGATAAAATTAGCATAATATAAGCTATATTCTCTTTTGATGATCAAGACCAAAAGTAACCATATTGCAATGTATTTTGGCGTGTGGGACATCACATTATAAAAGTGTTTCTTTTTGTGTTTCATTTATTTAGCTGATTTATGATGTTTGTGATTAAAATTATACTCCCCGCAATGTGATTCTAACCTTAACTACAAGTAGCTTAACCCAGAATGCCCCATTCTCTCAGTTTACTACAAGCCTGACGCTCAGCCGAGGGAAGGATTGCTTTGTTTGAATGATTTGTTTATAATGAGAAACTCGTAAGTCCCTCTGGGTTGAATATTTTATAGATTTAGTGTCACTTGGACAGCGTGAGCTCAGGCGCGAATGTTGCGTCGCTAGTAGGGCTTACTCTAATAATCTGCTCCTAGGCTGATGTAGGCCCAGCGATAATCCATATTTAAATGGTGCACTGATAGAACGGCAATAATTCATTGGCCTCTCACATACTAAAGAGAATAACAATAACCCTCTTACTATTGAATGGGGTTTTCTTCTCTTTTGCACTCTAAAATGCTTCATCCATTACATATTTATTTCTGCATGTGCCTGGGAGAGAATTGAAGAGAGTTGGTTGAGTGAAAGAAGGTGAATTGGAAGGCAATGAGTAAGAATATGAAAAGAAAGAATGAAAGAAAGCAAGAAGTAAATGAATGGAGAAAATGTGCAAAAGACTGGAGCAACACACATTTTAGAAATAAGAACTAGGGAAAAAGAAAGTAATGAAGAGAAATTGAACCGAGGAACAGAGAAACTGTGATGATGATATTTAGGAACTCTTTGCTAACAAAAGAATGGAAGACGGTTAAATTGATAAAAAAGAAAGAACAGGTTGGATGAATGGATGGATGGATGGAAAAAAATCCAAGAAAGAAACAGGAATGAAAGGATGGATGGATGGATTGACAGATTGACGGAGGGATGGACCAACGGATGGACAGATGGATGGATGGATGGATGGATGGATGGATGGATGGATGGATGGAAAAAATCCAAGAAAGTAACAGGAATGGATGGATGGATAGATGAATGGATGAATAGATAGATGGATGGAGGGATGGATGGATGGATGGATTGATTGATTGATTGATGAATGGACAAACGGATTGAAGAATGGATGGAAGGATGGACGGACAAATGAATAGATAGATGGAAAAAAATCCAAGAAAGAAACACGAATGAAAGGATGGATGGATGGATTGACAGATTGACGGAGGGATGGACCAACAGATGGACAGATGGATGGATGGATGGAAAAAAATCCAAGAAAGAAACAGGAATGGATGGATAGATGGTTGGATGGAGGGATGGATTGATGGAGGGATAGACCGATGGATGGATGGATGCATGGATGAATGAACAAACGGATTGAAGAATGGATGGAAGGATGGACGGACAAATGAATAGATAGATGGAAAAATGCAAGAAAGAAATAGGAATGGATGGATGGATGGATGGATGGATGGAAAAAATCCAAGAAAGAAACAGGAATGAAAGGATGGATGGATGGATGGATGGATTGACAGATTGACGGAGGGATGGACCAGCGGATGGATGGATGGATGGATGGATGGAAAAAATCCAAGAAAGAAACAGGAATGGATGGATGGATAGTTGGATGGATGAATAGATAGATGGATGGAGGGATGGATTGATGGAGGGATGGACCGATGGATGGATGGATGGATGGATTGATTGATGAATGGACAAACGGGTTGAAGAATGGATGGAAGGATGGACGGACGGACAAATGAATAGATAAATGGAAAAAATGCAAGAAAGAAACAGGAATGGATGGATGGATGGATGGATGGATGGAAAAAATCCAAGAAAGAAACGAGAATGAACGGATAGATGGATGGATGGATGGATTGACAGTAGGGCTGTGTGATAACACAATTTTGGATCGTGGACAAAAAAAATTACTGCGCAATTTACTTTTTCAGAAAAATCGTTGTATCGCCATAGGGCTTAAAATCAAAAAACAAAAATCAACTCCATTCACTCCGAGCAGAATTGATATTTTTCTCGTTTCTGTTCTTGCGTTCCTTATTAAACAATACATTCCGAAAACGGTTTTCTTGAAAAAAATAGAGAACGTTGTTTTATTACAAAGTATTGAAGGGCCCTAGAGAGCTCTGATTTCTTAACAGTGCAACTAAAAAAACTTTATTCGAGGCGTAAAATTAAATGAGTTTTCGATAAGTATTGTTTATGAAATATTTATAATATGAACTTGCTTTTGCTGGGAGTAACTTGCTTCTGTACCGGCTTTGCGCTCTTAAGCGCGCTCTCGCTCACCAGCAGCAGTTGATTGACACACGCTGCTTAAGGGCGTTACACACACAGCCCCGTTTCCTTATCCAGCGGCAAGTGCTGAAACACGCAACCCATTTTATTTGTTGCCTTATGAGCTGTAGGCTATTGACCAACACCCCCTATATACTGTCTACACACTGCAGGTCTACAGTTCTGATGCCTATGACAGTGAGACATGCTATATTTAGTTTTTTAGTTTAAAATATACATAATAACCCTTTACACAGTAAAATAATATTTATTAATGGCGTTTTGGCAGCGTAGCCGTTAAGCTTAAAAAGTCTAAGCATGTTTTTTTAATTAATATTAAAACAAATTACAAACTAGCCACCTTTTGATTTTATTTTGTTTCTGTATATTTTCATCAAACGAAAAATGCAGTTAATTGTATTGTGGATTTAATTTTATTAGAAATTTAATAGCTGTTTAGTCAACAACTACTCCATAACATTGGCTCTGATTGCTTTTTTACAGATATCCTACTAATAGACTTTTGAAAGACATTACCTGTTCATTTCAGTGCTGTATTTTAACATTTCGCAAGGGCTTCAGCTGGTACCGGCCTCAGTTTCACGACTTGACGTTTATGTGACGTCTACGTATTGATGTCTGGATGACAGCGAGAGCGAGTAGATGAGACCTCAGATTCAATGTGTGGCTGCACAAAAAGTAGGCTACGTGATGTTTAATTATGGGTAGCAGGTTAATAACACCAAACATTGGTTGTGCAAACTTTACATACTTTCTCTAAAGTATATACTGGCATAAATACACATCACGGCCAGACATTTATAGTTTATTTAAAAACGAGCGCTTACCTCATTTCACTGTGATCATTATGCGGATCATATTGCATATTCGGTTATTTTTTTAGTAGGAATGGAAAATGGAGTGGAGTAATGGAAAATGCTTGTGTGGTTTGGTAATAAATCATATTATTCAAAACTTTATCATGTTTATGATCTGCCCCTCATCCTTCAATATCACAGATCGATTTTAAGATGATTTGTCATAAGAGAAAGTATTTTCTTTATGGAGACCCATCTAAAAACAATTGACAATCAATAATTCATTTAGTATAAATACAAGTTTTAATAGCAATAACTTAAACCGAAACATACCTTTGTAAGAGCCAGGTTCTCTGTAACCTTTAAGTCAAGCTGGTTGCATCAGAAACGACTCTCGCTTTTGACGTCTGCTTCGCGGGCATTTCACATTGTATGCCACACCATCGCATTTGTACACAGGATTTAAATGAATGCTTTTTATCTCCCGAATTCATATAATAAAGAGAACGATAAAATAACGTTATTAGCCGGTTAACTGTAAATGTTTCGGTTCAGAACCATTAAAGTTGATCTTGTTTTGGTTTTTTTGTGATTGTTCCTGAAAAACGTCCTTCATTTCCGTTTTTCGTTTCCGTTCCTTGAACCAGTTCAAAGCCCTGATTAAAATATTCTTAAACACACACACAGTAAGAGTATATGTTTATATAGGGACATTAGTTTAGTTGTATTGTACCATTGTAATTAGCAAAACAGTCTTAAAAACAACTTGAAAAAGAATCGGGATAAAAATCGTGAATCGTGATATGATATTTTTTCCATATCGCCCAACCCTAATTGACAGATTGATGGAGGGATGGACCGATGGATGGATGGATGGAGGGACAAAAGAAGAGTGGACAGATAAATGGATGGATGGATGGATAGAAAGACAGAAAGAAAGAAAGAAAAATGGATGGATGGATGATGGATGGATGGATAGACAAAAGGATAGACAGACGATTCGATGGGTGGGTGGACATAGAGATGGACAAGGGATGGATTAATGGAAAAAATCCAAGAAAGAAACAAGTACAGATTGATGGATGGATGGATAAATGGTTGGACAGACAAAGGTATGAATGGACGTATGGATAGTCGAAGCCTGGGTGGACGGATGGATGGATGGACAAACAGATGGACGAAGGAAGAAAGAAAGAAGATGAAAGAAGACAACAAAAGTGAAAGGAAGCAATAGTGTGAGATAATAAGTAGAGAAAGAAAGGAAGAAAGATGAAGATACTCTTTAAAGGAAGACGAATGAAGGAAAGGAGGAGAGAGAGAGAGTGAGAGACTAAGCAAAGAATGAAGTAAGACAGGATGAATGCAAGGAAAGAAGAGACAAGGAGGCAGAAAGTGTTGTGATCAAGCCTAATGAATCCATCTGATAGCAGCAGCTCATTTCACCCGTCTTTCTTCCATGCTAATCCTCGTGATGTCAAGGTATTGATGAAATGGAGACAAACTGAAATTGAATTCTCAGAAATAGCTGTGGTTTGTCTATAAGCTGCCTTTCTACTGCGCTTCCATAGCCACCGTTTCATTACTGTAAATTAGTTTGCCTGGCCGCTTGCCAGCACTGCCTCATCCTCAGCTCACAGCCGCTCATTTAGCTTTGGAGTTGCGGGATTTTGACTGAAGCTGAATTTTTGCTTTAATAAGTAGAATAACTGAAAACCGAAAAATTATAGCACGTTTATAAAACAAAAAAAGGTTGTTTGAATAATTAAAACTCTCAGTGTAACTATTAATAGGACAGAATTGTTGCAAAGACTCTCATACAATCATACTCTCACAACTTTCTCACATAACTCCCACAAATGCATTTTAACAAATTGAATGTTACAGGGCTTCTTTATGTAATTTCTGATGAAAATCAAACTACAAAAAAAAGAAAACAGAAATTATAGATTTTAACTTGTTGTATTTGATAACCATAGAATAGGGTAAAGTCTAGATTGGATACGCAGCCAGCCGGAAGTGCGATGTGGACATCAATATAGAAGCATTTTTTATGACACTGTACAACAGGGGTCACCAATCTCAGTCCTGGAGGGCCGGTGTCCCTGCAGGGTTTAGCTCCAACTTGCCTCAACACACCTGGCTGGGCATTTCAAGTATACCTAGTAAGACATTGATTAGCTCATTCAGGTGTGTTTGATTAGGGTTGGAGCTAAAATCTGCAGGACACCGGCCCTCCAGGAACAAGTTTGGTGATCCCTGCTGTACAACAATATTTAATATTTTTACAGTACTGTGATGGTTGAGTTTAGGGTTGGGGTTTGGGTAAGGTGTTAAAAAATACAATTTATTGAGTAATTTAAGATAAATAATACTCGGTACAACTACTGTTTTTTACATTACTGTGATGGTTGGGTTTAGGGTGGAGGGGCGGGGGGTTAGACATAAATAAAATAAAATTAATGGGAAATTTTATAAATAATATAAATAATTCTAAAAATAAAAAAATGCATAGGTGGGTTGACAAAATTTGGGTGGTTTTGAAACGTAAATTTTATTTTCAACTTATTTACCAAAACATAAATGTGTGCGCCTACTTTATTTAGTTAATAGTGACCAGTGTCTAGTGCAAACCGTGTGGCCCTACCCATAAGAGGAGGTGAAGGAAAGTTGTATCAAAATTTGACTTCCTAAACAAATATGTCTTATTTTCGCGTGCGCGCGCATCATGCAGCGCCTACAGTTAAACTCACAGCGGTTTATCATGACACTTTTATCGATCTTTTTTTTTCCTGCAAATAACTGCAAGAACAAACATAGAAGCAAGCAGCACCTAATTATGTTTAAAAGAATTTAAAACGCCAAATGGGACGAAAGTATACCCCATTTCGAAAGTAAAACATACTCTAACAGGTAGTGTAATCTATGAGAGAGGGGCAGTGTTACCATGTGATCCAGTTGTTGTGGTTCTGTGACTACTGGTGTTGGTTGCTGTATTTTTAAAAAATATGACAGTTAAAGTAACTAGGTTAATTTTGCTTTAAATAAATTAAAATTAAATAAACCTTAATCTAATATTTTGGAAGGTTCATTGTGCTTTTGAGCGGGTTTTGGACAACTTTTGGGCTGGAAAAAGTCAGCTATATCTGACAACACTGTTTGGGGAAAGCTCACTTATTTCGAACTGTAATTAAAACTGACTGTTACTATGTACATTTTAACAGAAATAATGCACACCCTCCAGCCAATCAAAATCAAGAATTTCAACAGACCATGGACAACATTTGACCTAGTTATTATTAAGGTCGGCAGCACGGTGGCGCAGTGGATAGTGCTGTCACCTCACAGCAAGAAGGTCGCTGGTTCAAGCCTCGGCTGGGTCAGTTGGCATTTCTGTGTGGAGTTTGCATGTTCTCCCCATGTTCACGTGGGTTCCTCGGGGTGCTCTGGTTTGACCCACAAGTCCAAAGACATGCGGTACAGGCGAATTGGGTATGCTAAAATAGTCTGTAGTGTATGTGTGTGAATAAGGGTGTATGGATGTTTTCCAGTGATGGGTTGCAGCTGAAAGGGCATTCGCTGCCTAAAACATATGCTGGATAAGTTGGCAGTCAATTCCGCTGTGGCGACCCCAGATTAATTAAGGGACTAAGCTGAAAAGAAAATGAATGAATGAATGAATGAATGAATGAATGAATGAATTATCAACCTGTAAGGGGTTGGGTTTTGGCAGGGATAGGTAAACTCAATCCTGGAGGGCTGGAGTCCTGCATAGATTTGCTCCAACCCTAATCAAACACACCTGCCTGTAGCTTTTTATTGATCTTCAAGACACTTTGATTAGTGTTGGAGCAAAACTCTGCAGGGACACCGGCCGTTGAGGATCAATGTTTGCCATGCCTGGCTTTAGGGGTAGTGTTAGGGTATGTGCATGGTTTTTACAGTATAAAATACATAACAGTTCTTTTAAACCATATTTACGATTTGTGTGTGTGTGTGTGTGTGTGTGTGTGCGTGCATGCGTGCGTGCGTGCGTGCGTGCGTGCCTGCGTGCCTGCGTGCCTGCGTGCGTGCGTGCATGCGTGCGTGCGTGCGTGCGTGTGTGGGTTACAATTACCACTCTCAATATGAAGCATTCTTTAAATTGAACCTCACTGATGGTTTAGAAACTGTCCAGTGGCAGTGAGGAACAGTAATGAGCAACTCTCTCCTAAATCAAAGCAACTTTCAAAACAAGCTACTGTAACAGTAATAACTAAACTTTCAGCAGTGCATTTGCAGCGATCCTTGCCCAGGCAAAGCTGTTCAACAGTAAAAATCCTTGCTCTACAGCTGTTCTGTAGAGAGCTGTTATTTCCTCTGAGTATTTTAGAAACGGTACTGACTGTACAAACCGCTCTGCTGTATAGTAGCAAGCAGAAAAAAATAGGTCACAACAAGAGAGCCTGTCAAAATGTGTTGCGTATAAAACAGTCAGTGTAAGTGGTCTGTTGACTTAAGCATGCTTGTGCAACATATGGTGTCCTCATTTAAGTGAGATGAAGTTTGTGTGGGGATAGTGGATGTTCGTATGGGCTGGTTAACCAGAAGGATTGCATGGTTTGATCGCCTCAAGGGGTGATCTGTGCCTTGAGCTAAACACTGATTCTCTGGTTGCCAAAGAGGAGTTTGTTTCCGTAATGATTGGACTTTCAGTCACTTTGTATGAAGGGATCAGATACTGTACATGAATACAGACTTGTGTTTCCCTTCCACAAGGTGTTTGCTCACACTTACATTTGAGGAAAAAAAAAAGCAGAGCTCAAGTGTAAGCTGAGAGAGATTGCATTGTGACGGAATAAAGTTTGTGTTTTGTCAAGTTTTATAGTATTTTAAAATATTAATTAACTATAATGTTTATTAGTAGAATATTAGACAGTATTGTGGTTGTTTTAATTATATGACTTTTATATTAATGTTTTGGTATATAATTTATCATTAACCATCAAGAATACTAACTAACAAGAATATGAAAATGTTTTATTAAAATTCAATGCATATACTATATTATATTATATTACATTACATTACATTACATTACATTATATTATATTATATTATATTATATTATATTATATTATATTATATAATTTGCAAGCAGAGAAAACAAGGAGGCAACCATTTTAATCGCACTTAATTGCCCTTGTGAAATGGAGGAAGTAACTGATCCATGAACTGTGTACTATAAAGTTCCTATCAAGCTCTGACAAAGTCCCATATAGTCTTTTCTGAACCTTCCTTTAACAAACGGCCAACGAATCCCCCGTTGTAAACGTGAAGATTGTTGAAGCACTCGTCAAAAAAATGATGGGAACACAGCACAAGGCTGGGGCTATAATGCTGAGGTATTTTTGCAAAAATAAACTTCAACCACTGACTCTTCACAGTCTCATCTTTGGGTTAAGAAAGTAATTCTAACTTTCCCTCACACTTTAGAACAGAGCGTCTTCGCGACTTTATTCAGCCGAGATCTGCCACAGTGTTTTCCTCCTTTTCTTTCTACAGTGTTTGTGGCAGGGTTGGGGGTTTTAATTTTCCCGGGTTTGTGCGTGCAACAAATGGCCGTGGCTTGAGTTCTGTATTGACGTCACACTGACACGGCTAAAGATTTGTTACAGCAGCGATTTATTCAAACCACTAAGAGTCGAATCTAGATGAATCAATAGTTTTAAACATGGTGCAGTTCAGGTGCAGATTTAAGCCTTTAATGGGGCTTCAGCGTCAACGCTTGACAGAGGACGTGTCTGAAGTTGGGGATGACGTGATCGTCATAGCAGCGTCAGCCAATGAAATTAGTCAGCAATAGGCTACTGTCTGAGCTGGTGTATTTGCATACAGCGATCTGATTGGCTAACGCTTCCGTCAGCGCTTCTGCAGCAAGCAACGCCTCTGAAGCGCCGCCGGCGGATCCACAATGCAATTCGGCCACGCCTGACGTCACCTATTCAAAGTGAATGGGAAGCATTGAAGCTGATGCCCCGTGTGAATGGGGCATAAGCGAGATTGATGAGTTTTACAGCAATCTGTGTTTTAGGTGTATTACGGCAGGGGAAGCCCTAACACATGTCCTGAGTGAAGTACAAGATGTCAGTAAGACTGTGGATAAAAATAAGGGTTATACAACCTTCCTTTGGCTTAATCCCTACCATTTTTGACCAAAATAAAGAAGCTTTATTTTTAGGATTTCTGGTTTCTAATTAATGTTTTAAATAAAAATTTTAAATAAAAATTGAAAGTATAAAAGGCTTTCTTTTTTCTCCTCTCTTAAATTGCAGTCTCTCTCACATACACACTCCCTATACCGCAGGTCGATCCGGCTCACTGCGGCTCACACTCCTTCTGTAGCCTTCAGCTCTGGCATCGATGGCACGCTGAATGATATGGTCAGTCTGCTGGGGACTGATAAAGCACGCACACACACACATCTGCACACACACTAACCTGCAAAAGAAAATGCACAATGCAATCTTTCGGGATGAGCCCTGGTTCTAATCCATCTCCATAGCAACAGGGCCCTTTTAGGACTCCTCTATTGGCCTTGAGTGTCCCGCTATAGGGATCCTGAATGATGACCCAGAGCAAGCCAGGGATTGTGATTAGCTATCAGTGCGATCATCAGATTAAAAAAACCCGGCTAATTGCTTCTCCGAGAGCGAGTATTGAGCAACTGACATGACTGCGATAAGCTTATAGAGGGAGATGGAGACTCTGGCTGAGTGGGTTAAGTCTGGGTTAAGAAACAAAGTCGTCATACTTCTTAGTTGTGGTACTGATGGGCAAATGGGAGGCTGTTTAATTTGCTGAGCTTGAGCTAAGGGTGATTTTCCTCTGCCTCATTAACTACAATTAAAAAAAACAACCTTCAGAGTAAGTAGATACAATTGGCTGTAATGGATTATGTCAAACCACTATTCTTAACCTACATTGGGGATTTATGTTACTGTGTGCATGTACTATAGTATTTTACATGATACTGTAATCTGAGACACTGCACACTTAATTCTGAGTGTGCCTCACACAGACAGGTGAGTGGGCTTGACAAACCACCTGTAGAAAACACACTCTTTCATATCTTTGACACTTTAACTGACACATGCACCAGTTTTTGCACATTTGCACTTCTTACAATGACTTCGTATCTCTAAAAAAATAAAAAACATTGTGCATTTATGAAGTGTGCTTTACACAGGTGAGTGGACTTGACAAAACACCTGTAGAAACACTGTGAAAAACTCCCCCTCGATACTGAAGCACTTAATCGTCTGAGCATTAACAGTTTTTTTGTATAAGTCGCACTTCTTGTGTGTACTGGCTGTAACGATATATCTGTAAATCATCAGGGCTGCAGTGTCATGTGATAAACTTGATGCATCGATATGGAAACTTTAAAGAAATGCATTCTAATAATGATCACATTAAAAATCATGTGACTTATATCAAATTTTTTGTTTATGGTATATTGCACCAAAATATATTACAATAATCCATATTATTGTCATTTTAAAAGGATTTTTATGCCACTCATAATATAATGCCAGAATGACAATATAATAGCATCATAATGTAAGTACACTCCTCCAAAGAACGCATATTTTATTTTTAATAATATTTAATTTAATTTGACATTTTAACATAACATTTTAACAATTCAATAATTAGGCATTGACAACGCATATCCTAAATAAATAATAACAAATGTTAACAAAAAAGTAACAGAGGCTGTGATATCTGGTACCAGATATATTTTCATTCGTCAGACACCCACTTGAAAATATACTAAAGTAATTTATAGTAAATAAATACTATAGTTTTTTTTTCACCCATACTAACACTGACACCTTCAACAGAGATAGAGATGTTGCACAATCAGCTAAAATGTTGCTCGAATTGTTTTTTATGTATGATCGATATACACTCAACGGCCACTTTATTAGGTACACCTTACTAGTACCGGGTTGGTACCCTTTTGCCTTTAGAACTGCCTTAATCCTTTATGGCATAGATTCAACATGGTACTGGAAATATTCCTCAGAGATTTTGGTCCATATTGATATGATAGCATCATGCAGTTGGTTCAGATTTGTCGGCTGCACATCCATGATGTGAATCCATTCCACCACATGCCAAAGGTGCTCTATTGGATTGAGATCTGGTGACTGTGGAGGCCATTTGAGTACAGTGAACTCATTGTCATGTTCAAGAAACCAGTCTGAGATGATTCATGCTTTATGACATGGCTTGTTATGTAGCTGAAAGTAGCCATCAGAAGATGGGTACACTGTGGTCATAAAGGGATGGACATGGTCAGCAACAATACTCCAGTAGGCTGTGGCTGTGCTCAATTGGTACTAATGGGCCCAAAGTGTGCCAAGAAAAGATCCCCCACACCATTACATCACCACCACCAGCCTGAACCATTGATACAAGGCAGGATGGATCCATGCTTTCATGTTGTTGATGCCAAATTTTGACCCTACTATCCGAATGCTGCAGCAGAAATCGAGACTTATCAGAACAGGCAATGTTTTTCCAATCTTGTCCAATTTTGGTGAGCCTGTGCGAATTGTAGCTTAATTTTTCTGTTCTTGGCTGACAGGAGTGGCACCCGGTGTGGTCTTCTGCTGCTGTAGTCCATCCGCCTCAAGGTTCGACATGTTGTGCGTTCAGAGATGCTCTTTTGCAGACCTCGGTTGTAACGAGGGGTTATTTGAGTTACTGTTGCCTTTCTATCAGCTCGAACCAGTCTGGCCAAATTTTCACTTTTTCAGACCATCCTTTGTAAACCCCAGAGATGGTTGTGTGTGAGTAGATCAGCAGTTTCTGAAATACTTAGACCAGCCCGTATGGCACCAACACCCATGCCACGTTCAAAGTCACTTAAATCACCTTTCTTCCCCATTCTGATGCTCGGTTTGACCTGCAGCGGATCGTCTTGACCATGTCTACATGCCTAAATGCTGCCTAGTTGCTGCCATGTGATTGGCTGATAAGAAATTTGCGTCAACGAGCAGTTGGACAGGTGTACCTAATAAAGTGGCAGGTGAGTTTGTATTGCATCACTGTTGAGTGAGATCATGTCCATGTGTTGTGAGATAAGTCGATATGTTAATTATATTGATATATTGACAGGCCTAAAGGGAGCATCATTTAGAACTCACGTGTAAAAAGGTTATCAACAGAATTTTTATTTTTAACACTTTAGCTGTGGTAAAATCACTGTGACACACACCCTTCTGTGTGTTAATATTTGTGTGTGTATATTTTAACTGTCAATTTGTTTTGGTACTGTACAACACAAAAATAGGATGATGTAATGCTCTCCAGATGAGCCATTGTCCCTGTTCAGGTTAAGGAGGTACAGTAGAACAGGTGCAAGTCGTCTAATGAGGGAGGAATTACACCTGTTCCCTAATCAACCCTACTTCATGGTGTGTTGAAAACCACGCAAAACAAGCCAAACACTTCACAGCTGAAACTTCAGGATGATTGCTTAGTTCCGATGATCCTTTTTCTAAAAATAATTACTTTTCTTGTTCCAAAACCATCTGTTCATGGTGTCCACATAGCCACTGTTTTGGAGTTATTTTCTTGGACGAGAGATGATAAGTCGTGAGCATGTCCCTGTTATAAATCTGTCATTTTTAGCGAGGTGTGTTATTACCAGACATCTACTGCTGTGTTTGCCTGAGCCTCCTGCCACCTCACGAGGAATAAATCTCATTAAACGGGTAAAAATGAGGCTAGTAATGTTTAATGAGCGTCCTTGCTGATGAAAATAGCTATTTTACATCTTTTAAAGATATTGCCTGTTCTGCTTCCTTTCATTCGTTCTCCAGTTCTTCTATTTTGAAGCATCTCTTTCCTTTGGGTTCAGGATAAATATTGATAAAAGGCAGAAGTCACAGTTATTGAGTTACTTTCCTTACTTTTTTAGCATCTGTGTCATGAAATAGGATTTCAATCATTAAATTCAGAGGTTTACTCAAATGGTGCTTCTGTTTGCTGTTCATCAACGTTTGCAGCCATGGTTTGCTCAGTTAAAGCAGAACTGCAAAGTCTTGCATAAAATACAACGTTTAATCATTTTGGTAATGGTTTTGTAATGCAGATGCACTGGCATTGTGCTGAAAAGGCAGTAGGTTTGTGTCAGTAGTTCACACCTTTGGATTATTGGGTCATATCTCAGGTATTACAGGATTACATGGGATTATTGTCACACTGGATTATTAGTTCAGACACCACTATGTTACATAGCATCGTATTCAGTGTAAATATAGACTTCCATCACACCAAATTAGAGTTTTCTTTGGTTAATCTTAAAGATGTCAAATGAAGCTATTTTAAAAAATTGTTATTTTGAGTGTACCAAAAAAGTCATTTTTTTAATGTTCAAAAACATAAAAAAACATGCTGTCTCTTGGAATTAACATCCTTTATCATTTATCTTATTTCAAGTGCACCGTTCAAGTCAAAGAAGCATTCCCATTTCCACCTGGTCTTAACATGAATTTAGATTGTTCTCTTGTATGAGTGTATAAATACCTTGTTTTGGTGTGTCCTCTCACAACCCAGTCCCATCACATCTTAGGTTGGTAGACAGAAAATAGGTGGTCTTTTGTGACTGTTCAAACACATTCAACCACATGTGTGTACACCATGAAAGCAATCCAGTCAAATGAGTTTTGACTACCACTGGAAGCTCTACATGGTTTTAAATCTTGTTTACACCTGCCATCTGCTTGTGTTTGGATTGACAAAAAATTAATACCAGAGGTAAACAGGGCTCAGGAGTGCTCTGATTGAGTTATGTTTTCCACGAAACACCTCCACCTGAAAATGACCCAGTGCATTCTGATTGGTCCGGACACCTTAAGCCATTTGGAAATATGGCAGTGTTGAATCCATTTTTGGGAGACCATGCGCTTTGTAACTTTGCCGATATAATGTGCAAACAGATACATTTCACACTAAAGAAAATCTTGACAAACAATCCTACAGACTCTTTAAAACTATTTAGAAATAATGACAACATATTTCAAAGGAAAATATGTGTTATATATTAAACATTAGGGGTGGAACGGGACACAAAAGTCAGTGTTCAGTACATTTACCCAACATTCCTTTTAGAAGCATATATAAACAACGTAAACAGCTCGTTGTGAAAAAAAGGTATATAAACTTGTTTTTTTTTTCAGTTTGGAACTAGTTTAGTGTTCATATTTTCTGTGGACAGCACAGATCTGCTTGATTTCACCTGCAGTGAAAAATGCCCTCACAAGGACAGAGGTTCAGGCACAGCTACAGTCTGGCTGAAATGGGCTTCATTTCTGGTTGAAATGAAAGAATGGTGTAACAGGGCACAATTAAAAGTTAACAGTGAATAATTCCAGTGAAAGCAGTGTTAGGAGGCGCTGAGGCGGTCCATTTTGCTTGAATCTCTGAGTATTTTTTTGGAGAGTAAATTAAATGCAAAGTTGCAGAAGCGCTCTCCAATGCTCACAGCTGAAAGTTTTTGGAAGATTGCAGGTGTTTTCAGCTGCTCAAAAACACTTTGTTGGACATGTGCCCTCAGGATATTCTTATGTTTAGGTAATCATAATGTTACTATCCATATTGTAATGAGCACTTCCAGCATATGTCTGATTAATGTTTTTTTATTATTTCTTTTCATTGCCTGTTACAATGCAGTACATTGTCTGGGCTGTCTTCCTGAGCATAGTGGCACTGAAAACATTGAATTTCACACACTTTAGCCTGTTTGTTTTACAAATATGTGAAGTTTCAATCTTTGACAATGAGATTTATATATCATGAGATTTATATATCATGAGATTTATATATCTAAAGCTGAATAAGCTTTCTATTGATGTGTGATAGGACGATATTTACCCAAGATAAAATTATATGAATTTGAGGAATCTGAGTATTCAAAAAAGATGTTGAGAAAGTTACCTTTGAAGTTGTTCAAATGAAGTGCTCAGCAATGCACATTACCAAACAATAAATGAGTTTTGATATTTTTACAAATAATCTCTGTAGAACCCAATGCATTGGGTTATTTTTGATTTAATGTTATATTTTCCATTCTGTTATTATTATTGCTACTATTACTAGTCCTACTATTAATTTTATAGTTATGGCTGTGTCAATAAATAACATGCAGTTTTTTACAAAATATTGAAAATGCTTTATTTTTATCACATTTTAAGTTCCAAACACTTAAGGGTTTTTAACGGTTTATATATGGATTGGTTATGAAGCGTGCTTTTGTACCATCAGTAATAAGGAGTGCTGGTGAAACGGATATAAAAAACATGACAGAGAGGTGATTTGATTAAAAAAATATATATATTATTGCATTATAGCTTAAATAAACTTTACAATGCATAAATAAATAAATAGTAATAAATAGTTGGGTTAAAAATACCCCAACAAATAACTAACTATAGGTTATTATAGCACCTTCCCAACTATAGATTATTTTAACCCATTGCATTGGGTTAAATAATTTAAAATGCTTTATTTTCATCATGTTTAAGTTCCAGACATTTGGAAGGTTTTTATCCGTTTAATATAGATCAGCTATTAAGCGCATGTTTGTATCATCAGTAATCAATAAAATAAGAGTGCTGGTGAAATGATTATAAAAAACAAGACACCGGGAAAAAAAACAACAATATTATTACCTTATAGCTTTAATAAACTTTACAACGCAAAAACATTACATATGCATATTAATACAGCTGTTCTGTGTCAGTTAAATCAGTTGAGTGTTGAAATTCTACATTTTTAACCCAACTGCTTGAGTTATTAATAAATAACCCAATAAAGGTTAAAAATAACAAAACAAAGCACCAAATACTTTTAACTCAACCATTGAGTTAAATAAACAACTCAGCGTTTTAGAGTGTATTAATACAGCTGTTCTGTGTCAGTTAAACCAGTTGAGTGTTGAAATTCTACATTTTTAACCCAACTGGTTGAGTTATTAATAAATAACCCAATAAAGGTTAAAAATAACAAAACAAAGCACCAAATATTTTTAACTCAACCATTGGGTTAAATAAATAACTCAGCATTTTTTAGAGTGTAATAATACAGCTGTTCTGTGTCAGTTAAATCAGTTGAGTGTTGAAATTCTACATTTTTAACCAAACTCATTGAGTCATTAATAAATAACCCAATAAAGGTTAAAAATAACAAAATAAATCACCAAATATTTTTAACTCAACCATTGGGTTAAATAAATAACTCAGCATTTTGAGAGTGTATTCATACAGCTGTTCTGTGTCAGTTAAATCAGTTGAGTGTTGAAATTCTACATTTTTAACCCAACTAGTTAAGCTATTAATAAATAACCCAATAAAGGTTAAAAATAATAAAATAAATCACCAAATATTTTTAACTCAACCATTGGGTTAAATAAATAGCTCAGTGTTTTAAGAGTGTATTAATACAGCTGTTCTGTGCCAGTTAAATCAGTTGACTGTTGAAATTCTACATTTTTAACCCAGCTGGTTGAGTTATTAAAACATATATCACAATATTTATAATATATAATAATATTTTTAACTGAACCATTGGGTTAAATAAATAACTCAACATTTTTTAGAGTGAAAGCTCTGTCAGAACATAATAAAGTCACAGTGAATATTAATCACATTGTCTATATTTATTCACATGCGTTGAAGTTACCCTCTACTTTGACATATTTTATTGTCTGTACAGCAGCTGATCTCTTTTTTTTCTGCTTTGTTTCAGCTGGGTGAGGATACCTTTAATCGGGCCAAGCTGCTGAATGTTGGCTACACAGAGGCTATTAAAGACGCAGAATACAACTGCTTCATTTTCAGTGACGTGGACCTGATCCCTATGGATGACAGAAACCTCTACCACTGTTATGACCAGCCCCGTCACTTTGCCATTGCCATGGACAAATTTGGCTTCAGGTAACATATTTAATGCTGAGCCAACCTCAAAGCGCAAGAATCTGTTGATTCTTTTATATATTTGATACAGCACTTCATCTCAAAATTACAATCCTACAGTAGTTTCTTTTCATATATAATGCATGAACCTTCATATAAAGTCTGAAAATCGAACAATATAAAATCAATAGCAGGTTTTATATGAATTTAATATCCTTAGTGAATTTTGTCTTATGCTGGGGTTTATTTTAAAATTGCTGGACTGGATTTGTAGCTATTTACATACATATTAATAGATGGAACGTCTGTATTTTTCTTTGTTTTTTTTGTTGTTGTTTTTTTTTAGCAGAGAGCAATGTGAGTTAATCAAACAGCCTGAGCTTGAGGGCTGTCTGTCAAAGCCAGGGCTTCTAATGATTAATTGCTTTTATCCACTGGGCAAGATATATGTGTCTCTGTCGTCTTGAGCTCTAGAATGCAGTTGAATTATTATGTATCAACAGTTCATTTGTTAGGTGCGGTGCCAGTCTAGACAGACCTGGAGCTTTGACAAGAATATGTATTAATATGTATTCATTTTTCGAGGCAGACAATTATTTAGCTGAGGCAAGCCGGTGCTCTTCAAGTGTAATAGCTGGAGATATTAAAACACTGGTGAAGCTTCTCTGTATTAGGTTTTCTTCTTTTTTTTTTTTGGTCAATCTTGGAATGAATTTTGTCTGTCTTGTGTCGGCAAGCAGACGGGTTGGCCTTTGCTCCGTGGTGTTTAATTTCCTGTCTTTGTGTGAGGGGCCGAAAGGGCCAAGACAATCTTAACTCTGTGCTTTCCTCAGCCAACCTCAGGGAATTCACTGGTTCAAATCAGCTTCTGTCTTAACATGTGAGCGCTTGTGGGAAGTAACTTCAAAACCATTTATTTAAAAAAGTTATATATAATGTAATCATCAAAAACTGACTTGCGTATTTATTGCTGCTTTCTATCTATCTATCTATCTATCTATCTATCTATCTATCTATCTATCTATCTATCTATCTATCTATCTATCTATCTATCTATCTATCTATCTATCTATCTATCTATCTATCTATCTATCTATCTATCTATCTATCTATCTATCTATCTATCTATCTATATATCTATCTATCTGTCTATCTATCTATCTGTCTATCTATCTACTGTATCTATCTATCTATCTATCTATCTATCTATCTATCTATCTATCTATCTATCTATCTATCTATCTATCTATCTATCTATCTATCTATCTATCTGTCTGTCTGTCTGTCTGTCTGTCTGTCTGTCTGTCTGTCTGTCTGTCTGTCTGTCTGTCTGTCTGTCTGTCTGTCTGTCTGTTTATTTATTTATTATTGTAGATGTTTTGTTGTTTTATGAATTACAAAATTAAATAGTAATATTAATAATTACAGTTATTATTATCGCAGTAATTCTGGATTCTTAGAATTCAAAAACATCTGTATATTGAGAAATTCACCTTTAAAGTTGTTCAAATGAAGTGCTTAGCAATGCACATTTATCAGCAATTGAGTTGTGTTATATTTATGGTAGAAATTTACAAAAGTATCTGTAGAACACAATCTTTACGTCATACACGATCTTTACGTAAAAATAATTCTTGTTTTTTTGCATAAAAAAATCTATAAGTTTGACCCATACAATGTACTATAATATACCATTTCTAAATAACCCAGTCAAATTGTTCATTTTGTAATGTGTACCCAAACCAAAATCCTTGTACTGAACGGTTCAATATGAATGTCGTATTGTTACACCCCTGTGGCTGCATGTGAGTGCTTGAGAGAAGTAACTTCAAAATAAATTATATAAAAAAGTAAAAATCAAAAACTATCCAGCATATGTTTTATATGATGCAACCCATCACTGTGAAACACCCACACACTCTCATTCACACATAAACTACTGACAATTTAGCTTACCCAATTCACCTATATATGTCTTTGGACTTGTGGGGGAAACCAAAGCACCCAGAGGAAGCCCACGGAAACACAGGGAGAACATGGAAACCCCACACAGAAATTCCAACTGACCCAGCCGTGGCTCAAATCAGCGATTTTCTTGCTGTGAGATGACAGCGCTAACCACCTTGCCACCGTGCCACTATAATATTAATATAATAATAATAATAATAATAATAATAATAATTATTATTATTATTATTATTATTATTATTATTATTATTATTATTATTATTATTATTATTATTATTATTACTATTATTATTATTATTATTGTTATAAATTTTATTATTAGTATTGTTATTATTTCTATTATCTGTTGGAACATTTACTGCATATTACATTTGTATGCCAGTATAAACAACATGTTCATTGACTGCCTTAATGGTCACTAATAAGAATAAAGTACATAACATATTCCTGCATTTTTCCCCCTACTTCTCATTAGCTCTGTTTCTCAGTGTGACGCTAAAAACAAGAGCAACAGTTTACAAAAGCACAGTATCTTAATGCTTGGCGAAATCTGAACCATTATTGAATTCAGTTTTTGTTTCTCTGCGGACAGCCAGACAATACGTTTCTAAAACAAATGCCTTCTCCCGGCGGCTGAACTGCCTTTAACTGTCAGTGGGATAATAATTCCATTTCCTCTGTGAGTGAGTCACACCATTGGACTGAGGAGGCCTTCACATGGCTGCATTCAATAAACGGAGTACGTTCAGAGAATTACTCGCTCTCAGACCGCGAGCATGTGAAGAAAACTTCAGCCATGCTGTTTCTGTGAACGCTGCTGCTCTAGCAGATGGTCTCATTAATTTTAGCTTGTTGTCTTTTAACGTGAGGTTGCAGCGCACATAAGCTCGTGTTTGTGTGTAAGTGCGCATGTAGGTTCCTGCTTCGCTTTCTCCCTTATGTCACACATTTGTTTGCGTAGGTGGATGTGGTTGCTGTCATTTGGCAACACATAGTCAGTGCAACACACACTTACTGCTACCACAGTAGCCCAAGGCAAACCCCGGGCACCTAACCATGATGCACCTGCCAGACCGTAGCCCAGCGGGTCTCTTGAAAGACGAGACACAGAGACCATGTTGTCAAGCGTTATGAGTGGACTCGATGCTTTTCCAGACTGTTTTCATCCAGTAGAGGATTGTAAAGCCTTTCAATTCTACTTACAATCTGAAGGTGAAGTATAAGTTAGGGATAAAGTTCATCCAGGAGGTTGTTATCACAGAATAAAGCCTCACAGGAAGTGAAGGGCTGTTGTATATGACTGAAGGGCTTTATTTTGTAACAACACTGTAAAAAACTGCACAAAATGTTCCACAGAATGTTCCACAATATTCATTGTTCTCCCAAATCAATTGAGTTAACTTAACAAACTGAAGTTGTCCCCCATAAAATTCAAGAATTGTGTTGTTTTAGCTAATTTTAAATATGAACAAACAGCGGGCGTAATTTTTTTGAGCGAACTGTCCACGGCTACTTGTCATAAAACATAAAAATTATACACAAAATATTGTTCTAAACTTGCGCCTTATTCAGGCATAGGATTATCACAATACTGGAATTCGATACCAATCTGTAATAACATTATATAAAACATCAATTTCCAGGGAACATTTGAGCGCTGTGCAGCATGTTCTTAAACAGCGCTGATTTGCGTTGTGTTCACATGCTCAACAGAAATTACTGTGATTGGCCGTGAAGGTCATCGGTTCAGCGAACTCATTGCTGCTTACTGCGTGTAACTACAGACACAGGGACACTGGATCATTTTAAAGCCGCGAATCATCAATGGATCTCTTGTATACCAAATCATAATTACAATCACCTGTTGACATCACCTGTTTCAAATCACATCATTATTTAACCAATTTACCTGATTACTAGCACTGAATTGCTCCTGGTATGAGCAATTTTGCAATGTTTTGCAGGTCTGAATGACAAGGATGTACAAATAAATAAATAAATTAAGTTAATTAAATTAAAGTTGACCAGACAAAACATAAAACATTTTGGCCCCTATCATACACCCGGCGCAATAAGGTGCAAGACATGTTTCCACGACGTGTTGCTATTTTCAGACCAACGCAACCTTAATTTTCCCATTTTCTGCAACATTGTTGAAATACAAATCCATTTGCACCACTTTATGGACTCATGGGTGTTCAGTATTGTAAAGAGGTGTTTTGAGGCGCATTGTTGGCGCGTTGCTATTTTGAGGAACTAAAATAAACTGTTCGATAGACCAGCTGAAAGCAGGTCTAAAGTCCAGTGAAGAGCACGTCAGTTGTGCGCCTCGCTTAAACATTGCTTAATACACACAGGATGTACAGCAATGCGCAGACATCTTTACAAATGAAAAAGAATTGAAGCAATAAAATATTACAAAAATGATTATTTTCTGCATAAATATAAAAACCATTACCTCCATG
Organism: Danio aesculapii; assembly: GCF_903798145.1. Lineage (NCBI taxonomy): Eukaryota > Metazoa > Chordata > Actinopteri > Cypriniformes > Danionidae > Danio > Danio aesculapii. The sequence goes on along the minus strand of NC_079436.1, from coordinate 33,139,724 downwards.
CCTTTTTCATCTTGGGGGCTTTTTTCAGTTTATTCATGACAATTTGCTTTTCATTCATTTTCTTTTCGGCTTAGTCCCTTTATTAATCTGAGGCCGCCACAGCGGAATGAACTGCCAACTTATCCAGCCCTTGTTTTACGCAGCGGATGCCATTCCAGCTGCAACCCATCTCTGGGAAACATCCATACACACTCACATACATACACTACGGACAATTTAGCCTACCCAACTCACCTGTACCGCATGTCTTTGGACTATGGAGAAACCGGAGCACCCGGAGTAAACCCACAAAAATGCAGGGAGAACATGCAAACTCCACACAGAAACGACCCAGCCGAGGCTCGAACCAGCGACCATCTTGCTGTGAGGCGACAGCAGTAACTACTGCGCCACTGCATCGCTCAATTTGCTTTTGTATAATGTTATTATTATCATTAGTATTATTTATTATATGCATATTTATATTTGTTTTATTAAAAACAAGCTTAGATTTGTCCACCTGTCAGGTTTTGGACCAAATGGGGCATATGAATAGGACGTGTGTTTGGATATAACTAGTTTTTTGACCACACTTCAATATTATTGTTCACTTATTCGTTTACTGGATATTAGAACTGAATTTAGAAATAGTTTTCAAACAAATCTTTGGCTTAACAAACAAAATTAATTATGTAGGCTAATGAATGTCTTCAGTGGAGTGCACACAACACCGTTTCCTTATCCACGAAAGAGAGAAAGCGAAAGTGAAAGTAAAGGCCATTGGAGGTCATTCTTTATCATTGCGCTGCAGATGCTCTGTTTAACTGTATTCTCGCTAGTGACGTGTTCCATTTTTACACTTACAACTTCGCCACGTAAATAGCAAATGCACCATGGCGCGAAGCAATTGACTCTTAAAGAGAATGAGAGATGAGATTCTGATTGGTGCATTCTCAAAGCACACCCATAACTCATAAGAGAATAAACACAACCCAGTTAGACTATGCGCCGCAGTGCAGAGCGTATTTTTCCGTCCTTAAAATAGCAAAAGAGGATTTCCATACACCCTTAATGCTTTTGCACCCTGCGCTTTAAACTTTGCGCCTAGACCATTAAAATAGACCCCTTTGTGTTTATATTGTCTGCAATGAAATACAAGTCAAGGTAAATTTGGAAATCACTACCTTTTTTAATTGCGTTTTCCATACTGTCCCATCTTTTTCTGATTTGGGTTTGTAAGCAAAAAGCAATACAATAAGGCTTTTTTTTGGTTAATATTTTTGTTAAAGTATTCTTTTTTTGCAGCTTATAGGTCTATATTGTGTAATTACCATACACCATTATAAAATCCTTTTTTTGTGTGTTTTATTTTAAAACACAGAGACACAAAGACCATGTTGTCGAGCACTATGAGTGGACTCAATGCTTTTCCAGACTGTATTCATCCAGTAGAGGATTTTAAAGCTTTCCAACGCTAGCCTGAAGTATAATCATTCTGTGGTTTAAAGGTCAAAAATATGACTTAGTTGTGAGAACCACTGGGACCTTTTAATTCATCCTTTGACCCACAATGGAGTATTTATATTTATATCAACCTTTAATCTTGTAGCCGATGATTCCTCAAAGGATTCTCTTCTAACCATGGCCTCTCGCATTCCTACAAGCGGAAACAAATTCTCTGCTTTATTGCGAACGGAAGCTTTTACAGGACGTCCTTAGAGTTGTGTAGCTCAAGCGAGGGGCCTGAGGGGTGGCAGAAAGCAGAGAATTGATGAAAGAGTGTTTTTGGAGAAGGATCAGATATCATTGAAGATGTTGAAACCCCTGTGGGAGGACTCTGTGGATCTCTAGAATCACTCATACGACATGCAGTTTTGCCAAATTGTAATGCTTCAATTGGCTGAATAAAGGGTTCAGTTCAGAGGAGTGAACCTGGAGAAATGATGTTTCACTTTAAACTTAAATCAAAACTCAAATCGAATGGCATCGAGCCCCTTTAGCTTGACTGTATGTATATTTTTTTTTTTCGCAGCTTGGGTGAATATTGTGATAAAACCCTTTATTGTTATGCAAACTTTATCAATTAATAACTACAAGAACATTTGATACTGACAGAAGCCTATAATGGGCAATTAAAACCATATTAATAATACTCATAATGTATAGTTCCCTTAATTTATTCAGGCTTATGTTTTTGTGCTATTATAGAAACCACATTTCAGCATTTACGTATAATGATGATGATCTAAATGTATGATCATTTGATTTAAAAAAAATTAAATTAGCATATTTAAATACAAAAATATATCTATGGTATTGCAGTTGGGTCTCTGGGCCTGCAGCTTCACCCTACTCAGTCAATTTGGGGTTTTGTTTTTTTAACTGCAGATGGCGCTGTATGCTTCACAAACAGCCATACTCTGCCAACAAATACCAACAAAAACTTGAAAAAAAAAACATTAATGAAGTTAGAAAAGGCTTAAATGAATTACAAGAGTGTATGCATGGGACGATAACCGTTTTCAAGGTTCAGTATACCGCGGTTTGGAAAAGTCAAGGTTTTAAAACCGCCAAAATTTACTGTAAAACCGCCAAAATTTTCTGTAAAACCGTTCCTAAGGTATGTGTAAGATATGAATTTTTTTTTACATTTACATTTTTTAAGTTTTATAACCACTTGAGGGTGAGTAAATAGTTTGTGAATTTGGATTTTTTGGGTGAACCATCCTTTTACATTTGCTGTAGGTGGAGGAGATCATTAAACAGATTTTTTTCAAAAGTTTTGTATTGCCAGATATAGAAACACACCTTTGTGGCTGTGTGCTTTAATTTACACATTGTCAGTGAACTTTCCACAGCCATTGGTGCTTTTTGTGATTGCAATTTCACGCTAAAAATCCCTTTTAGTAAATCTTGATGAATTCATGCTGAGATGTATACCAGCTGTGTAAAAATGACTGAAGTCTGTTTTTTTTTTTTTTTGCAGATTGCCCTATGCAGGTTATTTTGGAGGGGTGTCCGGCCTTAGCAAAAAACAATTCCTCAAAATCAATGGCTTCCCTAATGAGTACTGGGGATGGGGAGGTGAAGATGATGACATTTACAACAGGTAAGATGATAAATGTGCTGTATTTCTCTACTCTAAGTGCCTTAAATTTGGTCATGTTGTGATGCAACATACAGTAAAAATAAGAGATAAGATTACTTAAAATGTAGGACAATAATGTTTTGGGATTGATTGACTATTGTAAATCTGAACATGATTCAATAATCAGATTTGATTTTAAATTAATTTAAATCTAAGCTGCATATGAATTTGTTAATCTGATTATATCTGAGGGTTTTTTTTCTGTAATCTGTAAAACCATTGATTTAATTTCATAGCCAAACTGGATGGTGAGCTAAAAAGATTTTATCTCAAAAGTAATTATGCTTTTTATTCTTCCATATAGACATGTGAATCTTAAAGTGTAAAACACTGTTAGAAATGTAGAAGTTTTTACAATATAAATGTCAAATTCTGAAAACTATGCCATAAAATTGTTTTAAATATAATGTCTAAATTTCTGAACATTCAATACATTGGTATCAAAATAGAAGTGTATGTACAGTTGAAGTCAGAATTATTAGCCCTCCTAAATTATTAGCCCCTTGTTTTTTTTTCCTCAATTTCTGTTTATTGGAGGGAAGATTTTTTCAGCACATTTCTAAACATAATAGTTTTAATAACTCATTTCTAATAACTGATTTATTTTATTTTTGCCATGATGACAGTAAATAATATTTTACTAGATATTTTTCAAGACACTTTTATACAGCTTAAAGTGACACTTAAAGCTTAACTAGGTTAAATAGGTTAACTAGGCAGGTTAGGGTAATTACGAAATTACCCTAATTAATTATTGTATAACGATGGTTTGTTCAGTAGACCATCGAAAACAAATAAAGTTTAAAGGGGCTAATAATTTTGACCTTAAAATGGTTTTTAAAAAATTAAAAACTGCTTGTGTTCTAGCCGAAATAAACCAAATAAGACTTTCTCCAGAAGAAAAATTATTATCAGACATACTGTGAGCATTTCCTTCCTCGATTAAACATAATTTGGGAAATACTTCATAAAGAAAAAAAAATTCAAAGGGGGGCTAATAATTCTGACTTCAACTGTATATGTTACTGAAATGTGTTTGTGATTGCCATGATTATACACTATTTAACATTTGCACATTTAAAGATTGCACATATTCATTGCACTACATTTCACTGATTCATTATTTTTGAATTGTACATACCCACTGGACATGTACATTTGTAATTATGTTCATATCTGTCTGCACACTGATTATTATTAATAGCTGTACATATATTTATCTATTGTAAATCTCTGTTCCTAGCTAATACACCCTGTATATAATGTTCATAGTACATCCATTTATAAATATCACCATCATTTTTCTATAATTGCACTTTATAACTCATACCTGTATCCTGCACTTGCTGCTATTGCACTCCTGGTTAGACCTAAACTGCATTTCCTTGCCTTGCACTTGTAAATGTGTAATGACAATAACGTTGAATCTAATCTAATGTAATTATGTTTAAAGGACATCTATTTTACATTTATTTTACTTAAGATAAGACTTTGGTGTCTCATCCAATACCCATCAGATTATTTATTATATCTGCCCATTTTGGTGTCTAAGTGCATTGTAGCTGATTTTGTAGTCTGAGGTTTTAAATGCAAATGAGCTGCTTCTCCCCGCCCACCGTTCCCACATGCATGTCTGCTTCTTCTGCGTTACATCAGATAAACAGCAGTCAGTGACAGAGAGATACGGATGAAGCTGAAATACAGCTCATTAGTCAAAAATACCAAGTAAGTTTATTTCATATATTTGTGGTGAAGTTTAATTAAGCATTTCTGAAATGATGAGACACACATATACACACGTTTACTGACACCACAGCCATGGTAATTAAAGTGGTTAATAGAGGTGTGAACCTACACTGGTCTCACGGTTCAGTTCGGTTACGATTATCATGCCATCGATTTGGTTCAATTCTATATCACTGTGCTTTGACGATGCTTTCCATACACAATTTTATATTTTCTTCACATCACAGCAATTCTTGTATTAAAATGTATAAATATATTAATATATTATTTGTAATACAATTTTGTCCTTTATTACAAACAGTCAGATATATCAACTATACCTTTAAACAACACAAGCATTTATAGCGAATAAACAAATATAAATATCCTGCTCGCTTTCTGAGCCTTGTCTACCAAGTTCTTTCTTACACCCCTTCGATTATTCACATGCTTAACAGAAAGGGCTCCGATGGGCTCTTACGCGCTGGCGCTCTTCACAGATGAGTGACACTGATAAACTGCAGTGGCGATCACAGCTGATCCATGATAGACACTGTAGAGAAAACTCTGCTGACACACGCTCGTGTCTGTATCCAGAAGTATCGCTGAAACAGCCAAGAGGAGAGGAAAAATCATGCCAGCAGGTCAAATTGGTCACAGTGAGTGAGAAAGAGAGAGAAATGGAGTTTGCTTTCATTCTCTCAATCACAGTGAAATAGGGGCTTCTGCTGTAAGTGTCAGTGAAAGACTATCCAGCAAACACGCACGCAGTGAAATTCTGCAGACTTTCTGCGCATTTAAGTAGTGGGGGCGTTTTAAATACTCGCCCTCGCCTCCCTCGCCATACTTATCTATGGTGACATAGCGCTTATAAGATAAATGACGTCAGTAAATAATATTTGGTTATGATTGTTACTGAACCGATACTGAATTGTCCACGTCTGCATAATTTTGACACCCCTAGTGGTTAAGAATTACATAGTGATTTTTATTTCTTTATTACAAATGTCCTCTGTTTTAATAATGTTTTAAACTTAAAGGTATAAAAATCACAGAAAGTTGGAACAGATATTTAAATCCCAGTTTCTTTGCGAAAAAAGTTCTGTGGACATGTGCATACATTTTATTATAGAAAGATGGCGCCTGTCAATCAATTCGGTGAGCCAGGAAAACCGCGATCCTACAGTACATCACGATGCGGTGGGCCTCAAAATCATTGGGATTTGGATCCTATTTTAATGTCAGGAGTTGTTGGGTTTCTATTACTCCAATATGACTGTGGACACACTATACCTACACATATTTCTGTCCAAACAGCTTACAAAAGTTGATTTACATCATAGGTGCCCTTTAAATGCGCCACTGTGATGCTTGCAAACAGATTGCACATTTCTGTCTACAATGCTGCAGTTTTAAGTGTCATTTGTGACAGCTGTAGTTGAAAAAAAATCAACACATTTTTATAAAGAGAAAATATATCCTTTATTCCTCCTCTTGACCTAAATGAATCATATCAGTTGAAGTATTTAGATGCGTGTTGCTAAACTTTGACCGACTTTCAGACTTTTAGGGATGTCATTGTTCTGATATCTGTTAGACAGGCTTTGAAATGCAGTAGACAGGCTTTTAAAAAAGTCATGAATAAGCATGCGTCATCAGAAACAGTCACTTTGTCGCCAAACAGTGTCCTTGTGCTGTTTCTAATACTTTCTTCTCCCTTCTGTGAGATATGCAGCTCTGCAGGGAGCAGCTGTGTATATATATTCTCCGCTCGCAAATCTACAGCATGTCCAGACAGAAACGTGTGAATAGATGATGCTCTGCTGCCTGATGCCTGTCTCTCCAGATAATGAATAGCCACGTGTTCGCTAGCTATCATTTCTCCCCGCTCAGGTGATGGGAGAGCCAAACCTGCAGTATATCAGGCCACACTCGCTGTAGCAACAGCGATAACGCTGGTGGAGATATGGCCCATATGTCACTCTTTGCAGTTGTTTAGGGTTGCTTTACCAGTACATGATGGAAATCGGATAGAGCACACTTCTTGCATTATCTTAATCTGCTTTTGCCCAATGAGATTTTGGCATAATTGGATAGATTATACAAGTCAAAATATAGCTTTGAGGCTTGATATACATTTTAAAAAGCTAGAGCTTCCCAAGAGATCTTCTTCCAAACCAAGCTTTTGTGTGTGTAAGAGAGAATATAAGCCCAAGTGTTGCATTGGAGTTCTTTTTTATAGCTCTAATTAGGTATATTGCATGCATGTTTGTTAACCGTTTGTCTTTTTAGAAATGTTTAATGCTGTTTTATGTTTTAGTAATGCTTAAACAGGCACCTTTTCCCAGAAAAACTAAATTAAAATAAGTTTATAGTTAAATTTGTTTCATGTCTCTATAGTCTCCAGTGTCTCATGATCCTTCGGAAAGCATTCTAATGTATGCTCAAGAAGCATTTACTACTCAACATTAATTAAATACTTTGCTTTTTCTTTGAGGCTTAAAAATAAATGAACAGAACATCATTTAACATTTAAACATGTCTTTAGTGTCACTTTTGAGCATCCTTGATGAATAAATCAATGAATATATTTAAAAGAAAATCATACTGATCGCATTTTGAATGGTAGCTTATATATAAAGTATTACATTTGCACACACTCTGATGTTATTTTCATTATACAGTACGTCAGACGCTCTATGTGGCCATGCGTTTATGTTTTGTCATTATTTTCAGATTATCTCATCATAAAAAATGACGAGATGTTTTCCTGTGATCTCAGAGTGTCTCTATGAAATGAAAGTTATAGGGAGATAAATTTGTATCATGTGTTATGTCCAAATAATGAAAAAATCAAGGCTGAAGATTTCTATTATTTGAAAATTTCCACATTGTTATACTGTGGAGATTTAAAGCACATAAATACACTTTGCTGAGTTCCTACCAAAGACAATACTGTACTGATCTTAAATGAAAGCATAATATCAATCTAAAGCGCCACCCATCAGTCAAAAGCTGCTGGCACACCTACTACCGCCGCGGCGACAGCAAGAACGGCTGCAGAGGGAACATATTGAAGTGGTGGCATCTGTATATATTGTGATCGTGATTTTCAAAAGTATTACATCCCTTTGTAAACGTTTATTATTACTATTTGCTGAGTCTTCCCATACAGTTTGATAGAGCATTTGGACAAGGAAGCCGCGTCACGTCACACTTAACAAGAAGATTGGTGAATTGAATAAGCTAGATTGGCTGTAGTGTGTGTGCACGCGAATTTGAGAGTGTATGGGTGTAAGGGCATCCGCTGTGTAAAACATATGCTGGATAAGTTACCATTTCATTCCGTTATGGCGACCCCTGATAAATATATCTCAAGCATTCAAACAGCAGCCACCCAAACTTAGGATATTGCTTAAATTAACAGAACACTATTGTGCTGCATTGCTGTGGATGCTAATATAGTTATCATTACTGAACACTTTATAAATCTCAATCTAGTGTGGCAAGTCGTTTTTTTTTTACTTTTCCCTTTCTTGATGTCAAGGTTTATACGATGAAATGTGGGATGCTAGACTGAACTAGAAAGTGACTTTAAGCACTCACCTAAAATTACCTAGGGAAAAATAACTGCAAAAACGCTTCTGAAAATGTTAGTTAAGCCAAGCACTTTCTGAAGCTGTTGTAGTTGATTCGATCTACAGCTCTGATATATTCCTGAAGGATGAAAATGTGCTGTTTTTGCCGACAGGCTAGTGATAAAGTGGCCTAAAATGCAGTCAGCTGTGAGCATCTGTTCAAAGACAAGATGTAAAAGTGAATGGCATGTACTGTACGTTCTGCTTCAAATTTCCCATCTGACTAGTGGAGAGTCATGCACACGCACTCAAACCCCCTCATCCATTTACGTCCTCTGGGTGGAAGTTTACTCAAACACACTGTCACTTCTCTGGAACCAGTTTGCTGGGGCTCCAGGGACTCCCAGTGCCTGTCAGAACAGCTTCCTCTCTGCCCGTTTCTCTGAAGGTCACCAGTTTGACAGCATGAGCCCAAGTGCCAATGGACATCCTTCTCTGCAAGCTCCAAATTCTGCAGCCCGGCTTCTTAAAAACCTGTCAGCCTGAGTGGACGTGACTGGATATGCCCCTGTGCCATCAGTGCTTCAGAAGAGGCATTTGTTAGTAGCTGGGCATATCTATAGACTGAGTTTTTAGCTTCTGTGTGTGAATGCAGCTGATGGCATTAGTGTCCAGGACCTTTGTTTCTTGCTGTAGTTAATCCTGCAGCAGTATGGTTGATCCTGTTGTCTTTTTTTCTAGCCTTGAGGAGGAGTTGGTGGTAGGCCTGTTCAAAGACGCCACACCGATACAGAGTGGCAAAGGTCAGGCAACCTTGGAGAAGAGTTCATGAAGCAATTTCTGCTCTGCGTTTATGAAAAAAGTCACAGTTGTAAATTTCCAGCTTGTTTTACTCACTTACTCAAGTATGTTTTTGTGAATTGTGGGGACATTTCATAGGTGAAATGGCGTTTATACTATAAATATCGTATTTTCTATCACACTTCACCAGGGGTCGGCAACCCATGGCTCTGGAGTAGATTTTCTACTGTGGCTCTCTGCTGTCTAGACATAATGACATGTGAATAACATATATAGCGCGTATTCATGAATGTTTTTTTTTTTGTTACACTGTAAGCAAACAATAATAACCCTTAGCGTTCTACTCTACCTGACAAAAGTCTTGTCACCTATCCAAGTTTTAGGAATAACAACTAATAACTTGACTTCTAGTTGATCATTTGTTATCAAAAGTGGCTGTATGGAAGGCAAAGGCCTCTAGATTACACTTATTGTACCAAAATAAAATATGATCATGCCTTGATTTTTAATTATTTAATTAGGACATTAAGGTCTGACTTTGCTTAGACAAAAGTCTTGTCACTTAACAGAAATAATGTACAGTATAGAATATAAAGTTATGGTGCAGTGGAAAAAGAATTAATATTGTGTATGACTCCCATGAGCTTGGAGGACTGCATCAATACATCTCTGCAATGACTCAAATAAATTATTAATAAAGTCATCTGGAATGGCAAAGAAAGCGTTCTTGCAGGACTCCCAGAGTTCTTCAAGATTCTTTGGATTCATTTTCAATGCCTCCTCCTTCAGCTTACCTCAGACATGCTCAATAATGTTCATGTCTGGTGACTGGGCTGGCCAATCCTGGAGCTTCTTGACCTTCTTTGCATTCAGGAACTTTGATGTGGAGGCTGAAGTATGAGAAGAAGCACTATCCTGCTGAAGAATTTGCCCTCTCCTGTAGTTTGTAATGTAATGGGCAGCACAAATGTCTTGATACCTCAGGCTGTTAATGTTACCATCCACTCTGCAGATCTCTCACTAACCCCATACTGAATGTAACCCCAAACCATGATTTTTCTTTTACGAAACATGATTGATTTCTATGGGAATTTTGGGTCCATGTGGGTTCCAATAGGTCTTCTGCAGTGTTTCTGATGATTGGGATGCAGTTCAACAGATGATTAATTAAAAAAATCTACCTTCTGTCATTTTTCAAATGATCAACTAGAAATCAAGATAATATTTGTTGCTCTTACAACTGGAATCAACGACACGACTGTTGTCAGGCAGTGTATGTAACTTCTGACTGAAAAGAATGGTATAATATTGTTAAAACCATAACACTTGCTGTCTATTTTCAATCTGGCAGCATTTCGTAATTTTTTGATTTAGTGGCTATTAGTACAATCTCATTCATACATTTTGGATTGATTTGGTCAACTCTAAATGAGTGGTGGGGTTTAGGTTGGTGTTTGGGGGCATGTCTCGTTTTAAAAATCTTATATTTTCATTCAAACAAACATTTTGGAGTTTTTTTTGGAGTTATTGCACTCATATCAAGAAGTCATCACTTCGATATTAATTCTAAATCAAAATGAACATTGCTCCATTTTATATCTGCACCCTAATAAACATTCTAAAAAACTATCCAACCATCAGTACTATTGTTTTTTTGCAGATGATAATGAGCTTTAAAGACAAGGACGAGATGTGACGTGTGTTTATCTTTTAACAGTAGTGTCATGATACCAAAATTAACAAAAATGCCCCAGATATTCAAGACAGAGGCCAGAAACGAATAAATAAATGTATTACATTCTTCACCATTCATTTGAATTTTAAACTTTACATTTATTAAAATTACATTCAGACCAACGTTAATTGTAGCAGACATTACAAACAATGTAAGTATCAGATATTTATGAGTAAATGTGCAAAAACAAATGTTTGATAATTGAATAAATTCTTTTAAGTGGTATGGCTTACATGAGGAAAAATGATTGAGAAGTTGCAAAGAGTTTGACAGTTTAAATGAGAATTGACTTATCAGTTCTCATTTAAACTGATAAACAAGCCATACTGTATGCAGTTAGTTTTTGTCCAAACTACAGACAATTGTACTTACTGTTTGCACACATGCGCCAGAGCATTTGCAATTTGCTTAAATCAATAAGAAACGCCAATCTGATGTGAACAATAAAGGCTTTCTCACACTGTACGAATATATATATATATATATATATATATATATATATATATATATATATATATATATATATATATATATATATATATATATATATATATATATATTTATTTATTTATTTATTTATTTTTTTTTTTTATAATCCTGAACGATTGTAGCATGTCAGAGTGCATGAATATGGCTCTCATGTCACACTGTAAGATCTCAGCTGTCATAAAGTCAGACTGAACGACTGAAGACGCGCCAAACACGAAAGAAAATGTCCCTTGAGTTTGACGTCATCCACCAGTGACACTTTCACTATCCCAGGTTCTGAAATGATTCCTTACAGCAAACGTAAACAATCTGTAGTGGCAATTTTGCACACAGCATGTCTCAATAATAAAAACAGGAAGAAAAAAAACTGTTTTGACATTTCCCTGCTTTCATTTGAATTGTTGCGTCTTCATTGATTGCGTCATCAAATTCGGAGCTCCTATTGGTTCTTGGATTGATGCTCATCGCAGCTGTGGTCGCACTGCAGGAAAGTGTCTGAAATCTTCTGACAGAACTGTCAGAACTTCATCGGAGGAAAAATCTGGTCGCAACAGGCACTAAGCGGCTGTCTGTGAATATGTCAAACCAATGACCAAAGATCACAGATTTTAGCCAAGGATTTCAGGAATATTTTAGCATTTCCCAAATTTGTCTCAGATGACAAAATCATGGCTGAAATCTCACAGTGTGAGAAGGGCTTAAGCTAGTTGTTCAACGTATTGTTTTGAAAAATAAAAAATTCTGTCGAGAATTGAGCCAAAGCAATTGAGAAAAACGCTTAGCTTTTTTCTTAGACTAGTTTACACAAAAATAAAATGTACTCACTATTAACTGTCAAGTGGTTTTAAACCTTTAAACTTTTAGACCTTTCTTTTCTCTGTTAAATACAAAAGAAGATATTTTGAAGAAAGCTAAAATCCTGTAACCATTGTCTTCTTTAGTAGGAAAAACAAATACTATGGAAGTTAATGGTTACAGTTTTTTAGCTTTCTTTAAAATACATATAGTTTTTTCAGCAGAAAGCAGAAACTCGGTTTGGAAAAATTGAAGGAAGAGTAAAAACAATTTTCATTTTTGGGTGAACTACCTCTTTAAGAATGCAGTAGCCAATCAGAAGTGTTGTGATTAGTGTTGTTATTAGTTAGGTGAAAAGTTTTAAGTGCGTGCACTCATTGACTGAATTCTGTCAGCATGGATAAGTGCAGGTAAAAGATTTATTTTACTGTGGTTTTTGTGGAAGTGGAACGTGTAGTGATAATTGACTAGAGCAAGAGTGAAATCTGAGTACATATTTTCAGTTCGTATAGTAAAAACCAGCCACCAATTTGATGCATTCCTAATCATTTCTTGGACAGCAGCCATTCTTTCAAACTCCAGATGTGGACAATCCCTTGTATTTGTCATCATGAGGAAGTTGTTCATTCTTTTATGGCAGCTTCATAGTAATGATCCTTCTTTTTAATAAAAGTCAACAGAAGAGGCATTATCTATAAAGCCCTCTTAATGGAAGAGCAGCCGCTGCTGCACAGAAGGTCATGACTGCATGCATTGTGGATGAAAATAGCCCAGAGGAATATGTGTGTGTGTATGTGGACTCAGATGAGTGTGTCCTGGCCTCATGCACAGCAAATGTTCCATCAGACTGGCTTGAAACAAAAAGCAAAGCTAAAAAAAAAGCCTTTAGAGGGTTTTGCTCTCCCCTCTGGCCATGTGGACAGAGAAACGGGCCATCATTCTTTCTTTGATTTTCAACATCCGTGGAACTGGAGAGGACGGAGGCCCTGGAGGGACATTTCTCTCACAATATAGTGTGAGCCAGAAGACAGGTGTGCTCAGCTCCGATTTGAAGTTGAAATTGAATAGTTATGAACTGCTCTTGGGAAGTCTGAACTAAAATGAGGAGTCTGTTTTAATAGTGCCAGACTTGGCTGTGTTCAGCTCCAAGGGCATGTAGAGATGTGTGACTTTAGCATCAAAGTGTACATTTAGCAAGTTTTGATTGTGTTTTCATTGCTGACATTACTTACATTACATTACGTTTGTAAAATCATTGGATGCTATGAACAGTGACTTGTTCTTAAAGGGATCATTCACCAAAACGGAATATTCTGTTTTCATTTACTTTCCCTTCACTTGGTTCGAAGCTGTTTGTCTTTCTTTTTTCTGTTGAACATATAAGAAGATATTTTGAAAAAAGCTGAAAAATGTTAACCATTGTCTTCCATAATGTCTGTTTTTCCTACCATGGAAGATAATGGTTATCAGCTTGCATCAAAATATCTTATTTTGTGTTCACCAGAAAAAAAGAAACTATCCCTTTAAATTATTATGTCTTAACATCCCGGCAACATCCCGGTCTCCTTCGTGAAGCCAATACAGAAGTAACTGAAACAGCAATTCATCGACTCGCCATTGGGGGCTGGCTCCAATAACTCCAGATGTTCACTGACTGCAATGCTAAATTGGCTAAGTTTACAGCTGATAAAAACGCTTACAGCCTGGTGCAAGAGATGGTTTTGGTGCATATAGCTAATAGTACCCTTTATCACAACTGTGAGGGAGGTGAGCTCACTTGTTTCATTTTTATTAAGTTATATTAAGTCTGCATAATTAAGGCCGTGGCCACTTTAGTGACAGCTCGGTCTTGCTGGTCACCGTCATGTCACCTCAGCTGATTCCGGCTGATTAGCCACTGAACTCGGCATATATATCATTTTTTTGTTTTGTTTTATGTAGCTTTACACAGTCAATTGCCTTTTGGAAATGTTTCCTACAATTATCAGATAATATGGCATGCTGTGGGCACTTAATTGTGCTCATAAACCATTCAAATTGCCTCCATTTCCCAGGTGAGTGAAATTCTATACTTATATACCATATCTATAAATGTTTTTTTTTTTTTATATATATATATATATATATTTATAGTTTACTTTAGGACTGTAATGCGCTCCAGAATCGGACAGATTTACAAGCTGTAGGCTATAAAACAGTCATCTGAAGCGTTGTCATATAGAGTTATGCCTGGATTTTATAAATAACCTTGCATTTACTAACACAGACTATATTTGAAGTACTTGGAAGTAATTCTTGTTTTCCTCTTGTTTTAGAAAAACGTCATAAGTACAATGTTTAGTGGCTCAGAGTATTACAACAGTGTTTTTAAAAGACTAAACACTTTATTGATATAGTGTACAACCAAGCACATGTGGTCAGAACACAAACGAGTTGCAGGTAATGTAGTATTAAGCGTTTCTTCCAAAGAAAATCCTGTCTAAGCAAAATGCTAGCAGGTGTCTGTAGCTCCACTCACACGCCGCCTCTTTGCTCTTGTTTGGTATCCCCCGGTCGGTGCGATGATGTGTGAACAAAATGGCGATGGTTGGCCAGGCCTACTTGTAGCTTCACTTGCTCTCTTCAGAAACTCACATCATGGTGACGTCACAGATAGTATGTCCATATCTTTTACAGTCTATGGTCTAAATCCAAAACAACTCAAACCACTCCTTGATTGTAAAATGAACAAGAAAGCAGGTCATGTGATTATGTAGGAATGCAAATAAATAAATAAATAAATAAAAAGTTAATAAATAAATACAATAGTGGATTAAGTAAACAGTTTTTTAAATAAAAAGTTAAGGTATAAGTAATTTAATTTAATTTACATTTACATTTAAATGTTTGTTTATATTAAATATGACCTTAAAGTGTTACCTTTAAAACAATATTTTAATTATTGAATAAAATGTTAGCTACATTTAGCAAAATAATAAACTAATAAAATAAACCTCTTTTTAAATTCAATTGGGGAAAATAAAAGACAAAACATTGCAGGTGTTTATAATTTATTATTAATATTATAACTATATCATAATTTACTCCTTTTTTATGGCACACCTTGTCTTCAATATATATAGTGTTACTGGAGTACATACTGTGCAGTTTGCAGTACAGTAGTATTCAATTCCAAACAGTTTATGAGGAAGAAAAACAAGAGATCCCATGAGAGAGTGTTTGGGAAGGGCTGTAATGGAAGAAGAGAGCCAGACAAGGTCAGTCATTCTGCAATATTGTATAAACCTCCTCTGTCCTTCTCTTTCTCTCTTATGGTTTGCTTCTGTCTGTCTGCCATCCTCAATGTGTCTTTCTTGTATTCCTCTATTTTCTGCAGGACATTACGTTATATTAACTATTCCATTTCCCCCCCAGTTTGAGGGTCTAATACAATTAAATAAACAGCAGGGAGGGAGAAATAAAGGAAATCTAGAAGAATTCTCCAATAATCTAATCATGGACAATAGCCAGCACAGATCTTTAGTCAACACTATTAATCATAACATCAGCCAAACATTCACTTTCACATATTATGCCCATTTTCATAAAATGTAAAAGTCTCTGGTGTCTGGTTTTAGCTCATGAAACCCAACAGATCAAGTATTACAGCTTGTCCGATTAGCCAGTTTTGTGTGTGTCTCTTTAAATGCTAATTATTAGGGATGTGACGAGACGCTTACTCCACGAAACGAGACACGAGATTGGGTTCACTAGAATGAGACGAGACAAGATTTTTACAGTACTTTTAAGAAATCTTCAACTGAAAAATAATCACAAATTGCAAATTTAAAAAAAGGTGTGAAACAAGGGACCAAAATCATATGTTTAAATAGGGTTTCTGACATATATTTAAATACATGAAATTGCATTTATTACTCATATATTTCCATATATGTGACTTTCATATGGGGTTGTTGTATGGGTCTTCTGGCATTATATATAAAGTATATTTTTGAAAAATCAATTACAATGATGGTGGATGCTTGCAGGATAAAACTACTGACAAAGGTCTTGTCTCTGTGAATACAGTCAGAGATGACGCTAACTTTAGGCAAATGTGTTAAACAACATGTTAACAACATTCTCAAAGCATGTAGTGACATACTTGTTCAGGATATTTGAGCACAAAGCATTGGAATTCACCCATACTATTGATACTCGTAAACATATTTTGCACAAATTTGTAAGACTTTACCACCATTCTTCAGCACTTTTCTACAAAAATATGTCTATGGAGTCCACGTGAGGCACTGACTTTCAAAGTCAAAAGTCAGATTTATCAAAATAGCCACCCGATATATTTGCCAACTGGGCGACGCTGTGTAAAAGTGGGTAGCACGATCGCCTCACAGCAAGAAGGTCGCTGGTTCGAGCCCCGGCTGGGTCAGTTGGCATTTCTGTGTGGAGTTTGCATGTTCTCCCCATGTTCGTGTGGGTTTCCTCCGGGTTCTCCGGTTTCCCCCACAAATCCAAAGACGTGCTATAGGTGAATTGGGTAAGCTAAATTGGTTGTAGTGTGTGGGATTGAGTGTGTATGGGTGTTTACCAGTGATGGGTTGCAGCTGAAAGGCCATCCACTGCGTGAAACATATGCTGGATAAGTTGGCGGTTCATTCCGCTGTGGCCACCCCAGATTAATAAAGTGACTAAGCCAAAATTAAAATGAATAATTGAATAATTGCCAATTGATTGTGTAAAAGTCAAATTTTGAGAATTTTTTGAGCTGATATCCGGGATTTCTGCGGTCAGTCAGGGCAAAACATAAAATAACGGACTCCTGTTGGGTAAAGTCTTGATCGGATATGCCGCCAACCAGAAGTGCGATATGCACATTAATAAAGCAGCATTTTTTTATGACACTGTACAACAATAATTTATATTTTTACAGTACTGTGACGATTGGGTTTAGGGTTGGGGTGGGGGTAGTCATTAAAAAATACAATTTATTGGGTGATTTAATAGATAAAATAAATAATACTCGGTACAACTACTGTTTTTACCTTACTTTGACGGTTGGGTTTAGGGTTGGGGTGGGGGTAGGCGTTAATAAAATTCAATAAATGGGAAATTTCATAAATAGTATAAATAAATCTCATTAACTTCCGGCCGCATCCATATCCGATCTAGCAACAACCCTCCTGTTGAACTAAACTGTGTAGAAGAAGAGCAACCTCTAAACAAGAATGACGTGAGCTCACGCGCGCCCTCTTCAGTGTGGCAGAGCCACTGCCTGTTTAACCTTATGTTTTTTTCAGTGCAGCTTTATGTCAGATTCTGTCACCAAATAAGTGAGAGACATTCGTGAAATACATTACCCATTATTTGGAAAGTGACGACATATAATTAAAAATGTCTAGAATACAGCATTACATTGGTAGCATACACTGAGAGAGCAAAAGGGGCGGACTCAAGCCAGTTTGCAAGGGATTGCACAATCTGACGTGAGGCATAGCTCGGGCTGCCTCACCTCGCTTCCTACGCTGTAATTGAACAGGAAACACACAAATACATCGATTTTGATCATAAAAATGATTGAAATCATTTGAATCATACAGAAATTGCATTTTTAGCGCAGATCAGTTGAGAAATATTTATTTTATCATTAGTATACATCTCATGATGGCAGGTGAGTATGGAGAGAGATTAGACTCAATAATAATTCACGCAAAAGACACGATGTACACATGCGTAGCCAAATTCACGTACGTAAAATATTTATTTATACTTACAAAAACAATTCACATGCACAAAATAAAAATACATTTTCATAAAATACGTTTCACAAATGCAAAACACCATTTGCAAATATATAAGAGTGTACAAAAAGTTTTGAATGTTTAAAATTCACGAGTTCATCCTGAATGAGAATGTGCAAATCCTCTCTCACGTACGACTCACCCTGAATACGAGTGTGTGCATTTTTGAGACTTTCCTGCCAGCACACACCTCCCACGTGAGTCACTCGTGCCCTGTAGCCAATAAGATGCGAGCTTACTGTTCAACCAATCACAACCAATCACAACTCACCATTTGCGCAGTCTGACTTAATTAACGGAGATGATCCTCTAAGAAGAAGAATACTCCTCTATTTAGCATGGCAGGTGAAGAGCGGGATGCGCGGGTAAGTGGTTACTTGATTTCTATAGTGGTTTATGTATGCAAAGATTAAGTATCAAACGTTTGTTAAAGCAATGGCTGCTGTTATTTATAATGTAAACTTTATAACGTAAATTAAGATCATCTCCGTTAATTAAGTCAGACTGCGCAAATGGTGAGTTGTGATTGGTTGTGATTGGTTGAACAGTAAGCTCGCATCTTATTGGCTACAGGGCACGAGTGACTCACGTGGGAGGTGTGTGCTGGCAGGAAAGTCTCAAAAATGCACACACTCGTATTCAGGGTGAGTCGTACGTGAGAGAGGATTTGCACATTCTCATTCAGGATGAACTCGTGAATTTTAAACATTCAAAACTTTTTGTACACTCTTATATATTTGCAAATGGTGTTTTGCATTTGTGAAACGTATTTTATGAAAATGTATTTTTATTTTGTGCATGTGAATTGTTTTTGTAAGTATAAATAAATATTTTACGTACGTGAATTTGGCTATGCATGTGTACATCGTGTCTTTTGCGTGAATTATTATTGAGTCTAATCTCTCTCCATAGGTGAGCCTCCCCTGAACGCACGTCCCTGCTATGGACACTCTCACGTGTTTGTTTTCATTTCTTTTGCTGGTGCTGGGTCCACTAGATGGTGTTATTGTCTTGAGGTCACTTGTTCCTTCATGTGCGCAGGTCGGAGTGCATTACAGGTGTGTCACTGTGCCGGTGATGAGTGCATGATAAAAGAATTCCTCATTTGTTTCATCGAGGGAAGCTTGCGTTTTTTACTTGACTTGGCTTGCCTGATCGGTCTCCTCCAGCACCAGAATTTTTGATTCTTCTGCAAGATTGTTTATTTTGAATTTGATGCTTGTTTAAATTACTTTAATAAATCTTCCCTTTTTTTATTATTTGATTGACGGCGTGGACTCTTGATTATGTTATAGACTGTCTAGAGCCGGACAGTTTGTAACAACACTATTATATTTGCTAGTGCATCATATTCAAAACAGAATATCTGCAATGTTTGTTTTTTTTTTGGCACAGACATTGTAAATCTCGAACTTCTATATCGACTAACCTGCTCCAGTGGTGCTGTGGGTGGAAACGTGCAGATAAAGTGATGGTCATAAATAAAAAGATAAATTTTCCCATGACTTTAGTGGAGTGAAATCTGAGTGCCACATTTTTCTACAAGCTTTCAAAGAAAAGCTTACCAAAATAAAGTTACTGGGTTGTTTTTGTTCATGCTGTCTGGGTTGGTAAATGCACCAGGCACTTTATTACAGAAAAAAGTTTTTTTTTTTATGATAGTCCCCTTTGTTCACAGAAGTTACTTGTTGACTAATAGAGACACTATTGAGTTATTATAGTACTGTATTGCTGTTTGCTTTTGTTTTATTTTTTGAGTGATAAATGTTTCTCCACCTGTTTTCCACTCTTGCTTCTGCAGGTGTTTTGTATCATTTTCTTTGCAACCGAGGCTGAGGTTAATTCAGTAGGATCTTTTGTTTGTTCCTAAGCATAAAAGAACAAGCTTATTTTTCAAGAAGTCGCAGATCTTTCTGATATTCAGCATGGATTTTCAAGGTCTCTGTATGCCACAGAACTGAGCTGTTCCCCCAATCAGACGAATTTGAAAGCGCTGCGACCCCAGAGTAATCACAGCTGTCTGAGCCGAGCACGAAAGGCCGGAGAGTTCACGGAACACCGCTGAGAACGAATCACCCAGTTGGATCTGGAAACATTCGGACAATAAACGCCGTAATATGTGTGAATAATGTGCAGAATAATGAACACAAATCCAGCTCCAAGGCATTTAACCCTCATCTTACTTGAGGCTCATGGCTGTTAAGCCAAATTACTGCAGGTGTCCGTTAACACGAGCCAGCCAAATAGTAATTACCAACACAGACAGAGTTCTCTCAGATCTTCATTTTTTTCATGGTTGCTGTCTGTTTACACTTCCTTCAAATACAGTAAATTGAGTCCAGCCAAAGCTGAAATCAGAGCAGAAGAGCTAAAATTGCTTGATTAGCGTCAATCTCCCATCCAGTAATTTACAGTAGCTAAATTCAGTCATGGATTGGCTATGGAACTCGCTTCCCCTGGATCTAAGGAGCAGTGATAGTCTTCACACTTTTAAATCTCGTCTTAAGACCCATCTTTTTAAGCAGGCTCTGCTATGACTGTCCTTTACCATGTTACTTTATACTCCGATGTACAGTTGAAGTCAGAATTATTAGCCCCCCTGAATTATTTTGCCCCCTGTTTTTTTCCCCGATTTCTGTTTAACGGAGGGAAGATTTTTTTAACACATTTCTAATAATGACTTCTAAAGTCGAAGGTCCCAATCATACACCCAGTGCAATAAGGCAAAAGATGTGGTTGGCACGATTTGTTGTTATTTTCAGACCAGCGTAACCTCTATTTTTCATGGGGGTTTTTTTTCAGTTTATTTATGACAATTTGCATTTTTATTATAATGTTATTATTATTAGCAGAATTATTTATTATATGCATATATATAATTGTTTTAATAAAAACAAGTTTAGATTTGTCCACCTGTTGGGTTTTGGAGACGTATATAACTCTGTTTTTTTGTCCACACTTTGTTATTATTGTTCATTTATTCGTTAACTGGAAATTAAAACTGACTTTAGAAATAGTTTTGAAACAAATCTTTGCGCTTAACAAGCGAAATTAAATATGCAGGCTAATGGATGTCTTCAGTGGAGTGAGTTTCCACCGTTTCCTCATCCACGAAAGTAAAGAAGAAAAGAGTAAAAGTAAAGTAAAGAGAAAGTAAAGAGGCCAAATGGAGGAGGCTCATTCTTTATCCTTGAGCACATGGTCTGTTTAACTGTTTCTCGCTAGTGAAACATTCTGTTTTTCTATTCAGTTTTTTTCCACTTACAAAGTCTGCCATGTAAATAGCAAATGTGCCATGGTGTGATGCAACTGACTGGGAATGGGAAATGAGACTCTGATTGGTTTAATGCACGTTTAAAACACACCCATAACTCATTAAGAAAAAATCCACAACCCTGTTAGACCATGCGCCGTGGTGCAGATCGTATTTTTCCATCCTTAAAATAGCAAAAGTGGATTTGGACACGGCCTTAATGCTTTTGCTCCGTGCGCTTTAGATTTTGTGCCTAGATCATTAAAATAGAGCACAAAGAGATTATTCACCATTCATTTCAGTTGGATATATAAACTGTAAAAAAAAAACTGTTGAGTTAACATTTGCAATGACATGTTAATACTTCATGTTAATGTGGTCATTCTCACATTTTGTCCTTAATGGCATTTAGAAATCCACTCTTTCATGCATCGCTTTTCACATTGTCTTTTTTTTCCTCATAATCTTAGGACCTCAGAAATTCTTTCTGTTTCTGGGTCAAGAATACCCAGAGATTTCCTTCAATCCTTCCAGCTATATTATTTATGAATAAAGCCTTGCTTTTGTATTGTTAGGATGAGGTATAAAAAAAAAATTAAATAAATCATAGGAGCCCACACAAACACACTCACGCGGGCATGCTCTTATTCTCCTCAGTAGGATTTCCATCTAATCAAATACTTGAAGAACAGCTTCATCCCTTAGAAACGAGGGAGCTCAAACAACACGATGCTCACATGACAAACATAAGATTTGCACTAATGCCAAGACCTGGAGCCAAGCAGGCAGATTAGAATGGTTGGATTGTTCAAGCAATCCTGAGTCGCTCTAAGCTGTAGTTACTCAAACAAATGGGATTGTGCTGCTGGCCGTGTGTACGTGCGTGTATGTGTATGTGTGTGTGTGTGTGTGTGTGTGCGTGTGTGTGTGTGTGTGCGTGTGTGTGTGTGTGTGTGTGTGTGTGTGTACCTGCCTCCTCCGACAGCTCTCATCAGCTAACATTCCCCTCTGTAACTGACTTGTTTTGTTTTAATTATTTATTTTTTTTTGCTTCTGCCTTGTTTCCTGCTCATTTGACATTTTCTGGCATTTGTGTGGGTTAATGAGTCTTTGATTATCTGTAGCCGCTTAATGGTCATTCTTGGTTAATTATTCACTGATAGAGAAGTACAAACTACTGTCTACTTCAATACCATATAGGAAACCCCATAATTGAAATAAATGAATAAATAAATATATTGTAATTCTAATAATAATGAATAGCTTTAACAATAAATGTGTTGTATTGTAATAAATAGAGTTTAGACACGGCTAGTGTTTCTTTGCATACCGACTTTTTTCAGATGTATATGGCTCCTTTTGCAGCTCCTTTTGCTCCTTTTTCGATGTTGTAATGTAATTAAAATATAATCAGTTAAATAGACTCAAGCATTCATTTAGTTGTTCAAGCGTAAAACAAGATGAAAAGCTGTTTACACCATGCGCCCATCAGGATTAGCAGGCTAGAACAGAAACTCTGTTAAAAATGCTGGGGTAAAATAAACGTTCATATTTTAAAGACATGGCATGGAGAAGTGTCTTTAAAACATCTTATGTCATATACATATCAGGCAGTGAAAATCATTGAGTTTTACATGGCCGATCACACCGAATGCGCTTTTAGGGGCCGATCACCTTAAAATCGCTTTTTTTTTCATTGAGAGAAAAAATGATTGCCTTTTTTGAATGATTTACTAATGGCCGCGAGCGTTTTGAGTGCTGCTTACACTGCGTGCCTCGTGTTTTAACTGCCTGCTGCGCCTCGCGTTTGTGCCGTTGCGCACTGTACACTCACAGTTGAGAGTTGAAGTCAACTCTGAGTGGAAAAAGTGTGTTACGTCAGTCATGTCTTTTACATTCTCCAATCAAATAAAAGCAGAGGCGGGGTTTCTGTTGAGGTGACAGCAGTGTTTGTGTTGTCAAGACGACTATGGAGACTTTTAAAGATGGAGGAGAGACTAGTGGTTACTGTTTTGAGTTATAGCCACACATTTTAAAAAAATCATTTAAAATGCTAATAAATGTAAAATGAGCAAAATTCAAAGTGTTATGCAAACAAAAAGAGCAGTATGGAAAATGTGCAGGTATTTTATTGCCATTCAAAATAATTCAACAAGACATGGCTGACTTGCCAAACTGATGGCAAACTGTACAAAACATCACTTCATTTTTTTGTTGTGTTGTACCCACATAAATGTCTGCTTCCAAGACATTAGAAACAGACGTTTTCTTTGAGCTACATATTAGTCATAGTTTGATGTTGCCGTCTCTTCGCTGTAATGGTTGTTACCAGGTTACGGAAAAAAAAAAAAAGTGCTTTCGACATCCAGTCATATAAGAGGAACCGAAAAGCAATATGGTGTTTACGATGTCACAGACAAGATAGCATTTAAATGCTTATAAGCACAAACTGTTTCTCAATTCTAAGACTGTATTTGCACGCAATTGACAAATAGTCACAGGCAAATTAAACTTTAGTGTCAAGGCAGCACTGGTCGATTGGGCCAGTAGTGATCCTAACTACTGTCCCGAGCATCTCTCACGCTGGTCCCGGGTCATAGGGCAGTTCTTGTTGTTGAACCCTGCAAATCTTGAATATCACAATATTGTTAAATATGACCAATATCAACAGCAACACTCGCGCACAATACCCAGATGATTCAGTCATTGCCTAGTGACATAAAAAGCGCACCGCACTTCTTTTTTTCTCATCAACAAAAAGCATTGTGTGCGCCTCAGGTTTTTGGTGTGATCGGCCCCTAAAATTCCAAAAACATAAGCTTTTTATAGAAAATGCACTTTTTACAGATATATAGGTATAATTTTAATATTTAATAATTTTAATATTTAATAAGATTGTGAAATTCAAGATTTGTGAAGTCATATGGCGCTGTATAACTCAAAACAGTAACCATTAGTCTTTCCACTATCTTCAAAAGTCTCCATAGTCGTCTTGACAACACAAACACTGCTGTCACCTCAACAGAAATCCCGCCTCTGCTTTTATTTGATTGGAGAATGAAAAAGACTGACGTAAGGCGATTTTTACTCTCAGAGTTGACTTTTTTTCAACTGCAAGAGCACAGCGCACAACAAACAAAAACGCAGGGCGCAGCAGGCAATTTAAAAATGCAAGGCGAGCAGGGCGCATAAGCAGCACGCAAAACACTTGTGGCCGTTAGTAAATCATGCAAAAAAGGCGCCTCTCAACTCAAAAAACGCATTCGGTGTCATCAGCCCCTGAAGAAAACAGACCTTAAACGTGCCAATTTTGTAACGCCATACAGTTCACTAGAAGCGTTTGACCCAGGTTACTGAAAAATTAAAAGTCCTTCTGCATCCTTCAGCATATACCCCATTATTACAAGTATTGCAGTTACATAATTTATAATTCATAAAATAAAAAATGTGAACAATGTGTTATCATTATAACAGCAGTACTCAATTATTAATATAAAATAAACTAATAATAATAATATGAAGAAGATCAAAAAGTAGTAGAACTGTGTTTGTAGCTTATTAGTAATCTACAGTAATATTAATATTAATGAAAAACAGCATCAATAATGATGATGATATTAGGAACAATTCAATGATGATGGTGATACTAATTATATTTAAAAGAAGAATTTTAATTAATTTCGATTATAGTAATTATAATAGGGCAACACGGTGGCTCAGTGGTTAGCACTGTCACCTCACAGCAAAAAGGTCGCTGGTTCGAGTCCCGGCTGGGTCTGTTGGCATTTCTGTGTGGGGTTTGGAGTTTATGTTCTTACTGTGTTGGAGGGGGTTTCCTCAGGGTGCTGCGGTTTCCTTAACAGTCCAAAGACATGCGGTATAGGTGAATTGAATAAACTAAATTGTCTCTAGTGTATGAGTGTGTATGGATGTTTTCCACTACTGGGTTGTGACTGGAAGGGCAGCCACATGTGTAAAATGTATGCTGGATAAGTTGGCGGTTCATTCCGCTGTGGTGACCCCTGATGATTAAAGGGACCGAAGCCGAAGGAAAATGAATGAATGAATGAATACAGTAATTATAAAAGTGGCTGTTGACTTGAAGTAATGTATGCAAGCTTTTCATCAAATGTAGCATGTTCTATGAACTCTGCTAAAAATACTTGGAGGTTTTGTCTTGTTTCTAGTCAAGATATCGAGCAAAATATACATTTATTTTATTGTTTTGGTAGTTTAGACCAGAAATGGTTTTTACTTCTTTAATTTTGAAAATAAGACACATTTTGTCTTGAAAATGCTTCTTGGTTCAATCATTTTTAGATATTTGGACTTAGAAACAAGACAAAATCTCTAAGTAAGAAAGCATTTGTTCTATCCAGTGAAAGCAAGTGAATGTGGACAAACAGCGGAAACAATCAGCAAGTGTTTGTAATTTTAGCTGTGCCCTCTGTCCTCCAAACCTCCATTATGACAGTCATTAGACGATGTTGTGACTGCATGAAGCCAATCAGTCAGTCAATATAAAACCTCATACTTACTAACCATGGTTTTCTCTATTGTTCTTCCTGTTGTTCAGAATCACACTCAATGGGATGAAAGTGTCTCGGCCCGACGTGAGAATCGGCCGCTACAGGATGATCAAGCATGAGAGAGACAAGCACAATGAGCCAAACCCCCAGAGGTAAGACACTGTTCCCTGTGTGATATTAAAGCGCCCATCCCGTCTGAACATTCAGATGCTCTGTTAGGAAGTGTTAAATCACACCACTTATCCTGTGCTTCTGACTTATTGATCTGAAGCCCAGCAGAGCCTCTAAAAACAGCAGATATAAGATATGGCTTGATGTGATATTTTACACACTACATGCGGATTGTGTTTCTGAGTTTAACTTCACCAGTACGTGTTTCGTGTGCTCATGTGCCCTGCTGGCGAATTGAGTCTG
This sequence comes from Danio aesculapii, assembly GCF_903798145.1. Taxonomy (NCBI): domain Eukaryota; kingdom Metazoa; phylum Chordata; class Actinopteri; order Cypriniformes; family Danionidae; genus Danio; species Danio aesculapii. The sequence continues at coordinate 33,113,483 of NC_079436.1, read as the reverse complement.
TTGGTCAATGTGCTTCCTAAACAACGACACAACTCAGGGCTGAGCTACCATAGTATGAGGCATTGTTCAGGAAATAAACAATGTAGTAGCGAGTGTTTCCCAAAGTAAGTCTGAGATCTATGGTATGAACCCCATTAGTTAAAATGCAGAATTTTCATAAAGACACTCCTCAAGCGGGTGCAGTAACAACTTAATATATTAACATCTACAACAGATGATTTTTTTATGTAATAAAACTTTCTATATTGGTTTACTAAATTTACTACCCTTTTGCTATGTTAGGGATGAAAACATCCACTGAATTAAACTGCTGTAAAAATGCATCAGATAAATATTTTTTCTCTTTTTTTTTTTGCATAAATCTGTTAATCAACCTCAGTTCTGATTAAAACTACTAAATTGCTTGGAAAAATGACAGGATTTTAACTCTTTAATTGCTGAATTCATAAATGATGTCACTGATTTGGTGAAAAAAAAACACAGAAAATGACATATTTTCAATATAAAAGGTAATTGTGCACTGATTTTTTTTTACCTTTTATCAAAGTCTTGGACATGTGAAACAACATTGCCTTTGATGCATTGTTTTTGATTAATATATTATTTTTTTCTCCCTAATTTTCTGTTGGTGGCTGTTTTTGCCCTATTGACTTTCATTATAACCACATTTTTTTAATTGCAAAACCACCATTTAATCATGCATTTTTGATTGTTGGTGGTTGTTCCTGTTGGGAAGAGGTCAAATGTGTCATTTTTACTGTTAATCATCAGTTGGCATCATTAATCCTTTAGATAGGCCTGTGCAAAAAAGCTTAGTTTCTGATTTTTTTTATGGAGTATAACAGCACATTAAAGGGTGTGTTTGTATATGAGAGTGACCTTTGTGCATTGTGTCTGAGAAAATCAAAATATGCCCCTCAGCTCTCAGAACTACATGGAGTAAACAAAAACAAGGACTGTGTATTTATGCACCATCAAATGTGGTTATACTGGAAGTCATTAAGGCAAAAGCAGCCACCAACAGTAAATTAGGGAGACAAAATTCAAATCGAACAATACATCAAGGCCAATGTTGGTACTAATCGTTTACATTTCAAAGGCTGTGATAAAAGGTAAAAATAAAATCCAGTCCACAATTACATTTTATATTGAAAATGTGTCATTTTGTGAGTTTTTTTCACCAAATCAGTGACATCATTTATGAATTTGGCAATTAAAGAGTTAAAATCCTGTCATTTTTAAAAACATTTAGTAGTTTTGATCAGGACTGAGTTTGATTAACAGATTTATGCAAAAAAAAGAAAAAAATATTTATCTGATGCATTTTTACAGCAGTTTAATTCAGTGGATGTTTTTATCCCTTTCATAACAAAAGGGTAGTAAATTTGAACAGTGCACAAGAATTTATTTAAATAGCAAATAATTGAATAATTCCTTTCTTTCACATTTTTTTTTCTTTTGTAAATGAAACATAAAGCCACTCGTAAACATGTAGCCTAACCTCATATACAAATCAGATATATGACCATACAATGACATGTAAAATATATTTAAATTTATTTGGTGTCAATCAAAATGCATTTGGTTTCAGACAAGATATTTTACCAACGTTTTTTATTTTAATTACTTTCATTATTTGCATTTTTGACTTTATTCTCAAATCAATGCAGAAATGTTGCTTAGACTGACTTTTTAATTATAAATTAAATGAATGGATTAATACAGAATTGTTGAATTAGTCTACAGTATTTAAGTCTAGTACATTATAAGTAACTGAAGAGTTCAGATGCAAAAATTTGAATTTTTCTTCTAAAATTAGCATTTTTCTTAGCCTCCTATGTTTATAGTCAGCTTTCTCACTTTAAAGGCAATGAAAATAATCTGTCCTTTTTCAAAAAATGTGCATTACTGAAGATGGACACAGGAGCCTGGCTAAAAATGGCTAATTTTAAAAGAAAAACTGAAATGACACTTTTTTTGCATCTGAACTCTTCAACTGTTGTCAAATTGCCTAAAAAAGAAAAGTAATCCATTACTTTTCCTTTTTTTCAGTGGGAAAGTAATTAAATTACAGTAACTAGTAACTTTGTACAGTAACTAGTACTTCGTGAATAACCAAAACGGATTACAATGAATCAAAGTAATTCAGAAAACTGATAGAACGATAATATTTACACAACTAACAATATGTGGTTGGGCCTCGATGATGCTATCAACCGAGTTCATGCAAACTTGAACTTCAACCTTTTCCCATACTGCAGCAGCTCTTTCAGTTCCTGTTGGTTTTTAATCTACTTTTTGAAGAATTTTTGGGTATAATATTTTACAGTTCTGGTGTGTAAATCATTTTTTTGTATTTTCTTTTCTGTATATAGATACAAATACTGTACATTTTATAGAATTTTATTTTAAGGCATAAAAAACAACAACAATAAACTAACATTGCTATGTGACTGACTGAAGATTAATACAGCTACATAATCATAGTTTATATTTCTTTTGAGGAAAATGTTTCCAGTGTTTTACCAGTAGTTTTAAATGGATAGTTCACACAAAAATAAATATTATGTCATCATTTACTCACTCTTGACTTGTTCTAATCCAGTTTTATTTATTTATTTATTTTTGCTGTTGAACACAAAAGAAGAAATTTTGAAGAATGTTGGAAACCTTTAACCATTGGCATCCATAGCAGGAAAAACAACTACTATGGAAGCCAATGGTTTCAGGTTTCCAACATTCTTCAATATACACTCACCGGCCACATTAGGTACACCTTACCAGTGGCTGATTAGAAGTATATGCGTTAACCAGTGGTTGGAAAGTGTAGCTTGCTTTGCGTTCAACAAAAGAAAAAAAATCCAACTGGATTGAAACAAGTTAAAAAAATGTGTAAATAATGACAGAAATGAGTAAATAATGACAGGCTTTTCATTTTTGGGTGAACTGTCCCTTTAAAACAACAGGTAAAACATTGGAAACATCATTCATTAATTTTCTTTTCAGCTTAGTCCCTTTATTTATCAGGGGTCGCCACAGCGGAATGAACCGTCCACTTATCCAGCATATGTTTTACGCAGCGGATGCCCTTCCAGTTGCTGCAGATTTGTCAGCTGCAAATCCATTTTGCGAATCTCCCAATCCACCACATCCCAAAAGTGCTCTATTGGATTGAGTCTCGTGACTGTGGAGGCCATTTTAGTACAGTGAACTCATTGTCATGTTCAGGAAACAAGTCTGAGATGATTCACACTATGACATGGTGCATTATCCTGCTGGAAGTAGCCATCAGAAGATATGTACACTGTGGTCATAAAGGGATGGACATGGTCAGAAACAATACTCAGGTTTGCTGTGGAATTGAAACTATGCTCAATTGGTACCAATGGGCGCAAAATGTGCCAAGAAAATATCCCCTACACATTACACCACCAGCCTGAACCATTGATACAAGGCAAGATGGATCCATGCTTTCATGTTGTTCATGCCAAATTCTGACCCTACCATCCAAAACATTTTTCGAATCTTCTGTTGTCCAATTTTGGTGAGCCTGTGCCAATTGTGACCTCAGTTTCCTGTTTTTAGCTGACAGGATACCCTAGAGATGTTTGTGCTAAAAAATCCCAGTAGATCAGCAGTTTCTGAAATACTCAGACCAGTTTGTTTGGCACCAACAACCATGCCACGTTCAAAGTCACTTAAATCACCTTTGATCCCCATTCTGATGCTCGGTTTGTACTGCAGCAGATCGTCTTGACCATGTCTACATGCCTAAATGCATTGAGCTGCTGCCATGTGATTGAATGATTAGAAGTTTATGCGTTAACCAGCGGTTGGAAAGTGTAGCTTGCTTTGCGTTCAACAGAAAAGGAAAAATCTAACTGGATTGGAACAAGTCAAAAAAATGTGTAAATAACGACAGGCTTTTCATTTTTGGGTGAACTGTCCCTTTAAAACAACAGGTAAAACATTGCAAACATCATTCATTAATTTTCTTTTCGGCTTAGTCCCTTTATTTATCATGGGTCGCCACAGCGGAATAAACCGACAACTTATCCAGCATATGTTTTACGCAGTGGATGCCCTTCCAGCAACCCATCACTGTGAAATACCCATACACTCTCATTCACACAGATACACTACGGACAACTTAGCTTACCTAATTCACCTACAGGGCATGTCTTTGGACCCAGATGATGCTCAAAACAGTGATATTCTTGCTGTGAGGTGATCATGCTACCCACTGCGCCACCAGGACGCTAAGAGAAACATTTTCCTCAAATAAAAAATCATCTATCATAATGTAGCTGCGGTAGCTGTATTAATCCACACAGTCATCATCATTGTTAGTTTATTATTTTGTAAACATCGTCCAGCTTTTGTCGCTCAGTTGTTTGAGGCTATTAGAAAGTTTTGTCCTTTTTCAAGATGCATTCAGGCTGCTAAATATGAATGTGTGTGTGTGTGTTTATGCCAGCTGGCGGTGCTTCTTAATGCACGAATAGCTCAGACGTCACAGAGTGTAAAATAGCCCAATCAATGAGTCGATAAGCCCATCCGCGGACGCTGGGCTGTGAGCCAGATCGTTCCCAGGTAGAAAAGCTTCACAGCGGAGCATCTAATTGCAAAACGATTCCTGCAGCTGCAGGTTGGTCCGCTCTTTCTTGGTGGTTGTCAATCTTAGGAGAGCTCAGAGCGAAATGGCAAGACAGAAGCAAAAGAAATGCCATTAAAAGTTAGGATTGGTCTTTTCTCTAGTAGGAGGTTTCACTCAACTCCGCGCAAAGATAAGAGTCAGTGATTTATTCTCTTTTGCTCAGTTTCTTTCTCATTCTTTTTCCCCTCCTTGATCTCTCTTTCTCGTTCACTCCCTTACTGTCTCTCTATTTACGTCTGGCTCTTCCTCCTTTTTGTCTTTTTTCTACAAGTGGTTCAGACAAATGAAGTAATGAGCATGGCCCACCCCGAGAGCCACGAGCGCATGCTAAACTCATTTTTGCTGGAGAGGACAGAAGAACGATGGCTAGAAATGAATGAGGTGTCTGTGCTGAAGTTAATGAATTGAAACATGTCACGCCAAAGTGGGCCTGTTGTCACAGACAGGTCGTTTGTTTGTGTTCCGTCTCGAATGGGGAAAAATGATGCAGCGTCGATCGCAGAGATCCACCTTCGCTATGAGCATCAGACCGGAAAATGTTCACTTTATCGTGAGCTGAATCGTTTTTTCTCATGCTCTTCAATTAACCAAGGGCTCCTCTGTGAAAACATTGCAGGGATAAGATAGAGGAACAATGAAGGCTGTGTATCATACATTTTAAATAGTCTTGAGAATGGACAGCACACATTCTCATTCAATGAAAGGCTTCAGTATTTATAAATTTGACTATCAGCATTTGTGAGATTTAGTCAGATGAAACAATTTTGAGGTTAGTAAAGTGCAACAGTCTGGCTTCTAAAGTTTCTTTGCTTATTTTCTTTATAAGGATGTTAATTTTTAGGAATTAATGGCCTGTTGTGAGCTTATGAGGTTGTTATTCAATTGCATATGCTTTTGCATTAATGAAACTTTAACTTTTTTTAATTTCCTATATTTTGATTAATGGTTTAGTTCAAGGCTTACAATTCTTTCAACGACATTTTCAAAATACCTATGGAAAACATAGATATATGAAAGGGATCAAAAAGATAACATTTTATAAAGATAACTATGCAATAAAATTCCCAAGTGCCCAGAGTGTTGTTGTTGCTGTTTTTTTATTATTTATTTATTTATTTATTTATTTATTTATTTATTTATTTATTTATTTATTTATTGTTGTTGTTCTTGTTTCCGGTTTCAGATATATTCAATAGATTTTCATTAAAAAATGTCGCCTAATTGAGTGAAATCAAACCCTGCCTAATGTATGTTCATAGTTTTATTTGGACGTTTCCTCAATTAAATCATAGGTAATTAAATATGTAAATGTCATGTTCAGTGGGTGGGAAAAGGAGCGAGGACTCAAGTGCAATACTAAAATGGGTATTTATTAATTATAAAATAAAACAAAAAGAGAACAAAAACTACCCCGAGGGGAAAAACTTTAACAAAAAACAAATAAACAAACAAACTGGGCAGGGTTGGCAAGGATCAGGGCTGGACAAACAGGACACGACTCAACAGGATACAACATATGACAAACTGACACAGAACAGCAGACAAGAGGAGACTATAAAGAGAAAGAATTAACAAATAAACAGGTGAACTGAATTTAAAAGGAGGGTGTGACTAGACAATAGACGGGAGAGCACATGACACAAAGAAACAACACAAGCCATGTGCTCACGTAAAACGGGACTAAAACACACAGCCATTGAGAAAAGTCAACTGTGTGTTCACATGAAACAAAACACTAAATCATGCGGTACGTGTAAACTTGAACCACATACTAAACACAGCACCAACAGAAAACTGAATGCAAGACATGAGTACATGATAAATAAAAACACTTACCGGGCACTCACACATGCAACATGCATGTTTCATCCCAGCGCCAACTGAAACCAAAACCAACTACTGAGACGATGAGAATGAAAAAACATGCTGCAGACAGAACAAACACAAACACCAGGATAAGAGCACGCATCCCTAGCACACCCGGACTCCGCACCATGACCTGAGTGCGGCCGAGACAGCGATCGTACAAAGACGAATACAATGACAGAAATTAAGTGCTGACCTGAGAATACTCAAGCTGAGCACAACATACTAGACAAGAGAGGACTAGTGTTTGGACCAAAACAAGAATTAACAAGACCGAAATGGCTGAATACTGACAATAAATAGTCATGTTGGTTGTATGAATGTTTTAAGCTAATAATTATGTTTAATTTATTAAAGGGTTAGTTTTCCCCAAAATTATAATGTAAATAAATTTTTAAAAATTGTTAATGAACAGTTTCTGTATTTTGTGATTCACAAGTGTTTTCTATTTATTTATGGTTGTGAATTGCGTTATGGGACCTTGATCTCTGCTCTGTCCACTTTTGATGTTGCAAAAAAATCAACTCTACAGTTTAACAAAGTGACTTTTATTGGCATTTTAGCAGTTTGAATTAATAAATAAGTCTGTAAAATAACAGAAAATAAACAGTTTATTACAAGGTAGCGTAACATACAACACCAATCTAGACAATATATCACTTTAAACCAGCAGTGCTTAAACTTTTTTCTATATAGAGCCAAAAAAGCAAACTTGATTGAGGACTGTGGGCCGAATATATACCAAACCATGTATATTAAATTTGCTATGGGTAGTTGACTAATTTATTCAGTAATATTTAAAAATAACTAGAATGTTATTGTTTAAACAATATTAACTAAAGCAGTATCATTTTTTACATTTTCAAGCTGCTTCTGCCTGTACTTTGATTTGCTTGCAGATGTTGCATCTTGTGCCTCTATCTGTCAAGTGATAGTATTTACATTTTAAAAGTTTGATTCGTTTACAAGATTTAAGTTCATTAAAATCATTTAATTTCAGTTAGCTTTTTTGTAGCTTTAGAGAACCAAAAGGTTACATTAAATTCGAATTGACGATCTCACCCCAACCACCTCCCCATCATTCTCCCTCTTTTTTCAGATGAGATGGTGGGCCAAATCATGGGCCAACTACTTTGGGAATCTCTGCTTTAAACTATAAAAAATGTTAATAAAAGTCATTTTCTCAGACTTTTAAGGTTAAAAGTTGTTGGAAGAAAGATCAAGGTCCCATAATGCAATTCAAAAGCACAAATAAACAGACAAATAAACAATAAAAACATGAATCACAAAATATGAAAAACTGCAAATTTATGGATCGTTTTTTACAGTGTGTCAACATTTTGGGTGACCAGACTTTCAATAGATGACTTGAAATCTCTGTGATTTAATTAAAATATCTTCATTGGTGTTCTGAAAGTGAACATAAGTCTTACAGCAGGGATGTCAAACTCAATTCCTGGAGAGTCGCAGCCCTGCACAGTTTAGTTCCAGCCCTGCTTCAACAAACACCCTTACCTGTAGGTTCCAAACAAGACTGAAAGACTTAATTAGTTTGATCAGCTGTGTTTAATTAGTGTTAGAACTAAACTGTGCAGGGCTGCGGCCCTCCAGGAATTGAGTTTGGCATCCCTGTCTTACAGGTTTGAGATGACCAAAAGACAATGTGGGGTTCATTTCGTTTTTACGTATACATCATCAATGTGCACGTTAAAATGATCTGAATTTGTTAAACTTTTAAATAATCTAACTCATTTTATCATGCTTTATTAAATATTCCAAATTTTTCATTAGTTTTACTTGGCCAGAAAGTCAGAGAAGCTTTACTTTAAGCTGCTCCATTTTAAGTGTGCCAAAAAAGCAAGCAAGCCAGCCATATGATGATGAACATCCTCAGAGCAATGGCCACTGCGGCTCGTCCACAATCAATACATCAGGAAGTCTGCTCTGAGATTGATGCATCTAAACCGCTTCCTTTGAATTCTCTCTCTCTCTCTGCGTGTGCCAGGGCTGAAATAACCCAAGCAGACACACATCATGGAAGTGGCAGAGTCACAACTCATCTGGGCATCTGATTAATAATTGATTAGCACCATAACTAGAATAATGGGAAGTCATTTAGTGTATGATCCCTTCCTCTCTAGATTTTATTGCCTCCATTAGATGGTTGTGGGGATTATTGTAAGATGGCTCGTTTGCATGTGATAAGAGGTTTAGTCTCAAACAGAACGGCCTCTTAAAACTGAGCAGGAAATTTGGATTACTGGATTTTATTTATATCGCTCTTACTGTGTGTATTAGTGTATTTGGCCCCATTTTCTCTGTAATTCCAAGTGTAGAGAGGACAGTGTATTAGTGTACATTGTGTTTAGTAGTTAAAAATAGTCTTGTGTGACTCTTTAATGACAATGTTACCCTTTACAGTGTCACCTTTTAGTTGAAATTCTCCCTAATGGGTTTCATATGAGGCTTAGTTTAATTCAGTAAGTCATGTTTTACATATTCCTAATGCTGACCAGCACATTTATTATTATTATTATTATTATTATTATTATTATTATTATTATTATTATTATTATTATTATTATTATTATTATTATTATTATTATTATTATTTCAGCTTAGTCCCTTTATTATATTATATTATATTATATTATATTATATTATATTATATTATATTATATTATATTATATTATATTATATTATATTATATTATATTATATTATATTATATTATATTATATTATATTATATTATATTATATTATATTATGGGCTGCACGTTCTAAAAACGTGAGGCGCACCACACTGCATTTTTTTGATGACAAAAAAAAAGAAGCACGGTGTGCCTTTTATGTTGCTAGGCAACGACATCAGCGAATCAGCTGGGTATTGTGCGCGAGTGTTGCTGTTGATAGTGGTATAATTTGAATATTTAATAAGATTGTGAAATTCAAGATTTGTGAGTCATACAGCTCCGGATAACTCAAAACAGCAACCACAAGTCTCTCCTCCATCATTAAAAGTTCTCCGTAGTATTCTTGACAATACAAACACTGCAGTCACCTCAACGTAAAAAACCCTTCTCTGCTTTCATTTGATTGGAGAACGAATAGACACGACTGTGCTTTTTCCGCTCAGAGTTCACTTTTTTTCAACTGCAAGTGCACAGCACGCAATGGCAAAAACGTGAGGTGCAGTAAAAACACGAAGCGCACAGGGCACATTAGCAGCATGCAAAAAGCTCGCGGCCATAAGTAAATCATTTAATAAAAGGCGCCTCTCAACACAAAAAGCGCGTTTGGTGTGATCTGCCCCTAAATGTTCATATTTGGGTGAACTATCCCTTTAATGAAGCTGAGTAAAATATTATTTTGAACTGGAGAAATCGTTACTTGCTTGGAAATACTTTAGTGCTATTTGTTTCGTGAATAAGCTGACTTTTGTCAGTTAAGATGTTAAATCGTGACAAACTGCACTAAACAAATTTATTTGTGAATCGGACCTACAGTATCTGACCACATCTGTTCTCAAGTCAACAATTCACTGATTCAAATGATTCATTCAAACCGAGTCTCCAGTAAACAGCTCACCTATTCATATGATTCATTCACAGTGAGTCTCAAGCAAATAATTTGCTTAATTTACAAACTGATCTGAATGGGGTAGGTTTTGTTGTAGATCTAAATATAACATTAAAGTAATGTAAATTAACGATCATATTTTGTTGCTGTAACACATAATAGATAGTAAATGATTACATACCTCATATATATATTTTAACATGTTACGTCTTTTTATAGTGCATGTTTTTATGTCACATTTACACATTTTGTTTTATTATAGTCATACACTAATAAGATATATGATATGTTATTTTCAAAAATATTTGTTAAATATCATGAATTACAACTTTTGGTAATAATCCAAAATAAACATTACAGTACATTACAAATCAAGTACTTTTATACTCTGACTCAATTAAAATGTAAAAGGGCTGCTTTATGCTTTTACTACAGCATTATTTTATTATGGTATATGTACTTTTGCTTAAGTGTCTGATTTTTATACTTCATCCACCACTGCTAATAATCCTGGTATAATTTAAGCCAATACAGAAGTTGACTGATCAGCATACTGTAAATCCAGCTACCCTTTAACAGACAACCTGAACTCTCTTTCCTACTATTGTGGCATTTCTCAGAGTAAGTGTGCTATTTATTAATATGGTTCTTCTTGGGTAAAGGCTGAAATGTATATCGTTTTAAGTGCCTTAAGGGATAGAGGTTAAGATGTGATATAAAACACTGCTAGAAAAGCCCACCTCCTGAATGCTTTGTACTTTGCTTTTCGAGCTGAGCTCATTAAACTTAAGGAACCTTTCGTTTTATTGATAACCATGGGAGTCTCATATGCTAATATGTCTTTTTCCTCTTATCTTCCAAAGCCCAGAGCATTAAGCTTATTTCTCTTTCTTTTTTTCAAGCTAAATGTAATGTAAAATCCATTCTGTTATATTGCATAAGTGTTTGAAAATATTCAGTGTGCCACTTAAGGTCTGTTTTGATTTAAGGCTAATAGTGCAAGGATTGTTTGTTTTGTCTTTGTTAAAGCTCTGTGCACCTTTATAGATGTTATTTCACCCCCTGCTGGTTGACATTGATATAACCGTATGTGTGTGCTTCAACTGGCATTTATATGTCATTAGCATTCAGTGGAGACTTACGAGTGTGTTTTATCAGCTTGCCATTTATTACTGTGTTAAAACTATCAACTTGGCTTTCCTTGCGCCGTGCTCTACCAGTTTGAAATTTACAACAGGCATTTAGCATGAGATCTAAATAATCCAAGAAAAAAAACGTCTGCCGAAATGTTTGTTGTTGATTGTTTATTTGATACCTTCTGTTGTCTGTAGTAAGTAACTTTGTTATAAATGTTAGCTATAGCACTCATTAGAATGTTAGGTTACTGTTAGAGTTAGTAGAGTAATATTATCATCAGAATAAAGTGTTATAAAAAAACTTTGGATGACATATTATTGCAAATATTAATCAGGCAACAAAAGGTCTAAAGGGGACCATCACAAGTTTATTCATCTAAATATATATTTTTAGGAAGCCTACTATTGGTTGTCACATTTCAAAAAGGCACTTGAACACTATGAAAAGCATCAAATGCAGTGTCTACATTCTTTTCCATGCAGTTATGAAGTCCTACAGTTGATCATTTATCTGACAATCTTCACCTGCAGCTCTAAAAGAATAAAAAATAACAATTAAAAGGCACCTATGGCATATCCTCTGTTTTCCTCTAACAACAAAATTAATGCAAACAATGGAGATCAAAATTTTAAAAGAACATTTAATTTAATAAATTGCAAGGTCACTTACTTAAACATAAAGAGCAGTTTTAAAATCATATTTCATTACAAGTTTCATATCATATTTTATTTCTAAATCTTGGACCTTATTCTTAAAACAAAACAAAAAAACAAAAAATAAAAAGGTTTGAAGCACCAAGAGCTGACCATATTAAAACTGATCCGAATATTTTGGCTATTGATTTTATCCATGAATTTTTAAATGTGCTTTTTTTAACAAAATAGGCTAGAAAAATTGTGAATTCTATATTATTATTATTATTATTATTATTATTATTATTGTCTTTTAATTTTTTTTGTAATGGCCAAATTCTGACTGAGGAAAGTTGAAAGTGCTGGCCACTTAGTTATTTGCCTAATAAATGACAATAGACTAAATCATTTTTAATTTAAAACTTTAAATATTTGAAAAATGAAATGATGTCACAATTTCAAACAGAATCAGTCCAACACAAAGGTTGCTTCAAGGACTCGATAGAGCTAGCAGAAGCACATTTTCTGCATAAACATTTATCTAAACACCACCCTCAGCGATATGGTATTTCAAAACTTTTTCTTTCTTTTTTTTTACAAACATGCATACACAATTAGATTTGGTTACGCCCTGTCCACACAACGTGTATTTTTGAAACCGCACTTTTTGCCGCGGTTTTGTGATTTGTCCACACAAAAAGAAAGTATCGGGTGGCTAAATCTGAAACTCTCTGAAAATTCTAGCCTGGGTGAAGATTTTTCGGAGTCTCTGGGTACAGTGTTGTTGTGTGGATACTACAACCATATTTTTCGTCTCATTAAATCAACATGCTCCTTTCTGACTGACCAGGTTCACACCAAACATGGATAATGCGAATGAGACAAATTTCACATATTTGGCAAACGCATCGCATATACCACATTGTTATCGCCACGGGACAGTAATCCACCTCTGTTCTCACGTTTGCATTGACTTATGCAATTTACTCACAAAACTATTAAATTCCCCGTTCGGTGTGAACCCAGTATAAATGTTTCATTATCATCACCTAATGGTTCGGTGTGCTCTTAACATGCATCACAGTGGGTTTTGGTGTTTTTTTATGTGGACTGATTTTTTTTTTTTTATTGAAAGCAGGAAATACTCAGTTTATAAAATACCCCGGTAAGTGTGGACATCCAGTGCTCCTGAAAGCCAGTACATTTCAGCCCTGCCTTGCTCTCAAGTTTATCCAACCCTGTTAAAGGGCATCTATTTTACTCGTTTTTCAGGGTTTAAGATAAGTCTTTTGTGTCTCCAGAGTGTGTCTGTAAAGTTTCAGCTCAAAATACCCATCAGATTATTTATTAGACCTTTCAGAATGTGGATTTTTTGCTCTGAACACTATGTAGCTGTTTTTGTTGCTATTAATGCTAGTTCACGCCGCCCACCGTTTCCACGTGCCTGTCAGAGTGTGCCTCGGCTGCGAAAGATAAACAGCACAGTGACAGACATGAAGGAAGCAAATCTCACGTATAGTTTGTGAGCAAAACTACAGTAAGAACTTTCCCAATAATTATTTGATGTATTTGTCGTGGAGTTAATTCAAGCCTTCCGGCAACAATGAGTCAAGCCACTGCTGTATGGATATCCGTTATGTTAATGTACAAAATAAACCTGATTTAACGTCCACAAACCAGGATTGAAATGTCTTCTTTTATAATTGTACGGACATGCAGCTGTGGTGATAAAGACGATATAATGCACTGTTTTAAAAACGTTTTAAACTTGTGAAACTCATTCTTGATCACATTTGATGATGATTGATGATTACAGGGAGCTGAACAGATCTTTTAATCCCAGTTGCTTAGCGCACATCATGACTTGTTGATATGATTATTTGTGTTACTACAAAGACATGCTAATATGTGGCTGTCAATCAATTCGGTGAGCGGGGAAACCGCACTCCTATACGTCACATTGCAGTTGGCCTCAAAATGGATGGGATTTGAATCCTGTTTTAACGTCAGGAAATTTAAAAAAAGAGACTTATTGAGTTTGTATCACGCCAATATGACTGTCGACACACTATACTGTCCAAACAGTGCTGTTTGTGCTGTCCAAACAGCTCCCAAAAGATGTCTTTTAAAGGTGCCCTTTAAAAAAACAAGACTCTTCTAATAGGGCTGCACAATATATATTTCAGCATCGATATCACAATGTGAGCAATCACAACAGTCACATCACAGAATATGGAATGTTGATTCTGGATTATAATTCATTTTCATGTTTTTGAGGCATGTGACTGTATGAGGATTTTGAAACCATTCAGGCATGAGAAATCGTACCATTGTAACGATTAATTTTATTGAATTATTTATACAACGGATAATGAAATCATGCAGTATTATTTTACATTATTTATGTTTATAATTGTAAAATAATAAACATAAATAATGTAAAATAATACTGCATGATTTCATTATCCGTTGTATAAATAATTCAATAAAATTAATCATCTTTTAAAAAACCTCATCATGAAAAACATCTTTTTCTACATTGTTTTTTTTGTGTTTTTTTTTTTTGTTTTGATTATTGTTTTTGTATGCTTGTAGGTTGTTTATTAGGTTTTATGCAGACGGACCTACAGAATCACCCCTATCAATCAAGTGAAATGATAAATTCTATCCAAATAGAATTATTTAAGTCATCTGGTGAAATTGTATTCATATGCAATATACAGTTGAAGACAGAATTATTACCCCCCCCTGTTTATTTTTTGCCCCAATTTCTCTTTAACGGGGGAAGATTTTTTCAGCACATTTCTAAACATAATAGTTTTAATAACTTATTTCTAATAACAGATTTATTTTATCTTTGCCATGATGACAGTAAATAATATTTGACTCGATATTTTTCAAGACAGCTTAAAGTGACATTTAAAGGCTTAACTAGGTTAATTAGGTTAACTAGGCAGGTTTGAGTAATTAGGCAAGTTACTGTATAATGATGGTTTGTTCTGTAGACTATCGAAAACAAATATAGCCTAAAGAGGCTAATAATATTGACCATAAAATGGTATCTAAAAAACTAAAAACTGCTTTTATTCTAGCCGAAATAAAACAAATAAGACATTCTCCAGAAGAAAAAATATTATCAGACATACTGTGAAAATTTCCTTGCTCTGTTAAACATCATTTGGGAAATATTTAAAAAAGAAAAAAAAATTCAAAGGGGGCGAATAATTCTGACTTCAACTGTATATCGCAGAACAACAAAATATCGCAATGTCAGATATTTCCAATATCGTGTAGTCCTATCTTCTAATACTGTCTCCTTTCGACTTCCTCCTTCAGGTTCAGTAAGATCCAGAACACCAAGAACACCATGAGGAAAGATGGCATCAGCTCGCTCATGTACAGAGTGGTCTCCATGAAGAAGTACCCGCTCTACACCAACATTTCAGTAGAGATCGGCAAGCCTCCTCCAAGACCTCTCAAGGGATAGAGAATCTAAACCCGGGACATCATCATGACCTTCCTAAAGCTCAGCACATGAACACACACGTACTGTACACACACAAACTCTGCCCAGGGTCACTCTGATGCAGCAGTGATATGCTGAACAGGTTAGTCTCAGGAATACATGGAAGCTTAATGTGGATCCATCGATGTAGATTTATATCCTGATCCAGATGGAGATGTGCACATGGAGTCTAGTCAGATCAGGAGCATCATTATCACACTCCCTATGGCTGATTCATTCAGAGTTTGAGGATCAATACAAGCGTTTTAGGCTGGAGCAGGAACATTGTTCACTTCTGTTTTTTGGTGAGTGACGTTGATCTGCGAAGGACAGCCTGGTCACTTGATGTAAATCAATCAGAAACACACTGTACATTTTACAAGCGAATGTGTCTTTGCACCTGCGATGCTTGCAGCGTTCAAATCTCTTCTTTTGTATCTCGAGATGTTGGTGGAACCTGTGAGGTTGACGAATCGGTGCTTGGATTGTGTCTCTATCTCTTGCGCTCTTCGATTTTTGTATCGTCACTTGGGACTACGCTGAACTTCGTCGACCGTGAAAACATTTCTCGGTGTTTCTAAGATGAAATCGGTGTCGGGATATTTTTCATGGGGACTCTAGTGTGATTAGACGGGATCTGGATGAGTCCTACAAGCACATGGCTGTGTCAGTCGATATGTAATGAATGGCTATCAGGAGAATCAGCAAAGAACTTTTCCGCTGAGAGATTTGTTGAAGTTGCCGATGATCGAACCTCTTTATCTTTATCAGCACCGGCTCAAAACTTGACTGTGCTACAAGCCACTTTTTCTTTGTTTACTTTCATTTGCCTCAAAGATTCATATTTAGGTCTGTCATTTATCAAGGGTTTTCTAAAATCTTGAAGGATGAAGTTAGAGATAGGTGCTTTGACAAATAATGCCCATGTTGATCAGTTCTTAGTCTAACACCTCTTATGATAATCATACATGGAGGTTTAAAATCTGATATTTCTACTATCAAAAATGTTCACCCAGGGTCCAAAATCAACATTTTGCCACTCACTGTAAAAAATGCTGGGTTCCACACAATCCCGTCATGTCATCCCAATGCAGATCGATTAAGTTAACTTAATGCTTTTTACAATTTTAATCTGATTAAACATAAAACAATCAGGCTGTCCCAAAAAAAAACTCAATAATTGTGTTGTTTGGAATTATTTTAAATAATTAGTTATAACAAACAGCAAAAAATATTTTTTGAGAGCACCTTCTGATTTGAGTCAAGGCCATAATTGAGGTTTACTGGCTGTGAATCTACAGTTAAAGTCAAAATTATTAGCTCTCCTGTGAAGTTTTTCAAATATTAACCAAGTGCCGTTTTTCAAAACATTTTAAAACTCTTTTTTTTTATTTCTAATTGCTCAGATAAAATTGATTTTATCTTTTCCAAGATGGCAGTTCATAAAACATTTTAAGTTATTTCCCAAGATACTAGTGTTCACCTTAAAATATAAAGGCTTCACTAGGTCATTTAGGTTAACTTGGCAGGTTAGTTTAATTACAGAAGTCAGTGGTCAACAATGGTTTGTTCTGTAGCCCATCTGAAAAAAAATTGCAGACATGACTGCCGCTCTACCAAACGGTTGACCTTGTTTTTACTGTTTTAAATGAATGTTAAAGTCATTTAAATAATGACTGTTTTAAATAATGGTTTACACTACTCACAGCATTGTTGGTTTACAAAAATAAAATCAAACAAACATAATCCTGTTGCACAACTACACTTGATTTTGGTTTTATTGTAAAAAAAAAAAAAAAAGAAGAAGAAGAAGAAAAAACAAGACAACATGTTAAATGAGAATCTGAAATATTTTATGACATCCTTCAAAAAATAAAGATGATTTAGGATTCAGAAATGTTTTATTTTGATAATGCTTTTAAATAAATTGGTCTTTCACTTCATATTTTCTGATTTTTCATAGTGCAGTATGTATTACGTCCGGTACTTTTACCATAAACTGACATATCAACCATTTGGTAGAGGCTGATATTTTAGAAATTATGGGATGTGTTGCATTAAGTGTGTTAACTAGCGACATTAGGAGTTAAGAAATGCAATCCAAACATTTTTTTTCTTGATGAGGTAGTTAAAAGGTTAAGGGGGCTAACTCTAAATTGACTCTAAAAATTGTTTTAATCTATTTTAAAAAACTTGTATTCCAGACAAACTAAAAGAATTAAGTATATAGAAAAGAATAAAAAAAGATCAGCGGAAGGCTAATAATTTAGCTGTACACTGAAAAAAATGCTGGGTTCCACACAATTGATTTGTGTTGAGACAACATGAAAGAATTAAGTTATCTGGTTAGTTTTTACAAATTTAAGTAGGCATGGGCTGGTATAAGTTTCTGACAGTATGATAACCTTGGATAAAAATATCACGGTTTTGTGATTACTGCTCTAAAATAAGTTCTTATAAGTCTGGGTAAAAAACAAGAACTTTTTCCCCCATTGAACACAATATATTTCATTTTAGGAAATATTTATAATATTTTGGAGCAGTAAAGATAAATTATCAGGATAAATTATTTAAACGAATTATTGACTTCTGCTGTCTTCATTAGTTTAAAATATTATTCTTAAAATATTATTCTTTTAACTTGAAAAAGATGTGTTTGGAGATCTTTTCTGCTGGAGATACTGTTGTCTTAAAACAACAACAACAAAAAAACCTAAAAAAAAAAAATTACATATACCATAGGAACAGTATAGCATAAAATTTTGTTGGTTTTAAAACCCTGACTGTTCCAAACCACGGTACACCTTGAAAACGTTTATCGTCCCATGCCTAAATTTAAGTAGATTGAACATAAAACAGTTAAGTAAAAAAAAAAAGTCAAACTTCAACTCAATTAAAATAATTAGTTTGAACAAACAGCAAATGTCATTTTTGGGTACAGTATATTGCAATTTTTCCTTCACAAGAGCTAAATTTGTCCCTATGACTATGATTTTTATTATATTTGTGAGAGCATATTTTATGTGTGAACCTTTTTAAATTAATGGACCAGACATGATAGTAATAACTTTTAAATTGCCGTAAACTTTTTCTTTCCACTAAATGCTGCTCTTTTTAATTAATGTTCATCAAATATAAACCAAATTCATTTTCATTATGGCTGATGGACAGGAATAAATGATATTTTATATCTAAAATATAATTAATTTGCCTTATTTATTTATTTTTTTCAATCGTGACAATTTTCACTCAGATGTGGCATTCGGCAAATGTTAATTATGGACCCTGTGTTATTTACCTCTTCCACAAAAAGAGCATAGAAATTCACTGAAATGTTTTTCTTTCAGATCATTTGCAGGCCTAAAACGATGTTCATTTCTTCCCCTTTTATTTTACTGCCTGAAAACACCAAGCTGATGCCTTCAGATGTTTTATGAGGGGTAAATGTGAGCGGAGTTCAAGCTATTTTTTCCCCTCTCTTATCGGCTTTCCTGCGCAGTGCGAGCGGCTCTTTTGTGCTATCAATGATTCTTTCAGCCCAGCACAGAGGAAGTCATTAATGAGAGGCCGGCCACTCTCCTTCTCCTTTTTAAAACACACTTTTCCTCATCTGTTCTCCTCATGCCTCTCATTTTCGCTTCACCGGCTTATTTCATTTTTCTATGTGCATTTGTGTTGTCTTTACTGCTGACCCAAGCAGTCGCTGCGTCGCCAACATTGGTTTCCTTCTTGAGTGTTTCATCACCTCCGTCCCTTGGGTGCCGCTACCTGTCAGTTATAAGTGCATTACTTCTGCCACACTGTATTTGTACATTTACCATCAAGAAGAATAATGCTTACCTGACGCAATTTCGCCTCATAGCCTTTGATTTTACATATATAAATAGCTATAAGGATGACATCCATAGCTGAATGTAAAGAAAAAGTGGATACTCTTTTCACCGATTAGTAGTTATATCCAGTAATACTTTCCCTAACGCTGTGACCTGCATTTTAAACGCGCTGAACAGTGTTGCAGAATGCAGTGAATTCGCTCGAATGAGATTTCAAGCCAATTTCCGTATTAAAAAGACATTATGCTTGTCCTGAAATGTCTTGGCAAATGAAAAGGAATCTGTTTCAGTCTTGGTGAGATGAGATTATTTCCCTTTCCCAGTTCTTGTATCAAGGCACATATTAAATTGAAGGAGAAAAATGTTGCAGAGCGCATATCATTTATTTTATCTGTTTTTTTCCCTAAAATGAAAATTCATTCAGTCCATTTTATGTATACAGAGTGAAACTAGCTCCAGCATATTGGAGACACATATTGTTGCATGCAACCTGTCAGGATAACCTTTAACCTAACTCAAACCTATGTAAAATTACAGAGTACACATTATGAGACCATGTTTTCGAATGCTGTGAAGTAGCTATGGACGATAGATACAAATTTTAAAGCTAGTCTGGTCATACAATATTGTAGGAGCTTTTTTATTTTTTTATTATTTGGTTACAATAGCAAATAAGCTGAATTACAGTCTCCAGTGTAGATACAGAGTTGCATTATTCTTTAGTCTTGTCACTCGAAATCAATAATATATTTTTATAAATAAACAAGTATACACATTTAAAGGGATAGATCACTCAAAAATGAAAATTCAGTCATCATTTTTCCACCCTTAACTTGTTCCAAACTTGTTTGACGGTCTTTTTTCTAATGAAAACAAAAGATGATATTTTGAAGAAAGCTGGAAACTGGTAACCATTAACTTTCATAGTATTTGTTTCTCCTACTACAGATGTTAATAGTTTGTGTTCAACTGAAGAAGAAATAAATATTTTTATGAAATAAAAAAGCTTATTTCAACTTCAGGGTGAGTAAATAGTGATTAAATTTAAGGACCCTTTCATACAACCAGCGCAATAAGGCACAAGACGTGTTTTGTGCAATTTGTTGCTATTTTCAGACCAGCGCAACCCTTTCACGTTTTGCACCACGTTCTTTAAATAGCAAATTCATTCGCGCCACTTTGTGGACTCATGGGTGTGCCGGTCTAGAAAGGATGTGTGTTACGGCGCATTGTTGGCGCATGGCCATTTTGACCGCGCTGTTGACCAACTGAAAGCAGGTCTAAAGTCCAGCGCAGAGCGCGTTAGTAGGACGTGTGTTTGGATATAACTCAGTATTTTTTACCACACTTCGTTATTATTGTTCATTTATTAGTTTACTGGAAATTAGTACTGAATTTAGAAATAGTTTTGAAACAAATCTTTGAGCTTAACAAATGAAATGATATATACAGGCTATAATGGATGCCTTCGGTGGAGTGCGTACAACACCATTTCCTTATCCACTAAAGTAGAGTAAAAGTAAAGTAAAGAGGCTGAATGGAGGAGGCTCATTCTTTATCCTCGCGCTGCAGATGGTCTTTAACTGTTTTCTCACTAGTGAAGCATTAAATAAATATTTCCTCTTACAAAGTCTGCTATATAAATAGCGAATGCGCCATGGAACAATGCAACTCTTAAAGGGAATGGGAGATGAAACTCTGATTAGTGTAATGCACATTATACTCAAAACATACATAACTCATTAAGAGTTATGGATCCGGACACGTTCCTTATGCAATTCCGCCATGCGCTTTAGACTTTGCGCCTAGATCGTTAAAATAGAGCCCTAAATGTTATGGGTGAACTATCCCTTTAAGTCATCCAATTATTCCATCAAGAAGTTACTTCTATTTCTTGTGCTAACAATTCAATCAAATGAAAAATGTAGAAAACTCTCATAATCAGCCTTGCAAAGCACAAATGCAATCCTTGTGGTCAGGATGCTCTATATCCTCCGTTCACTTCAGCAGATCTCGCTTTGTAGTTTTCAAAATCACACCAGTGCCACAATGAATGCTCTTTTATTTTTGATGCCATTTCCTTGGGTCAGCAAACCCTCCCATCCTGAGAACTCACACACTCAGAGTTGTGTACGCAACGCTCACCATCTCTCCTCTGTCATCTTTTCTGCCCTCAGCCATTCTCTGGAAAGAACTTCATCTGCGCTCGATGCTTGTTTATGTGAGAGAGGGACAGAAGTGGGCAAGATTTCCACACCTACACAATGACTGGCGTTAGGAACTACTGACGGCCTCAGGTCTTTATGCCTTGGGCGCATTTTTAAAGACGTTCTGTGTCTATCAAGGTTTTTGTACATTGAATGTCAAGAAAACTATATCTTATATAGAATGCATTATGTCATATCAAACATACTTTTTGTATACAATCAATAAATCTGATGCTACAAGAATGCCATGGTGGATTATTCTTCATTCAAATAGTTGAAGACAAATGATTACATCTTAATTCATTTTAATTTTCAGATATTTCCCAAGTGACTGGACAAGACCAGCGGTGTAGTCGGGGCTATACGCACGTATAATGTATAAAGTAATGTATAAAGTAATAATGTATAAAGTATGCCTACTTTTTTTCACAAGCTGTTTGAGTATTACAACTTCTAAGGATCAATAATTGTGTATACTCTTGGCATACTCACTTGTTTTGCTGATTAAACTTCCCGAATTTACATGTATTCTCGTCCACAGTAACCTTATGCTAAATGTTTTTTTAACTTGCATCTTAATTTGATGCAATTGGTGCATTTTTGTTTAAATTGCGCCATTCTCCCGCCCCCGACGACCGCAGCAGCTGTAAGAAATAAAGACAAGTCAGGTGAATGATGTCTCTCTGAAATGTTCAGGTAAAATTATAAAACAGCATGGGCATTGCTTTCATGTTGTATCACATTATAAATTATTTCCTATTATGATCTACAGTTGAAGTCAGAATTATTAGCCCCCTTTGAATTTTTTTTCTTTTTTTAAATGTTTCCCAAATTATGTTTAACAGAGCAAGGAAATTTTCACAGTATGTCTGATAATATTTTTTCTTCTTGAGAAAGTCTTGTTTGTTTTATTTTGGCTAGAATAAAAGCAGTTTTTAATTTTTTTAAAAACCATTTTAAGGTAAAAATTATTAGCCCCTATATTTGTTTTCGATAGTCTACAGAACAAACCATCATTAAACAATAACTTGTCTAAATACCCTATCCTGCCTAAGTTAACCTAATTAACCTAGTTAAGCCTTTAAATGTCACTTTAAGCTGTATAGAAGTTTCCTGAAAAATATCTAGTCAAATATTATTTACATGGCAAAGATAAAATAAATCAGTTATTAGAAATGAGTTATTAAAACTATTATGTTTAGAAATGTGTTGAAAAAATCTGCTCTCCCTTAAACAGAAATTGGGGAAAAAAATAAACAGGGGGGCTAATAATTCAGGGGGCTAATAATTCTGACTCCAACTGTATTTTATGACAGTGAAATATGTCAATTAGCCTGTGCGTTTATATTTATGCCATTTAGAATTTTTAAAAAGTGGAAGTTTTATTTATTTAATACTCATGGTTCTTGAGTATAGTATTTGAGTTTTTGAAGAAGTGTGCTTTGCTTTTGTTTTCCTGATTTTTATTATTTCTTTAAAATTGTTAGTTTAGCTGTCTTGAAACACACTGTTTTTTGTACAGTATTTATATATATATATAGCTAATGAATCAAAGAAACATTGACTTTCGTTGTTTCTTTGCCTACTTTTATTAAAAATTTGGGATGGGTGGGTAATAGTACACCATCTTTTTTTAGGACTACACCACTGGACAAGACAATATTTCTTATCATACTTCTCTTCTGAAGAGAGTTTTTCTTTCTTTTAGTTTGGCTGGAATACAAATAAATATATACATATTCTTTATTACAAATTTTTCAGGCAATATTATTTGCCCCCTTGCATTTGTTTAAATATTTTAAAAAAGCCTAACAAACCACTGTTAACCCATGCCTTGCTTAACCTAACCTGCCAAGTTAACATTATTTAACCTAAAGTATGAGCCTTTAAATTGCTCTTTAAGCTGAATACTAGTATTTTGCCAAATAGCTAGTAAAATATTGCACTGCCATCATGGAAAAGACACAAGAATTTAGTTATTATTCATTTACATTTTTTTTTTAAATAATTGTTTATTGGATTTTCACAACAATACTAACATAACAAAACATCTTCAAAAGACACGCAAAGAAAAGTATCGACACAAAACAACGGAGAGAAAAAAAGAGCTCAGATTACATATAAAACAGGACTACCACAGGACTACCCTACATAAAACAAATCAGAAAAAGGTCTAAAAACATTGCTTATTTTTCAGATAATAATACAGTTACAATATTCCTTTCAGCAAGATAGGGCAAAGACTAGGTTCCAATCCAAATGATGTGCAGTTTTTTTTTTTTTGTTTAAAATGTAAAACTGTTTTACACAACAACAAAAAAACAGATTTTTTTTGGTTTGGACTCCATATGATTTGGATTGGAACCTATTGGAACATAGGCAAATTAGAAGGGTTAAACAGATGTCTGTGGTTAGGGGAGATATGGAGTCTATGTATTATTTTATATTGTATTTCATCAAGATCAGTAACTAACTCCCATTTCCTCCCATTTGGTTTTAATTCTCTGTATATCAGGAGATGGGACAAAAAATACAGACACATAAAATAGACCCATAGACATCTTTCCTGCATGATAAAAATAAAAACCTCTCAATAGACGATATCTCACAAAGTGTTGTGCTGTTAGTGACATAATGTCTCAATTGAAGAAAACGAAGAAAAAAAAATCAGGTTTGACAAATTGGTATTTCTGAGCTAATTCCCTGAAAGACATTAATTTGTTGTCTGAGAACATGTCTCCATTCATTCATTCATTTTCTTTTGAGCTTAATCCCTTTATTATTAATATGGGGTCGCCACAGTGGAATGAACCACAAACATATCCAGCACATGTTTTACGCAGCGGATGCCCTTCCAGCTGCAACCCATCACTGGGAAACAACCATACACACTCATTCACACACATACACTACGGACAATTTAGCTTACCCAATTCACCTGTACCGCATGTCTTTGGACTGTGGGGGAAACCGGAGCACCCGGAGGAAACCCACGCAAACGCGGAGAGAACAAGCAAACTCCACACAGAAATTCCAACTGACCCAGACGAGGCTTGAACCAGCAACCTTCTTGCTGTGAGACGACAGCACTACCTACAGCGCCACTGCGTCGCCCAGAACATGTCCCCAAGCCTTACAATTCGTGAATTATATCAGCGTTTAAAACCATCATCCAGAATTCCTGGGGTGAAATCAGGATTATCTAGAATGTTATCTAGAAAGTTCTTTAACTTTCTGGGGAAAAGAAAGTTTAGTTATTTAGTTAAAATGTGTTGAAAAAGTTAGTCTCTTTGTTGAACAACACTTGAGAAGTATTTGAAAAAGAATGAAAATTTCAATGTTTTTACCTTCAGCTCTGTCTATAGGACACTGCGTATTCCTATTTGAACTTATCCCAGCAGGAGATATAAAGATTTTAAATTTAATGCGATATTTGGTAACACTTTATTTTGATGGTCCATTTGAGTATTAGTAGACTGTCTGCTTAATATCTGTGGATACAGACTTTCAACAGACATTTAACTGACTATAAGAAACTTTGCAAGTACATGTCAACTTACACTAACCCTAACCCAACAGTCTATTTATAATCTAATGAGAATTAGTTGACATGTAGATGCAATGTAACAAATGGACCATCAAAACAAAGTGTGACCCGATATTTTAATGCTTGATTGAACTGGCAGCCAAACTTTCCATTTTTTACAGATTTCTGGTGAGCCATTCTGAAGTGACTGAAAGCCTTCAAATACAGGTTGTCCAGACAGAGGTCAAAGGGACCAGCATTTCAGCCATAGCAAGAAAAGTTTGTTTTTCCAAATCTGTGATTTCTAGAATATTACAGTACATCTTTAAAAGGTCACTAATCTATTGAATGTCTCAAAAAGGCTGATCATCCACGAAACCCAAATGCACATGAGAACAGGGTAATGCAAAGAATATCAGAGATGAATTGGTTCAAAACTGCAAGATTTCTCAGTCCCGAACAGGGTAGGGATCTATCTCGAAAAACAGTATCAAAATGTTTGCTGAAGAGCATGTTGTGTGGACAGAGAACAGATCCAAAGTTCACTTTAATGATTATTTCTATGGATCTGATGGGGAAACATGTTTGTCACTGAAAAAAAAAGTATCCAAATTGCGTAAAGAAGTCAGTATAAGGTAAAGGCGAAGAGTTGATTTGGAAATGTCTTTCTGCAGCAGGAGTTGAGTCTCTTATACAGTAACAGATATTATAAAGCACCAGATTTGAACTTAACTAGCACTTCTGCCTCAATAAACTACCAATTTGTTGCTTATTAATAATTATTAAGGTAGTAATTAGGTTTAGGTATTGGGATGTAGTGGGATGTACAGATGCAGAATAAGGGCATGTAGAATATATGCTTTATAAGTACAGTTAATAATGAGACTTGGCACTTTTTTATTACAGTTGTCTTGATTATTATTAATCAATTTGGGTCAAAAGTAATCCATAATTCCAATATGTAGTCTGTGTGGTCTTGATTACAATACAATTTTCATCATGTGATTTGTAATCAGCAACGGACTACAATTTGTCAGCAATATATCCAGTAGAAGAAATGGAGAACGCATTTGCTAATGTTTGTAAAATATAAAATATGCATTCTATACAAGGTAAAATGGATCATAAAAAAGTAATAAATCTCATATTTACAACTGATTATTTTAACACCCACCTTTTACCAGCGCCAGTCCAAATGACTGCTCAGGGACAAGGCCGTTTATTGGAATGGGAACATCGTATCTCTAAACTGTCAGCCTTGTGGAAGAAACTCAATAATCTGCCCCTCAAAAACTTATGTTTACATGTGACAGATGTTGCAATAAACTAGCAGAAACAACAACACTAACATCCTGTAACTTTATATATGAGATAATAAGAGGAGACGCATAGATCACTTGTGGTTTATTTATATTTGTGTACATTCTGTGTCATTATTGCAAATAGTTCTTGAGGAGAAAAGTAACATTACCACAGCTTTTACAATGAGATGTCAGAACAGAAATAAAGCATAAACAAGCCTGTGTTATTTATGCATGATTCATTTATGAAGAGCTTGTTTGGCTGTATTTCATGCTACATTAGCTATTTCCATGCCTGCATGGCAGTAATGTAAGTCTCGCAGTCTTAACATACTTTGGTTTTTGAGCTTTTGAAGCAGGAAATAATACACATGCTGCTTTAAATCATTTAAAATACCACTGAAAACAACTTCAAAACAGCATCAACATTTTATACAACATAGATACTAAAAGGCATATAAAAAGTAATATGTTCATTGTGCTTTTTTTTCAACCGTGCCAAAAAGGTGTCTCAAAACTAAGCTGATTGGTTCCATTAGGGAATAGCCCTTAGAAAGTCAACATAATATTATAAACACTTGTTTTACAATAAAAAACGTAATGCTAAAGGGTTAGTTAACATAAAAATAATAATAATAGTGAGTTTTTAGTTGTATAAAGCTTATATGATACAGCTATTGATAAAATTAAGAGACTTGACAATTTCTCTGGATTTGCTTAGGAATGGGTTTGAGTAAAATGTTCATCTTTGAGAAAATGTCTACTAAGTTTCGAAGAAAGTGATTGACCGCTTTTACATGGACATCAGTAGTGGAATTATTTGTCTTAATCTGAATAGGACAATAATATAATTAAGGTGTTTACATGCTTTTTGAATGTTTTTTTCATGATCCCGGTTTACATGTTATAGCACATAATTTGATTACCGTCATTGCGTCACCACGCTATCCACATTTCCTCCAGAGTTTCATGTAATTTCGGGTGTATGATTTTTTAATTTGTCGACTTTGCAGTTTGGCACTTTCACTTTCATTCAGGAACATTTCATGCATACCCCCTGTGACAAACGAAATATTGGATGTGAGTATGAACTGCTGGAAGAGTGTTGTTTCAATTGAATTTGATACCGCCATATGGGAAAAAAAAAACTGTATTTCGTGATGCTGGTGTCTGTGGTCCTTCACTGACTCGGTAGATGCAGAGAATAGTGTCAAACAGCTGTGTGTGTATGGAATATACACAACGGTAATAGTTTGATTGCGGTGTTTACATGTTTGTAATGCACTTCAAATAATGTGACTAAATTCAGCATACTCCACATGTCCTAAATCCATTTCTGTTTAGTTCGATTATGACATTAATCAGATTAAATTAATCAAAAATCACTGTTTACATGATAGACTCTTAATCAAAGTATTGTCTTAATCGCATTAAAATTGGATAATTGGTGTCCATGTAAACGTTATCAGATTTTTCAAGAAAAGGACAATTGACCTGAATCATTTCCTTTAAATTCAGATATTGATTCCCTTAAAAGGATATTTCACCCAAAAATGTTAATAATGTCATCATTTACTCACCCTTGAGTGGTTCCAAATCTTTATAAGTTCCAAGAAACAT
Source organism: Danio aesculapii (assembly GCF_903798145.1). Lineage (NCBI taxonomy): Eukaryota > Metazoa > Chordata > Actinopteri > Cypriniformes > Danionidae > Danio > Danio aesculapii. The sequence continues at coordinate 33,085,619 of NC_079436.1, read as the reverse complement.
TGACTGACATCCATAGTAGTTGTTTTTCCTACTATAGGAGTCATTGATTACAGGTTTTCAGCTTTCTTCAAAATAATTTCTTGTGTTCAACAGAGGAAAGAAAGTCATAAAGGTTTGGAACCACTCAAGGGTGAGTAAAATTTCATTTTTGTGTGAACTACCCCTTTTAACTCTTCTGAAGTTAAACAGTTACTACTATGCTGTCTAAAAAATAAATATAAACATGAAAAATGGCAGATCTTTTGTTCTCTACTGCTAAAAATGCTAAAAAAAAACATTATTCATTGGGTTTACTAGACTTTTTTATGGTCACTGGTTGCAAAATATTTATACTAAGTTGAACATTACTAAATTTAATTTGTTTGTTTAAATTCAGCCCATATAAATTGTTTTCAATAAGATCGTTGTTTCAAACCTTGAAAAAAAAATTAAATCCAATGAATTATTCGTAATCCAGAGAAACTGAATTGTCTGAAACTGAGAAAGAATTGTCAAGTAGGCTCTTAATAGCTGTATACAGACTTTCTTCTGTAAGTGTGGTTTAGAAATCTGCTGACAAAGCGTTCTATATATCCACTGTATAACCGAGGATGACAGATGACCCTTTCACCTCAGTTTAGCCCCTCATCAGGCAGGCAATTTCGGATACGGGAACACATAGCCAAACGGTTGCCCTCCCAGTAACCTGCATCCTGGATGTCATGACACCGACATTTGGTACAGGAGTCCACCCACACTGACTCTCCTCCAGGGATCACCTGCGTCCTGGAGGCGTTCACGTAACAGTTCGGCCCTGGAGTCACAAAGAGCGAAGATTAATGAGGCTCATGATCTGAAGGTAAATGTTTCTTTTTACTATCATATCCTTATATACAGAGACAATGTTATGTAAGCCATGTAGGATATTTTATCAGAAAAAAAAAATTATTGAAACACTGGCTGCATCTAAAATCAATCATATTCCTAAAACAGTAGACAAAAACTACCTGGATGATGAATTTTTCTGGTGATATTCTGAAGTGTGCATGCAATGAATATACCAAACAATTAAGAAAAATGTAATTAATACAAATATTATATATATATATATATATATATATATATATATATATATATATATATATATATATATATATATATATATATATATATATATATATATATATATATATATACATATATACATACATACATACATACAACAGTTCTGTCTGGTTCTTGAATCTGATTGGCTGATAGCTGTGCAATATTCTGCAAATAACAGCACTCATCCAGCATCTTAAGCCATACAGCGACAAGCAGAGGACACTCTACAGTTGGACAAATATTGCTGCTCTTGAACAACATAATGCATTTTTGAGGCTTTTTTTAGCCAATAATGTAGTTGTTTAGATTGCAGCTGTGCAGTGCATCGCCCGCCATCAGCCTGCCATTGAGCAGAGCAAATAAAATGACGGTTGACGGTCCATCCCAAGATGATGACTGAGACCACATGATAAGTCCTTAGGGAAGAAAAACAGCATTTTCTCAGCGTTTTTCAAACTGCAGCAGAACAAAACATTATAAATCAGGTAAGCGACATTCTAAGTCGATCTCTCTCTTTTGTATTTTGCATTGCTGTATTTATACCACAGAAACTGGTAGTGTTTGCTTTGCTTTGCTCTGGCTTTTTTGGGGTTAATTAACAGCCTTCCAATCTTAAAATGTAAGCAGAAATCCCCTGTTTTGTCATCATTTTAGACATTGCGCTAGATAATCATTGAAATACTAGCGCTAAATTGACGTTGGTGAAGTAGCAGCGGTTTCTGCTGTTCTGAAATCAGCAGCAGATGTAAATGAAGGGCGGAAGAAAGTAGTTCCTCATCCAAAAGGGTTTTTGAGACTCTCTGTGTTTGATTTTCTTTTTTATATACATGATTATGCCGCCAAACTCTTGTATAAATGCAATATCATACTTGTGGCATTGCAATGCGGCTGTGTATCGTCACCTGCCGACATACAGTCAAATTGCATTGCTACTCGTATAATATTGCTCATACACACACACACACACACACACACACACATATATATATATTATATTAAAACTATTATGTTTAGAAATGTGTTGAAAAAATCTTCTCTCTGTTAAACAGAAATTGGGGAAAAAATAAACAAGGGGGCTAATAATTCAGTGGGCTAATAATTCTGACTTCAAATATATATATATATATATATATATATATATATATATATATATATATATATATATATATAGCATAGCATAAAGCAGCACTGCTTTGGGAACAAATGAATCACTGAACAAATCAAATGGTCGTTGGGATAATTATGTAAAAATAAATGCATATTATAAGACAAGACAATGACAATGACAAATTGACCTTTCATGCAAATCAGCCTGTTGTTGGAGACCCCCAAAACCAAAATATGACCATTTATAATGCATAATAGGGGCTCTATAAAGTTTTTGTTCAAATGTAAATAAAAATAAAATAAAATAAAAATAAAAACTGCTGGTTAATTTCTGTGTTAAGCCTTCCCACACAGGCTATTCTGAAGGTTATTCTTTATTATTTTGCAATGATTATGACAAAGCTGGGTCTAAAAAAAAGTTTAAAAGAGCTAAAAAAATAAATAAATAAAAAAAATGTGTGTTATACTTTTGTAATTATTTCTGACTGTAGACTGCATTCTTTATGAAATCAATAAGTGCCTAGGAGCATAATAGTTCATTTCTTTAATATGAAATATATTAACTTTGCACTTTGAGTTTCAAGTGTTTTGAGTATTTTAATTCAGTTATATAAAAAAAAGCTTCTAAAAGTCCTTATTAATCAGATTTATATAATCTCATATGTTTTTGTCCAAATTGCAGAAGTTTAGTGTAAACTTTAAAAATTTAAGGTCAGGAGTTTTTTAAAAACCTCGGCAAGTGCCACTAATTGGAAGCCTTGGAGTGTAGATAATGGCATTGCTTTTTTTTTAAGTGTTTAAGATAAGGCTTTACTTTATTTCTTTTTCCAGTTTCTTTAGATTAACCAAATTAAACATTTTCCACCACTGAGGGTATTTTTATCAATGAAAATGCAGCATCGTTTGAGAAACTGACCATTTATCACACTGGTTGCAGTATATGCTTTGATTTATGTGTGTTGTTTTGGCTGCCTACATGCCCGCCTTATCTTTACTCTCAGTAAACACTATAATTACCTTTATACTTCACAGTTTACAGACAAAACAATACAGCAGAGGCTCAACTCATAAAGAGTGTTATCTTATTTCAGGTGCAGAAACCAGTCTAGCACATGAGCTGCCGTCTGAAACTTCCCATCTGTTATTAAATGAATTATATGAAGATATTACCAAAGACTAACCACAACTATATCCTCTATGAAAGTGTGGAGGCTATGAGAAATTCAAACTGCATTAGCTGACAATTTACAGACATGACAAGTGCACTCACCCCTAACCTGATTTCACCAAGGAGGACAGAATGCTGGATCAACATCTTTGTTGATGCTGGAACAACATTCTAATCAGCCAATCGGAATTAAGGGACATGTTTGCTGTTTATGCTAAGTTTGGGCTTACGGTTAGGTTCATGCACTTCTTTCTGATTGTTAGCCAACTATTATTTCCCTCTCATTTTGGGAATAATTTAAAGTTATGGTTGGGTTTAGGACAATGGTCTCAAACTCAATTCCTGGAGGACCGCAGCTCTGCATAGTTTAGCTCCAACCAGCTCCAACCTGCTCCAACTCACACCTGCTTAATAGTCTATTGTAGTCTTAAACACCTTGATTAGTTGCTTAGCTGTGCTTGATTCAGGTTGGACCAAAACTGTGCAGAGCTGCGGCCCCCCAGGAATCGAGTTTGAGACCTATGGTATAGGGGTGGGGAATGGGTATGGATTACATTTTTTAACAAAAATGATGTTCCAGGATCAACATAGATGTTAATCCTGGATCACATCGTACTTGGTAAAATAATGACGTGACGCTTTTATCCAAAGCGACTTACAAATGAGGACAAGGAAGCAATTCACACAACTATAAGAGCAGCAGTGAACAAGCGCTATAGACAAGTTTCAGGTGTGTAAAAGTCTAAGAAGCAAAGCATTAGTAAAATAGTTTTTTTTTTTTTTTTTGAGAGAGAGAGAGAGAGAGAGGGCACAGTTAGTGGTATAGCCAGAGAGGCAGTTGCAGATTAGGAAGGAAAGTGGAGACTAAACAGTTGCGTTTTTAGTCGTTTCTTGAAGACAGCAAGTGACTCTGCTGTTCTGATGTAGTTAGGGAGTTCATTCCACCAACTGGGCAGATTGAATGTGAGAGTTCGGGAAAGTGATTTCTTCCCTCTTTGGGATGGAACAACGAGGCGACGTTCATTCACAGAACGCAAGTTTCTGGAGGGCACATATATCTGCAGAAGTGAGAGCAGATACGAAGGAGCACAGCTAGAGGTCACTTTGTAAGCAAACATCAGAGCTTTGAATTTGATGCGGGCAGCAACTGGCAGCCAGTGCAAACGGGTGAGTAGCAGAGTGACATGTGCTCTTTTGGGTTCATCAAAGACCACTCGTGCTGCTGCGTTCTGAAGCAGCTGAAGAGGTTTGATAGAACTAGCTGGTAGCCTGGCTAGCAGAGAGTTGCAATAGTCCAGTTTGGAGAGGACAAGAGCTTGAACAATGAGTTGAGCTGTATGTTCAGATAGGAAGGGTCGGGCCTTTCTGATGTTGTAGAGTGCGAATCTGCAAGATCGAGCAGTTCTAGAAATGTGGTCAGAGAAGTTCAGTTGGTCATCAATCGTAACTCCAAGGCTTTTTACCATTTTGGATGCAGTGATGGTTGCTCCATCCATCTGGATTGAAAAGTTATGGTGAAGAGTCGGGTTGGCAGAAACTTCAAGTATTTCCGTTTTCATGAGGTTAAGCTGGAGATGATGATCTTTCATCCAGTGTGAAATGTCTGACAGGCAGGCTGAAATGCGAGCTGGAACCGAGGGATCATCAGGGTGAAAAGAGAGGTATAGCTGGGTGTCATCAGCATAGCAGTGGAAGGAAAAACCATGTTTCTGGATGACTGTTCCTAAAGATGCCGTGTAGATAGAGAAGAGAAGTGGCCCAAGCACAGAGCCCTGAGGTACCCCAGTGTTTAGATGCTGTAGGTTGGACACCTCTCCCCTCCACGACACCCTGAATGACCTGTCCGAGAGGTAGGAACTGAACCATTGAATAACAGTGCCTGCGATGCCCAGTGACTCAAGCGTAGATAGCAGGATCTGGTGGTTTACAGTGTCAAAAGCAGCTGATAAATCCAGCAAGATGAGGACAGATGATTTAGAGTCTGCTTTAGCCAGTCTGAGATCCTCCACGACCGAGAGCAGGGCAGTCTCAGTTGAGTGGCCTTTCTTAAAGCCAGATTGCTTGTTGTCTATGAGGTTGTTTTGAGTAAGAAAGTCTAGGACTTGATTGAACACTACTTTCTCCAAAATCTTGGCCATGAATGGAAGCAGGGATACCGGTCGGTAGTTTTCAAGTAGCGTTTGATCCAGGTTGGGTTTCTTTAGCAGAGGGGCTACCCTAGCCTGCTTAAATGAAGTAGGGAATAGACCAGAGTCAAGAGATGTGTTAATTATGTGAGTCAGTGTTGGTATGACTGCAGGAGAAATGGCTTGCAGGAGATGAGAGGGAATGGGATCAAGCGGACAGGTGGTTGCATGGCTTGATAGCACGAGATTGGACACCTCAGACTCAGAGAGCTGGGAAAAAGAGGTGAGTGTGTGTGGTGTTGGTGGTGTATCTTGCGTGTTTGTTGTAGGTGCAGCAAATTGAGCACTGATTTTTGAAGTTTTGGTGCAAAAGAATGTAGCAAAGTCATCAGTAGTGAGTGTGGAGGATGCGGGTGGAGGAGGAGGATAGAGGAGGGAGGAAAATGTTTTAAAAAGCAAGCGAGGATTGGTGGCACTGTTGACTTTCTGACGGAAGTATGTCTGCTTTGCAGAAGTAACCTCAGTCGAGAAAGAAGACAGAAGAGTTTGGTATGTTATGAGCTGTTCAGGATTTTTAGTTTTTCGCCAACTTCTCTCAGCAGCCCGAAGTTTTGAGCGATGCTCACGGAGAACATCAGAGAGCCAGGGTGCAGGAGGACTGGCCCGGGTTGGTCTGGATGTAAGAGGGCATAGTCTGTCTAGACTTGATGTTAGCGTGGAGCAGAGTGTATCAGTGGCATTGTTCGTATCAAGTGCAGAGTTTGCAAGATGGAGGAAGAGAGTTAGAAACAATGGTGGATAGTCTAGTGGGTGAGAGAGAGCGTAGGTTTCTGCGAAAGGCAACTAGAGTTGGAGTGTGTGGCGGCTCAGGAGTAATGTGGATATATATATATATATATATATATATATATATATATATATATATATATATATATATATATATATATATATATATATATTATGAGGTATAGTTAAAGGGATAGTTCATTTAAAAATGAGTGTTCTCCTTGAGTATGTTTACATGGACACCAATAATCTGATTTTAATCCGATTAAGACAATACTCTGATTAAGAGTCTATCATGTAAACAGCGATTTTTGATTAATTTAATCTGACTAAGGTCAAAATCGAACTAAACAGAAATGAAATTAAGACATGTGGAGTATGCTGAATTTAGTTTCATTATTAAAGTGCAATACAGACATGTAAACACTGCAATCAAACTATTGCCGTCATGTAGGATTTTCATCACCTTTTGCGATAGGATATTCCATACACGCTGTTTGACACTATTCTCTGCACCTATCGAGTCAGTGAAGGAACACAGACACCTGCATGGACTTTTGCGAGGTTTTTTTTGTTTTGTTTTGTTTTGTTTTTTTCACATACAGTGTGCAGTATCAAATTAAATTAAAACAACACTCTGCTAGCAGTTCATACGCGCATCCAATATCTTGGCATGCATGAAATGTTCCTGAATGAAAGTGAAAGTGCCAAACTGCAGTTAAAGTCAACAAATTAAAAATGAAACACCCGAAATTACACGAAACTCCGGAGGAAATGTGGATAGTGTGGTGACCTAATGACTTTAATCGATCTATGTGCTATAAAATGTAAAACGGGATCATGAAAGGAACATTGAATAAGCACCTAATGAAAACAACTTAATCATATTATTGTCTTATTCAGATAAGGCAAATAATTCCATTACTGATGTCCATGTAAACATAGTCACTGTTTACTCAACTGATTCCATACTATATTGAATTTCCTTTTCTGTTGAACACTAAAGAAGATATTTTGAAAACTTTTTAGAAACCTGTAACCATTTATTTCCATAGTAAAGGAAAAACACATACTATTGAAGTCCCAAAATAACATATTTTGGGTTCAACAGAAAAAAAAAAAAAACTCAAACAGGTTTCTGACAAGTGAAGGGTGAGTAAATGACGACATCATTTCCAGTTTTGGGTGAACTTTCCCTTGTCTGTTGTACTGTATAAGTAGTGTTGTTCATGTTGTATCCTAACATCTATATGTACTAGTAGTAGTGTACTTGTATACTACTAGGAACCAAATTGGCCCACTTTTAAGCATGTAAAAATATAGTTTTAGGTGTACAGTAGTAAACTTTAAGTCCACAATTAGGTTTTTCATTTGTATGTAAACTCTCTATTTTACTTTAGTAATACTCGTAATTTGTTTTCTAGTGCCCAACTGAGTCTGGTTTCTCTCAAGGTTTTTTTTCTTCACTTTCGCCAATTAGTGAAGTTTTTTTTCCCTCTCTGCTGTCGCCACTGGCTTGCGTGGCTCGGGATCTGTAGAGCTGCGCATCGTTGGATTTGCTCTTCATTGTTTGGACTCTCAGTAGTGATTATTAAACCACACTGAACTGAGCTAAACTGAACTTAAACACTACAAACTGAACTACACTGTTCCAATTTACTATGACCTTTTATGTGAAGCTGCTTTGACACAATCTACATTGTAAAAGCGCTATACAAATAAAGGTGAATTGAATTGAATTGAATAGTGATATATTGCAAGCGCAATAACCTATTTGTTTTCACTAGAGATAGTTTGTTATGGAAGACAAAGTATGTAATATTGTGAAGAAACAACACTGAAAAGGCTACTCAATCAAAAGAGTAAAAACAATGGATGCTCCTATCGATCGGCCGAAGATCGGTATCAGCCGATAATCACATTTAATGACTCGATCGGTACTCGCCAGTCTGGCTGAATACATTGCCTACAGCAGCCACAACACCTGAGGGGGTAAATGATGTGTGGAGGGGGCATGAGCGATCGATGCGCTCCAACACAACACCTAAAATATATACAGATATACAGATCCGATGCGACCTCTTTATACATTCTATTGATGTGAGTGATGGTCTCTTAGTTCCAAGTGCAACCATTGTATTTACCGTGTTTTAAGCTACTGTGACACGAGCGGAGCGATTGTCATTTTTCCTACCAATTTTTATATCTGTGTTATGTTTTTTTTTTCTGTAAAGCTACTTCTGGCCATGACATGTTCACAACTAAATGGTTATAAGACACAAGTTTAAGGGATTATATGCAGCATCCTTAATTTATTCACTTAAGTAAGGCGAGATCTCCACTTAAGCATCATACTTAGAGGGAAATGTGCTTTATGCATTATAAAGCTTGAAGTATTAGAATCAGCCGATCACCATGACAAGGAATTGGTACTTGTTATTGACTGCAAAAATCCTGATCGGAGCATCCCTAAAAACTATTCTAAAACAAAAACAAAAAAACAAACAAAAACAACTTACCATCCTTGCACTGAGGGCAGCATTCGCCTTTCTGATAGACTGGATCAACACATGGTGGAGGGGCACAGTCTGCCACCTGACAGTGGGCAATGCCATCACTGTAACAAGTGCACTGCTCACACGCTGACGGCTGTCAATCAAAGAGGATATCAAATGATTAAAAGCTTTTTAGAATAGAACCAACAGGGCTTGTATACATGATTCAGACACCTGATGTTGTGCCAAACTAACTGCTACAATGTCAAGAATGTGATCAAATTCCTCTCACACACTGCTGTTTAAGTAGGAGCTGCATTACCACATGTGCCTCAGTGCTGGAGCTTGGGTTAAATGGACTGGAAGAATGTGATGTCAGCTCAGGCAAAGTGTATTCCTCCGGGTCTGTCAGAAGGCTTCAATTTTCCCCTCAGGGATTCCCCATTAGCCATAATAACCAAATCAGGGAGATAATGAAGCACATATAAGCCCTGCTTCTTCCAGGCATGCGCCACCAGAGATATTTCATTCTTCGGTTGCTTAAATGGAGTATTAAATTGCCCTTTGTGGTTCTAGCCTAGCGTACATCATATTTGTTCTTCACCTTACTTCAGAACAAAAGAAGCCTGCTCTATTACCTTTTGAACTTGCACAATGAATATGAATGATCAAACAATTACCTTTCAGAAGTAAAGGAATGCTTTGATCAGAGTTTATAAAAAGTGTATATAAAAGATGTTTTGCTGTCTTGGAATGAAAAATATGAATGAGATTTTACAAACATAGAAAGTGTATTAAATGCTAATGTCTGCTTTAATGTTTCAGTAACGTTTGTAAACATGGAATATCAAAATTTGGGAGAAATAATAATGTTTCACAAACATTTAACTTTCACTTCCTTTTTTACTAAATAGCATTGTTTGTCAACTCAGCTGTCAATTTTTGCATACTGTCATTCTTTATCTTGGTAAAAGCATTTAACTTTAACAGAAATTACAATTTTAAACTTTGTAGCTAAACAAATATGGTGGCCAAGAGAGCTGAAATGTGCTGCAAGTTACATGCAAACAAAAAAAAATGTTGAGAATACCTAAAAAAAAAATAATAAAAATAAATATATATATATATATATATATATATATAAATCCATTGACAACACATGCACACAAATTTTCACACATACAAATACTGAAATATTTTCAGATACAAGAGATTTTTTGTTTGTTTTAACACTCTGATTGTGTTTCCTTGTTGGTATATTTGTATCCCTAATAATCTAACAAATTGAGCAATTAATGTTGAATGAAACATTATTTTAATCCTACATTAACAGTAGTCAATCTCAGAACTAAAAAATAAAAAAAGAAAAAATTATTTGAGAAAAAAAAAAAAGGTTTTGTTAATGTTTGGGGTCCCCAGACAAATTTCCATTGTGGTGTGTGTTATGTGCAGAGCATTTCTATATTTGCAGGTGCTGTGAGAATTTTTGGCATGCACGTGTTGTGAAATTTATAAAGATGTATTTTAAATTTGTTAGTTTTCTATTTGCAGTTGTTTTCTTAAATTGATGTGCACTTGAGCTCTCTCTGCCACCATAAAAACATCCATTGCTAGTGTAAATGCTATAAAACTTGGCAAAAATGAAATCATGACTTCTGGACAACCCAGTGCATGATCAGTGATTTATTCTGTATTCCTTCTGATATGGTGGTCATAGTTTTTGATGTTTAACAAAACAACAGTTTATGAAACTCTCAGAGAGAGCACACATGCTTCGTATTTATCAATGACAAAAAGTGTCATGTTTCCCTGTATCTAGAAAGAATTTCACCAGTTTAAAGCAATGTAAACTGCAGTAGCTAACTTTGCACAAGATTTATGGACACATAATTATAATATAAAAGTTATATTAAACTATTTAATGTTGCATAATTACAAACACATATTTTAGGGCTTTTATAAATACAGTAAATGACATTTAATTAAAAGGAATGTACAATATAGTATAAAAAGTATAAGAACTACATGAGACATGATGGAAAAATACACAGTTATGTAAAATATAAAATATTAAGATCTTTAACATTGAACATTGTATGATCCATGAAAATGAGTTAAAATGTATCAAAATATTTAAAATATAACCATTTGAAAAATGTGGGGGGAAAATAAAGACTTTGATGACCAAAAATTCTAGTAAATAGCATAGTTTTTTCCAGCATACTGCTAAGAATCGTTTCATAAGTTAGTTAGCCCTAAGCTGGACCTATATACAGTACACGTATATGCCTTTTCACTAAACGAGAATAAAAAACAATGGTCTCTAACCCCATATGTGTAATCATACAGATTTATTCAACAGACCCGTGTTAACAATATTTTAATGGAGTCGACTCTGTGTTCAGTAAACTATTTAATACACACTTACGCCGTCGCCACCTACTGATGTAGAGAAACCTGTCAAAAAGATTGACTGAGATGATCTCCACAACTGAAGACATGATTGATTTTATCAACCACGTGATGGCGCTAAATATTTTTGAATTTTCTTTTATGGACCAAAAGTTTTGGGGCATTTAACAGGCAACTGGCAACAAACATCAAAAAGAAAGGCACTTTTTTTCACACCACGGCTTATTAAATTTCACACCAACATTAAATTACAGGCATAAACACTATTTATTTATGAAGGCAATTATAACGACACTATTGCAAACCTAAGTTAATTGCAACGCAAACTACGTTTAACTTAATTCTGCGTGAAGCAGTTTCGCTTTTTTATGTGCCTGACGCATTAAACTTTACCTGAAAATGTTGTCCGAGTTCATACACTTCTCCCCCGTACTCGCAGCCGATCTTCTCGCATCTCGGACAGCAGTCTGTCGGGTAATGGCTGACATGGATGCAGGCGGTAGGCAGGGATGTGCACTCAGTCCGCGCGCAAGCAGACCCGTCCGCCGTACATTCGCACTGAGTACAAGGATCCGAGTCTAGAAAGTACCATTCGCCGACATAATAGACGCTACCGTTCGCCTCACATGTCGTCTCTTGCTGTCCAGCGACCGAAAAAGCCAAAGCAGGATAGCCGCAGATCAGCAAAGTCAGCCAGACACGAAAAGTCACAGGGGAACCACAGAGAAAAGCCATGCCCATCATCACCAAAATCCGCTCAGTATCAAAGCAAAACTTGCAAATGCACCATAAATATTGATTAATATGCTATTTTCACTAAATTGCTACTGCAGCGTTATCTAATCTAGATAAAGTACAAAATGCCTTTCATTATGATATGTGTGTGCGCGCTTTGGAGCTGTTGCGCACAGGGAAAGTTTTACGCCTCCTGGGTTATGTTTCGATTTACACGTGACAGCCGAATACCTGAATATTGATAGGCTTTTATGGGGCATTCGCTTTTATTGCAGCTTTTTGTGTCTATTGAGAGTTGAGAATGTGCTGTTTACTTAAATAAATTAATTAATTAAATTAAATTAAACTTAAAAAATGTTTTTATATTGTGTATTCAATACAATTTAACCATAACTAACAATTACAGTGCTCAGCATAATTGAGTACACCCCACTTGAAAATATTTGTATCCATTCCTCAGTGAATATAGGCAATGTGTTTTGGTGCATTTAAACAAAACAGATTTATTAAACAGATATATTTATTAAAATAATATTTTAGTCTCCAAACATATTTGGAAATTCAAAGATAACAAAATTCAATTCAAGCAAAATATTGCAAACAAATATTACAACATTTCACTACAAAATTCAACTAAAATTTTAAATTTTTTATTGTTTTTATTTATTTATTTATTTATTTTGCTTTTCTTGATTTTTCTCTTTTTTTAATTTGTATTTAATATTTTTCTATAACATATAAATTTGGGTGTACTGGTATTTGGACCGTTATCGTAAGTTATTTTGTTAGATAAGCTTCAGATTTGGCTTCAGTACAAACTAACCTAATGTATATGCACACATTGTATAGATTCCTATTAAAAATAGGAATTTAAAAGATAGATTAGTGAGGGGTGTACTTATTTATCCAGAGCAATGTAGCTTTAAAAAATATGTTTTTGCCATTTAACCATAGTGCATAACCACAATTTATGTGGTTTAACCATGTTACCATGTTGTAACATTTATTCATTCATTTTCTTTTCGGCTTAGACCCTTTATTATTCTGGGGTCGCCACAGCGGAATGAACCGCCAACTTATCTAGCACATGTTTTACGCAGTGGATGCCCTTCCAGCTGCAATCCATCTCTGGGAAACGTCCATACACACTCATTCACACTTATACACTATGGACAATTTGGCCTATACCCAATTCACCTGAACCGCATGTCTTTGGACTGTGGGGGAAACCATGTCTAAAGAATATATTTTAATTATTTTAACGTTATCCCCAAATCATATTCTAGTGACAAAATATGCTTTATTTCGAAAGCTTTTTTAAAATTTTGTTTAAAAGCTATAAAGGCTAAGGGAATGGGGTTGAATCTGAGGAAAGCACTTACAGTAAATGGTTTAAAGTAACAATTTATATAAGTTATTTCATTTCAGACTGCGTGTACACTGTAAAACAAATGCTGGCTTTTACACAATTCCTTCAAGTCGTCTCAACAAAAATCTATCACGCTAACTGAGTGTTGTTGTTTTTTTTTACAATTTTAACTTGATTAAACATAAAACAATTAAGCTGTCAAAAACAAAAGAATTGTGTTGTTTCAGCTCATTTTAAATAAGTATTTTTAACACACAGCAGTTATATTTTTGAGAGTATTTTTCCCTGTTCCAAAAATGTGTCTCAGTCAATTTGAAGTGATTTTTGCATGCCTTTATACATTCAGAAATAAAAGTACAGCAACAAAAGCTTTCACTGGGGTAGTAGGTCACCTTTTCAAAAGATATTTAGTATCTAAAGGTTACAGTTAAGTTGCCTAAATCTTTGAAATGTTAAACTAATACACATTGTAGGTACTAATAGTATACATTAGGCTGCTTTATATGCCTTTGTGTAGCTAAAAAAAATATATATATATATTCTGCCACAGTGACCACAGTTTTGGAACCTTTAGTGTATATGTGGCACAAATTCTGGCCCGAAAACAGAGAATAATATTTTTGAAATATATATATATATATATATATATATATATATATATATATATATATATATATATATATATATATATATATATATATATATATATATATATATATATATATATATATATATATATATATATGTTTGACAGTCCTCTTCAAAATCATATCTTTAGCAAGTGAAAAAAAAATATGTAAGTTCGTATTAGCTGTCATAAACACAGAGAACCACGTTATTACAAATCATAATCTTAACATACGAACAGTAATAAGGGAATTAAAGTTTAATTAGCTATATCGATAACACGTTCTGAGAAATATCAACATGCAATGTTCTTAACTTACAGAACTTACAGAAAACGTACATACAGTATTATGAACAACCTGCAAGATTCTTGTATATTCAAGCGTGAAACTCCCAACAACATAAGATATTTTTAGGATTCAGCAGCTGGAAAAGGCGAAGTCTTTTGTAATGTACACTGTGTCTGAACGGGTTAAAGACGATTCCTGAGCCAATCATATGACACTGCGAGCTTGTCGCCATAGGAACTGGAATGTTTACACTGATACAGGAAGCTACGATTGTTCTGGTGAGTGTCCGCCTGTAGGAAAACCTCTTGTTTTACAACTAGAGCATATCCCTGCACGAGTGTGTTTCAGATATTCTTGTTCAATTATGTAAAGCTTTAAAGCCATCTAATGTATTTATTTTGTTTTGTATCAAATAGTTTCCGCTTTGTGCTTGTTTATCACGCTCTTTCGCTTTGTACAATGTGGCGCGTTTTTAAATGCATGTAGACTTACAGTTAGCTCAATAATCTATTTATTTGTTTATTTCCAGCTATTTTCCCTCCAGTTGTGGGCAAACCAGCTGCTCGACAGTGATGAGTTTTGGTGCTCGGCTCTGAAAATAGCGGCTTCATGGACAATTTCCTACACCAACAGTCTGTGTGGAATTTAGTGAAGGAAAATGTGCCCTGCTCTGAACTTCCTGAGATCAGAGCTGTGCTTGGAGATGCTCTGATTGATACTTACACAGAGTTATATTCGGAGGTAAATAAAATCATAGTCATATTTATGCATCAGACTGACTGACTAACAAAGCTGAACAGACTGTGATCGCTGAAAGACAAAGAGGAGTACTGACTACAAATGTTTCTTTTTTTTATTGCCAAGTTCAAACATCCATTTAGTTGGGGGATACAATTTTAAAATATTTTTATATAAATAGAATAGTTTTGGCATGGATAAGGAGAAAATTAAAATATTTTAAACATTTATATTTAACAATAAATAAATAAAATTAAACAGAGAGAGAGAGATTTACATTCTCACATGCGTCTGTTTTTTTATCATTTTTAAAGCACTGAATTGAAAGTCTCCAAGATCAGGTGTTCTAGCGCACCCCTGACATGTAACTTTAAACCAGTTTTGAATTACAAGTGCATTATCTCACTGAGCATAAAGTGGGTGGAATGCAATCCTTACTTGAAAAGATAAGGGGACTGTTTCAGAGATGACTTTTTGAAAGATAAATAGGCTTTCACAAACTTGCTCTCACCATTTGCGCAAACAGCCATGTGAATATGGAAATAGGGGGTGGAAACTTGTCTGTGGAAGATGTATGTGATTACTCCTACATCAGATTTATGTCCTTTCTGTTTAAAAATCCCTCTGCTGATGTTCACACTGGATTAGGACTTTAGTGAATTTTTGACATAGTAATACCTCAAATGTTTGGTCAAAGGTTAAAATATAGTTAAATTCATTTTTTATGCAAATAATATGTCACAAAATTATCTTAGCAAAGGTTTTACCTTCCAAGTAAATAAATAGAAACTAACAATTACATTAAGGAAAACACCATTCTGAATGCTCTCTGAGAATTCAAAACATCCAATATTAGAAGTGTTTTTTCTTCGTTACACAGATATTAATGGAACATTAATTTTGTAGCATTTAAAAATGTCTAATCAAAAGGTTTTAGAAAAAAAATGTTTAAAACTTTTTATATGTAAAGGGCAAAGATCTGTGAGACAGATAATATAACATTAAAATTCTAAGATATATTTATGAATAAATGAAAAATGTAAAAACAAAAATAAAATCATTTTAAATATAAATAAGAACAGTTAAGCATCACAATGTTAAAATGTACAGTATAAAATAGATTTTTAATTTTATATTTGGTAAAAAATTATGCTAGTTTCTTGTTTTTTTAATTAAAGTCATTTTAAACTTAAAATGATTAGTGATAATTATGAAACATGAAAATAAAATGATAATAAAAATGAAAATGAATTTTAAAAACATTATTTAAGGTCAGATAACTAATAAATATACACATATAATGAATTTTATGTTAACATTTAATTATTTTTTAAGAATCTCGTCAGAATAGTAGCTATATTAGAACATTTCCTTTTAGTTTTCTTTTCCACAATAGTGTCATTTACAGAAGCAGTGAACATTATTTACATTTTTGTGCTTTTTTATTTGCTTTATTGCACAGCCGAGTTTATAATAAACTTTAAAATACTAAGATTCATTTCTCAACAAGTTGTCCTCTCTTCCTATTTCTCCTTTGCTTTTGAGCCTGTCCCTTATAACATATATTCAGTAAAAAAATATACAAGATGCAGTGAACAAGAAAACCTTTGTATTAGAAGTAACATTTAGCTCACCTACATATTTAATCCTGCATCCTCTCAGAAATGTCTCTGCACATCAAACCCCTGGTTCTGCACAAGCCTCAGTGGAAGTGAATAAGAAGAAGCTGTCCCGTTTCGACCGAGTTATTTAGGCTTGAAGTTGGTTTCATACAGGCACAGCAGGATAAGAATTCTCCAGGAGCTGGTTTTACTCTGTCTTGCATTGCCTTAGACAAGCTTTGAAGTGTATTTTCAGAGTCCGAGGGAAACTTGAAAGTCTCAAGACAGGTGTGGAGATTGGTAATAGAGTGCAGACATTGTTTGCCAGTGCCGTGACAAGCTTTCGTTTCCCTCTCTAGCTTTTCACCTCGCATGAGAATAACATGTGGATTTTTCTTTTCTGATATCCTCTAAATCTTTCATGTTTAACACACACTTACACTTAGCTACAGTAACATAAATTAGAGACACTTGTGATCATGGGATGTTAACCAAATGGCTGCATTTCTCAAGATGTAGAGCAGCTTGTGACATGGATTTGAAAAGCTGAGCCAAAAAGCACTCTGTAACGCTTTCCTCTGTTGACCCGATCTAGGTGCAGATGTGGGAGAAGATTTGGCAGGAGCTGCATTTCTTAGAGCAGGGCAGCAGGCCAGAAGCCCCTGTGTTTCCTCTGGCTGACCCTCCAGCTCTTAAAGAGTTGCTAAAAGCAGAGATTCAATTGTTGCTGCTCACTCTGAGGGAGAAAGCAGCCAGACAGGGCAGGTGAGGAAGTTACACCATTGTAATATTACTGATATGCACCACTTTTACACTGACAGACATCAAGCCTATACATATATATGCATGTAACACAATATGTTATACTGACACTTGCTTGCTTATGACATACTTTGGATAAAATCGTCTGCTAAATGAGCAAATTAAGCCAGTAGATAGCTCTCTGCAGCTTTCACATGTTTACCCACTGAAGCTAAGCAGGGCTGAGCCTGTTTAGTATCTAGATGGAAGACCACATGTTGCTTCTGGCAGAGGTGTTAGTGAGGCCAGCAGGGGGTGCTTATCCTGCGGTCTGTGCAGGTCCTAATGCCCCAGTATAGTGATGGGGATTCTATATTGTCAGTGAGCACCGTCCTTCAGATGAGATGTTAAACTAAGATCTTAACTCTCTGTGGTCATAAAAAATTCTAGGATGTCCTTCGAAAAGAGTAGGGGTATGTCCCCGGCTGCTCTCATGTCATTCAGGTGGATGCTGCTCACTGGTAGTGGTTGAGGAGATTTCATTTTGAGTGCCCAGAGTAGTGCTATATTGTTTCATAATTTATTAATATTAAATGTAAACGACACAGATGAAAAATACAGATAGTATAATACGCTGATACAATTAGTCTGTTAATTAATTAATCTGTTATTTAAACTGTACAATTAAGGCTTAATTGTTTTGATGTTAAAAGATGAAATAAAAAAAATAAATATCGAAGCATTAGACTTAAAAGGCTTTCAAATGAGGGACAGAAATATCTCAAATCTGTTTTGAAAATATCTGCATTGTATTGAAGATGAACAAAAATCGTATGGTTTTGGAATGACACAAGGGTGAGTAAATGACAGAATTTTCATTCTGGGGTGAACTAACCATTTAGCTTTAAATGAGATATAGATGATTGCAGAGTTAATCAAAAGGTGATCATTTACAAGAAAATATGTCAACTGATACTGGCAAATTAATACATTTGTACAATCAACAAAAAGTCGATAACAAATTTATTACCATTCATTTCTACATTTGAGTTGCTACTTTATTGAACTACAATAAAGGGATAGAAAGTAATAGAATGAAATTGTGTCTATTTACTGACCCTTAAGTTGTTCTTAAATCTCTTTTTTTCCATAACATTTACATTTACATTTACATTTAGTCATTTAGCAGACGCTTTTATCCAAAGCGACTTACAAATGAGGACAAGGAAGCAATTCACACAACTATAAGAGCAGCAGTGAACAAGTGCTATAGACAAGTTTCAGGTGTGTAAAGTCTAAGAAGCAAAGCAATAGTAAAATGTATTTATTATTTATTTATTTTTTTGGAGAGAGAGAGAGAGAGCACAGTTAGTGGTATAGCCAGAGAGGCAGTTGCAGATTAGGAAGGAAAGTGGAGACTAAACAGTTGCGTTTTTAGTCGTTTCTTGAAGACAGCAAGTGACTCTGCTGTTCTGATGTAGTTAGGGAGTTCATTCCACCAACTGGGCAGATTGAATGTGAGAGTTCGGGAAAGTGATTTCTTCCCTCTTTGGGATGGAACAACGAGGCGACGTTCATTTACAGAACGCAAGTTTCTGGAGGGCACATATATCTGCAGAAGTGAGAGCAGATATGAAGGAGCCAAGCTATAGGTCACTTTGTAAGCAAACATCAGAGCTTTGAATTTGATGCGGGCAGCAACTGGCAGCCAGTGCAAACAGGTGAGTAGCGGAGTGACATGTGCTCTTTTGGGTTCATCAAAGACCACTCGTGCTGCTGCGTTCTGAAGCAGCTGAAGAGGTTTGATAGAACTAGCTGGTAGCCCGGCTAGCAGAGAGTTGCAATAGTCCAGTTTGGAGAGAACAAGAGCTTGAACAATGAGTTTGTTGTATGTATGCTGTATGTTCAGATAGGAAGGGTCGGACCTTTCTGATGTTGTAGAGTGCGAATCTGCAAGATCGAGCAGTTCTCGAAATGTGGTCAGAGAAGTTCAGTTGGTCATCAATAGTTACTCCAAGGCTTTTTACCATTTTGGATGCAGTGATGGTTGCTCCGTCCATCTGGATTGAAAAATTATGGTGAAGAGTCGGGTTGGCAGAAACTTCAAGCATTTCCGTTTTCGTGAGGTTAAGCTGGAGATGATGATCTTTCATCCAGTGTGAAATGTCTGACAGGCAGGCTGAAATGCGAGCTGGAACCGAGCGATCGTCAGGGTGAAAAGAGAGGTATAGCTGGGTGTCATCAGCATAGCAGTGGTAGGAAAAACCATGTTTCTGGATGACTGGTCCTAAAGATGCTGTGTAGATAGAGAAGAGAAGTGGCCCAAGAACAGAGCCCTGAGGTACCCCAGTGAAATATTTAAAAAATATATAAATATTACATACCACATACCTTCATGAGAAATATTATGAAGAAAGTTGGACACTGGTAACCATAAACATCCTTTTGGGAAAAAAAAACACTATAGAAGTTAATGGCTAGAGGTTTCCCATATTCTATAAAATATCTTATTTCATGCTCAGCTGAAGAAAGAAACTGAAACTGGTTTGGAAAAAATGTAATTAATTTTAAAGCTAAATTGTTTTTATAGATTCTAACTGAAATGCTCTATCTGAAGATCTCATGTGGCTCCCATGTTCTAGTTGATTTCTCTTACTTGACGAATGAATGAAATGGCCTTAATGGAGATGCCAAGTATTCTTTTCAGCTGACTTGGGTTGAGTTTAAAGGTCAGTGCTTTGCTTTAGTAAAGTAGCATTGTTTTAAAGAATGCTTGCTGATAAATCATTGACCTTTAAAGCTTAGAGCGGCACACAACAAAATAGCTGTTTTAGTCAAATGAAGTGAATCAGTTACGTCAGCAGTAATGACAATGCTTTGTTTGATTTGACAGGTGATGTTCTGTTTGCTTTTAAATTTGGAGCAATTTATGATAACATTTCAATTTGTTGCCTAGTGACTTCTCTATAAGGGTTCTTTGTTACCACACAGACTCATTGTGTCTGCTTGTCTAATATAACAATGAAGCGGGAGGACGATATTTACAGGTACCAGTCAGGCAGGAGAGACGATTTTCTCTCAGCAACCTGCCGGACATTGGAAAGAATGTTAACACAAGGTCTTTTACAGTTTAATACTTAACATTTTTCCTTGCTAAACCTATATGCTGAGCCTTTTTTTGTATTTCTTAAAGTCTTACCATTGGACAGTGGTGAAATGGGTCCTGAAAACTATCATACTCAATTAAAAGTACAATTTCTTACCAAAAAATCTGCAGGTACAGTAAAATTATCTGTTCCAAAGTATGAGTAAAATGTAGCCCTTCTAAAATAAACCATATGTAGTGAATAGTAATATCACGCTATGAATTTTATTTGACCTTATTGACTATTGAAGTGCACAAATTTTTTTCTGATTGTTTTTGAGCCTCTGATTCAGTTGCGTATATATGGGAGAAATTACTAGGAATAATAAATGGCAGAAAAATGGCAGAAAAGTATCATAAAAAAAAAAAAAAAATATATATATATATATATATATATATATATATATATATATATATAATAAGAAAATATCAGTTTGCATCATCAAGCAGCATAACAATCTGTTTTTAACATTAAAAAAAATCAATGGAAGTGAATGAAACCGTAAGTCTTGAGCCAAAAACATTCCAATGGCCATTCCTGCTCATATGTAAATAGTATTCCAGGTATACTCTGGAATTTAAAAATGTAGCTTACATCAGAGCCATTGTTCAAGGGCATTTCTAAGTGTAAGATAAATTACTTGCCGTTTATGGACTATGAATTTAAATGTTATGTTATGCGTTTACATGCTGAGCGAAATCTGTGTAACCTAATCGGCAAAAATCGAACTGAAATAATGTTAACTATTAGTTCATGCACTTTAAATCCTGACTAACAACCAAGTGTCCCAAGTACATTTAGTTTGTGCATATAATTGAAAACGTAACATCCTAAAGTGCATTTATTTATTGTTTAAGGCCTTTTGGCGATTTCAGTCATCATACAGTAGGCGTTCTTCATCTTCTCACCAGTGGCACGCAGTCTAAGTGCAGTTGGAATTCTTGGGGCTCTATTTTAATGATCTAGGAGCAAAGTCTAAAAACGCATGGCAAAAGCAAAAGCATTAAGGGCGTGTCCGAATCCACTTTTGCTATTTTAAGGATGGGAAAATACAGGTTGCGCTTCGGCGCATGGTCTAACAAGGTTGTGCTTATTCTCTTAATGAGTTATGGGTGTCTCCCATTCCCTGTAAGAGTCAGTTGTGTCATGCCATGGCGCATACGCTATTTACATGGCCGACTTTGTAAGTGGAAAAACTGAATGCTTCACTAGCGAGAAAACAGATAAAGAGACCATCTGCATGAGGATAAAGAATGAGCCTCCTCCATTTGGCCTGTGTACTTTCTTTTTACTTTACTTTAGTTTTTACTCCTTTACTTTTGTGGAGAAAGGAAATGGTGGAAACTCACTCCACTGAAGACATCCATTAGCCTACATATTAATTTGGTTTGTTAAGCACAAAGATTTGTTCCAAAACTATTTCTAAATTCAGTTCTGATTTCCTGCAAGCAAATAAAAAGAACATTGTGTGCCTTATTATGCCGGGTGTATGATAAGGTCCTTGATCTCGGCATGATTTTGCATCCGTGTCTTGAGGTCGTTCTGTCTGATATATGCATTTGATTACACAGGAATCACATGACTGATTATTAGCACAATAAACACAAAAATAAAAAATAAACATAGTGACTGCAGGTTAAGGGAAATGTACTCAATAAAAGTACAGATACAGTGCTAAAAATATAGTCAAGTAAAAGGAGGAGTACACAGATTTTTAACTACTTGGTTAAGTACAATTCATGCAAAAAAAAAAAAAAATCAATTACAGAATTTTTGGGTATTTGTAGTCACTTTACACTTTACACCACTGCTCTTAGAAGACAAAAAGCTCTTTTTTTAATCTGCCATAGCATATCAAAAGCAGGTGTTTCAGTACAGTCCACACACTTGCCAAACAAAAAACACTTTCATTCTTTCTCAAACTGCTGAAGCGAATTGGCTCTGTCAATCAGAAACAAATTTCGCTTATAAGCTTTGAGGTTTAAACTTGTTTGCGTTCAATTTCAGTTTTTATTTTGCTTGTTACTGACTTCCACAACATTGTTTAACTGCTGATCTGCTTTGAGGGCAAATCCCCTTTACTTCCTTTCATATTGCTCCAGTTTTGAAGCTTTCCTGGTACCTGATGCTGGCCAAAGCAGGAAACCGTTGACTCAATGCTGTTTTTAGAGCCGTAACACGAGCAAGGAAGCTTTAGAAAGGGATTGATTTAATGGATCTAGTTAGAGTCACTTTCCTCCCTCTTTGAAATGATGGCCTCCCCTCCCTCTTGTGTGGTCTAAGTCCTTGTCTGCATGATTTGTTGAGGCTGTATGGAGTCAAGCTGCACCTGGTTCTTTATGCAAGGCCTCTGTTCAATGGGCATTGAGAGAGAACCTCAGTTCATGTGTGAACCGCAAGCATCTGAGACTTTAAAAGCCGACCAAAAGGAGGGTTCTTAAATCTCTGGAGGGTGATACCACAACAATCGGCACAGGAAGGCTGGGTAGAGAAAGTTGTGTGCGCAGCGTATTTCACATGCAGGTAATTTATCAATGCAGATGGAGGGGCGTTTTGAAAGGGCCTCCCTTTTTTTGCCCACATACACTGAGGGATTTTCTTTTCTTCTCTTTTTGATGTGGCGGCTCCTCTGTGCCATCTTTGTTGGCAGGAACGGAGCTCCTCCTTCCTCTGTGAACACTGCTAAGCTGCTTACCGATCTGTGCTCACAATGTAGCCTCTGTTCCTGTCAGTACATCCCTTCTATATGAGCTAAGCTGAGCAGAGATGGGCGTCAGACCTTTGCACGTATTGCACGCATTCAGTCAGAGAAGCTTGTTAACTCTTTTCATCGGCTACAAAAGTCCCACAAACATGTAAACTGTATCCTGTCAGTGCTAAAGAAGAAAGGGGGGAAGATGGACTGAAAGTGATACACGGATTTACGGTCTAGAATTGAGAAAGCACCATCTGCTTGCTTTATCTTTGTTGAATATCTGGCCATTCAGGGTTCCTGCAATGTAGCTGTTCTGCCTCATATGTTTGTATTAATAGTTTAAAGGAAAGTCTGGCTTGTTTATAATGGAACTGGTTAATGGTGGCTGTCAGTCTGCAATTGTTATCGGTTTAAGCTTCAATTAAGATGCAAACCTTTGTTGCTTATTTTCAATGACATTTCAAAGAGGTGTCCATGGACTGTAACATCAAGTCCAACCTTGATTTATGGTTAGAAATCTTGGCTGCGGATAAAAGGCCTTTTCTCCATTGTTGTGCTTTGCCTTTATCCTCTCTCATGCTCTCAGCAAGCACACAGAAGACTGTTTTATTTCTGCACTAAACATTAGTATTATATTAACTTATATTAACTTATTATATTTTAAAGTTTTTTAATTTTTAATTATTTACGGGGCGGTGCAGTGGGTAGTGCTGCCGCCTCACAGCTAGAAGGTCCCTGATTCGAGCCTCGGCTGGGTCAGTTGGCATTTCTGTGTGGAGTTTGCATGTTCTCCACGTGTTGGCGTGGATTTCCTTCTGGTGCTCCGGTTTCCCCCAAGTCCAAAGACACACGGTATAAATGAATTGGGTGTGCTTAATTGTCCGTAGCGTATGTTTGTGAATCCAAGAGTGTATGGGTTTTTGTCAGTGATGGGTTGCAGCTGGAAGGGCATCCGCTGCGTAAAATATATGCTGGATAAGTTTGTTGTTTATTTCACTGTGGCGACCCCCAAGGTTATTATAGTTAACAAAAACGAACGAAAAAAATGAAAACTAGAACTGAATAGAATTTCTGTTAACTGAAATTGGGACATGACCGCAGTGGTGACAGCATTAAATACGACTCGAGCAGACACTTAAAAGTATTAATTAAAGACATTTGTACCCAAAAATGGGTTTTATTTTTGTATTAGTGATCCTGATCGCGAATGAATCCCTCTTTTCAACCAGATCTTCCAAGTGAACCAGTTGAACTAATTCACCAATTTGAACTGAATCATTTGAAACGATTCGTGTCTCCAGTAAGTGCTTATCCACAAGCTACTTACTTTTTAACATGCCTGATATCCCCCTTACTCGAAATAGACCAATATATACTAAATTATTCAGTTAATAGAACAGAACACTGAGATCGGATTTGAGAAGCGGTAAACCGATAATACTGCGCATGCGAGATTCAGTGAACTGAACACAAACAGTACATGACAGCCTGCTATGACTGAACTAAACTTGAACAACTGAAGCGCAGGTACACCAAGGCCTTAAATTAGAGGATCTGGTGAAACGTACGTTTATTTCATAACAGAAAGTCGGAATGGAATTTAAATAAGTGAATCATGCTTCAGTTGGGTTGCAAACGTAATTGTAAGAAACATTTTAGATAATGGTGATTTATAACTGACCGAAATTATGATTGCTGAGTACTGAATTTTGATTGAGTCCAAACTTGGGAAGATCTGGTTTGTGTTAAAGATCTGAACTTCCCATCACTACTGCGTATCTAACCTCAGAAGCAGCCAATCAGTATAATCAAACACAGCTGGACTCAAATGAAGAGCAATCGCTCGCTTTTTTTAAATGTCTAACCATCTTGTTTAATCCCGGCCCTTTTTGCAGCACTATACGATACGTTTCGCATGCTCAAACTCTAGTGTGACCGCAGCTTAAGGCTGCTATCTTGTGGGCTGTTGTATTTGAATTTGAGGATGGGTAGATGGTAGTGGTAGATGATAGTGTTCTTGGTCAAAATTTTTTAGAAAAATTTAGGATAAAACTAATACTGAAACTAATAAAAACTAAACTAAAACTAAGCAATTTAAAAAAATAGAAACTAATAAAAACGAGTAAATTTGCCTCTAAAAGCTAATTAAAACTAACTGAATTTGAAAAAAAAGTCAAAACAAAAAAAACTAAAACTGATGAAAAATCCAAAACTATTATAACATTGAACCGCTGATTAATAAAGGGACTAAGCCGAAAAGAAAATGAATGAATGAATATTTTTTTAAATATGTCTTAAGGAGATAATAACAATACCAGAAAATGCATTTGCTAAAGGGGCTAATGCAAGAATTTTTATGCAATAATTGATTTTTATTGCCAATGTGTGAACAGCTTATAATGAAACATAAACAAAACACAACTTACTCTGACTTATTAGGTTATGAAAGACTGCAGACCGACTTTTATGTGAAGGACACTGGAAAAAAATACTTTTGAAGGGAAAATAAAATAGAAATGGTGTTTCTGTGCACTCCTGAGAGCCTTCATCCCTTACTCTTTCTATGAAACAAATGCTTATAAAATTCACGAGAATGCAGAAAGAGCTATAGTATGAGTATTACATTGCGAGTTACAAAGAGTTACATTGTGAGCTGTAAGGGTTTATATATATATATATATATATATATATATATATATATATATATATATATATATATATATATATATATATATATACAGGTGTGTAGCTTTTCTAATCAGGTCCAATCAGTATAATCAAACACAGCTGGACTCAAATGAAGGTATAGACCCATCTCAAGGATGGGTAGCAGATGAGTTAAATATATATGAGTGTCACAGCAAAGGGTCTGTCACGGATTGGTCAGGCTCTCACGATCCCCACTCACGAAGATCACCATCACCTGACTTCTAATGAGCACACAGCTGCATCACATTCACGAGCACCAGATAAAAGCACAGCACTCCAGTCGCTCATTGTCCGGGCTCGTCTCGACGAAAGCGGACAACTGAGCGACCACTCAGCGTAGTCATCCTCAGCTAAAACAAACGCTTTACTTACCTGTTCTCTTTGTATTCCTCCTAGTCTTCCTGGTCCACCCGAATCGTCCTGTCTTCCAGTCCTTCCAAGTCTGTGTCATCCTCTGTCAGCTGTATCTGGTGTGTGCTGTCCATCCTCGTGTATTCCTGTTACCCAGCCACGGAGGAAAAGACCCCAACATCATTCCTGATCCTCCTGGCTATCCTTCATGTGCTCCTTGTTGTCATTTAATAAACACCCTAACGTTTCCTTACCTCTGTCTCCTGTCCGCTTCATAACAGAAGCCCGGACCCATAACGACGACAACATGAGCACCCCCGATCACTTTCAAGAGCTGGTGGACCAGTTGAAGCGGATTCTACAGCCACCAGCTCCACTTTCCAACGCACCACCAGCACCGAGCACTTCCGCCTCCACAGTTTCTTCTTCGGCCCTTCCTTCCAGTCCCATGGCCCGACCAGCGCCCTACTCAGGCGGAGCGGGGGAGTGCAATGGTTTTCTGTTACAATGTTCCCTCATATTCGAAATGCAACCTTCTCTATATCCCACAGATAAGTCAAAGATCGCCTACATCGTATCACTACTCTCTGGGCCTGCACTTAAATGGGCTGAGACGATCTGGAACCAAGCCGGGCCGGTCATGAACTCCATCACTACCTTCACGGAGTATTTCAAAGAGGTGTTTGGACGTTCTGATGGGGAAGTAGCCGCTGGAGAGCAGCTGTATCATCTAAAGCAAGGTACTCTATCTACACAGGAATATGCTCTCCGGTTTCGCACTCTGGCAGCTGCAAGTGGATGGAATGAGAGATCGTTGTTGACCACGTACCGGCTCGGCTTGGAACCCACTCTCCGAATCCAGCTGGCCACATTAGATGATACTATGGGTCTGGAGAGATTCATCCAACATTCTCTCCGATGTTCCGATCGTCTCCGTTCCTATCAACAGGACACCATCACCCCCTCGTCTGCACTCCTCCAATCGCCTGAGTCAACAGCCTCTCCAGAACCAGAACCCATGATAATAGAGTCTGGAAGACTGACATCAGCGGAACGACAGAGGAGGCTGACCCGGGGTCTGTGTCTATACTGCGGTGTCAGTGGACACACCCGTATGGAGTGTCCCCTTCGTCCCATTCGGACTTCAGTGAGTGTATTCAGTACGAATATTGAACAATGTAAACCACTTACTACCACCGTACAAATAACTACTGCCTCTATTTCTCTCCTTGTCACAGCCCTCATCGACTCCGGGTCAGCAGGGAACTTCATCTCCCAATCCCTCTGTCGTCAACTCCACCTACGTACTGAGGCGTCCTCGCATATATACCAGATACAACCGATAACCCAGTGCACTCGATCTTCGACCCGTATCCATCGACAATGCGAAGACATCCTTCTTCAAGTGGGGTTGTTACATCAAGAGAGGATTCAATTTCTGGTTCTGGAGGGTGCAAATATGGACATCATTCTAGGGCGCCCGTGGCTGGTGAAGCACGATCCCATCATCTCTTGGGGCACAGGAGAGATAAAGAAATGGGGATCTGGATGTACACCTACCTGTTTTCCAAATCTCCCTCTTCAAGGTCGGAACCCCATTTCTTTGTTTACAACATCGGTCGAGAGTCCTCCTGAGAAGCAGTCTATCCACATTCCTAAGGAATACAGCTCCTTTCATGATGTCTTCTGCCCCAAGAGAGCTTCCCAGCTACCGCCGCATCGGCCATGGGACTGCGCGATCGACCTAGTTCCAGATGCCCAGTTGCCAAGAGGTAGGATCTACCCGCTCTCGCTTCCAGAGAATCAGGCAATGGAAGATTACATAAGGGAGGCTCTGAGTCAGGGGTACATACGTCACTCAAAATCACCAGCCGCCTCAAGCTTCTTCTTTGTGGCCAAGAAGGACGGAGGGCTGCGTCCATGCATCGACTACAGGGTCCTAAATAACGGTACAGTAAAATACCGATATCCCCTTCCTCTGGTACCAGCCGCTTTGGAACAGCTCCGAGAAGCTAAAGTCTTCACTAAATTGGACCTCCGCAGCGCGTATAATCTGATAAGAATACGTGAGGGGGACCAATGGAAGACAGCATTCGTGACCCCTACTGGCCACTATGAATATGAGGTCATGCCTTACGGTCTGGTCAACGCCCCCTCCGTATTCCAAAACTTCATTCATGAAGTCCTCCGGGAGTTTCTTCACCACTTTGTAATAGTGTACATAGATGATATCCTCATTTACTCCCGGAGTGAGGCCGAACATCGCCAACACGTTGCGGAGGTCCTACACACATTGAGAGAACATCACCTCTACCTCAAAGCGGAGAAATGCTCATTCCACCAGAAGTCGATTCATTTCTTGGGATACATCATTGACCAAACCGGTATACGTATGGATGGGAAGAAAATTGAGGCTGTTCTATCCTGGTCAGAACCCACTTCCATTAAGGAGCTCCAGAGGTTTCTTGGGTTTGCTAACTTTTATAGACGGTTTATCAAGGACTACAGCAGGATTACATCACCTCTCACTAATCTCCTCAAGGGTAAACCCAAAGGACTGGAGTGGACCAAAGAAGCAGCCGCAGCCTTCCGCCTTCTTAAGAAGGAGTTCACAAGGGCCCCACTCCTGACTCATCCTGACCCAAATCTTCCTTTCGTGGTGGAAGTGGACGCATCCACCACCGGCGTCGGGGCAGTATTATCCCAACATCATGATACACCGCCCCGACTGCATCCCTGTGCCTATTTCTCTCGGAAGTTGAGCCCGGCGGAGCAGAATTACAGCATAGGAGACAGGGAGCTTCTAGCAATCAAGCTAGCCTTGGAGGAGTGGCGTCACTGGTTGGAGGGAGCCAAACATCCGTTCCAGGTGATCACAGATCACAAAAACCTCCAATATATCAAAGAGGCCAAGAGACTATGTCCACGTCAAGCCAGATGGTCACTTTTCTTCTCACGTTTTGATTTCTCCATTTCCTATCGTCCAGGACCCAAGAATCTAAGAGCAGACGCTCTCTCTCGTTTACACGAGCATCACGATCATGAAGAACTCCCAACGAAGATTCTTCCCGAACACATCTCCATTTGTCCGATCACCTGGAACGCTCCTCCAGTCGTTGCCACTCCGGAAGCCCCTGCTCCGCCGGGATGCCCTCCTCATCGGCAGTTCATACCACCTGAACACCGGGTAGATCTGATCCACTCCTTACATACCTCGCTAGGCACTGGACATCCAGGGATCAACAATACTCTCTCGCTAGTATCCCAACGATTCTGGTGGCCAAACATGGCAAGGGATGTGAGGCAATATGTTCAGGGCTGTAAGGACTGTGCCCAATCCAAGAGCCCACGTCATCTACCCGCTGGAAAGCTCCATCCCTTGCCGATTCCGAACCGTCCCTGGTCACACCTAGGAGTGGACTTTATCACTGACCTCCCCTCGTCAGAAGGTAATACCTGTATTCTAGTCATCGTAGATAGATTCTCAAAGTTTGTCAAACTAATCCCTCTGAAAGGTCTTCCCACAGCCTTTGAAACAGCCGACAATATCTTTAATCAAGTCTTCAGGTCATTTGGTATTCCAGAAGATATTGTGTCGGACAGAGGTCCACAGTTCATCTCACGTCTATGGAAAGCCTTCTTCAAGCTCCTAGGTGTGGCCGTCAGCCTCTCTTCTGGATATCATCCCCAAACCAACGGGCAGACAGAGAGGAAGATTCAGGAGGTGGGACGGTTCCTGAGGACCTTCTGCAGTGGTCACCAGAGCTCCTGGAGCCAGTATTTGGGCTGGGCAGAATATGCCCAAAATTCACTGCGGCAACCCTCCACCGGACTCACGCCATTCCAGTGCGTCCTGGGCTTCCAACCACCGCTCTTTCCCTGGGATGGCGAACCATCTGATGTCCCCGCAGTGGATCACTGGTTCCGGGAGAGCGAGAGAGTCTGGGACGAGGCTCATCAACATCTGCAGAGGGCAGTCCGTCGAAGCAAGGTAACCGCCGATAGAAGAAGGTCTGAAGAACCCAGATACACACCCGGACAAAAGGTGTGGCTATCCACCCGGGACATACGCATGCGACTGCCCTCTCGCAAGTTAAGTCCCCGATTTGTTGGTCCCTTCACCATCGTGGAACAGGTTAACCCCGTCACCTACAAACTACAATTACCCTCTCACTACCGTATTCACCCTACATTCCACGTATCACTCCTGAAACCCTATCACGATCCTGTTCTTCCCTCCACAGAGCCTGACCACGAAGAGGAACCCCCTCCTCCACTGCTCCTAGAAGAAGGAGCCGTCTACGCAGTGAAGGAGATCTTGCGTTCCCGACGTCGTGGTGGCCAGTTGGAGTACCTGGTGGACTGGGAAGGGTACGGCCCCGAAGAAAGGACATGGGTTCCCAGAGCTGATATTCTCGATCCTAGTCTCATGGTGGAGTTTCATGAGAGCCACCCTGAGTTCCCAGCGCCTAGAGGCAGAGGGAGACCACCACGGCGTCGGAGGTGTCGGCCCTCAGGAGCGGGCCCTGGGGAGGGGGGTACTGTCACGGATTGGTCAGGCTCTCACGATCCCCACTCACGAAGATCACCATCACCTGACTTCTAATGAGCACACAGCTGCATCACATTCACGAGCACCAGATAAAAGCACAGCACTCCAGTCGCTCATTGTCCGGGCTCGTCTCGACGAAAGCGGACAACTGAGCGACCACTCAGCGTAGTCATCCTCAGCTAAAACAAACGCTTTACTTACCTGTTCTCTTTGTATTCCTCCTAGTCTTCCTGGTCCACCCGAATCGTCCTGTCTTCCAGTCCTTCCAAGTCTGTGTCATCCTCTGTCAGCTGTATCTGGTGTGTGCTGTCCATCCTCGTGTATTCCTGTTACCCAGCCACGGAGGAAAAGACCCCAACATCATTCCTGATCCTCCTGGCTATCCTTCATGTGCTCCTTGTTGTCATTTAATAAACACCCTAACGTTTCCTTACCTCTGTCTCCTGTCCGCTTCATAACAGGGTCTGAATACTTAGGACCATGTGATATTTCAGTTTTTCTTTTTAAATAAATTTGCCAAAATGTCAACATCTTTTTTTCTGTCAAAATGTGGTGCTGTGTGTACATTAATGAGGGAAAGAATTGAATTTAGCAAATGGCTGCCACTATAAAAGTTAGGACAATTCTAAGATATTTAACAATTCTACCCTCCACAACACCCCACAGTCCGCACCATCCCCCCCCACCCCACACCCCACTCTACACCACTCTTCACTTTTGTCTGCGACAGCCCCCTCCAGAATGTTGTCATAGGGCCTGTACTGGCCAGCAGTGTCTTTGGGCTGCAATATAACAAAGAGTGAAAAATTGAAGGGGGTCTATAGTCTATAGTCTCGAATATACTTTTTAAATCTTAAGCTCTTATGAACTTATTGATCTTACTACAGTGTCCTATTAGTTATCTTATATGTCAAAATGACAGTGAATTGCACAGCTTGGGCCAACATATCTATATTGCAATGATCAGATACTTTGCTTTTAGTAGCGTAAATGTTTGGTCAATAGTCATACGAATGGTTAACATATATAAGGCATACCTGCCAACACTTGTTTTTCCCAGGAGTCTCCCTTATTCCAGACCAATATCCCTCCGCCTTCCCGTTATGTTATTTCTTTGGGAAAACTCCAGTAATTTCACAGCTTTTTCAAAGTCCTCATCTTTTTGGTACAGCCTGTAACACCCCTAGGTCGCCAAGTTTTAGTGAAAATTTAGTTATCCCTGTGTTGGTGTGGGTTTCCTCCGGGTGATCCGGTTTCCCCCAAGTCCAAAGACATGCTCTAAAGGTGAATTGGGTAAGCTAAATTGTCCGTAGCATATGTTTGTGAATGCAAGAGTGTATTGGTGTTTCCCAGTGATTGGCTGCAGCTGGAAAGACAACTGCTGCTTAAAATATATGCTGGATAAGTTGGCGGTTTGTTAAGCTGTGGCGACCCCCAAGGTTATTGTAGTTAATGAAAACAAGTGAAAAAACAAAAACTAGAATTTAAAATAATTTTCGCTAGCTGAAATTAAAAAATAAAAGATTTTTTTTAAAAACTAGAACTAACTGAAATGTATTGTGTACAACTAATTGAACCTAACTAAAATGATAGCAAAAACGCCCTTGGTTTCGTAAATGGTTGGTAAGGCATACCTGCCAACACTCTTGTTTTTCCCAGGAGTTTCCCTTATTTTAGACCCATCTCCTGCCGCCCTCCCGTTTTGTTATTTCTCCTGGAAAACTCCTGTAATTTTACAGCTTTTTTACAGTCCTCAGCTTTTTGGTACAACCTGTAACACCCCCGGGTTGCCAAGTTTTGTATAATATTCAATCGCAGTTGCCGCCGGAAACTCACTCCATAGTACAGTTACTGAAACCATAGTACAGTTACTCGCATCCGGTTCTCAACAGTGTTAAACAGACACCTCACCCCCAAATGGGATCTCCCGGATTTTCAGAGACAAATGTTGCCAATTATGATATAAGGTGTTATTTTAAGTACCTTAATATAACACTTTGAATCATGTTTAGTAAAAATTTTGCTTTTACATCACATGAATAAAAAGTATAATAAAACCTGAAAGCGTTATTTAAATTAGTAATGTGTTTTTCACAACATTGCTGGTTTTTCACTGCATTTTTGCAAAGTTAATGTAGCCTTGGTGAGCATAAGCAACTCCAAACTTCTAAATGGTGCTGTACAAATATATATATTTTTTCCTTAGGGCATTTTACCCACAACTCTTTTTTTTAATAACACAATGCATTCAGTAGTTCTGTTTACTGTCTTGTGTTTTAAAGGGCTAGACGCCAAGGTTTATTTCAAATGAGAATGATTGATTTGCCTGACTTTCTCCACAAAAGTTTGCTATATTATTAGTTTGGTGCTGGACCTATGGGGTCTTGAATAAATAATGCTTGATGCTTCCAAGAAAACTCAGAGTTCTTTTAAATAAGTGAAGCTAGAGGGATCAGTGTTTGCCAACTTTATTTGCCTAAGGCAACTCGATAGCTCTATCAGTAAATCTCAAGTACCCGATCGCTAACACCATTGCAAAAATTTTTTCTTTTACTGGTTCTATTAGAAATAACTCAGCATATTTATTAAAGTTGCTGTCCATAGGTTTTGCATCTTTGTCACCATTTCTCCATCTGGCAATCTTTATGTACTGTAGGTAGTGCATCAGATTTGGGTCCTCTAATTTAGTATTTTAAAGAGTATGTGTGGCTGTCAATCACTACAATACTATGGATACTGTACTTCACAATCACAGATTCTACATCTTCATCTGAAGGATTAATAGACATGTTTTTCATTTTTGTTCTGACTAACTGAGAAAACAAAACAAAACAAAAACGAGATCATATTGCACATTCATTCATTCATTCATTCGTTCATTCATTCATTCATTCATTCATTTTTCTCCGGATTAGTCTCTATTTGTTGGCGTATTAAACCGCCAACTATTCCAACATAAGTTTTTCACAGCAGATGCCCTTCCAGCTGCAAGCCAGTACTGGGAAACACTCATACACACTCATTTACACACACTATGGCCAACTTGGTTTATTCAATTCACTTAGTGCACGTCTTTGGACTGTGGGGGAACCGAACATGGAGAGAACATGCAAACTCAACACAGATACTGGCCCAGCTGGAACTCAAACTAATGACCTTTCTGCTGTGAGGCGACAGTGCTAACCACTGAGCCATCATGCCGCCCTCATATTGCACAACTAATGGTTATTAAATTATACAAATAATTATTTAAAAAATTATTTTAATTTATTTATGACATAATGTTTGTAAAGACGAATGACTGCAAGCTTGCGTTTCCTGTAAAAACCCACCAGTACCACTGAAATTAAAACATGGTTATAGTTTGAATTTGATTGAGGTAAGGAGCACTTGTTATATACTTGTTCAGAAATTGATTTTGGATCATTTTTAACCAAATAAAAATAAATAATGGACTGCAGCTTATAAATTGCAGCTTTAAATAAGAAAAAAAGTGAGGAAATGGATTCTACAAATAGCTTCTTTTTTAATGAGACACCTGGCCTAATTTGCCTTTCAAATTTGCCTAATTTGCCTTTTTTTAATTAAGTTGAACAAGCCAAAAGCAAACATGTTTCCAGGTAGTCCTACTTGAAAATCTATGAAACCACTTTCACCTTTCTTACATTCTGACCCTTACAGAAAAGCCACATGAGCTTCAGATATTAAAATCACATTTGAGACGCAAATAAAACTCTTGTGAACACACCACCATGTAGTGCTTCTTGCATAAAAAAAGTATAGTTCAAGTTTGTCTGTTTAAGTTTTATATAAGTAATGTTAAAGTTTTTTAAAGTATGCTTCAAATATTAACAGCTTTGTGTTAGTAGTATAGTTGTAAGTATACTACTTAAATACCTCTTGGAACTAAATTGGCCCACTTTAAAAGCATGTCAATGAACAATTATAGGCCAAATATACTAAAACCTTTATTTCAGTATAAATCAAGTATACTTAAGTACAATATTCAGTATATGTAAGTGGCTAAAGTACATTTTGGATAAGTAGATAAAAAATGAAACTAAATGTTTTTTTAGTTTAAAAGAAGTATACTAATAAAGTACACTTGAATAAACTTTTTTGATATGGAAGTACTGTACAATTTAGATAATAAAATCAGAATTAAAAGATCTGAAAGTATGCAAAGTATCTTGATTTTCGTTAGTTTAAAAAAAAAAGTATACTAATAGTACACTTCAAGAGTTCTTGAAAAAAAACATCTCATGTGATGTAAAAGCTGATGATTGATTATAAAGCGTGATCTTTTTTTTACACGTGAAGCTTATGTTATTCTCAGGACGTCATCAGTCCCCATGTGTGTTTCAGAGATGAAGAGGAGGTCATTGCCCAGTACAGTCCCAATGTGGTAAGTTATGCACTGGGGAGCACAAACAGACAGAGAGGTCCAGGCACCCGGTGTGAAAGGAAATCACCTTCCAGACCCCCATCAAGCCTGAGTGAGACTGGAAGCAGGTAAAAGTTGTGGAAAGCTTTATTATGTGACTGTATCCACATGAAGTAAGCTGGTCATATTGATTGGGTTAATAAGTGCTGAATGATGCTCCTGTCTCAGGTCAGTCTCCAGCCTCTCATCTCACTCCAGCTGTGAGGAAGAAATCAAGGCCTTAAGACACAAGTTAAACATCATCCATATAGATGAGGTAGTGGCCCATCTCAGGTGAGCTCTTTTTTATTAGTCAGTGAACTTTGCACACTTGAAGGGAAATTTGGGGAAACACTTTGGGGAACACACAAATCATTTGACAAAGCTCTCTTTGGTAACACTATTCAATAATGGTCCATTTGTTCATGTTAGATCATTTATTTACTAGCATTACCTAAGTATGAGTAATCTTGTAAACATGTATTATTAATAATGTAGTTATTTAACAGTGAGTTAACATGAACTAACCTTTAACTTAAATAACAATAACAAAGATGAATACATACCATAATGTTAGAACATACATTAAGTGGTTAATTCAAGACAATAATTTAGCTATTTATGAACATGTTATCATGGATGTTGCTTCCTCATATTTTAATATGAAAAACTGGTTATTTGTTTTTTAACTGTGATTTTAAAAAGCTTTAGTTACACTCAGATGTTATCAAGGGGAATATATTTTACATGCTTATATTTTCTCATCACCATTTTTTACCAAATGATATCCTAAAAAGCAAACAACAATCGAAATAAATTACATTTTGAAATAAATTATAAAGGCTACCATATAAAATATTGGGGTAAATAAAATATTTTTGAAAGAAATCTTTATGCTCACCAAGTCTGCACTTATGTGATTAAAAATGAATTATAAACTGTAATATTGTGAAATAATATTATAGTTTAAATGAACCCTTATCGATGTGAATATTTGATTTATTTGCCTTGGCAAAATTGAATTTTCAGCAGCTTGATGATAAAGCCTTTATTTGTCACATACACTTGGAAAAGGGAAGCGAAAAAAGCCCCTCTCAGACTATCCTTGAAGTAGGGCAGTGTAAAACCAGGGGGAAAAAAGCCCCAGCAACAAGCACATAAACACATAGACATAGACAACAGTGCAACAGGGGATGGGAACCTGAGATGTAGAGATGGTTCGATATAGGTAACAGCCATCTGGATCTGCCGCTATAGAGCGCTGGTCACAGACCCGCCTACCCAGTGCCAGACAGACCTTGCAGACAGTTTTTGCTATTTCTGCACAGAATTTTGTAAAAAAAAATTAAAAAAAATCTGCGGATTTATGTGAAATGATTTTGGGAGTATCATAACTAACAACTTTGTGTATGAAATAAAAAAATATATACCTTTTTAAATTTTTTTGAATGTTTACAATGGAAATCTAATTGGGTCCACTTATTTGGTAAACAAAGCAAGTCTCTTATATTATATACATCTACTAAAAGACAGAAAATATTACTTAAAAAAACTGTTTTGTAAATAAATCATATGAACACTTTCATTTTAGTCAATAATATTACTGAAATTACTTTAAAGACTGAGTAAATATAATTTACACACATTTACTCAAGTAAATAAATAGACTTAATGATGAGCTAAAAATCTAGGTCTGTGCTCGCAAATTTCGTGTGGGCCTAGTGATACAGTAAACATACGAAGGCTTAAATTACAGTCTTCAGGAATTATTCTAATTTGATTAGTACAACATTTAAAAACCGCTTTTATTCAAAATAGAATTGTTTTGTATTGCTAAATTTTAGGAATTTAATGCATGCTTACAAAATTTTATTATTGATTATGCTCAAACTTTTGTTAACAGAATAAAAGATTCACCCAAAAAGTAAACAATAATCTAAAAAGAATGTTTCTAAAATACATTCAAAATATTAGGATCAATAAAACATTTTTGAAAGAAATATTTAAGCTCAACAAGGCTTCGTTTGTTTTCTTAAAAATTGTATCATGTAAACTGTAATATTGTGAACTTTTCTATATGCATATGTTTTGCAATTTACAGATTTTTTAAGAGTCTTCATTCCAATCTTCATAAATCATTTGATTCAAAGTTTATATATACCATTTATTTGAAGTATAAATATTTTTTATCATTATAAATGTCTATTAATCATTAATGAATAATGAATAATGTAAATTAAAATTTTAAAACATTAATCGGCTGTGTATATTTGACACATATCAACCAGTCTGAACAGCTACAGATGTTAGCACTTCAATATGTTCCCTCTGCCACCGTGCTCGCCGCCACCACAGCGGCAGTAAATGCGCCTACAGCTTTTGACCACTGGGTGGTGCTTTAACCATATACTTCATCAGATAAAATACCAACAAGCAATTTTCAGCCTTTACCTTTTTACAATTAGTGTATTCACTGTACCCTTCGTAGTACTCTTTTCAAGTGCTCAGTTCCAAATAGAAGTTATCCAAAGTACACATAAAAGTTATTATAACAGAGTATTGCTTTAAGCATATTATGAAAATAGGAACAGCACAGTGAAATGTCAGATCTAATTCTGTACATATAGCGAACGCAATTACTTTTTTATCATGCAGATAATATTGGAATCATTTGTTTACACCTGAGGCAATGTATATAGAGTAATGACTTTTAGCCAGCAAGACTGTCCATTTGCAGTTTGATCCTGTTGCGTAGGGAAGTTAATATTGTAGAAAACACTTTCCTCAGGGTACAAATCTCCTCTTGTTGCTCCACATGTAGATGCAGACCACAAATGCGCAAGCTTGTGGAGACATGCTGCTGATAAGCAGGGGTGTAAAAAGTGAAAGTACAGATACTGAGTGGAAACTTGACTCAATTAAAAGTTAATATGGATGAAAATACACTTAAGTAGAAATGTAATTAAGTATAAAAAGGTAAAAGTATAGCAAAACTAAAACGAGAGACGAGATTCTTCTACATATTGAATCATTGTCTAATGCAAAGTAAAGTCAATATCATGAAGTAATTTTTCAGATAGAACTTCAAAGGTTTGGTTAAAGGGAGAAAACAAAATAAATACAATGGAAAAGGTCAATACCATCTTTCAGGTAACCATTAAAACCATTAAAAAGCAAGTGTGAAACTTTTTCCATATTTAATGTTCATAAGATGGAAGAAAATAAAACTGGACTTTTTATAAAATTTGTGAGGAATAAAAAGTACAGTTTCTGCTTCACAAAGGTTCTCAAGTAAAAAAAAATAGTATGTTTTAATTGTAACTGAGTACAAATTCCCACAGAATCACTCAAGGATTTTTCACCCCAGGTTGTAAGAACAGTGTTGAACTGAATCACTTTCTCCTCTTTCCACAACTGCTTTCATCTAGGATTAGATTACTTACTTTTAGGATTTTAGGAAGTCTTTAACAGTCAGATGTTTAAACACTTGACTGAACTGGTTTCTCTGTATTTAAAGAGCTTTTCACCTGAACTCCGATCAATAACATACTGTGATCCCTAATTAAGGACTGAGGAGAACTGGTTCCCAGACTAAGCCTGGTTTCTCCTAAGGATTTTAAGAAAGTTTTTTTGTCACCAAATTGTGGTTTCTTGCTGCCCTTTTCTTGCTTAGTTGAGGCTAAAAGTGCTTAAATCTGTTTTAATGTTTTAGCTGTCCTATAGTTTTACAGCAAAGAAACTAATAATTTTATTTGCATATTTTTCAGGCATACACAAATGCACTCAAACATGGTATAATTAAGTATTTACACAACCATCTCTAGGGTTTACACAGAATAGTCTGAAAAAGAGAAAATATCCACTAAGCGGCAGTTCTGTGGGCGCAAATGCCTTGTTGATGCCAGAGGTCAGAGGAGAATGGCCAGACTGGTTTGAGCTGAGGCAAAAAACAGTAACTCAAATAACCACTCGTTACAACCGAGGTATCCAGAAGAGTATCTCTATACTCAAAACACTTCGAACCTTGAGGCCTACAGCAACAGAAGACTACACCAGATGCCACTCCTGTCAGCTAAGAATAGGAAACTGAGGCTAAAATTCGCACAGGCTCACCAAAATTGGACCATAGAAGATTGGAAAAACATTGCCTGGTCTGACGAGTCTTAATTTCTGCTGAGTCGTTCGGATGGTAGGGACAGAATTTGCCATCAACTATAAAGCATGGATTTATCCTGGCTTGTATTATTGCTTCAGGCTGCTGGTGGTGCTGTAATGGCATGGAGGATGTTTTCTTGGCACACTTTGAGCCCATTAGTACCAATTGGGCATTGTGTCAACCCCACAGCTTTCATATATATATATATATATATATATATATATATATATATATATATATATATATATATATATATATATATATATATGAAGAGTTCAGATGCAAAAGCCGCTAAACGCCTCTTCCGCCAAAAATGAGCTAATGGCCTTGAATAAATGCTTTGGGCACCCAGTACATGTTCAACAAATATATTTGCTTAAAATCGTCCAAATTTCAGTGTCAATCCATTCATAAATAACAGTTTGTATGCAAAAGCCTCTAAAGCCTCTTGCCTTTGACAGCAAAAGCCACTATGTCCCGAGAACCAATCAGAAGCCGCGAATCGAGTCATATGTTTTCCATGTAACAGCGCGCTGATACGCCGGCTTCTATGAGGTTTTATTCTGTTTTTGATTAGATTTTAAAAGATGGAGTTTGATGAACTGGATGAGCCTGTCCGACTCAGTGAATGGGAATTGAAAATGTCCCATACCTCAAAACTCAGTGCATTATAATAAAAGGAATACACACTGTACAGTCGGAAGTGTAACATGGATTCATAACAATTTTTTCGCTCAGTGACGAATGAGTGTGGAATAAAAATTACTTTACATTAAACGGAAACTCCATTTCACGAAAGACGAAGTTAAGATGCCGTTCTTTGATTCCACGTGGATGCTATGAGGATAAACAAGGGATGAAAAAGAGACCAAGACCTTGAGGATGGTGAGAATGAATGAATGACAGATTCTAAAAGTGTCTGAGAGACATCCCTTTTTACCCATTAGGCCTACCTTGTGTTTTGTTTGCTAATGTAAGCTATTTTTTAAATATAAATATAATGTATGAAACTATACATTATTTAATACTTCATATTACCTATATGTCTGATAAGCTTTTTATATTAATGGACAATACACAGATATTGATGTTTCACAACGTTTTTACACAATATTTGAATGTAACAAGCTTGGTTTACAATGTTTGCAATGTTTACATTGCTGTACTAACATTAAATCTAAATCCCAAATACCAGAAATGACAACAGATAGTTAAGATTTAATTAATGCCAGTTTTAATGTTATTGATTAATGCACTTACTTGACAGATTTCATTCATTCATTTTCCTTCTGCTTAGTCCCTGGTTTATCAGGGGTTAACACAGCGGAATGAACCACTTACTTGACAGATTTATGTATTTTTAATTTTAGGTGGTTTGTATAGTGTTTTTTTATGTTTGGTAAAATATATTCTAATGGCATCTTAAGTGATTTTTTAACAATGTCTTGTCCCAATAGGTGGATTTAGAGGTTTTTGCAAAAAAAACACAAGTGGATTTAGCTGGTTTTGATGTAAAAGAAAATCGACCTTGTTAAAAACCAAAAAACAAACAAACTACCTAATACTACCTAATAACCTTTTCATTATCTATAAAATGAAACTTCTGAACCTAATTATAGGAGCCTGATAGAAAATGCTCATTTACATATACACTATATGTATAGTGTATGCACATAAAATATAGCAAATTGTGGAACTCTCCTTTAGCCCTTCTCTTTCAGTCCAGCCATCCAGAACTCTTGTCTTCAATCTTTCGTCTCCCTCGCTGGGGCCCCTTTACCTCTCTCTCTCACACACACATGCACACACGCTTCTCCACCTCTCCTCCTCTGGATCCTCCGCCAGCAAGAGGAATGCAAACAGTCAGACTCGTGCTCAGTGGGACAGAGTGCAGCTCGATCTATCGCTCTTTCAGAACAAAAGAGCTCATTGTGAGCAAATGAATCCCAGACACAGACATATGTAAGATTCCTTTGCCTTAAAAGAAAAGCAGAGAGTTTTTAAGTGACTACAGTAGTTATGTAACCGAGGAGAAGTAGGTCAGTTTAACTTCCCCGCTGATCTGACAAAGAGTTCAAGTCCAGAGTCTAGTTTAGATAAAAAAAAAATCTTCTATACGTGTTTAAAATGTGTGTTTGGTATGAAGTACTATACGTCAATAAGGCTCTTAATTCTAGGAAATTGGAAAACAACTTTGAAAATGGGCTGTTACAATGTGTTGCCACACAGCTTTTTTGTTAGTTTGATCACACTCTTAAAAATAGAGGTCCTATATTGGTCTAGATCAGGGGTCACCAACCCTGTTCCTGGAGACCTATGTTCCTGCAGAATTCAGCTCCAACCCTGATCAAACACCTGAAGCAGCCCTTGATAATTAGAGACAGGCGTGTTTGGTCAGGGTTGCAACTGAAATCTGCAGGAAGGTTGCTCAGGGTTAGAGACCCCTGGTCTACATTGACTACATGTACATGGACATTAGTAATCAAATTATTTGCCTTCATCTGAATAAGACAATAATATGATTAAGGTGTTCATATGAGTTGCTTTTTGAATTTTTTTTTTCACAGTCCCGGTTTACATGTTATAGCACATAATTTGATTACTGTCATTGCGTCGTCACGTAATTCACATATCCTCTGTAGTTTCATGTAATTTCGAGTGTTTGATTCTTAATTTGTCGACTTTAACTGCAGTTTGGCACTTACACTTTCATTCAGGAACATTGTATGCATGCCCCCCTGACAAACTGAGGTATTGGATACGAGTATGAACTACTTGAAGAGTGTTGTTTTAATGGAATATGATACCGCACACCGTATGGGAAAAAAATTCTATATTTTACGAGTCTGGTGTCTACTATTATAGGCTATCCTGTCACAAAATGCGGCGAAAATCCTACACAAGGTAATAGTTTGATTGCGGTGTTTACATGTCTGTACTGCACTTCAATCATGCTAAAATTGGCATACTCCACGTCTTAATTTGATTTCTGTTTAGTTCGATTATGACCTTAATCTGATTAAATTTATAAAAGATCGCTGTTTACATGGTGGACTCTTAATCAAAGTATTGTCTTAATCGTATTAAAATTAGGTTATTGGTGTCCATGTAAATGTACTTATTGTTTAGTTTTTTGAAAGTTTAATATAGATTTTTTAAATATTTCACATAAAAAAAGATTCTTTAAATAAATTTTCTCTGAAAACGTTGTTTTATGACATACCTGTCAATCTCTGCCTAATCTTGCTAGAAATAGTATTTTTTTAAAGTGTTTTAACTACAGTGTTGAGAAACGTGGCTAATTTGTATAAATTCATATGATTTCGTTTGGATGAAAAAACTTGAAATGCAGGTGCAGCCCTAAACCCAACCATTATTAAAGAATGAGGAAAATCTTGCAAAAATCTGCAAATGAAATTGTCATTTTCTCACGAATTAGCCACTAAATTAAAAAGTTACAATTTCCCATAAGAAAGTTTTGAGAAAACCCCATTTTAGTTCCACCTGGCCCCTTTTTAAAATACTTTCTGAGAGACTTGCACTTTGTGACTGTTGATTTAAACTTATGCATATGCAGGCTTTCTAAAAGAGGACTTTGTTTGATTGACAGGTCAGTCCTGACTGAAGAATCTGAAGCATTGAGAAAAGATGTGCAGGCCTTGCAGGTAAGGGCTTATTTTGATGTTAATTACTGTTTTTGATTGCAACATCGATTTCAGGATTACTTTAATAACATGCTATGATTCTGGATCTGAAGAGTGGAGGAATGTACAAAACAACGCCTCTGAGCGCTTCTTTTTTTATATGTGAAGCAGTTTTTTTGTGGTTTGTACAGACATTTAAGTCAGATCAGGTTTCAAATTCATTTTTTATGTGGGTAAATAAGCATTGCAAAACGTAAAAACATGTTATGTTTTCATAATGGGGGTCAGTTCATTATTATGGTACAGTATATTATGCCCCATTTCCACTTACGGGTTGATACGCGTTACCTTTATGAGGCTTGCATTTCCACTGCCAAAAGGGTACCAATGGTGGGTGTAGTGTACAACAGAAAGTTTCAGTCGACGTCATTCTTGCTCGAGGAATTGTCAAAGTAAAGCTGTAGGGGTCGTTCACATATCATATGAGAAGCACTTCTCACAAAATAGAGGCTTTATACACATAAATACTTGTGTATAAATGTTCATTACTAACTTTTCTATGAACATGAGTTGATTATAACTGCTGATCAATGATAAAAATAGCCTACTGTAACGTCTGAAATTATAAATTACAATTGACGTTGTAAATGCAGCATAAATGAACACAGAAACCCTTACAGTCTCCAATATGTTACCACTTACAGAAAAACTACACACAACATACATTTAGTCCTTATTTGGGTTTAAAAACTGCACACAACATATAGCCCACAGTCAGTGCAAACCTCTCATCTGTGTCTTTAATCTTCACCAGCACATGTAACCTCTTGTTAGAAAGTAATTCTGTCATTCCGAGTTCATAATAGTCCAAAAGGTGATGATAAAAGTTAAACATGGCAGTTTGTTCATCTTTTAGGCTGCTGAAAGAATCATTTGCTCCTTTGTTTTTTCAGGCTTCTCCTTTGATTTTTCGCACTTCACTCTCGCATTTGTTTCAGTTCTGAAAGGATTGGATGTCAGAAGCACTTCAATAATCACACGCACGTTATTATCATCAGCTCAA
This sequence comes from Danio aesculapii, assembly GCF_903798145.1. Classification (NCBI taxonomy): domain Eukaryota; kingdom Metazoa; phylum Chordata; class Actinopteri; order Cypriniformes; family Danionidae; genus Danio; species Danio aesculapii. The sequence continues at coordinate 33,041,599 of NC_079436.1, read as the reverse complement.
GAAGTTCCTTATTTCAAATATAGATGCATGATCGCGAGATCCCTGGAGAAAGTGAAACCGCTTGCACTTTTAGACGGCCTCGTTAAACAAAAACAGGACACGGCAGATTTTGTTCTTCTGTGGCTGTTCATCAAGACAACGACAAGGTTTGTTTGAGCTCAGGTCGACCATGGCTCATTATTATATGTATATATTATTATGATGTAATGTCTCTGCTGTGTTTTTAAAAATGGCGGTTTCTTTGTTTTCAATCTCCTGGCTTGTTGCAGGAGCGAGTGACTTATCTCTGTAAACCAATAGCATTCAGTTGCGCGTACAGCTCTGCCTTTTGGTACCCTTTTGGCATGCTGGATACCATTTGCAAAGGGAACTCAAAAGGTGGTACGGTACAGTTCGCTTTTAGGTACCTTTTGACAGTGGAAAGGCCATAAAAGCGTACCAAACCGAACTGTACCATACCACACAGTGAATACGGGCCATTAGTGTTTTAACTTTGGAGCTGCTTTTTGAGCTGCCTGGGGCTCCCTCCCGTTGCAAGGCGAGACGGGAGTTTGAGCTCAGGTAGAACTCGAGAACTCCCCTGCTGTAGTTGCTAATGATTGAGTGATTGCTCTTGAGAGATAACTACTTACGAGGTGCATGTCTATGGTGTCGATTTGGATTGGAGTCTATTAACTTAAGTTGCTTAACTTAAGTTAAGTTTTTGGACGATGGGAGGAAACCGGGGAACCTGGGGGAAACCCACGTGAGGACGGGGAGATCGGGTAAACTCTGCACAGAAACGACGGCTGACTTGGTAAGGACTTGATGCAGAGACGTTCTTGCTGTGAGTCAACAGTGCTAACCACTGGGCCACCGTGCCACCCATCTAGGAAAGGAGGAGAAGTAGGGGTGGAAGGGGGGATTCTTCAAAACAAAGATGACTGTGATATGGAACCTGGGTGTTTTTAGTGGCTTAATCGTCTGATTGGTGAATCATAGATTGGATAATGCGGGGCCAGCCGCAAGCAATCATAAGCATGTGATCCCCTCGAAATTAATTTATAAATAAACTTTTCTTATTTCTTTAGATATTTTGTTTTATTTCAACTTAATTTCACTAATGTTTAATAGTTGATAATAGTTTAAATTTTAGGTAATAATAGCAACATCTAGGATGCTTCTAATATGTTGCTAAGGTGCTTAGGGTGTTTTCTATGTGGTTGGTAGAGTGACTGGACTCTAGATTGGACTGAAATCTGTCATTCAATGTTTTATTCTCTCTCCTTTCATCATATCCAGGTCAAAAAGTCTCATAATTTCTATTTTATTTATTTTTTGAGGTATCAATTATTTACCTTTATATTTTAAAATTGAGACATTTATTCAGTTCCCTCAGCCTAAGTACAGAAAATAATAATAAGTATGGTTTTATAACAATATGTGATTGTACACAGCACCACTATTTTAAAAAATTTACTCTGCATTCACTTGCTTATATAACTGCACATCAACATCAACGGTAATGTGGTGTAAAATATGCTGTTGGGAAATGTATAATCATGCATAAACAACCGTCATATGATCATATATTTTTATAATGGATCACAGAGCATTTTTATATTGTAGAGTATATGCGTAAAATCATGCTGAACTCGTTCTGTGAGCTCCAGAGATGAATGGTGCAAAATGTTTTCCACTTCTGCAGCCAAACACAGTGTCAGACTGATCTCCTCAGACATTTACTGTATCTTCCAACCAAACAAACAACAACAACAACAACAACAAAAAACACATTTTAACACACTTTTTTAAGTACACTGTCATAATAACAGATAAATATAGTTGACATTCTGCACAAGTCCATTCCTTGTGCTAAACATAATAGTTTGCATATATTAAGCATCCAGTACAGTATGTTCTGACTGGATGTGATTATGTCAGTGTAATTACATCAGACAAATTACCTGGAAGTCACTGGAAGCTTGTCACATGCAACTGGGCTGCTTAAAACGACAGGCACATTATAGGCAGTGCCAAAGCAGGGCATAATGTTCTTGTAGACCGGTATGTGTGCTGTCATGTAGCATTACATCTGATGGTAAAGTAATTAAACAGTTCCTCTGGCATAGGTTGTTTATTCTAATTAGATTATCGGACTATTGAGAGAAGTCAGTTTAATCTGAGCAGTGTTAATCAGGATTTAAGTGTTTAATATAAACACATTGGATTTAGATGAGTGGGGCTGATATATCCATTAGGGGTCTCAGAACAAAGGCGACATGATGGTTTAAAATTATTTTAAATAATGTTAAATAATCTAAAACTGTAAAACAAAATCTGAAACACGGAAACTGACATTAGTTTTCTGATTTCAATTTGCTGTTCATTTTAGCACCACTGTAGGGTGTCTATGTTTCTGATGGTTTATAAAGATTTGGAATGAAATATATGTCAAACCAAGAAGCAACATTAAAAGAAATATAATCATATGCTATTAATCATATTAGGGCTCTGCAATTTGGCCAGCATTCAAAATCTTGATTAATTGCACATTTTGAATTATTTATTTATTTATTCATTTATTTATTTTTTGCCCTCATAGTTTACAGACAAGTTTTGTACTGTAAATATGCTCAAATGAGAGATGTTTGAATGAAGGATGCGTTATTTGACCTTAAAATGACTATCTACTATCTATTTATCTACTATTTGTAATTATTTACTGTATTGAACATCAGCGTTGAACAAATGAAATTAAAACACACATTGCCTAAAGCCAACAGTCACTTTTTTCTTATAAAAAAGTGAAAACAAATCAGCAGTGTATATTTGAGAGTGCGCAATAAGTTTTGTGCATGAACAGAGGAAATCGGCACACGAGCAAAGAGATTCACACACTCACATTACACGAATGCACTCTCAACTTGTAATACTGCGCGCACGACATTTGTCATTGAAATAACGCCATAGAGATCAGATCTAGCTGTGAAGTGCTGAACATTTTTCAGTTGGAGGGATGGGATGGGGGAGGGTGTCACGTGACAATTGAATTCAATTCTGAATGTTGATTTTGATTACTTTTCGATTAATCGCCCAGCCCTAAATCATATGTTTTCCAGTTTAAATGTACAACTAGCATACTAGTACACCCTAAGCAATTCCAGCCATGGGGCCCAACGTGCTGAATATAAATATAATGTATATAAACATTATGCAGTGCAAACTTATAACATGTATGAGTACACCCCTCACAAATTTCTCTTTTAATATTTTCTATTGAATGCTTTACAATATTATATTATATTCAGTCAGTACTGAAGCAAAATATAGAGCTAATCTGATAAAATAGCTTTCTATTATAGTTCAAAAATCAGGTCCAAATTTATACAGTACGTTAGGGAAAATATAAAATAAAAATGAGGAAAAACTATTTTGTAAATATTTTGAGGTTTGTATTTATTTTTGCAATATTTTACATGAATTTAAATGTGTTATCTTTCTGTTTCTAAAGATTTTAGGTGACTTTGTTCAAATGCACCAAAATATATTATCTATATTCACTAGGGGTGTGACAAGATGCTTACTCCATGAGACGAGATGAGACACAAGATTGGGTTCCTGAGAACGAGAAGAGATTTTTATACTATTTTTTGGATCCTCTGTGAAATATATAAATGGAAAATAGTCTTTTATTCAACTAAAAAAAGCAAAACAAATTAGGTGCTTTTTTTAAAATAAACTGGTAATAAATGTTATTTTACTTCTGTTTTAATTAATTATGCCATAAAGGACATGCAAACGCTGAAAAATATTTTACTATAAAGTCTACTGACTGGTCAAACTCTGAGCAACATTTAAACTAGTTTTGTCACACCTGCCCAAGCAAACAAGTCCCTTTAAGGCAAGTCATTTCACTCTGCATTTCATCGGGCAGTATGCTCAGGCATTCTGTTTGAATGGGGAAACATCAAATTCTCCAAAACTGTTTGCCAAGCTTACGATTACATTACATATTTAAAACCAGCAATAAAATTAAACAACACCTGCAGTGTTTCCTCTAGGATTTTTTCCAGCTGTGACGGCAGACTGTTGCGCCTTTTACATAGATCTACCAACTACCTATGGTGTTGTTTTATTTACAAATGTCGTAAGCGCAGTATTACAAGTCGAGATCGCATTCATGTAATACGAGCATGTGACTCTCTGTGCTCGAGCGCCGATTTCCTCTGTTCGTGCACAAAACTTCTTGTGCGCCCTCAAATATACGCTGCTCAAGTGCAGATTTTCTTGTGCACTCTCAAATAAACGCTGCTGAAGAGCAATTTAGTGTGTTTATGTAACAAGTATGTCTCCAACATTTATTAGATTTGCTAGGAATATTTGTGAATGTCTCCAACAGACCTACAGAGCGGCATTAATGCTTCCTGAAGTAAAGTGAAACAGTTATAAACTCCAGCAAGATAAAGTCATTATATGCAGAGCCATAGACCTTTATCTATAAATAAAGTACATTTATAAAAACTTTGTTAATCGTATCTGAAAGCTACATCATGTTTGCTGGCCTCACATATCACGCACCTGTCAGTCAGTCAGTCAGTCAGCATGTCACCATAAAGTGTTAAAACAAATAACGCACAGCACTACTATGGTTGCAGAAAAGTTTGCGCTGTTATAATTCACTTACCTTTTAATATGTTTTGGTGCGATTATAACCTGCGATTTAAAAAAACAAAGACTTAATGTTTTGGATAAGAAGCTTTATTGTAGCCGTGGTGGGATGAATTTTGGTGTGGCGCCCCGCCATGGAAGAATGAATGTAGCGAAGACCATGAACTTTCTAATTAGTTTAATTTCTGAATGTCTGAATCAAACTAAATCGGCATATTTTCAGGTTGCCCAGGCTAATGCATATGTGCACTCGAAAAGAAAGAGATCATGACACCAACCTCGTTTATGGCCGTTCCACACATTATCATCCTCTGGATATTGATCGTCTGATCGCGCTGAACTTCTAAAGTAATCCACAACTTGGTCTTGATGGTGAATCTCCTCTAGAAATGACAGTGACTCTTTGTTTACAAGTTTGTGAGTAGTTGCTGTCATCTGACGTGCGTTTGACAGGACGGACTGTATCTCTTGTTTGTTTCATACAGATTATAAAACCAAAAAACTTTTGTTATCAAGTGCACTTAGTTCATTTAAAAGAACAGATTTCAAGCTTAATTTGAATATATTTCTTTTGTCTGTGAAGCAAGTATTCGCTGAGATTTAAGTGTTTTTGTTGACCACCAAACTGCACATGTCTGGTCCGAGCTTTTCCCCTGGAGAAACATCAGTTTATAGCGATGAATGATTGGCTTCTGTACTAGTAGGCGGGGCTTTATTTGCCATATTGACCGTTACACTTTTCCTCATTCAAAACTATACGAGTGGCATGTCTTGTGTATTCTAGGGTCTTTGGCAACATTGTGGCCTGTCAGGTTGCCAGGTGTGAGCAAAGCACTCGATTTTTGGTTTAAATCCAATCCTGCCTCTTCAGAGCTATTTTAGAGCTGTTCATTTTTTGTAATATTCACCCTCACGATCTGTCATAACATCACAACTCATGAGACAATTTTTGACCTCAACGAGAAATCTCGACGCGATTTTGTCACAGGAGATTTCGTAGTTCGAGGTGTCGTCACACCCCTAATATTCACTGAGAAATTAATACAAATATTATTTTTCAAAATGCGGTGTACTCATTTATGCTGAGCACTGTATATAAAAGTTTAAAAATAACCAGCTCTATCTTTTCAATATAAGTAGCACCATAGAAACAAATATGTTCACTCACAGACTGATTTTTCTGAATACTGTCTTGCACAATGAATGAGAAAGGTTGCGATGGCAGACTTGAGTTTGGTAAGTGTGAAGAGAGTGTGTCAGAGGTGTCCCGCCTCTCTCTGCTCTTAGACTTCACTGACCGACCTCATAACTGTGGCTTTGGGATGTGTTTTCCAGCTGTCTTCTGGCATTACAGCCGCTGCCCACAGACCGCAGCCTCCCGTACACTGGCAGTGAGGGCGCTGGCTTTGTTTTTATTTGAGTGTATAATGCATGCGCTGGCCAGTGAGAGGGACTCATGATTTAACAATGACTCAGAGCAAATAAGCCAAGGCAGCAGGCAGATTGCTGTAATAATAGCACTCTGCTGTCATATAACATGTGGACTAATGGAGATCCATGGATTTGCAGTGAAAGCGTGTGGTTTGGAGTCCAGTTTTATGAGCTGAAGTCTCGGTGGAGCAGTGCTGTATAATCATTTAGGTCAGCACGAGCGTCAGAAACACTGCTTTAAAAACACTAAGCCATACTATTAGATTGCTTTCATACATTGCACATACCTTGGGTAACTTTAAAACAATGGTCCAGTTAATGCTAGTTAATGTATTTACTAACTCAAACAGACTTTTTTTTATTTTATTTATTTCAAACAGAATATCATACACTTAAAGAGCCCATATTATACTTGAAATAGGGTCATATTTAGGTTGTAAGGGTCAGTCTAATATGCATGCAAGGTCAAACAACACTTTCATGGTCTTATAATCTGCATTTATTTTTACCTAATAATCCCAGCGACTCCCATATGAATCGTTCAGCGATTCATTTGTTCCCAAACCCCTCCTCAGCGCGAAGCTAATCTGCGCTGATTGGACCGATGACAGCCTGCTGCGATTGGTCGACACGGACAAGGCTTCAGTGCGAGACAGAGTGAAATGCCCAGCAGCTAATCAACAATATAAAAGTAGTCACAGTGCATACACGCTTTATAGTGGATTTTGGCTGCCAGTGGGTGAATGTAAATACAGACGATGGACTAGAAAATACAGACGACTAACTATTTTATTGAGCAAAAAGTCCAAGAACTGGCGAGGAGATCTCCTAGCCCATCAAAGTCTTCTTGTTCTTTTCACATACACACGCACACGCACACACACACACACACACAGGGCCGGCGCGTCCATAGAGGAGCGGCTGAATAGAGAGGGCGCGGTGCTCAGTTATATCCGCGAATACCTCCCTGGGTGCAATTTAGACACCTCACCTCGAACCTGAGCTGAAATATTTTGAAACTTAATCGTTGCATGCGTGTAGCAACAGCTGACGATCCGTAATCAAAGCGGCACGCATCGCGTTTTCAACGTGGCTTTACACGCGATATGAGAATATAAAGAGTTAACCTGATACAGTACACGCGGTTACAAGTAACAAAACACAACTAAATACATAATTTGCAAGAAACTGATCCATGATCCTGATCCTTTCTTTAACAAACTGATGAAGTCTTCTTTGAAAGCAGATAGTTTTCAGAAGCACTCGATCTGCTCAAGGCTGTGCTATATTGCTGATGTTTCATCTTTACATAATATATGGGCTCTTTAAAACAATTCTTCAAACAAAATACATTTCATCATAATAATTTACTTATCCATATACATTTAAAGGGCACCTATGATGAAAATCATCTTTTGTAAGCAGTTTGGACAGAACTGTGAGTATGTACAGTGTGTCCACAGTCATATTGGGGTGATATAAAGTCTCTTTTTTTAAATTTCTGACCTCAAAACCGGATCCAAATCCCTCCTATTTTGAGGCCACCCATAATGTGACATAGAAGTGCCGTTTCCCCCGTCCACCAAATTGATTAACAGCTGCGTACTAACATGTCTTGTAGTAACGCGTATAATCATATCAACAAGACAGGATGTGTGCAAAGCAACTGGGATTAAAAGATCTGTTCAGCTCTCTGTGATCATCAGTCATCATCAAATGTGATCAAGAGTAAGTTTCACAAGTTTAAAACGTTTTTAACACATGTATGTTTGTAATTAATTACATCGATTTTACCGTCTTTGTCACCACAGCTGCATGTCAGTACAATTATAAAACACGCTTCTATCCCGGTTTGTGGACGTTAAATCAGGTTTATTTTGTACATTAACATAACGGATATCCATACAGCAGTGAATATTAACGTCTATCCTGTCACATTTGTCGTGCAAAAACAGTAAAATGTTAAACGCGCACGCTGTGTGTGTGCATGAATATTTGTAAAGGCATTGTGTGTGACCTATCATTGCAGAAAGTCTTGAATTAACTCCACAACAAATACATCAAATAATCGTCACGTTTCTCTCAAACATTACGTGATCACTTCAACTTATTTCTTATTTTACTTATTTCTTATCTTTTTTTTTTTTGTTTTTTTACATCTTTTACATATTATAAATTCAATTCACCATTTGTATATTTCCTTATTATTTCACAGACATATACATTTTACGGTAAACAGACAATGCACTTTACAGGTATATGTACTCACATTACATTGCGGAAGGACTAAACTCCTTGTTGAGTCACATATTGTATCTTTAAGGGTCAAGAATGTAGTTTATATATATATATATATATATATATATATATATATATATAGTATAGCACCTGTTTGAAGATGTGTTGTTGATCATTTCTACACTTACACTCAAAAAATAACTCATGAATGAACTCATTGGATGTTTAATTAAGGGCAGGATTTCCATCCAATAAATTTGTTTAGCACCAACTAAGAAAAAGCTATTTACACAATTAAATGCAATTGAGTTGGTCCAACATGATTTTATCAAATAATAGTTAAAATACATTTGGATTTCTATTTGATTTAAACTCAAAATTCTGATAATATCATGTCTATTATGTCATGCATTTCCATAACTCTTTTATTCGAAGTCATCCTAAATAAACTAAAAGCATATTTCATGAGTTACTTAAACAGTTGATTGAGACTGATCTCAGAAGTAATTTTAGGACAGTTATTGCTCACTGGTGCAATAAACTGCATTTTTGCTCATGAAGCTGCCAACACCCAAAGCATGGGTGCTGCAAGATGGTAACCTCAAAACTTAAAGCATTACAATAAACTCTTCTAAATCTTTAAACTAAAGTAAAGATTAAACTCTCTGTAAAAAAAAGTCTTTTTTATTAACTTTAAATTCCTAAGATTACTTTTATTGTCACATTTCTCTCTCTTAATTCAATCCCACGCAAAGCATGCTGTGAACTATAAATCTCCTAACCAGTTGGACCAACACAATTTCTTCATGTTGTCCCAACACAAAACGCTTGTTAACTTAATGATTTACAAATTTAAGTGGACTGAATATAAAACAAACAAATTGGCCAAAGAAATTACAAGAATTGTGTTGTTTCAGCTGATTTTAAAAAATTAGTTTGAACAAGCAGCAGTGATCATTTTTTTGAGTGCTGTATAGTGATTACATTTATAATAAAATGTGTTTTGAGTATGTCTAAAAGAAATGCTTGGTCTCAGTCATATACTATTTGTTACAGAGCACATTATTGGGCAACATATCTAAATACAGTTTATCTGCATAGTGTTTGCTTTAACATATATGTTGTTAACTTGTTAATGTTGGTTTTGTGGTAGAGTAATACAAACGGAGTTTTGTTTTATCATTAATATCCTGTATAAATGAATCTGTGAGCAAGCTCTTGTTTTGTCATCACTAAGACATTTCTGTACTCTGCAAAATGCAATGAAGAAATTTACATATTAGTGCTATCAAATAGGGCTGCTGAGGTTTTCTTGGGAGTCCAACAGTATTCAGGTACTGAAATTTAATATTCTCAATGCAAAAAAATGCTTTTCTTATTTTGCTTTGTCTCATTTTTAGTCCAAATATCTACATTTCTAAGTGAAAATAAGATTATTTTGCTTACCCCATTGGCAGGTCATTTTGCTTGTTTTAAGTTTAAAAAAAAACTCTTAATTTTGACATTTCTTCTGAATATTTTTACTTGATGTAAGATTTTTTATATATATATATTTCGACAAAAAAGGCAAAAATTCTAATTTCAAAAAAAGATTTCTTGAAATAATCAGTCACAGGTCTTAAAACACATGCTAATGACAATCTTTCTCTCTGTTATGGTTAAACTTTATTGATGCTGAAATATATTGTGCAGGCCTAACATTAAATCCTTAACTGAGGCATTTGCTCTGCTGATAAAATGTTAACTTGAGATTTGAATCTGTGGCTGAAGTTAGTTGTTCCTCACTCAAAAGTGCTTTTAAGGCTCTGGTGGCTCATTCTTTTTATTCACATACTTGTGCTGTTAAACTGTTTGAAAAACTATATCACATGGGGAGATTTGGCTATATACCAGAACTGCTGTGCTTATCTATAGTACGACCATATATATACTGTACACATATAATTGTGTAAGTTGAAAACTGTGGCTTGATTTGTTTCATTTCATTCACAGGAAAGCCTTGAGGCTGAGCGAGCCAGTACTCAGACTGAGCCTGTGTGCCCTGAACCCACATTAGCAGGTACATGAAGTTAATCCTGACAAATGGCATTGGTTTCATGGCATTTTTTGGAGCAGCCCTTTACATCTTTCTTCATAAACATTGCATCATAATGCCCATTTTATTTGAAATCTTTTCTCCAAGTGTGATCTTTTTTGAATTGTGTATTACCACCATCTAGTGGTTTACCGCTGAATCCTTATCCACTCCGTTCCACAACTCAATAAAGAATGATCAAGGTTGCAATCCTCAGTCATTTCAGAGCAGAATGCTTTTCAATCGAAGTAATAAAGCAGAATTTCTTTCTTTTTTTTCTTGATTTTTTGTTCAGGATCATTATGAAAAGGTTTATGTTGCAGAGGTTGAACTCCCTTTAACTGATTTCTTATTTGTCTTTCAGAGCTCAAAGAAGAACGGAGACTTATTCAGAGGGATCTGAATGTTCAGGGTTCAATGAGCTGCTCCTACAAAACAAACAATCTGAGTACCAGAAACCCACAAAATCACACAAGGTCAGAATACATTTCTAGAACATAGTTGGCTCAAGATGATTTAGAAATATGTATGTTATCTTGTATCTATAATATTTGTAATAATAATAATAATAATAATAATAATATATATATATATATATATATATATATATATATATATATATATATATATATATATATATATATATATATATAATTTTTTTTTAAAGACTTATGAACTTTTCACAGCCATGTAGGTGAAAAAAAAGTATTTTTAGACACATTTGTATTCATTTATTTTTAAATATACACATATATTTAGGGATTCACACGAAACTTGCATGTTAACAATAATAATTGTGTTTTTAATTGTATTATGCAGTTGTAGTCAGAATTATTAGCCCCCCTTTAAATTGTTTTATTTATTTTTTTATATTTCTTAAATGATGTTTAACAGAGCAAGGACATTTTCACAGTATGTCTGATAATATTTTTTTCTTCTAGAGAAAGTCTTATTTGTTTTATTTCGGCTAGAATAAAAAAGCAGTTTTAAATTTTTAAAATTTATTAGCTCCTTTATGCTATAGATTTTTTCGATAGTCTACAGAACAAACCATTGTTATACAATAACTTGCCTAATTCCCCTAACCTGCCTAGTTAACCTAATTGATCCAGTTAAGCCTTTAAATGTCACTTTAAGCTGTATAGAAGTGTTTTGAACAATATCTAGTAAAATATTATTTACTGTCATCATTGCAAAGATAAAATAATTCAGTTATTAAAGATGAGTTAATAAAACTGTTATGTATAGAAATGTTGAATAAATAATCTCTCCGTTAAACAGAAATTAGGGGAAAAAATAAAAAAGGGGCCTAATAATTGAGGGGGGATAATAATTCTGACTTCAACTGTATTTATTTAAATCAATTTTTAAATGTATGAAAATGAACGGAACAGATTGTTAGTAAATAAAGGAATAACAAAAGTATTTATATTTCATCATCTATTATTATATATGATTCTAAAGTGTTAAACAAACTTTGCACTGACATGTATTTGATAAAAGGTTCTTTTTGTATGAGTAAAGTAGCAAAAAAAAAAATAATGATGTGTTTACTTTTCTAAGAACCAGTCGTGTAACGTTGGGGTTTTTGATATTCATTTTAAATCAGAGTTTCTGCAGGTTTCATCAAGTCAAATTTAAGACTTTTTAAAAACCATCATTAATGAAATTTCAGACTTTCAAATAACAAAACGCTAGGGATTTCTTGTAATGGCCAGTGTTTTTTTTTTTCCACTTTCCCCATTAAAATTACAATTCTGTTATTAACCACATATTTTAAATAATGAGTCCAAACTCCAGTTATATATATATATATATATATATATATATATATATATATATATACATATATATATATATATATATATATATATATATATATATATATATATATATATATATATATATATATATACACATATATATATATATATATATATATATATATATATATATATATATATATATATATATACACATATATATATATATATATATATATATATATATATATATATATATATATATATATATATATATATATATATATATAAATTAGCATACCTTTTCTTTCACGTTTTCTCTTCAAGTTTCAAAAACTATAATAAATTAAATGTATGTACAACATACAGTTATTCATAATTACATGGAGAACTTTGAAACGAATGTTACTGTAAAGATGTAAGGAAGATAATTAAACTGGTTGTTAGGCTTAATACATTTTACTTTTGTCAAAAAAAATTTTAAGGCCTAAAGTTCAAGACATTTTAAGATCCCGCGGACACCCTGTAAATAATAATCATCTTATATATCAATAATTCATAAATGAATCAGTTCTGTAACACTTTAGTCACAATTCATGCTATTAACTACTGGCTTATTACATGCCTATTATTAAGGTAACTGTTTATTAGTATACTGAAAAAAATATTCAGAATTTTTAAATGTAAGTGTTTGCAAACAATTTATGTGGGCTGAATTTAAACAAATGAAATTTAGTAATGTTTAAATGAATTTGTTTGTTTAAATTCACCCCAAATAAATTGTTTGCAACCACTTACCAGATATCATATAAAGTATGATCTAAGTATGCATCCCTAATCCTACCCAAAACCTAAACCCAACTTCTACCGAACTATTAATAAACTATAAATAAGCGTATTAAGCGAGTAGTGTTAGTTAATGGTTTGTTAATACCATGAATGAAGTAAACATTTTTTTTTATTTCCTTTTTTAAGGGGAGCACTTGATCTAGCGCTTTCGACAGATAACTCAGAAACGACAAAACCATCAAACTCAGCAGCTTCTCGTTTGAAACCATGTCCACCCAGAGACACGAACCACACGAGGAGCAATCGAGCACTAACCATCTCCTCAGGCGGCGACTCCACTGTGTCTGTTCTGGAGCATGAAGACAACATGAACAAACACAGAAGACATTCGCTGAGAGCTTCAGCCTTCAGACTCATTCCAGCAGCCTCCGTCAAACACTTCCTCCGCCAGATGGAGGAGACAGGAAACGGCGACCCAGAACATCTCAATCCTACACCTCCCGTAGTGCAGATAACAGCCGACAGGGGGCGCAAAGTGTCCCGACAGATAGGCTTCTCTCAGCCGGACGGCTTGCTCACTTCTCATTGACCAAGAACACACCGACAGCTGGACGTTACAACTCAATTCAGACTTTAAACTTCGGAAAAAATAAGGTAAAACGCACACCATGAGATAAAAGACCAAAAGCAGAAGCTGATCTTTAAAATAAACTTTATTTACCATTTCAAATTGAACAGTTTAAGATATACAGCTGACAAGACTAAGACAAATTCAATGCAGTTTGGCCCTAAAGTTGAAAAGACGTGGTTAGATATGTTGGATCAAGTACTGAGCTCATGTCATTGTGCTTGTCGTTCTACTTCACCATGAGCACAGAAGTATACACACGCTCGCACACACACACACACACACACATACTACTGTAAAGATATCACTTGCTTTATATAGGGGATATGGGAGAGAATGGGATTTTTTTTTTGCTGTTGTGCATTATTTTCTGTTGCTTTCAAACACGTGTGTCTTTAAAGTGCTGTGACAACATGAAAATACATGACATTGATTTGAATAAACATTTCAGTGTAACCAAAATAATTCACAGTTTCAGTCCAGATGTGCTGATTCGGTAGTTGTTTAAGGTCTGTACAAATCAAGTACGATAACTATAACAATGATTAAAAAAAGATTACTTTTTTTTTAGCTGATGAATAATAAAAACAAGGACAGCCAATCAGATTTAAGCTATTATTATTATAGTTATCATTTTAATGATGTGAACAGATCTTTATGCTTCACACAGCCTCAAAAAAGTGCACAATGGATATTGCCATCTAGAGGTATTTATCTGCATATTTCCCACCAAATTCTAGTATTTGATTTATTTGTTCACAACCTCACATTTCATCTTAAGGTTTATGTTTTAAAATCAAATTTACAATTCAATTGTTGCCAAATTAAGCAACAGTTTGATATCAGCTACATTTATTAAATGGTTAAAGAGTTAAGCCGAATTAGATACAAAATCCACTCAAAAAAATAAAGTGTTTTGTTCTATTCAAAATTATTTGTCCCCTCTGCAATAGCTGGTTGACCTGATGAGATCAAAGTATCATTCCTAAGTTATTAAAAGGGTCATATTATGTTAATCAAAAGGTACAATATTTATTTTGCTAGCACACATTGTTATTCTTTAGGTCAATAGTCTCAAACTCCTGGAGGGCCGCAACTCTGCATAGTTTAGCTCTATCCACCTCCAACTCACATTTGTTAATAGTCTTGGGGTCTTGAACACCTTGATTAGTTAGATCAGCTGTGTCTGATTAGGGTTGGAGCGAAACTATGCAGAGCTCTGGCCCTTCTGGAATTGAGTTTGAGACCTATGCTTTAGATGAACAATTAATGTGCAAGCTAATCCACCCAACATTTTGTTTGTTTTGGTAATCTTCAATCAAAGTCTGACCATTTGCTTTCACGTTTGGAGTGGCGGTCCTTCTTTGTCCACTACTTAATGTTTACCTACTAATATTGTGTTTCAAGTTGGAAGTATACATGAACATACTGAAATAAAAGTCAGAGCAACTTCCGATTCATGCAGACTTTAACGTTTTAGGTTTTGTTTTTAAATCTCTAAACTGTAAGACCCCGTTTGTCTAAATGAGTCTCTACTGATATGAAATTGAACCCAATGTTTGGGTTAGACCATATTTGACCTAATATGGGTTTAAATAACCTGGCATAAGCCTACCAGATCTCTTCACTGAGATCACTTCCCATCAGGATCTTGGTTCCCCAAACCGAGACCAAACCAAATGTAGGTTAGATCGTGCTTTCTGTATTGCAACCCCCAGGCTTTGGAATGCCTTACCACCATCAATAAGACAAGCACCTTCCATCAATATCTTTGTCTAAATTAAAGACTTTTTTGTTCTCAGAGGTATTCGGCTGTTAGGAGGAGTGGGGGTTTCATGTTTGTTTTTGTCCGTTCCCTTTCTAGTTTACTTGCTGGAACTCACTTTGATCAACGAAGGTTGTTAAAAACTGACAAATACGAGAATTAAACTGTATCAGTATATTATTGTGCATCTGTAAAAAACCGTCTCTTGGACTTGAAGATATCAGCTTGTGAATGACTTGAGCATGAATTATTCAAGTTCTGGATGTTTGTTAATGGAGAAACACTGCAATTTGGGTGTTCAGAAACAGTGCTTACTGATATACTGTTATGAACCCAGTGGGCACCTTGATGTCAAAACTACATCAAAACAAAACATGTCAAAATTACAAATAAATGTAATGTCAATTCACTAGCTTGATGTCAAAATGACATCAAATTGACATCTAACATTCCATCAAAAATCTTACAGATGTCAAGTTGATGTTGTTTTGAAATGCAAGGTGGTTTACATGCATTGTAGAGATACAACATCCAGTGTAAATTTGCATTTAAAGGTGAAGCTTTAAGATACTTGATGATCAAAACATGCTTGCTTTGGAGAAGTTGAGATATATCAATAATGATAAATTAGAGATATTTGATAAAATATGGGGACAGATATTAGAACACCTTAATGCATTGGAAGAAATGCAACCAGTGACCTCTGTCAATAACAGTAATTAAAGATTGAGTGTAATTAATATTCACTATTTATAGTCTATAATGTTTTTAATAATGTGCCCAAACTATTATTTGTGCCCAAACTATTGGTATTATTATAAAAAAAACTATAGTCAGGATAATTCATTTTTCTGGTCCCTCTGTGTTCTGTCATAGGTAAGTGTTTTTATGTATTGTATTTTATATATATTATTATTGTATTGTTTTTATTTTCTTTTATATTTTGTTGTAGTTTTGTTGTGCAAAAATGCAAAAAGCACATAAACGATAAAAAAAAAAGATGGTCAAAAGGGCATCAATGTATGGATGTCAAATAATTATAAAAGTTTTGACACCAACTCGATTAGTACACTGTAAAACCCAACAGTCAACTTTATCAAATGAAATGAGTGTAGTTAACTCAATTTACTGAAAGTTAATTCTACTCATTTGAAAAGGAAACTCTGAAAAGAGTTTAGAACTCAGTGTTGAAGGTAATGAGTTAATTAAATACCTCATTACTTCAACTTAAATGGAGTAAGTTCACAGTACTCATATAGATTAGTTTTTTTTTACTCAAATGGTTTGTAGCAATCAGTTTCCTCAAATGGTTTGAGTTGCCTTAACTTACTGGGTTTTACAGTACTCAGTTGGTTTGAGTTCTCTTCATTTATTGGGTTTTACTTTGCTCAAATTGCTTCGTTTACTCAAATGGATTAAGTTCACAGTACTCATTAGGATTAGGTTTTGAATTTAAATGGTTTGTTGCAATCGGTTTCCTCAAATGGCTTGAGTTACCTTAACTTACTGGGTTTTACAGTGTATTTATGATCATTTTTGTCTGACATCGATGTCAATTTGATATGCTTTTGGCATCAAAGTGCCTGCTGGAAACTCTGAAGTATTTTCTGTTCATTGTAACTTTGCAGATGTTTTTCCAAGCTAAAGTTAACCGAAAAATCATAATCTGACCCTTTTAATTGAGTTTTGTTTGTATTTCAGGGGCATTTTGTAAATAAAAGATTGGCTTATGTGTTTAAACATTTTCCCCATGTGCTTTGTCAGTTGTACTGAATAACATGAAACTGGATCACGGCTGACTAAAATCCACAGAAACGTTCTTAAAGGGTTTTGCAGTGCTATAAATACACGCGTTTACAATACTGAGATGAAGATTGTTGGCTTTAGACTTCGTCCTTCCTCATCAGCAAACAATTTACCTAGACAATCCAGTAAAAAGCATTCCTGTGTTTTCAAGTTTCAGTCCAAAGCCTTTGTTTGGCAATGCATTTGAGATCAGCTGGCTTGAGGAGGTTTAGAGGGAAAGACAAAACAAAAAAACTGTAGTGTCACTGAACATAGCTAAATGATTACAACTGGTGATAAAATACAGTTTTAGTACTATAAAAAATAAAAAGGAACAAATCTCTTACAAAGGTAGATTCTGCTTGTTAAATGGCAAAACGGATAATTACATACTGATTAAAATTACATGACATCAATCGTGACTACTAGGTTGATTCAGCAGTTGAACGTTCACTACACAGAACACTCTGTACACATGACATTAGCTACGTTACAATAAGAAATCAAGTAAAAACAACTAAAAATAAACCCCGCTAGAGCAACCCACCCCGATAAAAACAGAAACACACACACACACACGCACACAAAAAACACATCAGTTGAGTTTTTGTCTCTTTTTTTACATTACTGTACAGTGGAGAGAAAAACGAGAGAGAGAGAGAGAGAGAGAGAGTGAGATAAAACGGGATAGAGAGCAAGAGTTGGGGAGCAGTGCAAGAATGGCACTGATGCATAACATATGTCTACTATTACAAAGAGTTTGTATGTCAAGGTCTGTTCACATCGCAGTTCCTAAAAACAGACACACGGTCTTCATGCCACGTTCAAGGTCTGAGGACCACATATCAAACAAATGAGAGAGGGCTTCAGTCTTGTGCATTCATTTTTGTGACAGCGATTAATCATACTTTTGCTAGCCAAGCTGAACCAGCAAATAAAAGTGCTGTTAGTCTCTCTGCTGCTCTAATCTACTGCGCCTAACAGAGGAAAAGCTAGTGTTTGTGAGCTTGAACTATGACCTCTGAACCTCTATCTACTCCCCTGAGAGTCCGATATCTCCAGTTAGGCAGCAGGGTTACTTTTATTATCGTTGGGTCTCTCTTTTTTTTGTCCTGTTATTTATTTATTTAATTTTTTTTTGCTACTTTCTAAAGTTAAAGATTGTGTTTTGTATATTTTTGGATAAAATCTTGAAAATATATATACTGTACATATATCATACCTTCATGCAGAGATTAATAAAGTGTACATAAAACAATGACTATTATGCCATCAGGCATTTTGAATACTGACTTTATCTGTGACCTGCTCCAGCATTTTGAGTCATCAAGCACATCTTGATTTTTATGCAATTAAAAAAAAACATTTTAAAAATGTAGGGATTTTTTTCTAAGCATACTTTAAATAAGACAAATAATATGTCCATTAAAATGTATACTACAGGGCTGATGTATGATTGATTCAAATGCTATCACTCGATTGAATAGGCATTATCAGTGGCTATCAGCTGATAGATATGGGCCAGTAGAGGCCCTGTGTGCCTACTGGTAGGCTCAGAAGGCTGTTATCATCCATCCACATGGTTAATCAGCTATAGATCACACACGGCTGTGGCCAGAAGTTAACAAGAATTATTTATATTATTTATTAAATTTCCCATTAATTGTATTTTATTAATGTCTACCCCAACCCTACACCCAACCATCACAGTAATGTAAACACAGATCTGGAGTCTTCTCTATTAGTATAGCTGATTAACCATGTGGATGGATGATAATAGCCTTCTGAGCCTACTAGTAGGCGCAGAATGACCCTACTGACCCAAATCTATCAGCTGATAACCACTGATAATGCCCATTCAATGGAGTGATAACATTCGAAGCGGATGAATGCTTCATTCTGATTGATCTGAGTTCAGACTGCATGATTTTCAAGGTAGTCGTGTCACAGATGTTTTCACACTGCATGACTATCTGGGGCAGCGTTCTGTCGGTGCTTTGTTTACATCGCAAGATGGATCGGCAACAGGGGGTTTCACACTGCATGACTTTACAATAGGAGAATCGCCAACAACTTTGTCTTGGTCTGCAAACTACGTCTCACAACCATACACATGCAAGAAGTGACATCGAAACATTTTAACGTCTCCTCTGATCTCCCGCTGGCCTGCAGATACCCATACTAGTGGATGCTGCTCTCTCATTGGCTGTAGGTAATCGCCAATGTTACTGTCAATCAGAACACATTTTAAAAGGTATGATTTGAATCGTCGACAGTGTCTGATATTTAGCATGCCAAATATCTGTCAGCAACTCATCGGCGATGCTCTCAGATCGCCTCTTTGATAGTTCACACTGTGTGATTGTTACTCACTTGAATGAGCACTGATTTACTTGTGATTTCAGGCATTTGTCTGCGATTTCCCAAACCTGTTGGCGAGTCAAAATCGGGGCTAAAAATCATGCAGTCTGAACTCGACATATGGTGTGCAATTATTTCAACTCGATCTCACGAGGAAGCTATTTTACGTATTGTCAGAAAGTGGCTAATTCTTATAAATGCATATGTAATTTGTATAAATACTAGGGGTGGTACAAAATATCGATTTATCATGAAATTTCCGGCCGCAATACAATATCAATACTCTGGCACCAAGTATCAATATGTACAAAAGATTTGTCAATTGATCAGTCTTGCACTGACTGCAGCCATTTACCAAGTCATAAGTTTTGAGGTTAAGTTTTGAAAAGCAAGATGACTTGTGATTTGTTAGACATCTGTTAAATTTTGACAACCCGAATATGGCCTTGTTTTAGCCACACCATCTACCATTTTAGATGTCTATTAGACATTTAGTGAGGGAAAAACAATTCTTGCCGTGCAGTTTTGTGGGTAAAACAAATTGAATCTGTCTCTTTACTGGTTTTAGTTTTGTTGTTTAACAAAAATCATTTGTTGAAGTGATCTGAAGTGATCTGCAGTCTAAACTTGCCTGGAACTAATTCATCTGTGTGTTTCCTCACAAATATCTGCACACAATAGAATATTCATTAACCAATAAGAATCAAGCGGCCCTGTAGTAAAAGCCACATTAATCAGATTGAAACATTTGTTTGAGCTTCATAAAAAATAAAGCTAACTTGAAAGTTGAAAATGTACATTATTTAACTTGTATGCATCCCGTTCAGACTCAAAATAACAGAGCATGTCATGTGTATTGCATTTCTCCTCGCACAAGGCAGGAGAGTAATAACTACTTTGACTATATACAGCGATTTACTGTTTAATCAGAAGTCTCTACATGGTGCATCAGCATATTAGCAGCTACGTTGCCAGACTTCCCTGTTAAAAGATGTCAGGCAACTTCCCAGACAATTCACAGTGTAACCAGGACTCTATATCCATGTATATGTGCCACTGCAACCGTTATGCATCGTAAGTAGGGGCCCTATTGAAACATCACTGGAATGATATGATATGCGGCATCTAGCCATACCAAAAATATGACCGAACTCTCGACACCAGTATGTCCCTTCCTTATTGGCTATAAAACCAAAACAAAACACACCTAATAGCTGTGTTTTCAGCTGTAACAATCAGACAGTTTGACGTTTCCAACTCTGTTACTCACAAAAGCTAACCAGCAATTACACACTGATGATTTTGACCGATGCTACGTTTTTCGTCCAGTCCTTCTGCACGCAAACTTATCTATAGTTCAGTGTTCAATCTTGCGACCGCTTGGCTCAGCACAGCCAGATGCCTTTAAATGACACATACACACCATTTCAAGTCTCGTAACGCAAGTAGACGACAAAATAATGTACACACAAACACAAACAAACCAACTAAAATCATCAGAATACAAAGGTCTGTGCACATGTTTTTGGTAACATGCCTCTTTTTAGAGCGGGGTTAGTGTGCATACTACAGTACTGCGTCTAATGAAAACTAGCTGCTTTAGTTATCGCACACATGCTCCCCTCGGCTCCGGATTGCCAGGAAGACTAGACAGATTTGGCATTTCACGTGGAAGTTCCTACATGAAAACCTCTCGCCTTCGCCTCTAACGCTCAACATCAGCAATAACTCATCTCAAGGTGTTGGAAAACGATTCGCATATATAAAAGCAAATTGTGTGTAACCCTGAGAATGGGCTTGAGAAGTTATATGCCTCGGTCCAGATACCTCAAGTCAGTAAGAGCTCAAGACCAAATATCCTTTGTTGTTTTTGCAGATGTGCCCTCACTTCAAGGGAAATAAGAGTTGATATTCTGTTGGCCTGTTGTTTTTTTGTGTGTGTATCAGCCAGAGCATTAACTCCAACATGTATGAATAGTCTAGTCAATAGACAGTAGACATCTGAGTTAATATGGTGCATTCACTGTCATTATATGCCAATGACAACTCTTGTGAATGAAAGGAGGGCGATGAGAACATAAACAGAAATGGAAACTGAAAATAAGACTCCCCTTAACAGTGCCATTGCAACATTGCCACAAAGAATATTTGGTCTTCAGCTTTTAAACCTGACCAGCACTGCCGCCACTACACGCGCACACACACACTCACTCTCACACACAAGCCAAATCTCACTGTAGCTCCTGCTGCCGCTACAGTCACATCTCCAGACTACTCAACACAGAGTGAAAATATTGTACAATGCGCTATATACACACTGCGTGTATGCGAACACCTCCTGGATATGAACATGTCTTTTGTTTCTTTAAAAACAAACAAACGGCTGTATTAAATTATGTGAACAACAGAAAAAAAAGAAATAGGTTTTGAATGGCAACCGATTTCTCTAGAGGTTAGATTTCATAAAGCCCTTACAATATGTAAAGGTCTCCTGTCCCGCAGTGTGGGAATGGGAACCGTCCTGGGGAGGGTGGGCGGGGGTCCTCTATGCGCTGGGTGTGGGGTTCAATGTCGAGCCATTGCTTCCTGGGATGGTCAGACCAATCTCGTCCTTTTTCTCTGTCTCTTTCTCCTTCTCCGTGAGTTTGTCTTTGCCCTCGTCCTTCAGATCTTCTTTGAGAGGAGACACCTCTACAGACTCGGGGCCTGCGGTGGCGTATCGACCCTTGCGGTGCTCCTGGAGAGCCGGGCCCCAGTCCGGGTCAGGCTTCACAGAGTTCTTCAAACGCTGCAAAACAATTCAAGTTGGTTGAGTTTTGGTTGTAAAAGTTGCTGTGCTTTAAAATATGGGGGCATTACAAGACATAATTCAAATTGAATCATCTAGCAAAAGCTTTTATACAAAGAGACTTACAAATTAGGATAAAAGAAGCACTTCAAACCAGCAGTGAGACATGACAAGTCTAAGTTAGTTTAGGAGGTTTTTTTCCCCAGAAGCATAAATAAAAAAAGTGTCTGGTGCATATAGAGAGGAAACTGTTTCCAACGGGTGGTTTGTCCAGTCCACTCACCTGTTTTTTATGCCTGTTTCACAGCGCATGCGTGATCAGATATCAGCTTTGCGTGACTAAAATAGTTTTAAAACAGAATATTACCTGTCTAAAAGAAATACTTCAGCCATGGTGTCATCCTTCCTCCAGCTTGCAAAAGCACGTGCGGCTACAGTTGTACAAATCTACATTTGTTGACAGACAGTTTAGGCTACTTATCAGAATTATGGGAATTGTCTGCCCAATAACATTTAATTGGATGGACATTTTTTAGTTGTATGCCTAACCCAGAATATAAAAATACATATAAACACATTTAGATTATTTACTTTAATCATTGTTATTGGAATGTGAAGAGACTTACAACCAGCACAACAAAGTAGTTCGGGCCCAAATAAACATTTGTTGCATTTTTTAATCGTTTAAGTTCCTTTGATTTTGATTTTGATAAAAAAAATCTGAGGATACCATCGATGCATTTATTGGGTAAAATTGCTACTTTTTTACTGATATTCAATGTGTTTCTGACAGATCCACGCTCGTGCAGTGTGAAACAGGCACTATACAGGTGTGATTTTTGTCCATTAAGTGACAAACTGTATAAAAAAATGTAATACCATGTAAAAAAAAATAGAACCATTAAAAATGAATCTTCAGTAGATTTATGACTTGACTGCGTCAATTATGCTTGTCAGTTGCATGTAAATGTACATCATTTTAAACATTTACCAAAAAAGTACAAACCAAAAAATCTGGTGTGAATTTTTTTTATAAGATATATCAAAGAATGTTGGAAACATCTACTCAATGACTCGACTCCCATGATGTTTTTATTTTCCTACAATTGGCAAAGTGTAGTAAGTACCTGGGGTCCGTTCTTCATAGCTCGCTTAAATGATCTAAGATGATTTGACAAATCCTGGATCTTTTAATCTTGATAACTGATCTCTGGCTAATTTGCTTCTTTGAACAAGTTCATGAATCAGATTAAAATGTTTGGCTAAACTGATCTGAGATCGCTGCGCGTGTTGTAAAGGACAGATCTATCAATCCTCAAAATCATAATCAGCAATGACACGATTGGCTGACGGCACACCAGAGTAATGACATCATCTGATTGATATTCAATTATCCATGTGAGCTAAATTACATAACATTCATAGAAAACGTTTTGTTAAATATAATACGCAATAACTTTCCACCTTTGTTGTGGATTGCAGGCTTTACACTTTCATGTGTCAAGAGTATTTAGCAATTTATTTAGTTTTACAGTTAGAGCGGATTTTCTTTATTATAGTAGCCATAACGTTAGTAGTATTATTGTAGCCGGTTTCTTAAATGGTGTTTGATATTGGTAAAGGTGTCTGCAACTTTTGTGAAGCATCAAATCACCGTCATATTAGCTGTCAAAACATGTTCATGACTGCATATGTATTATTGCTTTTTTAAAAAGTCACATATTGTGCATGTCTATCATAAGCATATTGTACTAAAGCGATCTAAAATGTTCAAATCAATAAATGTTCTCTTTGAACCACCAGGTGGCAGTCTTTGTACTTTTATTTCTGAGTGCAGATTGCATAAGTTTTATTAATAATTTTATATATATAGTTAAAACATATATTTACTATTTTCCCAAGTGTATATATCTACTACTGTAAGAAAATATCAGAATTCGGTACATACTTTCAGTATTATCTTTGCTTGAACTGACCCAATCTAATCCTGTTTATGTGAAATGAGCCTGCTCCATAGCAGGTTTGAGCTACCAGAACTGTTGCCATGACAACAACTCTCAGATCTGTTTTGAAGAACGAAACCATCCTGGATCGTGTCAAATCGTCAATATCCAAATCCAGCTAACTGAGTAATCCATGTACGAAGAACAGACCCCTGGATACTATTATCTAAGATTGTTCAAAATATCTCTTTTGTGTTAAACAAAATAGAGAAACTCAAATAAATTTTGAAGAAGTGTGAGGGGCGAGTATTTTCACTAATGGGTGAATAATCCCTTTAAGTACTTTATATACAGCACTTAAAGCAGAACACATCTTACCTCCAAAAAGGTGGATCCTTCAGACATGGCAATCTTGAACAGAGCATATATAGGTATACAGATAACAGAAGACAAAGCCATGGCAAACCCAATGACCAATGACCAACCGGGGTAGACGTAGTCATTGTAGGTAATAGGCTTATACTGTATCACTGTAAATATCAGAATGAACTGTGGGAGAAAAAAAACAACCAAAAAGAAGGATTAGTTTGAAGAATGTGGAAAGAAATGTATAATAATGAATAAAAACAGACTGTCTCTCACAGTAATAATGAAAGGAGACACATATCTCCAGCAGATCCTGAAGAAGATTGGGGGAGGGAAGCCCAGCATCATCTCCACATCTTTAAAGTAGTTCTTGTGACCTAAAAGGAAGACAGTTGTGAAAATGAACACCTCACCTAACATGGCTTATGTAGAGCATTTAGAAAGTGACTTAGAGGACTCACCATAGACATACATTATACAAATGCACATAATGCAAGAGATGATGACCAGAGAGAAACTGGCGGCGTAGTTGTCCATGAGCAGCAACCAGTAAATTCCTGCCTACATCACAAACAGGACAAAAACTCATGTCAGGCTATGGATAAAGGATGTGTGTGCGTACCTTGCATTTCAAAATTTCAAATGCCCTCACAAGTATAGCAATACTGGTAAACTATGAAAATGCACTCCTACATGCACAGCACAATTCACCTTTACAAAATCTAATTTGTCAATTTGTAAACACACAACTTGTGAATTCACAAGCAAAAATCATGAATATTTTGACCAAATGAACTAAATTTGTGTATTTTTAAATAATGTTTTAAATTTACGGATTAGATTTGTGTGCTTTTTAATCGTGTTTTGAACTTACGAATTGGATTTGTGTGCTTTTTAATCGTGTTTTGAATTAACGAATTGGATTGGTGTACTTTTGAATGCTGCTTATCCACTGCATAAAACATGTTGGATAAGTTGGCGGTTCATTTCACTGTGGCGACTCGATTAATGAAGGGACTAAGCCGAAAAGAAAATGAATGAATCAATAAATGAATGAATCTATTTTGAATTTACGAATTGGATTTCTGTACTTTTAAGTCATGTTTGTTCGCTGCGTAAAACATATGCTGGAAAAATTCACGGTTCATTCCGCTGTGGCGA
The DNA here is from genome assembly GCF_903798145.1 of Danio aesculapii. Classification (NCBI taxonomy): domain Eukaryota; kingdom Metazoa; phylum Chordata; class Actinopteri; order Cypriniformes; family Danionidae; genus Danio; species Danio aesculapii. The sequence continues at coordinate 33,015,857 of NC_079436.1, read as the reverse complement.
CCCCAGATTAATAATGAGACTAAGCCGAAAAGAAAATGAATGAATGAATGAATGAATGAATGAATCGTGTTTTGAATTTACAAATAGGATTTTGTAAATGTAACTTGTGTTGTGGATGTATGAATTGTATTCTATAAATGTATTATTTTTGTGACTGATTTGGCTCCATAGTAAACCTTGTGAGGGCATTTTTTGGTAAATCTCATAAATGTGTGTGTGTGTGTGTGTGTGTGTGTGTGTGTGTGTGTGTGTGTGTGTGCGTGTGTGTGTGTGTGTGTGTGTGTGTGTGTGTGTGCGTGTGTGTGTGTTTGTGTTTGTGTGTGTGTGTGTGCTCACCTGTGTAGTGAGTGGCACTCCAAGAAGGAAACCTATTACAGCAACTCCCAGTGTGACATAAGTCTTATTTTTGATAATCCAGTCAGTTCCAATCTCATCTACTACAGCCGTCACCAGAGTCTCCAACAGGCAGAACTACAACAACATAAAAAACATCAGAAATTATATGAATTTTTCATAAATTATTAGTAAACAACACTTTTTTCCATATATATTCTATAAACTTCTGATGACACTTCTGCCAAATTTAAAATAAAAATAGTCATTTAGAGGCTTTAAAGAACCAAAAATGAGTTTTTAAGATTACTAAATTCAATTCAATTCATGTTTATTTCTATAGCACTTTTACAATGTAGATTCTGTCAAAGCAGCTTCACATAAAAGTTCTAGTAAATTGAAACCAATGTTATAACTTCAGAACACTGCAAAACTCATATTTGGTGTAATAATCATGGTTTTCAAAACTAATTAAAACACTGTTATTTTAACTAAGTGTAATTAAAAATAAATTAATTAATAAAATTCAAATAAAAAAATTCCTCTATATGACTTTTCAATATATAATTTGAGATGGATATATTGTGTAATAGAAGTTTATATGGCTACTTTATATTACAATTTTATATTGCTACTTAATCTCTGGTTTTCAGTATTAGAAATGTTTAAAGACTGCAAACTTTTAAGTCAGTGTAATTATAGAAACTTTAGTAATGATATATCAGGAACAGTTACAGTACAAAATGAATACCTGAGTGCCCAAACCCAATAGGATGAGCATGAAGAAGAAGAGCAGGGACCAGAGTGGTGAGATGGGCAGCAGTGTCAGGGCCTCTGGGTAGGCCACAAATGCCAGCCCTGGACCATGATCAGCCACTTCTGACACGTCCACCCCCAAATGATGAGCCATGAATCCCAGGATTGAAAAAATAACAAAGCCAGCGTACACACTGGTGCCACAATTGGTTACACTGATGATGATACTGTCCCTGTTTGAAAACAGACAAACATTTCCATTCAATTTCCAGTCAAATCAAACAAGTAACGGGATAGTCCACCAAAAAATTGCTCTTCCATAGTTTTTTTCTTACTATAGATGTACGTTATCAATTTCAAAACATTGCTCAAAAAACATATTGAAACTCATAAAGGCTTAGAACTATTTGAATAAATGTTGAGTAAATATTTTCTGTGGTGAAGTATCAGGTTAAAATCTTTCATGAGTTAAAGTGCAGTCAGTATCATCCACATGGGGGCGCTGCAGAGTAAATCAAGCCAAAGGTATTGTGAGTCACCAAACATTTACAATAGCTACAAAGCTCTTGCTCAGTAATCAGAAATGAATCAATTCAGATGGCTGATGTGTTTATTACCTAAAACAGTTATTGTGGAACTTGTTATATGATGCCATGGTGATAAGGCCCCCCCAGGCACAGCCCAGCGAATAGAAAATCTGAGAGGCAGCGTCCCCCCATACCTACACAACACAAAATATTTCATTATGCCTATTAAAATCAGTGGTCACTTGGCAAATATGCAAATGTGAAATGAACAGACCTTTGCGTCTAGAATTTTCTGCCACTGTGGGGTCAAGTAGTATTTAATACCACTGATGGCTCCGTCCAGAGTGATTCCTCTGATGAAGAGAATCGTCAGCACCACATAAGGGAAGGTCGCCGTGAAATACACCACCTGATAAAAGACGTAATTGAGTATTTATTAATCATTTGAATGAGTTAACATTTTTAGTTTTTCATTAAGTTTTAGAGATTTTGATATGTACATTTGTCTTTTTCATATTTCTATTTAGCTTTATTTGTATTTCGGTTTTAGTAATTTCTAAGTCATTATGAAATCAAATTTTGCTAGCTTTCATTGTTATTCTTTAGGTGAACAATTAATCTGTGCAAGTTAATCTACTGAAAAAAAATGGATGTTTTGGTAATCTTTAATCAAAGTCTGGCCATTTGCTTCTGCCCCTCTAACTGTAAGTTTGCTATAAGTGAATGATGCGCAAACGAAAGCCCCACCCCTTACTTAATATTCACTTTTACTTGGAAGTACAGAAGTAAGTCCCAACAACTTCCAGTTCAGGTGGGCTTTTTTATTTGTTAGTTCTAATTTGAATTAACTTTAGTTTTTTTTTTTAGTTTAAGATTTTTATTTTATACAACAACCATATGTGTGTGTGTGTGTGTATTTATTTTTATTTATTTATTAATTTCTTTTTTCATTTAAAATGTGCTGTAACCATTTTAAAGTGACTTGCCTGATGCAAAATAACATTAGAAAAGCAAAACACACAAAGAGTGGACCTATTTGGATATATTTGCTTCATTCTCTAAAGGTTACAAAAGTCCCAAAGCTTTACATAAAATGAGGGATATTCCTAAAACATCCTCTTTTGGTTAGCACTGCTGTTCAATGACTTCATGGTGATCTTCCAATTTGGTAATTTTATGTTGACATATTAAATGTTACAAAGGATGTTTGGGACATCAATATAATGTTCTCATATGGTCCTCTGTTGGTCATATAATAGCATTCCTGATATGGCAAACAATGTTTAGTATTTTTAAATAAGCGGTGTGGTGTGTTGCATCACGCCTGGTGAAAGATAGGCTTTAATAAGCAGCAGCCAGCCATTCCGTCAGAATGCAAAATGCAGGGTATGGTCTCCACCCCAAAATGGCATAAAGTCTGTTTAAATGTATCTTTTGTTAGTTTAAGGTATATATTATAAAATGTGCCATGTATATTTTATAATGAGGCAACAAACACATATAGACTGCTGAGTATAAGCCAAGTCCCTTTAACCGTCATGTGTCATATCTCTCCGCTCTTAATGTCATTTTTGGTTGAATAAGGTCCTGCCTGTATTTTCGTTTATGTTAAAGCCTCAAAATACAAATGTAAATACATATTTGTCTGTCCCTTTTGTCGAGTATGATTATAATTTTGTCTATATTTCATCCACAACACAACTCACAAGCAAAATAGCTTACTCTGGTGGTTTATATTAGATAACTCACTCCATCTAGCTAAAATAAACCTCTACAATATGGAGCCAGATCAGTTACAAAAATAATACATTTATAGAATAAAATTCATACATTCACAACATAAGTTACATTTACAAAATACAATGTGTGAATTCAAAACACAATTCATTAATACACAAATCCAATTCGTAAATTCAAAACACGATTCAAAAATACACAAATCCAACTCCTAAATTCAAAACACAATTTAAAGATACACAGATCCAATTCATAAATTTAAAACATGATTTATAAATATGCAAATCCAATTCGTAAATTCAAAACATGATTCAAAAGTACGCAAATTCAATTAATTCTCTGAAAATATTTATTATTTTTTACTTGTAAATTCACAAATTGTTGGATTTTGTAAATGTAAATTGTGTTGTGCATGTATTAGTTTTATTTAGAGAGATATAAGGCATTTTAAAAGATATAAGGCATCAACTATATAAGGCATAAAAAATTTTTTTACAAATGAAACATAAATATTTTGCACAGGTTTACTTCAGAGTACACCATGCTGTGTGTATGCATGCACTGTAAAAAGTTGCTGTAAAATTTACCAGTGCACTGTAAATGAACAATTTTAATTGTGATGTAATTTTAATAGTAGTTTTTGTAGTGTCAGTAATTATTAGCACTGTGTGGTTGTACATTTTACTGTATTACTGGCAGTTTTGATTGCCAGTAATACTGTAAAAATTACAGCAATTGTTACAGTGTGTGTGTACACATGAGCATGCGTGAGCAATGCATGTGTAAGTGTGAGTCTGTTTTTTCCACAACAATGCAATTTTGACTCTTAACTTGTATCCAGACAATACAGTAACTTGAGAATATTTGTATAAAAAAAAACATTGACCTGCAATGACCTTGGCTTTCCTGACGCCATGTTTTACTCACCTTGCCTGATGACTTGACTCCCCGAATAAGACAGAGGAACACAACAAACCAGGACACAGCCAGACAGCCCAGGATAGGCAGACGCACCTCACCAAAATTCCCAATGCCGTCAGAGATATTTAGCACATAGTTCCTGACAGAACAAAAAAAACAGCAAGAGGCATAAGAGAAGCTGCAGGATGTGAGATAAAGCAGAACCGTTCCCTCATCAATTTTATCACACTAATCTAAATCTATTTTTGTAAGTCCTTCACTTCAGGTTTAAGCATTGAGTGAAAAAAATCTAAACAATTCATTTAGAAACCAACCTCTGTCACAATGAATGAGATAACAGAATGCAAGAACAAGAATGTCTTTCATAAAACACGGAGGGCAATCATTTCTAAAGATGTTACACGGTCCACACACGACTCTGACCACTGGCAGCATAGTGAAGCATTCATTACACACACCACATGCAATCGCACTCTTGGAAAACAAAACAAAACACTCTGTGCCTTTCTGTGCCATTGTCTTGTTATGTCAGCCTACATAGCGTTCAAACATTATTCAACAAACACATCTGTCAAGTCCAATACAAGCGCCAAACATGTATTAATTACTAGCTTTCAATTATAAACCTGTCATGAATATTCAGTGCTGATGAGCAATAGATTGACTGAATAATTATACTGATATTCAGCTCTCTAGGGCTTTTATTTCCCCCTGAATTTATGTATAAAGGTCAAAGACAACACCTCCCATTTTGGTTTCACATTGTTATATATGACATTTTGGTGGGTGTCTTTTGTAAAGTATGATAGTTGTGTTTTTTAATGGAGGAGAAAATTAAAGCTGTATTAAATCTCGTATTATTTTGGTCTGAAAATCTTCCAAAAACACTAAATATGCTAACGTTTGAACATCCTCTCTGCTATTTTCATTTCTACATTTGAAAAATAAAGTGAAATGCAAGACTTATACATTTGTCTTCATATAATAAAAAATATTTGTTATTATTTATTATACCATTTCATTTTTATTTTGTAAAATATGATTTTTTAAAAGTGCTTCACACTGCTTGAGATACATTTGTCCGATCAAAGTCATGCTGTTCAATCAGCATGCAGAACATGCAGGAAAAAAACAAACGATGGAGAGAATAAATATTGGTAACACTTTATTTTGATGGTCCATTTGAGTATTAGTAGACTGTCTGCTTAATATCATCTGTTGATACTGCTCCTTCAATAGATATTTAACTGATAATAAGAAACTTTGCAAGTACAGTCAACTTACACTAACCCCACCTTACAGCCTACTTATAATCTAATGAGAATTAGTTGCAATGTAACAAATTCAACAAACGGACCATCAAAATAAAATATGACATAAATATTATACAATATTAGTGTACCTCCGGTGGTTCATTGCACTGTGGTGACCCCAGATTGATAAAGCGATTAAGCCGAAAAGAAAAAAGAATGAATGAATGAAAGTATACCTCCAGTACTCTTCACTGGGACTGGTCCTCTTGGTGCGGTTGACTATCTCAGTCACCCCAGACACAACAGCAGACATGTTGGCGAAGGTGGCATTGGCACGAGCAGTGCTCACCACTCCGCTGCAGTCAGGGGTGTTCCAGGGGTTGTTACAGTACGTCCAGGGCAACAGATTTGTCATGGACATGAAGAAGTAATAAAATGCAATGCAAATCACCACATTGTAGTAGATGCCAATGTAGGTGGAGACTACCATCATTCCATAGCCCACACCTTAAAGAAGAGAGAAACAACACAAGAGATTAAAAATGAAGCATTTTAGGGATGTTTGGATTTCAAAAACTCAGAAGGTAATACTTAAACTACATTTTTTAAAAGTTTTAAAATGTTGTACATATTAAATATTTTAGGCTTTATTTAACGATCTATTTAACGATTTAACGCAAAAGCATTAAGGGCGAGTCCGAATCTACTTTTGCTATTTTAGGGATGGAAAAATATGATCTGCATCCTGCTGCATGTTCTGAGAGGGTTGTGCTTATTCTCTTAATGAGTTATGGGTGTGTTTTGAGCATAATGTATATTAAACCAATCAGAGACTCATCTCCCTTTCCCTTTAAGAGTCAGTTGCATCGTGCCATGGCACATTTGCCTTTTTACATGGTGAACTTTGTAAGAGAAAAACTGAACGCTTCACTAGCAAGAAAACAGTTAAACAGACCATCTGCAGCACGAGGATAAAGAATGCGCCTCCTCCATTCGGTCTCTTTACTTTCACTCTTTACTCCTTTACTTTCATGGAGTAAGGAAACGGTGGTGTTACATATTGAGTAACATTATTTTGACAATGCTAGTGTGTATTGTTCCTGTGTGTGTTGTATCCTCTATCTGTCTCTCTTTCTCTCTCTCTCTCCACATGAGCGGATATCAGGTGCAGCTGTGAGTGGGGCGGCGCCAGTTATAAAAGCGTGCTGTTTGCGCTCTTCATCGAGTTCTCTTCCTGTTTCCCCTCGCTGTTGTGTGTGTGAGCAGATCGCTCTAAGTTCTCTGTGTGGCAGTGATATCTTTCTGTCTAAAACCTTTTTCCAAAGTTATCTGGTGAGATACTCTGTTAAATTCGGTACTAGGACGGTAATTTGCATTAGCGGTGGCTGATCATTTATTTCATGTCTACAACCCTGTTTCAAAGTAATCTGGTGAGATACTCTGTTAAATACGGTACTAGGACGGTATTCTGTTAGCTGTGGCTAAATGTTTACTTACTGCTGAATGATCTAAGGGAAGGCCCCTTTTTCTTTTGTCCAGTTTTCTCTTGTTTAATGGATAGTTATGGAGGTTAGAATTGTTTTTCATTTACGGATCTTTATTTTCGGTTTTAGGTAAGAAAGTTAATAATAGGTAGCGTACCTTGTTTTGTTTATTGTTGGCCTTTTTGTTCCCTGGTTCCTATACTGGAATTTTTGTTTAATAAATTTGTTACCCCTTTTTCGCAAACTTGGCCTGTGTGTGAGTGCTTGGGGAACAGGAACGGGGACTCCGGGTGACCTCTTTTAATAGCGGTCATCCTTAACCTTATGTGCGTAGCGAGGTGCATCCGCTACGTAACATAATTGGGGGCTCGTCCATAAGCTATTGTGTGAAAGCCCATCTGCCTTTTGTTTGTCTGCACGTCTAAATTGGTGAGTAAATTTTTTTCTCTCTCTTTCCTCGTGATTTGTTGTAGTAATTTGGGTGAGGGGGAGGAAATATGGAAGACGAAGTGAAAGCTTTTATTGATTTTCCGTCGTTAGAGCGCTTAGATCGCTTTCGAAAAAAGGATTTGCTGCAAGTGGCAGAGCTCTATAAAATATCCGTTTCTTCTGCTGCAGCGAAAGATGAAATTAAAGCTGAACTACTCTCTGAACTGACCTCACAAGGTGTTTTTTCAGAGGAGCTCGGAGCTGCGGTTTCTCCTGCAGCAGATTATGACGCGAATGTGGCACTGAAATTAAAGGAACTCGAGTTAAAAATTAAACGACAAGAATATGAGACTCACCTGTTACGCATTCGTGAATTAGAACTACGTCAGGAAGCTAGAGAAGTGCGAACTGTTGAGGGTAGTCAGTTTGATCCCAGTCGCTGTATGAAACTCGTTCCTCAATTTAGAGAGTCGGAAGTGGACGCTTATTTTACTGCTTTCGAGCGGGTGGCAGGCAAATTGGGCTGGCCAAAAGAAATGTGGGCGATTATGCTGCAGAGCAGTTTTGTGGGCAAAGCGCAGGAGGTGTGCTCCGCGTTGTCTATGCAAGATTCGCTGAAATATGACGTTGTTAAAGCTGCTGTACTGAAGGCGTACGAATTGGTGCCAGAGGCATATAGGCAGAAGTTCAGGGGCTATACTAAAAAAGCTCAACAAACCTTTTTGGAGTTTGCTCGCGATAAAAAGACCATGCTAGAGAAATGGTGTACTGCATCTGAGGTTACCACTTTTGCAGATCTCCAGGAATTGATTTTGTTGGAGGACTTCAAAAATGGTCTGCCTGGGAATATGGTTTTATATTTAAACGAACAAAAAGTCACTACGCTGTCTAAAGCCGCTACACTGGCCGATGAGTACGTACTCACTCACCGCGCTGTCATTCCTGCAGCCCGCCCGCACCAAAGTTTTAAAGTTGATCGTGAGAGAGATCTCACGGATACGCGTCCCATGAAGCCGGAGGCTGCGCGCACTAGAGCATCCACGAGTGGAGTGTCTGGTCGCACAGAAAAACGACTTTGCTTTTATTGTCTTGATCCTAATCATTTTATTGCGGATTGCAAGGCATGGAAATTAAAGAATGCGTCCGGTAAATCTAAAAGTGTCGTACATGCAGTAATTGAACCTCGGATGATGGAGATTGAGAACACTGGGCTGCACACTGATATCTTTAAACCTTTTCTGCTCGAAGGTTCGGTTTCCACGTCTCCAGGGGAGACCGTGAAAGCCGTGTCCATCCTGCGGGACACTGGTGCAGCCCACTCTTTCATTCGGGAGAACATCTTAAATTTATCGGAAAGGACCTATACTGGTTCAGATGTTTTAATTCGCGGAATTGAACTGGGTTGTGTGAGAATTCCGGTTCATTCTGTGTTTTTAAAATCTGCACTGGTCTCTGGAGTAGTTAAAGTGGGTGTGTGCGCACAATTTCCCGTTGAGGGAGTAGATTTTATTCTGGGTAATGATTTGGCCGGAGGTAGTGTTTTCCCCTGTCCAATTGTGTCCGATTGTCCTAATAATGTTGCTGAGGTAACTGACACATCTAAATTTTTCCCAGCCTGTGCGATTACACGCTCGCAGTCACGTAAATTTGAAAATACTGTTGACTTGTCTGATTCGTTTCTGCTACACTCGGATCCTACCGAGCTCGTTCTGTCAGTGGATGACAATGTGGTGAGTAGAAATGAAAACGTATTGGATAATCAAATTGTTAATATTGGTCGTAAACAATTGAGTGAAGCGCAAAAATCCGACCCGTCGTTATCTTATTGTGTTGACTCTGCTGTCAAAACTAAATCCGAACTAGATAGCGTTAGAATTGGGTACTTTTGGGATGGTGAAATTCTGATGCGTAAGTGGACATCAGCGTCTGTGGTTGAGCCAGACACACCGCCCACCTATCAAATTGTGTTGCCAGCCTGTTATCGTTCAGCAGTGTTGAAATTAGCCCATGATCACGTCATGGCAGGACACTTTGGTGTTAATAAAACTTTTAGTCGCATCACAAAGTATTTCTTTTGGCCTAGTCTGAGATCGAGTGTTTGTAATTATTGTCGATCATGTCATGCGTGTCAGGTCGCCGGGAAGCCTAATCAAGTCTTGCGGCCGGCTCCCTTGCACCCTATACCGGTGATGGGTGAGCCCTTTGAGCGATTAATTTTGGATTGTGTTGGTCCCCTTCCAAAATCTAAGCAGGGTTTTCAGTACATTTTAACACTGATGTGCGCGGCCACTAGATTTCCTGAAGCCGTACCTTTACGCAACATTAAAACTCAATCAATTGTAAAGGAGCTGATTAAATTCTGTTCGCTCTTTGGTCTGCCTCGCGTAATCCAAACCGATCGTGGAACGAATTTTATGTCTACTCAGTTTAAGCGAGCGCTCGAGGCAATTTCAGTGTCACATCAAGTCTCCAGCGCATATCATCCACAATCACAGGGAGCGTTAGAGCGCTTCCACCAAACACTTAAAACAATGCTGCGTACTCGCTGTGTCGATGCAGACAAAGACTGGGCAGAGAGCCTCCCGTTTTTAATGTTTGCTGTAAGGGAAACCGTGCAGGACTCGCTCGGATATAGTCCGGCAGAGCTTGTTTATGGCCACGTAATCCGCGGCCCCTTAAAGCTTATGAAGGAGCAGTTACTAGCGAGTGAATCTTCTTCTATACCAGTAACTGAGTATGTGGACTCGTTACGCAAACGTTTGTCACGCTCATGTGATCTTGCCAAAATTCATTTAACGAATTCTCAAGCGAATATGAAGGAGCGTTATGATAAACAGAGTGTTGCTCGCTCATTTGAGCCAGGTGATTTAGTGCTCTCCTTACTGCCGGTGCCAGGCTCTGCTCTCCAGACTAAATTTGAGGGCCCTTATGTTGTGAAAAGAAAAATCAATGACACCAACTACGAGATAAAAACCCCAGATCGACGCAAGAAACTTAAAATGTGTCATATCAACATGCTGAAACTCTATCACTCAAGAAACCCCAGCGAAGCGATGTGTAAATCTGCAGTGGCAGTGGCAGTGCCAGCTGTATCAAAGGACAGTGATATGGAAGTGGAAACTTGTGACGCAATGTGTATGGGGAGTTTACAAAACTCTGTCATTTTAAAGGACTTGAATGCCCGTCTGTCTTACCTATGTGATGGTCAAAGAGACAGTGTGATGTGCCTAATACAGAGTTTTCCAGAGATCTTTACCGATGTTCCATCCCGCACGAACGTTTTGCATCACGATATTGACGTAGGCAGCGCATCTCCGATCAAACAACACCCATATAGAGTCAATCCTTTTAAGCGCAAGATTATGAAAACAGAAGTGGAATATATGCTCACTCATGGTTTAGCGGAGCCATCGCAGAGTGCATGGAGCTCCCCCTGCCTTTTAGTTCCGAAATCTGATGCGTCTTTCCGTTTTTGCACTGATTTTAGAAAAGTAAATGCAGTTACCAAACCTGACTGTTTTCCTTTGCCGAGAATGGATGACTGTATCGACAAAGTTGGACCTGCTAAGTTTGTCACAAAGCTTGACTTGCTTAAAGGTTACTGGCAAATATCTCTTACTCCACGCGCTGCTGAAATTTCTGCCTTTGTCACCCCAGACTTCTTTGGTCAATATTCTGTGATGGCGTTCGGGATGAGGAACGCCCCTTCCACATTCCAAAGACTTATGAACCTTGTCTTACGAGACATTAAAAACTGTGACGCATATCTGGATGATATCGTGGTGTACTCTTCTACGTGGGAGGAGCATGTTGAAACCTTACGTGAGGTGTTTTCAAGATTGAAAGCTGCATCGTTGACCGTAAATCTCGCTAAATGCGAATTTGCTAAAGCTTATATTACCTACCTGGGTAAACGTGTGGGACAGGGTCAAGTGTTCCCTGTCAGTGCCAAAGTGGATGCAATAATGGATTTCCCTAAGCCTTCTAACAAACGAGAGCTGCGCCGTTTTCTCGGCATAGCCGGCTACTATAGAGGGTTTTGCCGCAACTTTGCCAGCCTGGTTGCTTCCCTGACTGATCTTCTTCGGCCCTCCAACGTATTCCGCTGGTCACCGGAGTGTGAACTTTCTTTTAATGGTGTAAAAGATCTGCTGAGTAACGCACCTGTTCTCACTGCTCCGGACTTTGAGCGCCCCTTTCAGCTGGAGGTAGACGCAAGCGCTGTTGGAGCAGGAGCTGTCCTTTTACAAAGTGCTGAAACTGGCATTTTAAAACCCGTGTGCTACTTCTCGAAGAAGTTTAATCGAAACCAGTGCAACTATAGCACAATTGAAAAAGAAGCCCTTGCTTTGTTGCTGGCTTTAAAACACTTCGAAGTATATCTGGGTGGATCAAGTTTCCCGATCAAAGTTTACACCGACCACAACCCTTTGGTGTTTTTAAATCGCATGTTTAATTCAAATCAACGGTTGATGCGTTGGGCACTTTCACTGCAGGAATTCAATATTGAAATTGTGTACAAGCGCGGGACTGAGAATGTGATCGCGGACGCGCTGTCCAGAGCTCCGGGTGCTGAAAGCTTTGGATAAAGTGTGTAATAGTGTAAAAAAAAAAAAAAAAAAGATTTTTTTTTTTTACTATGGGTGGGGAGGAGTGTTACATATTGAGTAACATTATTTTGACAATGCTAGTGTGTATTGTTCCTGTGTGTTGTATCCTCTATCTGTCTCTCTTTCTCTCTCTCTCTCCACATGAGCGGATATCAGGTGCAGCTGTGAGTGGGGCGGCGCCAGTTATAAAAGCGTGCTGTTTGCGCTCTTCATCGAGTTCTCTTCCTGTTTCCCCTCGCTGTTGTGTGTGTGAGCAGATCGCTCTAAGTTCTCTGTGTGGCAGTGATATCTTTCTGTCTAAAACCTTTTTCCAAAGTTATCTGGTGAGATACTCTGTTAAATTCGGTACTAGGACGGTAATTTGCATTAGCGGTGGCTGATCATTTATTTCATGTCTACAACCCTGTTTCAAAGTAATCTGGTGAGATACTCTGTTAAATACGGTACTAGGACGGTATTCTGTTAGCTGTGGCTAAATGTTTACTTACTGCTGAATGATCTAAGGGAAGGCCCCTTTTTCTTTTGTCCAGTTTTCTCTTGTTTAATGGATAGTTATGGAGGTTAGAATTGTTTTTCATTTACGGATCTTTATTTTCGGTTTTAGGTAAGAAAGTTAATAATAGGTAGCGTACCTTGTTTTGTTTATTGTTGGCCTTTTTGTTCCCTGGTTCCTATACTGGAATTTTTGTTTAATAAATTTGTTACCCCTTTTTCGCAAACTTGGCCTGTGTGTGAGTGCTTGGGGAACAGGAACGGGGACTCCGGGTGACCTCTTTTAATAGCGGTCATCCTTAACCTTATGTGCGTAGCGAGGTGCATCCGCTACGTAACAGGTGGAAACTCACTCCACTGAAGACACCCATTAGTCTACATACCTAATTTCATTTGTTAAGCGCAAAGATTTGTTTGAAAACTATTTCTAAATTCAGTTCTAATTTCCAGCAAACAAATAAATGAACAATAATAATGAAGTGTGGTTATATCCAAACACACGTCCTATTCTTATGCCCCATAAAATGTTGCATACATCTCCAAAACCCGACAGATTAACAAATCTAAACTAGTTTTTATTAAAACAAATATAAATATGCATATAATAAATAATACTGCTAATAATATTAACTTTATACAAATGCAAATTGTCATGAATAAACTGAAAAAAAGACATGAAGAAAGCATGGGGGTAGTGGTTTTTTATATCTATGTAGTAAATAATAATTTTTGTAACATTTTATTCCTTTAATTTTTTTCACATGTAAAGATATTTGTGAATTGCTGTACATCCTGTGTGTATTAAGCAATGTGTAAGCATTTGGACCCGCATAGGTGCAACAAATGCTCTCTGTACTGGACTTTAGACCAGCTTTTAGTAGGTCAATGGTGCAGTTTATTTCAGTTCCTCAAAATAGCAACACGCCAACAATGAGCCTTAACACCCCTCCTTTTTAGGAGTCCACAAAGTGGCACAAATGGATTTGCTATTTAAACAACGTGGTGCAAAATGTGAAAATTAGAGTTGCGCTGGTCTGAAAATAGCAACAAATCGCACCAAACACATCTTGCACCTTATTGTGCCAGGTGTAGGATAGGGCCCTTTATGTTCCTAAATAAATGCGGCAGTCCTGCATTTCCAGTCCTAAGAGAATGTGGACAATGTAACTAATGAATAGGAGGGTTATTACAGTTAATCAAAACTAAAACAAAAACATATTTGTCAGATATAATAATAATAATACATTTATTCAGAAAAAACTACTAAAACACTGATCAGTGATAAGCAACATTGTTCATTTTTATGGTATTCTGATAGTAGTAGAAATAGTTCATTCATGCATTAAATCATTAAATCAATCAATCAATCAATCAATCAACCAATCAACTGGCAAACCAACCAATTAATCAATGAGATAAATTCTATCAAGTTTATCCGAATTGAAAAATCTGAAGTAATATACAGTGCCCAGCATAAATTGTACACCCGTTACAGATCTTTCGTATAATGTAGTAGTTTCTATAGAATGATATAGAATAAAATATGTGTGCATATACATTAGATTAGTCGGTACAAAAGCCAAAACCGGAATTGATATAACTCAATAACTTAAGATCATGATGCAAAAAAATTGTTATTAAAAATATTAAATTAAATTTTATTAAAGAGGTAAAATCAAGAAAACCATAAAAACTATAAAAAAAATTGCAAGACCTCATTTAAATTTAAATGTATAATCTTACTATTACTAAAGATGTTACACTGTAAAAAATTATATGATCAATTAGTCCTGACAGCCCATGGTTTAGATCATTGTAACTTACTAAACTAATCATGTTCTAACTTAATTTTATAAGTTATGCAAGCTGTTTTAAGTCAGTTTAACATAAGTTCAATGGACTCATAAGATTCATTTGATTGGAGCTTAAAAATTTAAGGCAATCAGGATTTTTTACAGTGATAGGTGACCACACTTAAATGAATATAACTGTTGTATTCATTGTTTAGATGCACCAAAATATATTGTCTATATTCACTGAGAAATTGATAAGAAATACCCCTTTTTAAAGGGCGATGTACACATTCATGCTGTGCACTGTGACAGTAACTGAACATTTAACGACAATTTACTAAACATGTTTTGACTTAAAATTACAGTAAACAAATTAAGTACTATAGTACGTGCATTTTTTATAGCAAACCTCTCTGACGTGAAGAAAACTCTGAGCCTATATTTAAAATGTATTATGTTTAAAATGCTAAACAAGCTAAACAAGCCAAGACATTCATTTGATGCCAACCCAGCCACAGAGTTCCAGCTAAATTTGTTTTAGTTGTAATAAAAATGCTTCAGAGGTATTCTCACGCTTTTTATAGGGGCAGTACCATTTACACATTCTCAATTGGTTTCATATAGCCTTTGACATCTTTAGTATGGGAAAAAATATAAGGCTCAAATGACTCAAATTTCCAACATTCTTCAAAATATCTTCTTTTGTGTTTATCAAGAAGAAATGGACTCTAGGTTTTGAACCATTGGAGAGTGAGTAAATGATGAGAGAATGTTCTTTAATGGCCAAGTGCTCACCTTTAAACATAGGGCTGACCTTCCAGACACCCAGGCACCCGAGAGAGGTGAACTGGCCAAAGGAGAGCTCCAGGAAGAATAGAGGGATGCCACAAAACACCAGCATGATGAAGTATGGGAACATGAAGGCACCTGTGATTAACAGACACACCCAAATCCACAGTTACATAACATTCATTTGATTCTGACGCATCAATCAAAACAGCAATAAAGGTGTTTTTAACACAAATACCAAGAAACCAAAGGCATTTTAGAAATGACATGAAAAATTTTCTGGTTCTATTATAGTATTCTTTATTTCTTCTGTAAATTAGTCTGACACAACTGATGTTATATTGTATAATATATAATATTTATTTTGATTGGATGAGCATTCCGGCAGTGCTGATATTTAGCATTTTGCCCTGTTTACAGATCACAGACATGTTGCCTTTTTCCACTACTTTCCTAAAATATTTGAGTGAGAGGGTCTAAGTGCGGGGTGTATGTATGCAGTGTTTTCAGTCAAATGTTGCAAAATAAGCTCATTTACATTTAAATGCAAAGGGGAAATAATAATCAAATTAAAATCATTAAATCAATCAAGATCAACAGGCGGTCTACAGAAGATGTAGGTAGTCTTTAGAGGATGTTTAAATGCATTTGATCACACAAGTGTTAACATAGCAAAAGAAATCTGAAGGAATGTGTACACTACCTGACAAAAGTCTTGTCATCTATCCAAGCTTTAGAAACAACAAATAATAACTTGACTTCTAGTTGATCATTTGGTATGAGAAGTGGCTTATATGAAAGGCAAAGGCCTCTTGATTTTGCTTATTTTATCAAAATAAAATAAGACTATGTCTTGATTTTTAATAATTTAAGTAGGACAGAAAGGTCTGACTTTTCTGTAACAAAAGTATCACTTGTGTCACTTAACAGAAATAATGTACAGTACAGAATATAATATATAATATAGAATATAAAGTCATGTTTCAGTGGAAAAAGAATTAATATTTTGTATGACTCCCATGAGCTTGGAGGACTGCATCCATACATCTCTGCAATGACTCAAATAAATTACTAATAAAGTCATCTGGAATGGCATTCGTGCAGGACTCCCAGTGTTCATCGAGGTTCTTTGGGTTCATCTTCAATGCCTCCTCCATCTCACCTCGAACATGCTCAATAATGTTCATATCTGGTGACTGGGCTGGCCAATCCTACAGCACCTTAATCTTCTTAGCTTTCAGGAACTTTGATGTGGAGGCTGAAGTATGCAAAAGAGTACTATCCTGCTGAATAAATTGTCCTCTACTGTGGTTTGTAATGTAACAGGCAGTACAAATATTTTGATACATCAGGCTGTTGATGTTGCCATGCACTCTGCAGCAAGATTATATTAGTTAACGAAAACGAACGAAAAAACGAAAACTAACATGTAAAATAATTGTCGTTAACTGAAATAAAAATAAAAACGAGTGTTTTTTAAAAAACTAGAACTAACTGAAACTGTATTGTGTACATAAAAAACTAACTGAAACGAACTAAAATTATAGCAAAAACCTCCTTCGTTTTCGTATTTGGGAATGTATTTAATACATAATCTTGCTGTAAGCCTTTTAGAAGTAAATATAATTCACGCTGCAGGTGTTTAACCCTTTCACACCTCGGAGTCTGTAATCCTGCTGCCATTGGCCAGATCGAGCCGGTTCTCCTCCAGTCATCCTCACTGTTGCTCCCGCGAAAAAACGAGTGGACAAGACAGCAGCACTGTGACAGCATTAAATACAGACACTTTAAACTATTACTTAAAACCCATTATTGGGCACAAATGTGTTATTTTCTGTATAGCGATCGAATCTTTTTAACCGGATCTTCCTAGCAAACCGGTTGAACTAGTTCACCAAATTGAACTGAATCATTTGAAATGATTCGCGTCTCCAGTAAGCACTTATCCACAAAATACTTACTTTTTAACAAGCCTAATACCCCCTCTGACTCTAAATAATCCAAAATATACTCTCATTCAGTTATTAGAACAGTACCGTTGCATTGAGAAGCGGTGAACCGATAATACTGCGCATGCGTGATTCAGTGAGCCAAACACAAACAGAACAGCCTGCTGTGTGATTCAACTAAACTTGAACAACTGCAGTGCGGGTGAACCGCGAGGGTCTGGTGAAAACCGTAAATTTATTTCATAACAGACAATTGTAATGGAATTTAAATAAGTGAATTGTACTTCAGTTGGGTTGCAAAACTTTACTGTAAGACATTTTTCAGATCATGGTGATGTTTTAACTGACAGAAATTACCATTGCTGAGTACATAATGTTGAGTCCTAACATCCGCGTTAAAAATCTGAACTTCCTTTCACTACTTTGTGTCTAACCTCAGAAGCAGCCTTGCCCACATATTGTACTTAGGGCTGTTATCTTGTGGGCTGTTGTATTTGAATTTGAAAATGGGTAGATGGTTGTGGTAGATGATAGTCTTCATGTGTTCTCTGAATACATGTTTCAAAAAATGTATGAGTTTATACTATACAATATTTATCCTGTTGATTTTGAATCTTGCACCTAAACAAATATCCTCATTTAGGAAAAAAACTAAATCTAATACTGAAACTAATAAAAACTAAACAAAAACTAAGTCATTTCAAAATATAGAAACTAATAAAAACTAGCAAATCTGCCCTTTAAAACTAATTAAAACTAACTGAATTTTGAAAACAAAAAGTCTAAACGAAATAGAAATTAAAACTAATGAAAAATCCAAAACTATAACCATGCTCTGCAGATCTCTCGCATGTCCACATACTGAATGTAACCCCAAACCATGATTTTTCCTCTACTAAACTCTACTGATATCTATGAGAATCTTGGTTCCATGCAGGTTCCAATACTGTAGGCCTTCTGCAGTATTTGTGATGATTGGAATGCAGTTCAGCAGTCTAAAAATCTACCTTCTGCCACTTTTCCAAATGATCAACTAGAAGTCAAGTTATTATTTGCTGCTCCTACAACTGGGATCGATGACAAGACTTTCGACAGGAACTGTATATCATTATCTCTGGAAGTAGTCGAAACTGGACAAGCTCCAAATGTTTAGATTCCGTTAGCACTAGTATTTAACGTCTACTTGTGAGCCGATAATAATCAAAAATCTTCATAACAGGAGTAAATAGTGCTTAAGACAAATCCATTTAGTTAGTTTTGTATGTCGCCAACTTCTGGTTTAATTTAAGCATTAAAAAAAATATACAAATATTTTTTTTTTTAAAAAGTGATTTGATCTACTTAACCCTTGTGTTGTCCTAGAATTCTGTATATACGTACACCATTTGGGTCAAAAATTACCCTACTACTAAACCTCTAAAATAAAGCATTTAAATTTAAATTCAATCCTCAAATCTATTTTGCATAAAGAAGTAGCCTCATCTTCATCACAAACTCTGTGAATGTCTAGGTTTGTGGACTCTTTTATCAATGTTTAATTAGAGGACAACACTAGTTTTTGACTAAAGCAAAAAGCATATTTTCTAATGCTAAAGGCAACTGGACATATGTAAAATAAATGTAGCAGAACAGCTTATTTATAACAGTTAAAGAAGCAGATTTTATGTTGTTTGGGCGGTGTGCATGTGTGTGTCAGTGTGTACCAGTATTTTTTTTTTTGTGTGTAAAAATGGCTTTATAGCTGGCGGGTCAAAACAATCGCTGTACTCTAAATGTGTACAGCCTTCATAGAAATTTAAGAATTGAAAATGCTAAATTTCAATGAATAACCATTTTTAATAACATTGGGGTCATTTTAAGTCCCCAAAAGATATAAATAAATAAATAAACAAATAAATAAATAATTTTTTTTGCTGCTAAAATGTTGCATGGGTCAATTTTGATTGGATGGTTAAAGATGGTTAAAAACAGGAGGGTTAAAGATGTTTATATCAAAACTATATTTTTGTTATCTCAGTACATCTCTAATAATTTGTCTTTTTGAGACAGAAATAAAGATACTGTTTAGCTGAAAAGACTTCTCTGAAGCTCTACATGAAAGCTGCTGTCTTGAGATCAAAACCAGATCTGAATGTTTGCTGTGATGGAACAAATGTTTAAAAGACAGCTGAAACACTGACTTTCAGTAATTAACATAATTAGCCAGGCAGCTCTACAAATAGTAAAAATTAAGGTAAATGAAAATCTACCCACTGGTGCCAAAGGACCTTACAGGACCATAATCTGCCTGGAGTTCAGTTACTTATCTGAATTATGGGCTAATTCAGGGTATGGCCCCCGATTATAAGCAGCTCTAGGAATATGAGAATCATGGGGCACAGGTTTCTGGGCCAGGTCATCTGGGAGCTTCTGCTGGAGTCCCTTGCTTACTCTTAGCCTGGACTATTTTAAGTGTGCTGTGTTATGAGACTTGATACCAAACGAGTACCCTTTTAAGGAAGCAAGGAATTTGAAAAGGACTTATTGGCATGACATAGAAAAACAAAACCCTAAATAGCATCGGTTTAACTTTAGATTACAATAGTTATATTGGTTAACATTTTTCTAATTTTGGAATCTGAATAGAAATAATAATATGCAGCAGTGCATGACAGGTACTGAGAGGATGGAAAACAGCTATTGGACAAAAAAAAGAAGAGGAGATTAAAACGGTCACCTCCTCCATTCCTGTAGCAGAGGTAAGGGAACCTCCAGACATTTCCCAGCCCCACTGCATAACCAACACTTGTCAGGACAAACTCAATCTGGTTGCCCCAGTTTCCTCTCCTGGAGTTTTCATCTTTCTTTACTGGCTCTCCTGGAACTGCTCCATTCTGAAACATACACACACACACATGTATGAATGAAAGTAAAACTATGTTGCTGGGTGGGATCATCCTGTTGAGTCTGACAGAAGTGAAAAGTGACATTTTTCATACCAAGCACAGACAAAACAGAAACCGCAGACAAAATGGTTACACTTTACAATTAGTTCTCGTTTGTTAACATTAGTTTTTAAAGGAATAGTTCATCCTAAACTAAAGTTCACTTGTCACAATAAGAGTTTTAGTCTTTTTTTCCCATAGAAAACAAAACAAGATATTTAGAAAAATGCTGAAAACTTGAAACCCTTAGGTTCCATAGTATTTGTTTCTCCAACAAATGAAGTCAATGGTTACAGGTTTTTAACATTCTTCAAAATAACTTGTTTTGTTTAACAGAAAAAAAGAAACTTATAAAGGTTTGAAACCACTTGAGGCTGAGTAAATAACGAGTCAATTTATCTTTTTTCATGAACTATGCCTTTAATTCAAAGTATGATTATTATATTTATGAAATGAACCTATTGTAACGAGTGTATTTTTTAGCTAATAAAAGTTATTTATTGCTTGTTTATTGCTAATTCTTTATTGCTTGTTCATGTTAGCTCAGGAAGCCCTATGGATAGCTAGTTAGCAAATATAACTAATGATTTTAACACTATATTAGAAACAATTGCAAATGTTTATACAATTTGAGATTCACTAAGGTTAATAAATGCTCTGGAAGTGTTCATTGTTTCTTCATGTTAAATAATGCAGCTTACTAATGCTAACAAATTCAACTTTATTGTAAAGTGTCCCTAAAAAACTGCAATAAGGCATGGGATGATAACCGTTTTCAAGGTACAGTATACCGCAGTTTGGAAAAGTCAAGGTTTTAAACCGCCAAAATCTTCTGTAATACCATTCCTAAGGTATGTGTAAGATTTTTTATTTACTTTTTTTTTTTGTTTTTTAAGACAACAGGTTTAGAAACAAATGAAGAAAGCAGAAGTCAAAGATTGATTTGAATTATTTAGCCTGACATGTTTACTGTTCCAAAATACTTTAAATGTTTCTCAAATTAAAATATATTGTGTTCAAAGAGGGGGGAAAAAAATCGTGAAACCGTGATATTTTTATCCAAGGTTATCATACTGTCAGAGTCTTACAACGGTCCATGCATATAAGCAATATGCCCATAACCTTACATAATCAACATCAAGAGGTTAATATCGATGGATGTGAATAAATGTGTTTTACACCTTTTAAAATTCATCACTTAGATTTAATATTTATCTTGAAATGGCATACGTTTACATATATAGTAGTGCATAATGCTTGTAGAGTCTACTGTACATTCCATATAGTCTTTCAAACAACAGACACTGAAAATCCACACATCATTATTGTTTCACTTCATAAGACCTTAATGTAGCACTAGGGTTTTATTTTTGTTTTGCCGGTATGATTTTCAGCAGTGCTGGTAGATGATGATTTTCTGAATGACCAGGGACCATGTTTTCAGTGAATAAATGTTCATCACATTTTGTCTTAGATGACCTGACTAAATTCAAGCGAAAACTTGAGGGGTCTTAATGGTGAAGATATTCTGCACTTATCGTACATATGGAGCTCCCATGGTGGTGCATGCTTAAGTTGTTGTTGTTGTTTTTTAAATCACTCCAATTTCACTACTTCCTATAACTATCTATCAATAAAACTGAGTCACAAAGAATTAAAACACATGATGGAGTGTCAATCACATGTCAAAAAGTTTCTGAGAATTTCATGAAAACTCTGAGTGTATATTGCATGCAACAATGTTGAGGTCGCAGAGAGCATGCTGGAGTGCACTTGATGCAAACTGAAATCCCAGTCATAAGCTCAAAACAAACATTTGGTCTTGTCGGCCTGATTTAGAGTTTATTCTCTCCATCTGTTCCCATCAGATGTTCTTCATGTTGACCGCTAAAGCAAGCTCACGATCTGATCGGAGCACGCGCTTCGCCTGCACAGTGAGACCGCTGCGGGAGATGAACATTCAGCGTTGATGCTAGCAGTCTTCCCAAAAGCCCTGGGGATAAGACCAAATCGCAATTTTGCTTAGAAAAATTTAAATTTGATTATTATCTTAATTATTTATTTATTTATTTTTTGTATGTAACAGCTACTACAGTATGTTTCAGTTCAGAACTTCAAAATTTCACATTTAATTCAAGGCGTTACTGCTTTATTGTAATCATTTATGAATTGTAGGAATTTCTGGATGAAAATAATATTTCAGTATAGCTGACCAGCAACTGTTGAACACAAAATAAGTCATTTCCCTATTTATTTTCCACTATGGTAGTCAATGGGTACCATCAATCAGCATTTTTCAAAATATCTTCCTTTGTGTTGAACACAAGAAAGAAATTCATAAAGGTTTAAAACCACGCGGAAGAGTAAATGGTGAGGCAATTTTTATTTTTGGCTGAACAACCCCTTTAAGATGTAAAAACTATAATATTGTGTCAATGTGGTCTTTCAATTCATTTGAGTTCATAACAATTGTGTGTATAATAATAATAATAATAATAATAATAATAATAAATAAATAAATAAATACTTAGACAATCTTTAGATGAACTACTTTTAATTTGGTGTTTTCAGATGCTTGATGGTACAAAAGGCGCTAAACACACACACATTCAGAGCTGCAGCATCTGAGTCTGAGCTCCCTGGGCCATCATTCCCTGCAGGATCCCACAGACACATGTGCTTAAGCAAAATAATAAACATCCCAGTTTCCTTTCAGGCCAATTCAAGTGTTCATTTTGGAAGGACTTAAATGATGCAGAGTTAATACATTTTATTCTTACAAAAAAATAAAAACAATATAACCCAGGAGAGAACTTGACTTATTTCTGTACCTGAAATTGACCAAAATGCCACTAAGCAGAGTGAATGATCAATTCATTCTCTGCAGGAGATGTGTGGGATTGACAGCAAAACAGTGCAAGTGGTGAAAGTGTCAAACGCGCCATTAACTAAGACTCTTAGCTTGATAAACTAATTAGCTGCTTATTAACATTTAGTAAGGAGTTTAGCTATTGAGTAGAGAGAGTGGAGAGTTCTCAATGAAAATGAGAGGTGCAGCAACCAATCTCTGTGAGTTTAAGTCACTGACGTCTGACATAACTGAGAATCAGATGAAATTTCTAGTGAATTGGTGTAAATTAATATAGTAGCTTTAATTATGATTAGGTTTTGACCATATATTGAAAGCAAACACTGCCATGCTGCTGTATATTTACAGAAACAACACAAAGTGTATGCTCTGTAGCATACCTTGCACTAGTGGACACATACAGTTAAAGTCACATACAGTTAAAGTCCCCCCCCACCCCCCCACCGTTCGGCGTGCAGTTTGTGCTGCTCTGCAATAACACTTCCGAAACGCTAGCTGCCAGTAGGTTTTTATGTTCCTGTGTCGAGATTCTTAGCGAGTGTTTTGTTTTTTTCTGAATGCTACAAGTAGCTAAAACAAAAGTTTCCATCTGGAGCTCCTTCATGGGATTGAACACATGTAAACACTTTCTCCATCGGGCTCACGGCTATCTGCACCGCCCATGCTCGTCACCGGTACCAAGCCGACCAATCACAGACCTTGTGCTATGTATCGCTGTGACATGTAGTTACATTTTTTTAAAGTTGCGCAGCATGCATCAGACATGGCAAGGGCTATGTCACTGTGCGACAGCTGCGCCGATGCATACACGTGCGCTTGACGCAAAAGTATAAATCAGCCTTAAGATTCAAAGTAAGCATAAACATTCATTCATTAATTTTCTTCTCTGCATAGTCACTTTATTAATCTTGGGTCGCCACAACGGAATGAACCGCCAACTTATCCAGCATATGTTTTACGTAGCGGATGCCCTTCCAGCTGCAACCCATCACTGGGAAACACCCACACACACACTCAATTACACACATACAGTACGGCCAATTTAGCTTATTCAATTCACCTACAGCTCATGTCTTTGGACTTGTGGGGGAAACCGGAGCACCCGGAGGAAACCCACATGAACAAGGGGAGAACATGTAAACTCCACACAGAAATGCCAACTGACCCAGCCGAGGCTCGAACCAGCGACCTTCTTGCTGTGAGGTGATTGTGCTACCCACTGGGTCACCTCGTACCCATGCATATACATATAGATGTACATAATACAAAAGTGTAGTTGAAATCACCTCACACACGCACTCGTCAACATGAAGATCTGTTATTTTTTGCTGTCTTCAGTAGTTTGTTGATGTTCTCATTCAATCTCCTCCGTTTTTGTTCAGACTAAGAAAGAATGTTTCATTTCAAACACCATGTAGGCAAACTAAGTAATGCAGAAAAAGATTATGTGTGGTTAAAAAATCCACAGTGATCAAATTTTTGCCAAGCACACTGTATACATTTTCTAGCGTATGCATGAAAACTAAGTGTGGCCCATACATCCTGAATAAAAAGTTAATAAAATAGTTTACCGCCCCCTGGTGGTACCGCGAAGTCTGTCATAACCCTGCCCTCTGCATGTAAACAAACGAGATGAAAGCTACAAAAATGTTACATTTAAATTAAGTTGTTTTTTTTCTACAGTGGATGTGTTGTCCATATATATTTTTAATCTATTATAAAAATTGAAGTACACTTGGACTAACTGATTAGACTGAGGGAGTCAATGAATTTGAACAGAATTTGTTCACATCCAGATTCACACACACACAGCGGTGAGTAGGGATTGATTCAGGGATTGACCTTTGGGTTACAAATCCAACTCTCTAATCATAAGGCCACAACTTCCCCTTTTCAGACTAAAGGCCAGCAGCTGGACACCTGTAATGGTTTGTGCTGATGGCTCTCTAAACAACTGCTATAGCACAGCTGAAGGCCCTGGGTAAAAAAAAAGATCTAGAGAAGAACCTGAAACAGGTGTGAACACCTGGAAGACGAACTGTCTGTTATAGTAAATATCCACCAACATACATGCTTCAACAAAATGCTAAATCCATCTAGCACGTCCAAAACAACAAAATAACAAGAGGAGTACAGGGAATATAGCTCTATAAAACAGATTGCCGCTCTCACGCTCTAAGTTGTGTTTACTTTCCGGTAAATGAATGAATTGTTTAGCTGAATGTTTCTCCGCTGCTCACTGTGATGTCTGTCCCTGTGCTCTGGAATGCCCAGGTGTTTCAGCCTTTGCGTTTGCTCCAAGGATCAGTCTTGCTGAGCACAAAGTGAAAGAGAAAGATCGTCCAGCTGGGCCCATCTGCCCTTTTATATAAGACCAAGACACACTCATAAACACACACGGTCATGGGGTCTCATGGGGACCGGAGTCTAATGAGTGGTTCAGTGTTTAGACTTTGTAGGAAAGAAATAGGAGGGGAAAAAAGAAGAAAAAGGAAAGAAAGAAAATGTAAAGGAAAATAATGGGAAAAAAAAGAAAAAATACAAGAAAAAAGAATACTTAAGGTAAAAAAAAAAGAAACAAAACAAAGTAAATGTAAAAGAGAAGGTAAAAAATACTTTACAAAAATAAATAGCCAAAGAAAAGACAAAATCGAGAACGATTAAATAATATTAGAAAAAAAATCTAATATAAACATTTTTATATTATTAGAAATTTAAAGTAGAAAACAGATACAGAATAAAATAAATGCCTTTCAACAGAGCTAAACATTTTCTTTATATCTTAAAAATAATACATTTCTACAAAAGTTAACTGTTCCAAATAGACTATACTACAACAGAAGGAGGAGCATCTCAGAGTGAAGCCTGAAGCCTTTGACTGACAGCAGCACAGCTCTCCCGGAGTAACTCAGAGCAGGTATGTGACCCTGTCAGCTTAAGATGGGAAGTGAGAAATAACCTGTGACTTCTCAACTTAACACAGAATGCCTACAGAGGTTTATGCAGAATGTGGTGTGTGGCATAATAATAATCCTTATCCTTATCTGTTTCTTTTTTAATAACATGATCAAATACCCCACAAAAGCAAGAGTGGCTTACATTTATTTTCTTCTTATGAGTCGTGACCATCACATTGATATGTGCTCTAATAAACTCTATTAAATAAGTGAACACTCAAAAAAAAATGGGGAAACATTCGATTAAATGTAATAATTATTGATGCATTACTTTGAGAAACCTAAATATTTATAACAGAAATATTTAAATATTAGTCTAAGAAGAAATATTTTGATTGTGTTCAATGTCTCTGATTAGGTAACACTTGGGACCTACAACTAAAATGACAGTAATATTAAGCTATATAGAATAATGCAACATTAAGATTCATTTAAATAGTGTAAGACTGTTCATTCATTCATTCATTCATTTTCTACCGCTTTTCCGGGACCGGGACGCAGGGGCAGCAGTCTTAGGAGAGAACCCCAAACTTCCCTCTCCCCAGACACTTCGAGGCGTTCCCAGGCCAGCCAAGAGACATAGTCCCTTCAGCATGTCCTGGGTCTTCCCCGAGGCCTTCCCGGTGGGAAATGCCTGGAACACATCCGTAACAGATGCCCAAGCCACATCAGCTGAATTCTCTCGATGTGGAGGAGCAGCGGCTCTACTCCGAGCTCCTCACCCTATCCATAAGGGTAATATAAAAACATTATTTCTAGCCAATTTTCCTCATTTTGACCCTTACAGATGGTTGAGTAACATAATGTGCTCTGGTTGTGCATGTGCATCACTGAGTAAACACATAAGCACACTTATCAGGAGACCTTTCGCATGCCAACTCGTCTGATCGTCTGATTTCAACGATTAATTAACCCTAACACTACAGAATGAATTTATACAAAATATTTTTTAGGATTCTGAGAAAAGTCATGGCATAGATGTCTAAAATATTTTCCTATATAAGCTCATCTTTGTTTTTGAAGTCATTACAGTTCTAAAAAATCCCATCGGTTGTGTTTCAGTTGGTTTAACTCAAATACGAATGAAACAGAACCAATACTTCTAAAGAAACCAGAAACAGTACAAGATGTCGTAAGATGCAACCCATAAAAACTACAGAATACTCAACATCTACAGGATTTCATTAACATTCGCTCACCAAACATTACCTTGACATACAGCACTTTTTTGATTATTTAGTTTAGTCATTGCTTTGTAACAACCTGCGATGCTGTACTTTCTCTTAAAATCTATATTGAGTGGACCTGATTTACATTTCACTGCTAGGGGTACATCTCAAGCATTTTCCTTCAACTTGAATGACATAAAACAAAAGTACAATTTACAGTAAACTTTATCCATTGTTCATGTAAAATAATGCAAAATTATTAAATATGATAGGGAGCATTTGATTCAATGACCAACTTTTGTTTAACTCATTGTGAAACTTGTTTTAACCAGAGTTGACAATAACAGTATTGACATTTTTTATCATTTTGTGCTTTAAAGATACAAACCTTAAACTACATCGATACCACACAGCTTTTAACTTATTAATAACTGCTAAAATACCTTAGATTTGTCATGGCTTTATTAGGTACATCTGTCCAATTGCTCGTTAACGCAAATTTCTAATCAGCCAATCACATGGCAGCAACTGGTGTGACTGGTTTCTTGAACATGACAATGAGTTCACTGTACTCAAATGACCTCCACAGTAACCAGATCTCAATCCAATAGAGCACATTTAAGAACGGGAGATTCGCATCACGGATTTGCAGTCGACAAATCCGCAGCAACTGTGTGATGCTATCATGTCAATATGTACCAAAATCTCTGAGGAATTTTTCCAGTACCATGGCAAAAAGGTACCAACCCGGTACTAGTAAGGTGTACCTAATAAAGTGTCCGGGAGTGTATGTTACTGTGTATGTAAGACATTATGGTGACCAGATTTCACAGAGTGGAACAGTATATGATATTGTGCATATATTCAGCATACTTTCCTTAGTTTTAGATACTGAATGTCTTTCACTCACATTGTTCCGCCATAGAAGCACAGATTCCTCAATGTCTGTGTGATTAAACTGCACTGTTTTCTTCAATATACCTTCTAATGTTCATTTATGTGCTTATCTTGTTATAACTATTAGTAAAATTGCTTTCATGCTTGACCTCAGCTACTCTCTCTCTATTATCTTAATGTTGGATAATACAGATCTCGCCTTCTCTAACTACAACTTGATCAACATTGAAATGTGATTGGATTCTTGCAAATATACTATGATATGGCTTTATTTGAGTAGGTTATATCCGTATGACAAAGGACTACTACTAACACTCAGCAATTGAATCAGAGCATGAGTGTGACGTAGTGAAGTGGCATAGCAAGTAAACAATTTAAGTCAAGAAGGATCACAAAGAGGTCGGCTGTAATTTTGCTAATTCCTCTGTGGTTAGTGACAATTACTCTGATAACTGTACTGAATGATGCTTTGTTTGCACTTTGTCTGTGTGCATCGGAAGTTCGGTTTTCCTTTGCGCAACAAGAAAACAGAATTCTGCCCCCCATTGAGCAAGAAGACACGTCCTCTAGCGCAGCTGCAGAACATGGCTCTCGTTTCACTCAGCTTTTGTCCATTTGGTGTGTTCATGCGCAGATTTTTGGTCTGCATGCGATCCAACACACTTGGGTTTCTTGGCCCTAAAAATTGGCAGAATGTTTGTAAAGCATATAGCTTTGTAAAAAGTTATCTAGTTTAGCTTTTACTCAACAAAATAAGTGCCTTACAACAGTGCTAAAGCTTTTCTTGATATCTTGAAATGATACATTTCTGCAACTGTGTCAAATATCTAGTTGTAAAAACTAATCTCAGAATCGATTCAAGAGAAAAATCGCAATGCATTCAGGAAATTCCAGATTTGATGAGGAGTCATTTCTCAAATCACAATGCATCAACTTATTATCCCAGGCCAATTTTTTTGGATGAATCAATAAGGGTGAAATAAAGAACAAAACATATTTTTGGTAAGATATATGGGTATATGTCAGGACTTTGCAGAGATATATGTCATTAGATTTGGTTTTAAAAATTGTGAATCCTAATCAAACCAGAACTCATTTTTAGGGCTAATCTGGAGGGTTCAAATCTGGAATTTTCTGAATGTATTGCATGATAATTCGAAAAAAGATTCCAATCTCGATTTGACCCTACACGCAATCTTAATTCAGCTTTTCTACAATTCAGCCAATTATATTTTCAAAGTCAGGAAGGAAGCATAAAGGCGGTCACACAGGTCTTCACATTGTTTTATATATGTTGCTCAGCAACATGGGCACCTCCAAATTGTGTTAAAAGTATCACATACTGTATTTATAGGTTATAATTCAGAGGGGAGTTTGAGCTCGGGTAGATCTCAAAAATTCCCCTGCTGTAGTAGCTAATGAACAGATAGTGATTGCTCCAAGAGATAACTACTTACTAGGAGCATGTCTATGATGCCGATTTGGATTAGTCAATTAACTTAAGTTGCATGGTTTTTAATGGTGGGAGGAAACCGGGAAACCTGGGGGAAACCCACGTGAGCATGGGGAGAACGTTTAAACGCCGCACAGAAACGTTGGCTGGCTTGGTAAGGATTAGAACCAGTGACGTTCTTGCTGTGAGGCAACAGTGCTAACCACTGGGCCACCGTGCCACCTGTCTAGGAAAGGAGGAGAAGTAGGGGTGGAAAGGGGGATTCTTCAAAACGAAGATTGCTATTATATGGAACTTTTTTGGTATTTGGTATACCACTATGGTATTTATAGTGGCATAGGAATCATCTGATTGGTGAATTATAAATTGGATAATGCGGAAGCAGCCGCAAGCAATCATAAGCACGTGATCTTCTTGAAATTAGTTTATAAATAAACTTCACAAAGTGACAGCAGCCATGACATGAGCGCACTCGGCAGTGAAAGTGAAACCAAAAGTGTGCCCATTGTTTAAATCAGTGTTTCTCAACCACATTCCTGGAGGACCACCAGCTCTGCAAATTTTCCATGTCTCCTTAAGCTCAATAGCAGAGACTGAAAGACCTGTAAAGGGTGTGACAAAGGAGACACCCAAACATGCAATGTTGGTGTGCCTCCAGGAACGTGGTTGAGAAACACTGATTTAAATGATCATATCACATTTTAGAGTTATGATTACAACAAGCATTTTATATGTTTTTTCTTTCAAAGCGAACACAAAGTGTTGTGCAAAAAAATAAATATTTACTGGGTCTGTATATGCACTCTAGTCTATATAATGTTGAATATAATTCATGGGGGAATCTAAGAATGACAAATGTTTCATTTTACCAGTCAACAAAATGGTCTAATAATGTTGTCAATGACAAATTACAAGCATATGTCTCAAACTGTGAATTAACAACCAGGCCACATTTAAAGTCTGTTTAAAACCATTTAAAGTCTATACAAAATGTAGCATTTTAACCAACGGTTGATTAATATTGTTGTTTTACAATATGTTTGAGAAATCTTTATTTCACATCTACAGAATCGTTGAGAATCTTGATTTTAAGCAAAAAAAATTGTGATTCTCATTTCAGACAGAATTGTGCAGCCCTACTAATTGTATCACTACAAAAAATGTATTACAAATGTGAAAACTCCCAAAAGACTAGTAATGCAGAAAAGCATTTGGAAAAAGAGAGATATAAATACCGTGATAATTCAATGACTTCCTGCTCTCTGAAGTCAAAAAGTCAAAGGTGTGGCCTATAGAGTGGCATTCATAAAAATAGCGTAGATTCCAAAACTCACCCTGGGCTGTGAAACTTCACAAGGCTGCACAGGTCCGAACATAAAAAAAATATTAGAGACCCTCTGCTGAGCAATGCTGAAAAACAGCATTCCCATCATTCTGGTGAGTTTACAGAAAGGCAGAGTAAAAAAATGACTCAATCAATTTAGGAACATGAAAGGAAAAAAACGAGAAGCAAGAAAACCAAAGGAAATGTGCTCTCAGCACTTCTGAAATGTTTAAACACTGTCCACTACAGGTTCAGTGTTCATCAGAGCTGACCTTTCCCCCTTCTAGTGCTCTCTGCAGACCCCCAGTTCACATTTCAAAGGCAACATCCTCAATCATTCTCTGCCGATGAGGTCTTCATTCTTCCCAAGAAGGGATGAGACGCACAACATGCTCATTTAAAGACTCTAGTATAACTTTCACCTCAGGTTTGTTTATCAAGGTCAGTTATAAGACCACACCAGTTGTAATTGCTACCAAAACACCTCATGTGAAGCTTCCATCCATCAATTTTTTTTTTTCTCTGAAGTACAACGTATTATAAATTTAAAAAGACCCATAGTGTTTTCTCCGATTGCAGAAACGTTCTTAGTGATATATTTTGTGATTTGGCACCAAATATTATTAGACGTTAATGTAAACTAATGCAAATTTAATAGACCCTTTTCACACTTCCGGGTTTCTCAGTAGCGGAAGTCATCATATTTGGAAAAACTTAGAGCAAAGTAAATGGGAGAATACAACAAATAATTTTACAATCTTATTTGCTCAAATAATAAAAGAAAAACTCCATGATGATGTCCTTAAAACGTTTAGAAAAAGGAAAAAAAAAATTGCGTGAGAATTATGATGTCAACCAGAGGAGAGAATAACGTCAAATTTGCTGTCCTGTCCCATAGACACTGCATTAGAAACCCCTCGCACAAGCGGTAATTCGTTTTTTGACTTTAAAAGATTTAAGATGCTGATGACCGTTAAACATGTCATAACAGGCTTGTGAAAATGGTCCATTAATGCATAACTTAAACTCACTACTTTAAAGCAACGCTCTAATCATTTCAAATTTCACTTCTGACTGAATAAAACTTAAGCATATGAAGCAGACATAAATATTTTCAACAAAACCATGCTGTGCCTAATTTATTTATTTAGTTATATATATTTTTTACATTGAAAAAAAATTCACATACAGTGCTCAGCATAATTGAGTAAACCCCATTTTGTAAATGAATATTTTTATCCATTTATTAGTGAATATAGGCAATTTATTATGGTGCATTTAAACAAAACAGATTTATTTAAACAGATATATTTATTAAAACAATACTTTAGTCACCAAACATATTTAGAAATTGAAAGATAACACAATTCAATTCAAGCAAAATATTGCAAAAAATAAATAAATAATAAGCAACAAAATTTCAATTAAATGTTTAAAAATGTTTTTGCTTCCCTTTTTTTTTAATTTGTATTTAATATTTTTCTATAACATATAAATTAGGGTGTATATAAATTAAGTTATTTTGTTAGATAAGCTCCAGATTTGGCTTCAGTACTGACTAATCTAATATATATGCACAAATATAATCTTGTATAGCTTCCTATTAAAAATATGAATTTAAAAAGATATCTTTGTGAGGGGTGTATAAAGACACAATTAATTTCAGAATAAAAACTACTCCAAATGCAAAATGTGCAAAACAAATATATTTTGAATCATTATATCAATATATATACACACATCAATAACAAATAAATAAATACATTTTAATAAAATAATAATAATAATAATAATAATAATAAATGGATAAAAAAATACTTATTTATTTTTTACTGTTTAACAAAGTGAACTACCAGACATCTGTATGATAACTTTCTTGTAAAATGTAAACACTACTGCAGCAACACGTTCTTATATGAGTAAATAGTGTGTGTTTGGGGCAGGACAATCCTAAAGGCAGATGAGGACAAGTAAAAGGTGTGGTATAAGGATTTGAGAAACAATAAAATCGTCACATTAATAACAATCCATGACATTGAAAAATGTGGAAAGAGTAAGAAGGAAATTAATTATTATGACAACTAAAATTTAAGACAGATGACTCTTCCATATTTCATGATTAACTTAACTCTTTTAGCTCCGGCCCCCTACAAAGCCCTCAATGAGCAAACAAGGGTGGGTTCTTTCTCTTCAACTGGAATGAAATTAACCAGCGTGGACAGTCCTTAAAGAAGCCATTATCCAATTTCTGTGAGGTGAAAGTAATTCTGCTTAAGATCCAGATCTGCGGCTTCTCACCCTGTGAGCGGTGGGTCATTTTCCCCCTCTCTCATTGGCTCGGGCCCTGAAAACACTCTTCTCATGCTTGATCAATCATCTGCAATGGTAACTTGTCAGGCAAGGCACCCAAAAACTGAACAAGGGGCACAAAAGTGGGGAAGTGACGGTGGCCTAAGTGTCAGGTCAGTGAAAGTTCATGTCACTCAATTCAGACTCTTGCTGTCACAAACACGCCCATATATGAGAATATCTTTCTAAAGACTGACATAAAGCAACACGTGCAGTACGGTTCCTCGTTCTAAGTGCATGGCCGGATTCTGTAATTATAACTAGAGGCAAGTAACCTGTTATGAAAAATTTTGGTTTAAAATGCAATGCTAATCGGTTGCAAATTAATACTTTATTAACTATATTTATGCACTGATGTTTGGGGTTACAAGTTATTTTTTTCAGGTATTCATTAGATTTTTGGTTAACTCTGTATAATAACTACACACTATTAATCATTTAAGCATTAGCAAATATTGAATTTATTATGTGTTAAGCATTAACTCTACATTAATAATTGTTGATAAGCAGTTTATAACTGCAGCTACAAATGCTCTATTCTTGACTTATAAGCACATGAAAATGTGCTTAATAATTGTATTTTCATGCTTTGTTAAGGATTCATCTTTCAGGACTAAAATGATTTTTACATTATTTACAAACCAGTTATTTAAGAATAGTTGGTGGTTTTTAAAATCATTCAGAATGTGTAAGTAAATGATTAATAAACTATTCAAATCAACATTTATTTATTATCATTCAGGCATATACTAATAGTTAATTTGTATGATAATAAATACTTTAATAACTAAACTTCATCCAGTTTTGTGAGCTAATCTAAAGTGAGGACTATTTATTCTTCATAAATCCCTTATGACAATTAAAGGCTCAGTTAAACAGAGGGGAAAAGGAAAATAAATGACATTATTTTATTGTTGTTTTTTTTATCCAGTTTTAGGCTATATTTTAAAGGACACTCCAGAATGTTTAAACTTTACAGTGATTTTACTTTTTAGATAGGATTGCAAAGATTATTGTTCATTTGATACTGAGCTTTTAATTGTCATTTATAAGGGATTTATAAAGCATAAATAGTCCTCACTTTAGATTAGGTCACAATACATAATGAAGTTGTGTTAATAAAGCATTTATTAACATACACAGTAACCATTACCATATGGCTGAATAATAAGATGTATAAATGTTGATTTCAATAGTTTATTAATCATTTACTAGCTCATTCAGAATAATCTTATAAACCACCAACCATTCTTAAATACAAATGGTTTGTAAATAATGCGATATTTAATTTAGTCATAAAAAATCAATCAGACAAATTATGAAAGTACAATTATTAAGCACATTATAAATGTGCTTATAAGTAGGGCCAGAAGGAATCTGCGGATATTTTTTGCTATTTCTGCTGAGAATTTTGGTAAAAAATCTGCGGATTTCTGCAGAATTATTTTGGGAGTATCATAACAAAAACCTTAATATGTAAAATAAAAAATAATATGTTTTTAATTTTTATTTATTGCTTAAAATGCAAATCCAATTCGATCCACTTTATTTGGTAAACAAAGCAAGTCTCTCATATAATATCTCTACTAAAAGACAATATTCATTTACAAACGGCATTGTACATAAATCAGATGGACATTTTCATATTAGTCAATAATATTACTGTAATTAATTTAAATCCTGAATAAATATAGATATTACACACATTTACTCAAGTAAATAAACAGAATTAATGATGGGCTAAAAATCTGCGGAATTCTTCAGAAAATCTGCAGAATTCAGCACGCGCAGATTCTGTGTGGGCCTACTTATAATCAAGAATACAGCATTTTTAGCTGTGGTTATAAACTGCTTACTAACGTCTATTAATGTAGAGTAATGCTTAGTAAAATAATGAATTCACTATATGCTTAATAAGCGATTCATAGTGTGTAGTTATTATAAAGTGTTATCGATTATTGTCACAGTAAATACATAAATTTACTCCACAATAAATTTTAGTATGTATTTTACAAAAAACATTTCATTTATCAAAGGATTGTAGAAAAAAGTAGCATGGTTTCCACAAAAAACATTAATTAACCAGCAAAACAAATCTCGCAGTCAAGCAGAAAGAGAAAGAAATCAGCATCTTTGAATGATTTATGTGATTGTCACATTAAACTTCATGAAACATTCAAAGATACAAATTCTGTTTCTTGATTTGTGACTGCCATGTTATAGTAAATGAGTAAATGAACTGTATACATTTTTAAATACAGTACAGAAAAAAACGAGTAGCCCAAAAATTATGCTAGGGAAAAATATTAGATAAAATGTTCAAAAATAGCAGAAATCAAGAGAAACAAAAATATTATATATATAAAAAAATATAAATGTTGTAGTTTGTAATTTTATTTTTTATTTTGCAATATTTTACATGAATTTAAATGTATTTTCTTTCCATTTCCAAAGATGTTCTGTGACTAAAATATTATTTTAATAAATATATCTGTTTAATAAATCTGTTTTGTTCAAATGCACCAATATATATTACCCAATATCTATATTATATATTTCCAAAGCATCTTTAACAACAATACCATTTTTACATATATATTTCACATTTAACATATGTTTTACTGTAGTTTTCAACAAACCAATGCAGTATGGGTGAGCATAAAACATGTAAAAAAACCACTAACAAAACACTTTACATCTACAGTAAAAAGTAACTACCTATGCTTGGACACAAACAGAAGTGTAAAGTGCACAAGAAGGTTTCATCACAAGTTCCAAAAGTGAATCAGTGTTAACCACAAAAGCAAATTAACAGTTTCATTATGTGACTTTCCCTTTCAGCAACCAGAAGCCTGCTTTCAACTAATAAAGTCAGATGCCAACTTTTAAACACCAACCAGGATCCACAACAGCTCTGGTAGCCATCTTGTGGGAGTGATTAAGTCTGTAGATTACTCTCCATGGCCATATAACCATGGCCATGAAATGGGCCATTATTCCTGACCAAATGCACTTCATAGTGATTCCTCTAATGAAATACATATGCCAGGTAGTTTTCTAAACTGGAGACAAACACATTCTGCAGTCCAGATTAAACCATCATTAAATGCACTGGGGGACAGAAATCAATCTCTGTTTATCCTCACATGATGCTACAAACATACAAATATCAACATGTGTAACGGCATTCCAATAAAACAAAACCTTTTTACGAGCAAACAGGGTGGGACTTTAATACCTGGCAAAACTAACTTCTAAAACAGCAGCTGACACTTACACTTGATCTTCCAATTGTTCAAAAACTTCTTCTTGAGGGGTTCCCTCACAAAATGTCGAACATAAAAGTTCTCCTTAATAGTCCAACCTTATGGTTCTATCTCTGTTCCTTGGGTCTTACCTTTCTGCTGTTCATTGTACACCACAGACTGTAGTATTGCCTTCCCAAGCAGGAACCTTCAGTATGCAGGCAAGCATCGGCGTGTAAGAGGGGTCAGAGGCAAAACACTCTCCAGGTCAGTCTGAGCAAACTGACACGGCTCCATGTGGAAGCTACTCTACCCTGGAGCCGTGGGCGGGGGAGATGGGAGGAGTCTGGGGCGTGGCTTCAGGGAGTTTCAATGGGTCATGAAGGACATATTCAAATTGGTCTCATCTACCTTTTTACTTCTTGTAAATACAGTGCTATCACACCTACAGTATTTAAAGGAGTGTATTCTTGGGTTAAACGCAAGGGTATGGTTGTTTGTATCAATATGTACTTTAGGGAACACATAATAACTATTCAATAATAACAAAGGTTTTTAAATCAACGAACACCTAATAACTGTGTACTGATGGCACGTAATGTAGCAGCTGTAGTAGTTAAGTTTAGGTATGGAGTAGATAAAATAAATTTGTTCAAGTAAAATAAGGCATTAATGTAAGTAGTAATAAACAAACATATAAATATAAGAAATCATTTGATAAATCTTATAAAAATTAAGCAATTAAGCAACATTAAGCAAATGCAATTTAGAATGTTTTTAGCACAAAATAACCAAGTACTATTATTTCTTGTTTCAGTAGGTTTATATTTTTAGAGAATTAGAGAACACAATACCAGAATTTTAATAAATCTAATTTTTGTGTAACCGCTGAATACATTTTTGATTCGACCAATATAACATTTCTGAAGAAAAATAAAACTAAGAAAGAAAGAAAGAAAGAAAAAGAAATCTGCATCTTTGATTGATTTCTGAAGGTTGATGTGACTTTTGAAATATATGCTTAAATAAACTACCAAAATAGTTCAAAATATATATACATTTCCATACTAATATTCAATAATACCAAATTTCTTTTAAAATGATATGTTTCACACTGTACTGTAGTTTTCAACACATAAATGCAGTCTGGGTGAGCATAAAACACTTACTTATCTACAGTGAATAAGCATGTAAATCATTATGTGTTTAAATAAAATTAATAATACTAATTTTATTCCATAAATGTCTCATAACATTTCTTGGCATTCTAAAATTTTACATTTTTTATTTTTTTTGCTTTAGAAAATTTATATTGGTCAGAATAATAAATGTTTTAATAAATGTAATAATATTTTACTATATATATATATACATATATATATATATATATATATATATATATATATATATATATATATATATATATATATATATATATATATATATATATATATATATATATATATATATATATATATATATATATATATTTTAAGACACTGGTATTCAGCTTAAAGTGACATTTAAAGGCTTAATTAGGTTAATTTGGTTAACTAGACAAGTTAGGGTAATTAGGCAAATCATTGTATATCAATGGTTTGTTTTGACAATTTAAAAAATATATAGCTTAAAGGGGCTAATCATTTTGACCTTAAAATGTTTAATAAAAAATTTAAAAACTGCTTTTATTCTAGTCAAAATGAAACTAATTAAAATAATTAAAAAAAAACTTTCTCCAGAAACAAATATATATATATCATTGGACATACTGTAAAAATTTCCTTGCTCTGTTGATCATCATTTGGAAAAAAATCAAAAGGGGGCTTATAATTCTGACTTCAACTATATATATATATATATATATATATATATATATATATATATATAAACAACAGATTTTTTACAGTGTTTAAAGCTAAACTGGGACTTCCATGTCTACATAAACTGTGCTTATTATTAATTTATTACTTCTTCTAAATACAACAATTTTTATTTTGTTTATTGATTTGGAATTACAATATTAGTATTACATAAAATAACTTTTGAATGTGTTTTCTAGTATTCTATAACTCATGTTTAAAACGTGTGTTAGTCTTTTTTTACTCAGAAAAAGAAAACAGGGCAAAAATACATTACATCACTGAAATACATTACATAGGAAACCAGGTCTAGCTGCAGACACACGCTTCACATAACCAGATCATTCAATTAGTGCTCAATGGGAACGATAAGGCAGTGCAGCCTGCGGATGTGTGAGCCAATGCAAGCTGTTCACCTGCACTTTAGTTTCGGGATTCTGCACAATTATGTATGTTCAACCAGCTTGTCCTAATGAATTACATATAGAAACAGTATCCACTGGCCTCTTTCTCACTGTACTTTGAATTCAGATTCTCATGAGTTATTTGCATTTGCAAACAGAACCAAATTAATTTGTTATGAAGGGATTGAATTTGGGGGAATGACCCATTTTAAATGACAATATGCTCAAGAGGGCCAATTAAAGGACTGTTAAAGGCCCATTGAAGGCATTCAGGGTAAGACATCCCAATTTTGGCTGACATCAAACATAGAAATATAATGTCATGCAACATTAGACTGAAAAACATCTTCAGAGTCGATTAGCATCAGATTTAGACAGTCGACCAAAAGTTCAGGTCATTTTAAAACATTGTTTGAGGTATATTATGAACAACACTGTGTCCATTGTTTACAGCAAGAGACGACAAAGTTTTTCTTGAAGAACTTAAATGTTCATCATTTCTTAAATGAAGCTGTATTATTGGATCTGTAGGCTTTTGTAAATCATAGACTGAGGTTGAACTACTGTTCCAGATGAATGAACTTCTGCTAATTCACCCTTTATGCAATATTTGTGGATACTGTCAAAACACAACACAAAAGTATGATGTTATGATATATGGTTTTGTTTTGATTGTTACATGTTCTTTGTCAAAGGTTATAAATGAATGCAGAGATTATATTCGGCTGATTTAAATCGACCGTTTTAAAACACACAACCTGCTCAGGTTGACGTAAACAAGGAAGTCATGACATCTCTTTCCTTCACACGTTTCATTTGTCTGATGTTCTTTCATCATAACAAAACAAAATGATTAAATTATGTTAATTTATGTTAATTTGGGCTCTGTAATTTTTTTTTATTGTTTTTAAACATATAGTTTACTGAGGTGTATGTATTAGCTCAAAATTATAGTAAAACACAAGTACTGTGAAATATTTAATTCATTTTTTTTTTCGAACACGGGAAGAACATGCAAACTCCACACAGAAATTACCCAGCTGGGATTCGAACCAGTGACCTTCTTGCTGTTAGGCGACAGAGCTAACCACTGAGCCACCTTCCTTTCTTTTCTAATTCTATAGTTTACTAATCTAATTTATTCCGATGAAACTGATCAGTTCTAACACATTTTTGTTGTTAACATTAAGGCTTCAAGTCTTGAAGGTGTGCATTATTAGTGTGATGATTAAGTTTTATTGTAAATGCTTTGCTTTAAACAGTCTTTTCTTGTTTTGTTTTTTTAAAAATCACTAAACTTGAGAAAACTAGATTTCGTTTAGATTTCTAGATTTCGATTTTTTTTTTTATCTTTAGATTCATTATAAACAGTAAAAAAAATATGTAAATATTCCCATGGCATTTAATTTAATTTAAATTTGACAGTACTGTTAAATTTAGAGTTTATCAAAGTGAAAAAGCAACATTATAATTTTGGACTTACATTTCAGGAAATTTTTCATCCACACAAGTGTACATGTTTTGTACAGTAGGGATTATTGTTATGATATTGTTAAATGAATGTTTACTGCATTTTGCAATACGGTAACTGACATTTAAATTTGCTGTATTTTTGGCTGAATCATTTTTCAGGGTTTCTGCAGGTTTCACCAAGTTAAATTTAAGACTTTTAAAAACATTTTTAAGACTGTTATGAATGAAATTTTAGACTCATAAAGAGCTAAACGCAAAGGATTTTTTTAATGGCCCGGACAGAAAAGAATTTTATTTTCCCTATCAAAAAAAAAAAAAAAAAAAAAAAAAAAAAAATATATATATATATATATATATATATATATATATATATATATATATATATATATATATATATATATATATATATATATATATATAATTTAATGGTTTTAATAATACAATAATAAACTACCAATAAAAAAATTTTATATTTTAGATATTTCATAGGAAAACATTTTAAATGTTGTGTTAAAAACGAGCAAGCTCTACTTGTATCCATACACTTTTTTCCAACATAAACTTAAAATAAATTAAACAATTTTTTTAATTTAAACAAATGTTTAAAAAATTACAATAAACTAAAAATATATTTAGTTTATTAAATTTTTTTACACATCAATAGTTATGCAGTGGCACAGAGTTAGACCTCTTGACTTCACACAGAAACAGCAACATGTTTGGCATGACATCACTTTGTTGCAGAGACGCTATTGGTTAAATGCTGGCAAATAGAACACGGAAGTAGCTTGAAGTGGAAAACGCGAGTATGTCTGCGGTCTGGAGGTATTATTAAGTGGATGACGACAACAACATTGCCACAGAAAACTATGAGATATATAAACTTGGGATAGCCTGCCAGGTATTTTAATTTGAGGTGCTATTTGTTTTTATATTAGATTTTTTTATATTTACAGTTGCACTAAAGTCCAAACATGAAGAATTGATGTTATTTAGTACTAGATTGTTCAAGCTACCTCACAGCTCTGTTTGTTAACGGGGTTGTTGAATGTTAAAATAAGGTGAAATAAATAAAAAATAAGGATCATCCTGAATATGTTTCTTCGCTCTTCTTTATTCTTTTTCATGTAATACAGAAGTATCAAATTGGGTTACGGTATCGCCAGATACTCAAAATCAAATGCCTCAGACTCCGACTCGAGGGGGAAAAACCTGATCGGGACATCCCTACTTTTAAACAAATGTTATTGTAAGGACAATAATTCAACCATTAAGATAAATAGAGTTTAAAAAAAGCTTAAAGTTTTATTGAGATGGATTGTTGGTGATTTATTGGGTTTTGGCCAGATTGGGTAGCAAAACATGAACAAAGAAAAAGACCTGTTTAAAAAAAGATTTAATACCTACAACAAAATATTTTAGTAAATGTAAGACTTTTTAAGGCCTAAAATTTAGATTTTGAGATTTAAGACATTTTAAGACTTTTAAGACCCTGCGGACACCCTGTTTTTGTTAAAGCACTCACAATTCACAAAATGTTGAACTAAATCGCTATACTGGATCTGTAGACTCTTGTTTGAAACACTGAACTATCATTCCATTCAAATGAAGTTCTGGTTATTCATCACTTACGTAATATTTGTGGCCATTGTCAAAATACCATACAGACACGTGATGTTATGATTCCTGCTTTTATTACGTTTCTGACAGGTCTGTTCTTCCCTTACGATTGATCATGCTGTTTATGGAAACTATCACCTGAAAGATTCCTTCTAATGTGACCTAAACAGTAAGGTTTAATTATGAAATTCTGTCTTATAAACACAGACAACTTATTTATTTTTTTGTTTCAAAGCATGCAATATTTACCAGTGCTCGAAACGTGCAAAAACCCTTAAATCAAACCAAGGCCTACCTTTAAAATGGGGACTATCACAAATACATGACATGTGACATTTGGGGTAGTAAATAAAGCATGTGGAAAGAGAGAGATCTGAGGCTGTTCTTCTGGCCTGACTGGCGTGACAGCTCTGTCTCGAAGCAATGGGTTTTTCATCTCCTGCATCCTGAGGGCTCAGTTTGTCATGGCATGTGCACGAGAGTTTTCTGAAGCCCTGACTGAGAGATTGTTCTACTGGGAGACCAGCACTCTTCCTCGGGCAAATCTCCTCAACTGTTTGTGAGACACTAAACTGTCCCTATTCACTGAGAATCAGCCATAAGCACAAATCCTCCAGTAAAACATTTAGCCTGTCAAGCTGGCAGTGCTTGAAATGACATATTGTGCAAAAAGTTGTATTTGCGGAGAGAATCTGTGCCCTTTGGTCAGCAAATAAGTAGGCTCACCGCTGTGACAGCTGCAGAGGTGGCAGTGGGGGTCAGCCAAAATACGCTTGTTCAAAAGACAAGTGTGTTTACACAGAATGACTTTGGTAACAGGCCACAAAAAATAAGAGCAATTCTTTGTTCTGGAGTACACTTCAATGCTAAAGCTACAAGGTTCAAATGAAATACGGTATTGTGTTTGAGGAGTCTTTAATTCTGAAAAGAATGCGATTGAGAAATTCGGTCTAGACATGAAAAATACATTTAAGCTAGGGAAGGCAATTTCATTGTGAAAAGAAATAACAAGCATCCCATCCTCTCCTCCTTTGAAAGCTATGACTCTTCCAAAACATTAGTCTTACAAAGTCAGTAGAGTATAGTTTGTAAATGACACAACAAATGTTTCAGATTTTCTCAGTTTTTAACTTATAATTGTAAGTCAGCAGTAAAAGAAGTTAAGATTGTCCTTTCTTCCTCTATCATGACATGAATGAAGTTTATAGATAAGAAAAAAAAATGTAGGGTGGTGCATGATTTCGTTCTTTGGCTACCTGTTGGATCATTGGAAGTTGAAAGCTAACAAATGGCCCGTTTCCACTGACTGGTACAGTAGGGTACGATATGGGTCACCTTTATCAGGCTTGCGTTTCCACTACCAAGGGTACCCTTTTAGTGGGCGTGGTAAAGGACAGAAAGGTTCAGTCGACGTCATTCTCGCTCGAATAAATGTCTACAATAAAGCTGTACAGGTTGTTCACATATCATATGAGAACCACTTCTCACGAAACAGATGCTTTATACATATAAATACTTGTCTACAAATGTTCAATAACCTTTCTATGAACATAATTAGATTATAACTGCAGATCAATGATCAAATAGCCACTGTAACGTCTGCAATTATATTAAATAAATAAATAAATGCAACATGTACACATAGAGACCCTTACAGTCTCCGATATGTTATCAATTACAGAAAAACTACACACAACATACATTTAGTCCTTATTTGGGT
Organism: Danio aesculapii; assembly: GCF_903798145.1. NCBI lineage: Eukaryota > Metazoa > Chordata > Actinopteri > Cypriniformes > Danionidae > Danio > Danio aesculapii. The sequence continues at coordinate 32,972,521 of NC_079436.1, read as the reverse complement.
TCAAAAAGAACATAAAATATAGCCCACAGTCAGTGCAAACCTCTCATCTGTGTCTGTAATCTTCACCAGCACATGTAACCTCTGTAACCTCTCTCTCTCTCTCTCTCTCTCTCTCTCTCTCTCTCTCTCTCTATATATATATATATATATATATATATATATATATATATATATATATATATATATATATATATATATATATATATATATATATATATATATATATATATATATATATATATATACTGTATAACTATACTGTATAATATAGCCAAGTAAGAGGGTTTCAGTTTCAAGCAGTACATTTCTGCAAAATTAACATTTTTAAATAAAATACTGATAAGTAATCCACATTGAACCAAAACAAAACCAATTCAAATACTGAAATAATACGCATAAGAATCTAATTAAAATGCCAAATTTGTTGCATTGCCCAGCCCTAATAAATTCAAGTCTAAACAGTTTGCAAAATGTTTTGAGCTTGTCCATTTTCTTTTGCATTCAATAGAAGAATACATTTGTTCAGATTTTTTTTGTAAAGTATAAACTTTGATTATGCTGTCGAATGAGTTCAACCAGCCACAAAAGGTCATCATCTTACCAATTACTGACCAAACACAAATTGAAATTTCACTTAATTTTAAAAAATCGTAGTTTCCATCCATGTGATTTCATTCTTTCGCTTTTCTGCTTTCTTATAAGTTGGGCAATATGGGTAAACTTCTAGAAACTAGAAACTTCTAGTGTTACAATATAAAGAAAAACAAAAGTGAAAACTGAAAGAAACAAACATCTGTGAGCGGTAAAGGCAGTCAGCAAACCCAATGTAGATGATACAGCGAGAGTTTTAAAAGTTTTAAAAGAGACACGACTAAGCGAGGGGTCACTAACGCTGGCAGCTACGACAGCTGTTCAGACAGACAACATTCACCTAGCCATGAAGCTCTGACTGAAGGTCACATGGCAAAAATAACTCAAAGAAAAATAAGAAACATGAATTCTGTTGTAGAAAAAGAGTTCAAAAACAGAAATGTGTAAAGAGAATCATTTCTAAAATATTTCATATAAAATCAGCACATGAAAGGTAGAGACAAACAAATAAATATGAACATACACAGAGAGAAAGAGAGAGAGAGGGAGAGTGAGAGAGAGCGAGAGCAGCTGGAAGCCCAGGAGCGCAGTGAGTGTGAGACAAGAGAGACGGCTGCCTCCAAGCACACATATGCTTCTGAGCTGCTCTTTTACCCTCTCTAGCTCTCTCTCTCTCTCTCTCTCTCTCTCTCTCTCTCTCTCTCTCTCTCTCTCAAGCTTTTAAATGACAAAAAAGTAATTAATAATAATATTTTAAAAATAATAATTACTATTAATTTAGGTCTCTGAGTAAAGAAGAAAATTTGGGACAGTACACATGTGAACTGTGTAAAACATGAGGTGCTATTCTGATCAATCTAAAATTATGAAATATGATCTCCAGAGCTTGAGTGCTTCTTAATTCTACAGTAAAAATCGGGTAATAAGAAATTAAGTAATTCTAATGCACTTCAAACACTGCTATTTTTACTTTTTGAGCATAAAATAATGACTGTTAAAAGACACTATTTAGGAATCGCAGTCCAGTCCAAAAATAACAATTAATTGTCATTTTAAATCTTCATACTTTTCCATCATTCTTCAAAACAACTACCTATTTTACCTATTTAACAAGTGGCTAAGCTTTTATATGTGATCTAATTTAGGCACCTTTGATTTATTATGCATTCTATGCAATTTAACAATGAATTAACACAGGTCAGAATATGTTGTTTGGTTTTTACATGAATAAATCTGGGTCACAGTTTATTTTGAGGTACAATTCTTGCTATAAACCAAAAATAACTATGACATTTGCTTCAATAAACTCCCAAATGCTGCTTATATATAGTTATTAAAGTACTAATTGGCTTAGGTCTGGGTTTAGGTTGGGTATAGGATTACGGATGTCAAATAAGTTCAGAAAAAGTACTTTATAAGTACTAAACAGACAATATCTAATTGTAATAAGCCACTAACTAATAGTAAGAATAGCTTTAACTAAAGTGTTACATAAATCTGTTAAAATACAGAGAAATATCATACTGTACGTAGTTATTTAAATTATTTAAACCATTAAAGTAGGCACTTAAAATGCTTTCCATAATCATTTGTGCAAATTAAATTAAATATAAACACCAAAATGGGATGTGTTGTTTCTATAAAGAGGATTTATAGGAACTGTACCTCCATCATTCATCTTACAGCAATTCAGCAAACTCACACAACATCAACCCAAACAAGCGTGTCAGTACATCAGTACAAAAAAAATCAACATTAGGTGTATTACATAAACTTTATTGCATGCGTGCTCACACAAGCTGTCATACCTGTGAATGACACACCTACAAGTGCACGTGCAGTAGTTTTACAGCTACTGTACACTGTTAAAACAACACTGATAACTTAACTCTTAACTCACTCACTCTCCATGCATATAAGTGCCCTTTGAGTTACTATGAACTCAATAACTACAGCAAAAGAGCAGCATAAATGGTGAAGTGTTGCAATCAAAACAAACTTCATAATCATAGTTCACTGTGAAGTTCTGACCTAGTAGTAAGTGCAATGAACTTTATATTATCTCAATTATTATCAGGCACACTCAAACAGATATCATTAGACATTACTAAAATATCCTGCAGAATTAGCCACATCATCACACAGATAATATAAGAGATCCATAGAGCCTGAGCTTTCCAATAAGACAGAAGTGAATCTGCAGTACTAATTGGAGGAAATGATATCGCTGCGAGTGGAGAATGCTGCGTATTATAAGTGACCAAGTGATTTTGAATAGGGCTAATAACAAGCATTAGTGATGAATTTAGCTCTTTAAATAAAAAAAATCATGTATTTAAAATGTGCAAACTCAAAAATGCTGAATATTATTAATGAATTAAACTGAAATATCACTAAGATAAATGAAAGTTGCACTGGACAAAATGCAATTAACACAGTCATGTTATCTTGTGTTCTGCCATTTAAACTTTGGTAATGCAATCATTTGAGACAGTTCTGGGGCATAATTATACTGAATAATCTTGATGACAGACTTTGGCTCGGCCATTTCAGAGTGATTAAAACCACATTTGAATAGTTTCGTGATGAAATTGATCCATTGGTAAGTCCAGCTCCAGTTATCCAATAACATTAGCTATGATTCCATCCAAAGATGCGAATTAAATGTATGTGCAAAACTGGAATATCGCATAAAAGATGTCTGAATAAAGCAGCGTTTTCATCTAATGAGTCAAAGAGAGCAAAATCGCCAATTCCTGATTAACCCTAAATATCAAGAGTAAAAAACGAATTTACTGCGGTAGGAGAATCTGCGTGAATTTTTTCCTTATTTAATAAATGACTTGTGCCTCAAAAGACAATGCCGACACGCAATGAAAGTGTGGTGGTGTTTGAAGGCGTGACATGTGGACCGCAGATGCTCCTGACTGTCATGGAGGTGATTATTAATTTAATAACACAAATATTGAAATGGTTAAGGTGTTTAAGAATGACCAACATTTCTGATGTTTTACAATGTGCTCAGCCTGTTGGTTTGTCCAGTCGCACACATTTTGATCATCACATGATCTCTTATAACAAAATCACATGACTATTTTAATGCGCATACTGGAATTTGTTCGGTAAAAGTGTTTCCATGGTAGATTATGCACCTTTTTTCTTATCGAATAAAAAGTTTATCCTACTCAGTTATGCACATATATTTTTTTATGCACATTTTCAAAATTGATGCACATCTTGCTATTTCCATCAAAATTTTTTATGCACATATTCAAAATGCACATTAAAAATAGAGCAGAAAATATATATAGAAAAAGTCTCTTCTGTTTTATTTATTTATCTTTTAATAATGCCCACAAAGTACTTTCTATTTTCTGAATATTTCAATAACAGTTTCTGCAAGTGTCCAAATATCCAAATAAGTGGATGGACACATCAGTGCTAATGTGAACTCTGAATAAAAATGCACTACGGTACTAATTTACGCACATTTTAAAGCCTAAATGTATTCAGATGTGACTGAGTACACATGAGGGGTTTGGAGGCTGGAGGCTCTGGCAGATGCACCTGCTCCTTTCTGTGTGTGTGTGTGCGTGTGTATGTGTGTGTGTTTGTGTGTGTGAAATCAGTGCGCTCTACAGCTGGACACCTGAGTCTGCGATGTCTCTCAGGCTTCGGGCACAATAAATCAGCACACCTCATCAAATCCCCATTGCAGTGCGTCAATAAAACAAACAGTGTCTTTACAGGGGTCAAATACTATGAGGAATCGCATTTCCTGTGAGACCAAATGATTAAATGTACTATGAAAGCATACTTAAACTTGTAAAACTGCATTCCTAGTAATATGAATTGATTTTTTAAAAGACCACAAAGAAGAATTATCTCTTTAAAAGCTTCTACCATTTTTATCTGTCCCTTAAAAATCCAAAGAGGTACAAAATGAGCAATTAATTTAAATATAATCTCATACAGTCCCAATTAGTGTCAATTCAAACTGTGAGGGCAGTTCCAGCAGTTTAACTTTAACTCTTGCTAGTGAGTTTCACAACTTGTTAGCTTGTAAAACTATAACCCTATGATCGGATGCTTTCTGAACTTCTGTTTTCTGACTGCTGTCATTTTTAAAGTGTGTATTTTCATTTTAGAGGAAAGTGTGGGGCAATAATTGACACATTCATCTCAGTTTCTGTCCATGAAGACGGTCCGCGCAAACAGGACACAAGCAAGTTGAATGCGCAAAGAAAATGAGTCCTTGCAGTAATGCTGCGCAAGCATCTATCTGCACTTATCCATGGTTCAAAATGGTTTAACCGATGCAAGTACATGGCTGTGCGTGAAACAAAGCACGCATATAAAAACATGGAAAAAAAATTAAGCCAGGGTCAGCCCAGTTGTTACATAATCGATTGCCAATGATAGGTTAACATGCTTTATGACATCACAACCATAATGGTTTCTAGTTAATCAAAGCTGTATTTTTTTAATACATAATAGTTGAATTTCTAAAATAATTTAAAGGTAAAAATAAAACGAGCACACTAGGGCACACGTGTTTTTCTTTTCGACATAAGATTATTTTGCTTACCCCATTGGCAGATTATTTTGCTTGTTTTAAGGAAAAACTCATATTATTTCTTAAAACAAGACGAAATGTTTTGCTTGTCTAGAAAATGCTTCTTGATTTAAGAATTTTTAGATATTTGGACTAAAAACAAGATAAAAATCTAAGTAAGAAAAGCATTTTTTTTTGCAGTGCAAGTACAGAAAGCCAATAAGTGAATGGAGAGTTGTGGTCAACTTGATAAGGCCAGGTGAACAGTGCTCAGGTTTTATAGCTCATTTATAACCCATATAAGCAAAGACTTAACCTCATAACTCAGATAAGACTGTTGATCATAAACACAACCACCCCAAAATATGTATCCTCCTGACAAGGAAATAAATATGAGGGCAAAAACTAAAAAGAAAATTTATGGTTAGGGTCATCAGTATTTAAAAGCTGCAAACAAAGTCACGTTAAGATTAAAGCCAAGACCAAAATAATGCATTGCAATTGGCCAGGTCATAATAGCCCAATAAATGCTTCCTGGGACTAATTAAAGAATGAAAGAGATTTTGCTCATTAAAAACTGTTCACGTATATAACTTCCTGACAGTGCAAACTGAGACGGCACATCTCCCAGAACTTGAGATACATGATAGAAACAGATTTAATTAAGCCCATAAGTAAGCCAACGTTCATATCAAGATGAACAAGGTGACAACGATGAATTAATTTCGCATTACTCTAAACTCGACGCCCACCAAACACAAAAACTCTTAATTAAAGAAAATAAAACGCTTTATAACCTACTGCAAGTAACATTATTTTGCGGTGTCAGTTTTATGTAGTCACCAGACTGTTACTTTATCCTAATTTGCACACTCCCATCGAACGGCTGAACGGAAACAGAGGAAAAGGAAAGGATGCAACCAAAATTGGCGCTGAGACATAAATCTCCGAGGCACAAAATGCCTTATCGGATATCTATACGTTTTATTTCCAACAAATCTTCCCCCGTGATTGTTTATGTGACAAGTGCCTTGGTGACTTAAAAAAAAGAGGTGAAGGAAGACAGAAAAAGGAGGAGAAATATGGGCCAGCCCTCCTTTCAGCCTGGACACTTTCCTCCTTCCTTCTGTCCCTCAAACACTGCTCTCCTGCCCACTTCCTTGGAAACTTTATCACATACCCTTCCACCAGCGTCGCCAGAACTTCCCACTGCAATTTGTTATAAAAACTTTTCAGTTGGCCCACACGTGGTCTGGTTTTTAAAGAGCTGCAGCCCCTTTCTCACGTGGTCTGTGGGCTATTGAGTCGTCACAGGCCCCCTGAATGATGGCCGAAAAATAAGGCACCGCAGACAATGCTTGGTCTTGATTAATTCAGTTCTTTCAGGACCCTGCACCGTCGTCCGGGCAGCTTCGTACAATTGCTGCTTTGATGCATTGGGTACCGTGCTCGGCCGAGAGAAGAAACATTTTCAAATTTCCCTCCCATGTGTATGGAAAAGCAACACTCTGCCTGTTGCACAGATATGAGCAAAACGAAACACACACAAACAAGAACAACTGACCTGATCAGCCATAACCGCTGCGCTGCTGTTGGACTCCGACATGATTCGATAGTGCCCGGTAGTTCTCTCGTCTCAACTCTCGAGTTCTTCATTCACACCTCTCCGTTCGCTTCCGCAGAGAGAGGGGGAAAAAAAGAACAGCCTCCTTTCGGCCAGTCTTGATTAATGCCTGAATTATTTTCACCTCATTTCATCTGATGGAGTTCTGCTTCCTCTCCGCCTCTTTCAATCATTCGGCATGGAAGGTCCCCCTCCACCGCTGCCACTTTCTCTCTCTCTCACTCGCTCTCTCCCTCGCCCTCCCTTTCTGTTTCTCTATCCCCCTCATCCCTACCTCCTCCGCTGTACTGTGAGTTGGGGAAACTGCCCCCCTCCTCTTCTGTATCCCCCATTCTACAAAACAGACAGAGGAGATCCACAGCCACTGCCTCTACCTCCACAATGAATGGAGTCGTTGTCATTCCAGCACTTTGGCTGCATACTGAGTGCTAGGAGCTGCTAGCTTAGCTGCCTGGAGTCACAGGCGCTGCCAAGCTTTTCAGCGGCCGGCCCGCACGATGAAAGACAAAAGTAAGGAGAGGTCCACTTCCATGGGGCGCGCTACTCTCGCTGTCTCTGCATTTCTTCCACTTGTTCTTGGGGCAGCTGCACCCAGACCACCAACGCTCCCATTCAGCGACACTTGACTCTCAAATCCTCATCCCTTGACATTGCCAATTCTCCTGTAAGGTCCTGCAAGAGGACACAGGAGGGATATACCCTTCCCTATCTTCTGTCGGTCAGGCCGCGGCCTTGTAATTCATCGGCTCGCTGTAGGTTACAAGACTTTCTCAGCAATAAACAGGCAAAAATCAATAGCAGGGACATTCACAATGTGACAAGCTGCATTAAAATTCACACAGGGGAAAATAGTGTCCGACAGACAAAGAAAGCTCTCTGTGCCAGTTCTTGGCTTTGGACTCAACTGAGCATCCTGTTATTGGTGTTAAAAGTTGACAGACTTCTGGCATTCTGCCTAATGAGCATTTGAAAGAGGTGTACAATGATGGCGATGCATTTGGTGAACAGACTCCGAGACATATGATAAGTGCATAATACAAAATAAAGGCATTTACTTTTCTACTTGTTCAGCCCATTGTCTATCCATCAATCTGTCTTTTCAGTTTTGTATACATAATCCATATACAGCAGGCTAAAAATAACATTTGTATAGGCTTATGGTCACAATTAAAACATTTCAATCTAACTGCATCAGAAACATCTGAAAAGAAAGTATGCGAGAGATTTTACCAGATATTACTTTACTTTACTCTGCTATTTGTTTAATTAATATTAAGAAATGTAAGTCATTAACATGATCTGTAATTGCAAATCTATTCATCATCATCTATTATCATTTAGAATCAAACTCATTTTATGTTTTTAAATATCTATCCATCCATCCATCCATCCATCCATCCATCCATCCATCCATCCATCCATCCATCTATCCATCTATCTATCTATCTATCTATCTATCTATCTATCTATCTAATAAATGTATTGTGCTGTACGGACAGCCTTGTACTATGTCCTGTACATTTTGCACATCTAAACAATGTGTATTTATTTTTGTAAATGGACGGAATGCATGTGATTTTCCATCCATCTATCCATCCATCCATCCATCCGTCCGTCCTGATTTACTTCTGTTGTTGTCATTTTTACCAAATGATTAAACACAATGCCAATGATACTGCAAATCTTTAAAGAAGAAGAAGAAGAAAAAAGAAATATAAAAATACTGTAAAATTAAGAACATCGTCCAGCCACCTCAAAATACAGTTTTATGCCAAATGGTATATATATATATATATATATATATATATATATATATATATATATATATATATATATATATATATATATATATACATATATACATATATACATATATATATATATATATATATATATATATATATATATATATATATATATATATATATATATATATATATATATAAAGAAAAGAATTAGGAAAAAAGGAAAGCTGCTCCAACTACATCTGCTCTGTTTGACCTTTGGGCACAGATAGCATGGCATAAAGATGAGCATCTCTTTACACTTAACTACACAAACCTCTTACACAACATAATCATAGTGCAAAAACGTCAGAGCTATGACCTAGCGCTTAACATACATGCTTTAGACTGTTTTTTTTAAATCTGTCTTCTCTACATAAAACAACAACAAGTCTAGTTTGCAAAACACATTCATAATACTGACCTGACATCAAATTAGGTCAGAAATCAACAGCTAAGCTGACAGTCTCCTCTCAAATAAAGTCTGTTGCTCATTTTCCGTATTCTAATTCAACGTTGAAACTTTTGTTTATGTATTTGTGACACCTAGCCTTTCACACAAACACAAACACACACATATACACGCACATAGCTCCGGGCAGCTCCTTGTGTCTGAGCCACGAGCCCGGCTGTAAGGGAATCTGACACAGGCGGTCATTAGAGACTCCTCAGGGGCCTCAGCCAACCCCTATTAGTCAAGCAGCAGCACGGAGCCTCGCCTCCCATCACAAAAACTCTCGCTTCTAATGAGGATATGTACACTCCGCTATTGCGCTGCCCCATATCAATAGCATAATAGCGAGTGATGAGAACAAGAGAATGGCTGTGGCATTCAGATAGAATAAACACATCAAACAAAACTCATTAGATGGATACTAAACAAGCGTGCGCTCTTGGGAGTGGGAAAATAAGATCTCCTAATTAGATACATAACACTGATTAAAGCAATTAGATTTCATAATTAACAACACTTCTGTCCCCAGCAAGCTAATCACAACTGCATTTCTATTAGGGCTGCAGAATATATATAAAAAATAGCAGTTATTCCGATAATAGTGTATGCAATATCTATATCTCAGAGAAGTGCTATAAACTTAAAAGTTCAGTTTATGTGCCAAGCATTTGTGTTTATCAAACTCTGATGGGGCTATATTATCTTCATCACCACCTCTCCATGAGGTGCTGTTACAATGTAAAGTAGGTGGCCGTGATTTCAATGGCCGTGATTTCAACGGTAAAAATCTGTAGAAATGCTACAGTAAAAATCTGTAACCTGGTTAACAGTATGTTTCCTTAATATATACAGCGAATAACCGTAAATAGACTTTCCCATAATTCACTGCATGACACATCACTTTTTACGCTTTTTGTTGACATTACTATGGATCTTTTTAGTTGTTTCCCCACGAGTTATGTACATTAGAGATTGATGTTACATCTAATGTTGATAAACAATGTTTAATTTATTACTTTAATTTGATGTGTGTTACCATACTGGTGTTTAATAGCTGTGTGAATGACATTAAGCACCTTCTATACACTGATACACTTTTCTGCTAGTGGGAAAAATTATTTGTGATGAGCATTGGTTCATTATGTAACTTTCTCTTCACCACCTGCATATGGATGTGTTAACGTGTCTGTGTAACAAAAGATGTGTAGACGTTGGTAACACAAAAGACAGACATATTACATCTATAAATTAATGAAATATGGTAGTTTACTGTAAAAATGAAAAATTACTTTTACTGTTTGTACCGTATTTTTAACGGTAAAATACTGGCAACCACAGCTACCATTTTTTTACCGTAAATTTTACGGATTTATTTTTTAAAGTGTAAAAAAAATGAAAGCAGCCAATAAGAATTCAGTAATTTGTGGTGTTTTAAAGTCTAAATGTTTGCATCTTGACATTTGTCTTTAGATCTAATAAGCTCAGAAAAATATCTATTACCTGTTTATTATAGTAAGATCAATACATGAATAAATTAAGTTTTTATTTTTTCCGCCCACCGAATTGACTGACAGCCGTGTATTACCATGTCTCTGTAGTAACGTGTATAATCATATCAACAAGACAGGGCGTGTGCAAAGCAACTGGGATTAAAAGATCTGTTCATCTCTCTGTGATCATCAGTCATCATCAGATATGATAGAGAATGAGTTTTACAAGTTTAAAACGTTTTTTAAAACATTCACTCAAACACTCATTATTGCAGAAAGGCTTGAATTAACTTCACAACAAATACATCAAATAATCATTGGGAAAGTTCTTACTTTAGTATTTCTCACAAACGTTACGTGAGATCTGCTTCCTTCATGTCTGTCACTGTGCTGTTTAACTAATAGAGACAGAGTCACACTGACAGACACGTTGGAACGGCAGGCGGGGAGAATTAGCATTAAAGGCGCAGGTAACAAAAACAGCTACAAAGTGTTCAGAGGAGTAAATTCCAATGTCCTGAAAATTGTAATAAATATTCTGATGGGTGTTTTCAGCTAAAACTTTACAGACACATTCTGGAGACAAAAAAACGTATCTAAAATCTTGAAAAAGGGTAAAATAGGTGCCTTTTAAACTACTTTTCCACTATGTTGCCAGACCATTCTATAAACAGTCAAGTACTGATCCAGTTGTGTTCTCACATAATCCTGGAACAGCAAGGCATGGTTGCAAATTGTTCTCCATGCTGGACCTGTTGATCACGTGTGCGCATAAATTTTTTCCTAAACTGGCTAAGCAGAAATGCACTATTTGTTCGTATATTTTTTGCTATTTAATGAAGTAAATATTGGAAAAAAGAGTCTCAGAAACATATATATCTGATTCACTCTCCAACTGCCCCTATTGCTGTTTACACTAATGTTTACACTAACACAGTGATACCGGTAAATATCCGGAAAATTTCCGTAATGACTTTACCAGTAAATTTAGAAAAGTGCTGTTCACATGCAAATTTAGAAAAGTGCTGTTTCCGCTGTTTTTCAGAAAAGCCATCCATTCCAAAATATGGGTAAATTCTGACATCATTAACCAGAAATGATCTTTAAATGGCTTGTATTTGTAAACATTTGAATACATTCCAAACTCTGTGGATGGATAAGTATAAATGTTATCTGACTAACATCTAGCAGCTAAACGTGTCTGGAAAAATATTCAAAGGCCTCATAAACAGTGCGGATGTGAATGCGTCAGAATGTTCTGATTGGCTAAAGTAGACTTCTCACGTCAGCGTGTTCTAGGCGTGAATGCGCTCTTTCCGGCTATCTTCCATCTGCGTTCACACAGCGCAGCATTCCACCAAATTACCAGTAATGTTACAACTTATCTTTCCGCAAAATTGCCGCGACGAATTCACCTGTATTTTTAATAAGGCTCTGTTCACACATACAGACCTTTTTCTGAAAATTGCCGGTAATTTTCCGGAAAGGTCTGTACAGTATGTGTGAAAGGGGGTAATGACTGAAGCAGTGGTATTAGATTCAAAGAGTTCCATTATCAGTATCACAGTGGAAAATGAAACCTTTTCAGTAGCTATGTTTCTATCCAAAAATGCTAACTAAATGAATGCGCAAAACTGGAATATTGCATAAAAGGTGTGCGAAAAAAGCAACGTTTGCACTCAACGAGTCAAAGAGAGCAAAATCATCACTTTCTGATTAACTGGCGCCAAATATCAACAGTAAAAAAGGAATTTGCTGCAGTAGGAAGCTAGGTAAATCTTTTCTTTATTTAATGAATGACTTGCGCCTCAGAAGACAGTATGCCGACACACAATAAACGGGTAGTGGCGTTTGAAGGCATGAGACGTGGAGCACAGACACTCTTGACAGTTCTGGAGGTAATTAATATTATAACAACACTTATACTTATATGGTTAAGGTGTTTTAGAATGACCAAAACAACGTTTTAGATGTTTTACAATGTGGTCAGCCTGTTGGTTTTGTCCATTGACCAGACCGGATCAGCATGGAATTTGGAATGGAATGGTTAAGCAAGCACAACCATTCAGCCTGTTAGGAAAAGTGGCTTTTGATTGGATGCAAACACCAGAATGGCCATCAGTGATTAAAATTGCAAGTAAAAAAATAATAAATGCAAAAAATTATAATAATATTATTATTATAATAATATTAACGTAATAATATTATTAACACAAAAGTGTAATTCTGATCTATATTCGTGTAAAAAAAAAATAAAAAAAGTACAGGCACAGTGGCTCAGTGGTTAGCACTGTCGCCGTACAGCAAGAAGGTCACTGGTTCAAGTCCCGGCTGGGCCAGTTGGCGTTTCTGTGAGGAGTTTGCATGTTCTTCCTGCATTCACGTGGGTTTCCTCCGGGTGCTCTGGTTTCCCCCACAGTCCAAAGACATGCTGTACAGGTGAATTGGGAAGGCAAAATTGTATATAGTGTATGAGTGTGAATGAGTGTGTGGGATGGATTGAGCTGAGAGATGGGTTGCAGCTGGAAGGGCATCTCTTACGTAAAACGTGCTGGATAAGTTGGCGGTTCATTCCGCTGTGGCGACCCCGGATTAATAAAGGGACTAAGCCCAAAAGAAAATGAATGAATGAATGAATGAATTAATGAAATTATCCGTAGTGTGTGAGTGTGAATGAGTGTGTTTGGGTGTCTCCTAATACCGGGTTGCAGCTGGAAGGGTATGCGCTGCGTAAATCATATGCTGGAATAGATGGCGGTTCATTCCACTGTGACGACCTCTGAAATAGAGACTAAGCCCAAGAAAAATGAATAAATAATCATACTAAAATTGTATTATATTATAAATGATTAACGTTTTTCTGACAAATGGATTAAACCTAGTGGTTTGAAGGATAGTAGCAAAGTATTAAGATTTTAAATTACAATTAATTACACTTAAGTTAGTATTCTGATTACTAAGGCTGAGTTATTACACCTACAATAAGCCTTTCAATATCAAATCAAATGATAAAAAAAATCTTAAACATTTTTGGTAATAAAAACATTTATTTTAAAAAGGTTTGAAATGAACATGACAATTTGCACATTCCTAGTACAGCAGCTATAACAATTTTGGCACATCCAGTGCCTTCGAGTGAACTATAATCAAGACCAAATGAGATTTTAAGCTTAGCAACTGTAATTACTAGGTCACCTCAACTTGGAACCTTCACTTACAACCTACAGCCTGTGAGTCAGCAAAACGACTTCTTAAACATTAGGTTACCAACACACCAAATACTGCAAATTTGATAATTGAAAGGGTAGTTCCTCTGGAATATCCTGGGTCACTTTTAATGAAAGTAAAAGGAAAAACTATCAAGCTCTAAAATATCAAAAATCACCACTAGAATGTTCAGTATCATTTGTGTGCTGCTTCATTTGAAGCTACTAAATGTGTTTTGCTTGACCAACATTTTAGTTAATAATCGCAAATGATGTTTTCACAGAACTACTGTGTGTTTTTATTTTTTTTATTCACTTTCATTAAATGCAATAGACTTTTCTATTCAATTCAATTCAGAGACCCAAGGGTCATGTGGACCTCACAACAAGGGTTAATTCAGAAGCCTCAACAGTGTAACCTGAAAACAGGAAAGTAACACAAGAGGTTTCCAGATTCACCAGGGAGTTTCAGTAAGTGTGGTTTCCAGCAAGAGCCCTTAAGCAGGTGTTTCCCATTCAGGGCACGTTCGTTCTATTGACAAGCTGAACAAGAGGGCCTCAGTGAGGGCTAAAATACTACTGCTGACTAAAAACGTCACTTTTTCAAACTTAGTGCAGGCTTTGATGAGCCGTCTCCTTCCGGAGCTCTCTTTCCCCCCATTTACAATCTAGAGTGGTATGTCCAACACACAAAAACAACCCTAAGCAAACACACACAAAACAGAGGTCCACGGTTTTAGACAATCAGCTCGCATGATTTTTACCCCCTGCACATGACAGCACACAGGCTGAAAGACTGAATGGCTGAAATACCATTCTGGTAAACGGCTGACTGTTTAGATCTACTATGAAATATAATATGTCAGACATTTTCATGCTCTCATTTAGAGTTTAGAATGACTTGAAAGATAGTTCACACAGTTTAAACATTATTTATTCACCGTCATGAGAGCGAGGAAATTATGGCAGAACCTTAATTTTTGTTTGAAGTTTATCTTTAATATGTGAGTGAAGCCAGATATCTTATATTAGTGTCTGCAACGAATAAATGTGTAAATGTGAAATGTGTAATAACATACATACTCAACGGCCACTTTATTAGGTACACCTGTCCAACTGCTCGTTTACGCAAATTTCTAATCAGCCAATCACATGGCAGCAACTCAATGCATTTAGGAATGTAGACATGGTCAAGAAAATCTGCTGCAGTTCAAACCAAGCATCAGAACGGGGAAGAAAGGTGATTTAAGTGACTTTGAAGGTGGCATGGTTGTTGGTGCCAGACGGGTTGGTGTGAGTATTTTAGAAACTGCTGATCTACTGGGATTTTCACGCACAGCCATCTCTAGGGTTTACAGAGAATGGTCAGAAAAAGAGAAAATATCCAGTGAGTGGCAGTTCTGTAAGCGCAAATGCTTTTTTGATGCCAGAGGTCAGAGGAGAATGGCCAGACTGGTTCGAGCTTATAGACAGGCAACAGTAACTCAAATAACCCCTCGTTACAACCAAGGTATGCAGAAGTGCATCTCTGAACGCACAACATGTCGAACCTTGAGGCAGATGGGCTACAGCAGCAGAAGACCACACCGGGTACCACTCCTGTCAGCTAAGAACAGGAAACTGAGGCTACAATTCGCACAGACTCACCAAATTTGGACAATAGAAAATTGGAAAAATGATGCCTGGTCTGATGATTCTAGATTTCTGCTGCAACATTCGGATGGTACAGTCAGCAACATGAAAGCATGGATCCATACTGCCTTGTTTCAATGGTTCAGGCTTGTGGTGGTGGTAGTGTAATGGTGTGGGAGATATTTTCTTGGCACACTTTGGGCCCATTAGTACCAATTGAGCATTGTGTCAATGCCACAGCCTACCTGAGTATTGTTGCTGACCACGTCCATCCCTTTTTGACCACAGCGTACCCAACTTCTGTTAATGACGTTATCCTTCAGCAGGATAATGCGCTATGTCATAAAGTGCGAATCATCTCAGACTGGTTTCTTAAACATGACTATGAGTTCACTGTACTCAAATGGCCTCCACACTCACCAGACCTCAATCCAATAGAGCACCTTTGGGATGTGGTGGACCGGGAGATTCACAACATGGATGTGAAATCTGCAGCAACTGCGTGATGCTATTATGTCAATATGGACCAAACGCTCAGGAATATTTCCAGTACCTTGCTGAATCTATGCCACAAAGGATTAAGGCAGTTCTGAAGGCAAAAGTGGTCCAACCCAGTCCTAGTAAGGGGTACCTAATAAAGTGGCCGGTGACTGTATATAGAAAGCATATTTGTAAAAAGTCGACTTTAATGCTTCAAATAGCTTTTGTAAAGTAAAATAGCAAAGTATAAGTAAAATAATCATATCATATTTTGATAATAAAGGAGTTTTTGGATATTTTTATATATAAATGGGTATATAATGGATATATATGGGTGTGTGTCTTTTGTAAATCATGGTAAAATATCGCAATTACTTTCACAACACTATTTTGTCAATAGTCTTTAGCAAAACATCAGATGCTCTTGAAATAAACGCAATTAAATAAGTTAAAAACAGAAATGTAGAAATACGCTGACATCATTACGTTATGACATCGTTATTATCATTGCACATAAAACATGAGTAATTAAGTCTTATTTTAAAATAGAGACATTAAAATAGAGTATTTTGACAAAAAATAATATAACTATTTTTCTATGATTGTAGTCATAATTTACCATCAATGATGGTAACTGTTAACAAAAAAGCAATCAAATGTGACAAGCCTTGGAAAACAGTGGAAAACGCAATCAAATGTACAAACTTTGGTTCAGGAAAATCATCTGAATGCAATGTGACTTGCATCTTGTGCATTACAAAATTGTGAAACATCCTAAAAAGTAGAACTAACGCAAAGAGGGAAACAGTTGATAGCCTCAACCTAATCTTTGAGACCTAAAATTAACCCAACACACTGTTAGTCAGATATCTGATGCAGGTCTTTACTAAATTTTACTGATGAATTAAAAACATTCACGTGTTTGTACAATAGCTTCAGAAAATTGGCTACTACTAATAACGGAACTATTTTCTTCACCAGTTCCCATTACATCACTCTGAATTCATATTCATGTCTATCATAACAAATCAACTTAATATGCTTTCACAATGGATTACGCTTTAATGGTGATCATAATGATGCTAAAACGGTTATCAGTTCTTTTTTTTTATACTATAGAAAACCTTTTTTGTATAAGAGGAAGTAATTCAGTGAATCGTACTCTTAGCCTACATTGTTAAAGACACTATATAGGGAAGTCATTGAAAAGTCTGGCATGACTATTGTATGGGGCAACATAGAGACAAATTTATGGACCTTCTTTTAAAAACAACTTCCTGCCCCATTCCTTTGGTGTGTGTCTGAGTTTGTGCGCGTATAAGGCAAAGAGAGAATTTGTGACGTCCACCTGGTCCAAACGGCTTTCGGGACACCGAAGAGCAATTTCTAACGCTTGGATTAACCTGAAGCTTCCATGATTACATCCCCCCCACTTCCCCCCCAGCCGCCATAATTTGGCTGGAAGGGCCCCAGCTGCTAATTCTTTATAAATAGCGTGTAGCTCAGACCTCCTCCGGGGAGAACGGGGCTCAGAGGAATGGCTTGGGCACAAATCGGGCCGGAAAAAGCACACAACATACACATTTTGACAAACATATGGGACCATCACTGAGGATGAACTTGAGATACATGTGACTTGGATTCGCCTCACGTGGATTTAACAATCAGCCAATTAGAAAGCGACAACAGGATATCAAGCCATGGTTCAGTTTGAGAAAAAAAGAAAAAAGTTCTGTCATTATTTACCCTGAAACCCGAAGCCATGTTCATTTTTGTAAACACAAATCAATATTTTTTCTGTCCATCCATAAAAAAAGTTTTTAGTTTTTTTTAACAAACATTCATAAAGAAATCAACAACAACAACAAAAGTGACATGTGTTTAAACTGCTTGATTCATATCTCTTTGCACCAACACACGCTCATTGTAAACATGTGCCTCAGCCTACATTATTGTGAAACTGCACATACAGTTTGTTTCATTATAGTTTCAAGTTAAAATTAACATTATGGGGCAGTGTGACGGCAACAACTTTCCTTCCTTTTCACACTAATGATATTTTTAAAATATTATTATTATGCATTATTATTATTGGTATGTGCACAACATTAAATAAATCCCATAAAAGGTGCACTTAAATGCAATATGCAAGTTTGGCACCCAGTGGTTGAACTAGGTATTGCACTCCTGGTTCAAAACAAGTGCAAGTGCAGGTTGCCAGATTGACGACACCAACAGGAGCAAGACTGACTATGGAGCCTAAAGGAAATTTGAAATTTATATTTTAGAAACGGCTTCTATTTCTTGCAGCAGAACAAGTGTTAAATGCTAATAATGTGAGTTTATATGCCATTTTACATGACATTTATTGCCATACTACTGAAAGCAGAAACAGGAAGTTTACCTCATATATTGAAAATGAAATAAACCGTTTTGAATTGAACTCTAGAATTGTGACTCAGTGCAAACCAACACACATCAGTGATTTAGCATCTATAATTATTAATGTCAAGGAGGTTTACAGTGTTGGCTACTTGAAAAATGTAGTGAGCTAAGCTATTAACTACTCAACTTAAAATTAAGCTTAACTACACTCAAAGCTACCCTCTGGGAAATGCATGTAAGCTATTTTTGCAATTTTATTTTTTTAAATCGAAGCAACTTAAATCCGAGTCAATCATATCTTAGTGATCAATAAAACTGTCAATAAAACATGTGGACGCTTCTGCGCTACTTGACTAACAAAGTAGCTTTGCTACTGAAAAGCTATTTGATTTAGAAAGTAGCAACACTACCGCCACGCTACTGAGAAATGTAGTTAAGCTTGTAGAGTCACTACTTGTAGCGATGCTACTGCCCAAAACTGGAGAATTAATATATAGTAATTAGAATATAAACCTTACCATTTCATTGGAGTCAAGTAAGTGCACTATTCTGTGCTTCTAAATGGCTGTGTTTAATTTTATGTCATGTTTTGTCTGGTGCAAACAGCCAAATTGCTTATCACTGCAAAATGTGTTGTTAGGAAGCAGGGTTACAATGTAACCTGCTCACCTTATGTTTATGCTCGTAATATTTAAATTATTTGTTAATTAATAACCTCCTGTGGAACTCTGAATCTGCGTCTAATTTCAGAGTCTGCTATTGTCTACCGGAGGTCGTATATCAGTCGCGAACACATACTTTAAGAGCCTTTATGACTGAATGAATAAAATATGTTGTTTTCCACCAAGGCAACCCAAGGTGCAGAAATATAATTGGCTAAACAGGCATTGGGCCGGTTAAATGACCAAAACAAAGACAGATGTTCCGGCACGTAATGGGCGTTTTCAAATCAGAATAACTGACAGAATCTAGGGAAAACACTTTAGAAAAGCTGTGAATAAGCAGGTAAGATTGTTCATGTTTCTTAAATATCTGCAAACATATTGTATTTGTTATGCTTTAGAATGATCAAAAACTTACATACAGAACCTTTAATGATGTCCATAATTTGTAACAGAATACATTTGCTTTATCTATGTATCTTGATATCTTTTCTTAATTGGTCAGTTTACTTGGTAGCACACTTTGTACTTGCTCCGGTTCAAGTCTGGTGAAGCACAGTTCCACAAAAGAGATAAAAGGTCAAGGTGAAACTACATGGTCACAGTGCACTTTTCTCATTTGCTTTTAAAAACATTGTTGGTTGGATTTAGTTCAGTGGTCCGCTAGGTGTCTGCACAAATTCAAGTAGGTATCGCTGCAGCCCGGAGACTTCCAAACGGGGGGGATTACACCGCAAGTAGGTTGGGTGACCTCCAAGTGGGAGAGACTTAAACCAAAAGTAGGTTGGTTTTAGGTGGTGTAGGTGGAGCAGATATTAATAAAGCACATCAGGTTAATGTGAGGTTGGGTTTAGGTTTGGGGAAGTGTAGATATTATTAAAACACAACAGGTTACTGTGAGGTTAGGTTTAGGGTTGGGGTAGGTGTAGACATTCATAAAGCACAATATTGGACTCTGTGTCATGTACAAGACATTAAATAAATAAAAAGTACAGGTTTGTACAGCCCACTTGGAGCTCGAAGGCCCAACAACTTGGAGCTGGCTCCGACCTCCGTTTATACCACAAATTTGCAAAAATGTGCACAGTGCCCTCTAGAGGATTTGCCTTCTGAAACCAGCAAATGATATGTAGTGGCCGCAATGTATTTTATGTTTCACAAGGCACATATTTCCAATGAGCCTGGGTTGCTTATATATATATATATCTCATATCTCTCATTATCTCTTTAGAAAGTATCAGAGTTTTGGTTGAACAGACTTTTAATGGAGGGACAGAAATATCTTGTATTTTATTAAGTATCTTCATTTATATTCCAAAGATGAACATAAGTCTTATTGGTTTGAAATGAGATGATTGTGAATAAATGGTGACCGAATTTTAATATTGGCGTTTAACTAACCTTTTCATTCCATAAGCCCTCAAAGGGCCATCTATGTTTTGAAAAAGAGAGGAGGCCAGAGACCCTGGAAATCAGAGTTTACAAGCTGTCGGTGGGGTGGAGGCCTTTTCTCTCACTCACAAAGAGAACTAGTTTGAAAAGAACCAGAGGAGGCTCTCTGACATTCGAGTGGGACTTTCTGTCAAGGGTACATGATAGGCATGCAGTGAGCACCGTGTACTCGCACACAGAGTTCATGTTATACGGTGTAATGTGTAATTTTCATCGTATGCTATTTCATACAGCCCAAAAAGTGATTGGTATTGCGATTTCTAAGTGTCTAGGTCAAGTTAGCAGGTCAAAGTTATCTGAAAAGATGATCCATTTTGAATTTGGAAAACTACAAAAACTCAGATACAAGTTAGAAAGTGTGTTTGCTCCGGATTTCCTGGCACTTAATTTATCGCTTCAAGTGCTCAACACAAAAGTGTGGGTTTTGTTAATGGGATCTTTCAACATGGAGAGCTTCAAAATGATAAATATTAGGTCAAGGGGCTGCTTCTGTGGAGAAACCCTGAGAACAGCGGACCCCCCCTCATCCCATGCCTTTTTCTCCCATTCACAACACCACGGGGGGAGCAGGTCGGGTTCAAGCGCAACAAATTACCTAAATATGGGCTGAAAAGGCTTTGAGGGACTTCAATTCAACCGTTAAAAATAATATTAATAAAAGAAGATTTAGGAAGCCAGGTGGGTGGAACACAATGCTAAACTGCAGTCCATAATTTCAGCTAGCGAGGAGAAAAAGTGCCTCTTTCTTGGTCAGTATTTGTGTTTAGCCTGGGCAGAATAGGGGTACCTCCGCATATAAAGGCGAGAGGAAGAAACACAGAAAAACGAAATTTTCAGCCTGAGTGGTTACTTCAAATGAAATCTAAAGGCTGAGGCTCAATGGGCCCTTTTAGCGGAGGGGAGTGTTTTTTAAAGGAATCGCAGCAGTGGACGTGTTTGGCATTTGGTGGCCCTTGTCCTCCAATTGTGTGTACTCCACGGTGGCTGCTTTCTCTGTGGGCTCGCTAAACTCCACAGACAGTACAGTCTGGGGCTCCAACGTAGACAGAAATCATGTTTGACTTCACTTTTGCTCAGCCACATCTGTTCCCATGCCCCTGAAGGCACTATGCTTGCGCAGCTACAAAGATGTGTACGCTAAAGTTAATGTGAGTGAGTGACAGCTCAATATGTTCCTTATGTAAGTCTGAAAGTGCTGCTGACCTACGCATGGCCTTGAACTTGATGTTATTAACAAGACTTTAGATTGTGAACAACACAAAATAATCAAACTCTGTTAAAAATGCTGGACATTTCATAAGTTACTGGTTGACTTTGAGTCAAGTCACCTTATACAATGGAGACTGTGTAAAAGCAGCTTCACACCAAGGTTATTACAGTTAACAAAAAATTAAAACTAGAATTGAAAAACATTTTTGTTAACTGAAATAAAAATGAGTTTAAAAAAAACAACTAACAAACAGTATTGTGTACATGCAAAACTAACTGAAGCTAAAAAATAAAAACGAAGCTAAAAACGTCTTTCGTTTCGTCTTTGTAAATGTATTTAATACATACTGTAAGCCTTTAAATCTATTTGCTTTGCACTGCAGGTGTTTGACCGTACAGCACTTCAGAGTCTGTAATCTTGCTGCCATTGGCCAGATCAAGCTGGTCCTCCTGCAGTCAGTCCTTGCTGTTGCTCCCGCGACAAACACAACGGTTGGACATGACCGCAGCACGGTGACAGCATTAAATACGACCCGAGCAGACACTTAAAAATATTAATTTAACACATTTGTGGCAAATGATGGTTTTTTTCTGTATAAGTGATCGCGATCGAATCCTTTTTTTTTTTTTTTTAAAGGCAGTGAACTGACTGCGCATGCGTGATTCAGTGAACCAAACACAAACAAGTAATTTAAAAAATTTAACTGGAAAAATCAGACCGATTATAGGTTCTGAATGTCGATTTTGATTACTTTTCCAATAATCGCCCAGCCCTATTAATATCTAATACAAAAATCTTAATGAACACAAATAAATTACCCACCTAATTAATTAAAAAAAATCCCTTTTTCAATCAGCATACATGTGACTGGTCATTGGCAAGTATTTTTGTGCTCATCCACCCGTCGCTTGACAGATTAGTGACACGTATTAACACAGAACCATAGTAAAACAAACCTGCATGAAGTTTTTTTGGTGCAAGCACACATGTCAAAATTAAGCAGCTAAAGCATTTTTGTATATAGATTTAATTTGGGATGTTGCTTACAATGAGAACACTCGCTATAATGTCCTTTAACATTCTAAAAAAACAGAAAGGAAATTTATGAATGTAACAGTCTAATTATGAAGTAACATTCGGTCTAATGCTAATTAACTGACCTCTGCTTTGAAATGTTTGAGTGATTTAAAACGTGTAGCGGTCGCCCAGCATCCGGAGGGACTACACGATCCAAAATTTGTTTGCGTTTAATTTCCACTTCACAGACAGCAGCACACATTAACAACCCTTGGGAAAGGGCTGGAGAGCTGCCAGCGGGACAGAAGAAAAAGTGAGTACAGCATCGGGTCATCACAGCTTCATCAACAGCTCCTCCGCAACAGCTTCAGAATGTCTGACAGCTCCAGCATTAATTCCTCTCACATCATTCTATGCCTTTAATTATGGTTTGGGTTACAGAAGCTCTTCCATTCACTACATTCACTGTCAAGAGGGTAACAATAGGATTTACACTGTCCGTAACTCATTGTGAATACTTCAAGATGTTCGTCAGGATATTCAAACAGCTTCTGGCGGAGACAAAGAGCACTAAACACCATTCAAAACACTGATGGAAGCTTCATGCCTTTTGACTGTATAAAAATCATCAATCACGGTACTGGGACCTCCGCTGGGTTCGTTTTTGCACATTGAGTAAAATTATTCTGAGGTGTCACGATCCTAATCAGTAGAAGTCATTTAGAGTCATGAGTAAACAAATGTGCCAGTCAAAATCTTCTAGAGAGCCAACTGAACCTCAGTACTTTCCACTAAATAGTGCACAACACAGTGGGTCTTATAAATGCCACTGACTGCCAAAAGCACATTTCACCACCAAAAAGGGAGTAACATGCCCTATAAGTATAAAAGCCAGGATGTAAATTCAAGTCTCTATAGAGCATGAAAGAAATTAGCATTTGGATAGCACTGTATGTTATTAACATCTTTTAAGGAGCAACCTTGGGTTGGATTTATCCGACTATAAGTAGCTTTGCTGTATGTCAGTGGCCATTAAAATATTTAAAACCAAGATAATCTCAAAAAACTTTGTAAGTATGTAAACTTATTCTTATCCCTAATCTAACAGTCTACTAGTTCTACAATTCCTTTTTTGTCAATAAAATGTCTAAAGTGCACTATCAAAATAAAGTGCAAATATGATATACATTTAAGATTTCATTTTTATCATTCTGACTGGGATTTAATTCAGGTGACAATGATAGATAGATAGATAGATAGATAGATAGATAGATAGATAGATAGATAGATAGATAGATAGATAGATAGATAGATAGATAGATAGATAGATAGATAGATAGATAGATGGATAGATGGATAGATGGATAGATGGATAGATGGATAGATGGATGGATGGATGGATGGATGGATGGATGGATGGATGGATGGATGGATGGATGGAATGTAACCAATCAAACAAGGAGAAGAGGAGGGTGGGGATAAATCCTGAAAGGTTTATTTTCTATTGAACCCCTGCAACTCTGTTACCTACACTGTTAAACCCAACAGTCAACTTTATCAAATAAAATGAGTTTAGTTAACTCAAAATTTATTGAAAGTAATTCTACTCATTTGAAAAGAGTTTTGAAGGTAATGAGTTGATGCAATACCTCATTACTTCAACTTAAATTTAGTAAGTTCACAGTACTAATTTAGATTAGTTTTTTTGACTCAAATGGTTTGTAGCAATAGGTTTCCTCAAACGGTTTGGGTTGCCTTAACTTATTAGGTTTTAAAGTACTCAATTGGTTTGAGTTCTCATTTACTGTGCTCAAATTGCTTCATTTACTTGAATGGATTAAGATCACAGTACTCATTAGGATTAGTATTTGAACTTATATGGTCTGTTGGAATCGGTTTCCTTAACGTTTTAGGTTTTACAGTGTATAGTTTTTACAATGTTCCTCAAATCCCCAGATGTTTCAGTCCTAAAATATGTTGTAAAGATTCCATATTATAATCCTAGATTTGTATACTGTTATTATATCCCAAAATGTACCGCTTTATGACATAATCCTCTGTTTGTCATCCTAACATATTACATCCTATATATTAATGTGTCACAGAATTAATGTAATGCAGCTTGGAAACAAAAACACACATCCACATAAAGCCATATAAGAAACAACAACATCACTCACAAAAATCACGTTCAACCATTTCTCCACACAAACCACTGACACTTGGCTTAACTGACAATAGTCAAACAACATAACCTTTTTACTTTACTCACAAATATTTGAGTATTCTATTCTACAGAATCAGGTCCTCTTGATAAACACTTTTTATAAGTATCACGTCAGAGACAGTTTTGACACAACTATATACAAGACGTCATACATCTCTTGTGTTATAGTCTTGCAGAATGCTCTTAAACTGCACTTCGCAACTGTCTCACCAAACATTACAGACCACTTCACATTTGAATTTAGAAACAACGTGCTTCACTTATACAACATATTTTAATTTCAGCTTTAAATTACTTTCACAAACATTTACAAATGTATTTGCGTTCAGTAATTAAACAGTGGCTTGACTTTTTTCACAACACAAACAGTCATGAAATTTCACAGAATGCAGAACACTGAGAAAGTCTTTTTTTACTCTCCATAATTGAAATGTCTTTACATTCCCCTAATCATTAGTTTGAAACATCCATGAGCTTTCATGGCATTTTGTAGTACTCTTGAAGGTTTTATTAATAAAGCCGTAAGTAGAAAAACCCTGTAAGTAGATTTAAGCTCCAAAAAAATGTCTCTTAGGCAAATTAAGGTTGTGAAAAAATAAATACTTTTCTCTACACTCTGAGAGGAAAATAATAATGAAACCAGGACTGGGGCCTGATCCAAAATGCCTGACTTGATTGAGAACTAACCTTTAACTGTACAATTAAAAAAATCCAGGTCATATGTGACTGAGAAATTAGCATATGATACAAAATTAAAATGTTGTAGTGAAAACTTGAGCAGAATGGGAATAAATTCACAAAATGCAAGTCAGAGTAACTCACCAATATATTAGAAAACTGTTTTTCCGCCATGCTTCAGAATCTCTCTTCGGCGTGGGTCCCCTCTCCGGAAGGATGCCCGTCCTGGCCTGTCTCTCTGGGACTTGTCCTGAGCTGCTGGGGTATGTGTCTCGGTTTCTGGCGCACACAGCTTCTTCCTCAATCGTTTCCTCTCTCCGCTAGCTCAGTCAGTTT
The DNA here is from genome assembly GCF_903798145.1 of Danio aesculapii. NCBI lineage: Eukaryota > Metazoa > Chordata > Actinopteri > Cypriniformes > Danionidae > Danio > Danio aesculapii. The sequence goes on along the minus strand of NC_079436.1, from coordinate 32,946,738 downwards.
GCAATGTTGGGCTGAGGTGGCGTCTCTGCTTTGTGCTAATTCTGCGTTAATCCAGGAACTTTTCTATGCTGTGAAAGGAACATGTGACAGGGAGAAGGAGGGTGGAAAAGGGGGGAAAAGCAACTATTAGCCCCCAAATGTGATGTGCTTTCTCTAAAACAATCATTTCATAACTGCTGATAAGTTTCGGGAATACTGTCCATGACTAGAAAGATATTCTGACATTACGAGAAGTGATGTAGAGAATAGTTACTGTAAACTAGGATGAAAAGATTTCGTTTTTTTTAAATAGCCAACACAAAGAGATACAGAAAATAACACTGTACAAGCATAACATCTGTAAAACAATGATGATTTACCAATTTATCATCAGCTTTTACAGATTTCAGATTGTTTTGTTGCAATTAATTGTTATAGCTTTTATCATGATATACAGAATTATCATGATAATGACCTAAGTTACCATAAAGATAAGTTTTATCAGGTATAATAACTTAAAAGTACTTTGTTGTTTTATTGTACATACATGTTCAAAGTAAATAAAGGTTGTAACCAAATTAAACTGCAATAGGATTATAAAGTGCAACAGGTAAAAGTAAGAAATAGCCATATTATAGTTATTAGGTGTTAGAGTTGATTAGAAAATGTGAATGAATCTTAGCTATTAACTCAGTTTATAAAAATCATTATAACATTTGATTTTAATGCATTATTAATTGTTTTAAATTAACTGATGTTAACCAATGGAATTTTATGGTACAGAGTAAACTAACAAAAGCCCTGTAAATAGTCTGCCCTGCGAAATTTCAGTATCGCAGGGCAGATTAAGGGCTTTATTTTAAAGACCTAGGCGCTAAGTCTAAATCCACTTTTGCTGTTTTAAGGACCAAAAATTATGGTTTGTACCGTGGCACATGGTCTAACAGGGTTGTGCTTATTCTCTTAATGGGGTTATGGGTGTGTTTTAAGCATAACATGCATTAAAACTATGGGAGTCTCATCTCCCATTCCCTTTAAGAGTCAGTTGCGTCGCGCCATTGGAGCATTCGCTATTTACATCCCGGACTTTGTAAGAGGAAAAACTTAATGGAAAAACTGAATGCTTCACTAGCGAGAAAACAGTTTAACAAAGCATCTGCACGAGGATAAAGAACGAGTCTCCTCCATTCGGCCTCTTTACTTTCTCTTTACTTTTACTCTTTACTTTAGTCCTTTACATTTGTGGATAAGGAAACGGTGTTGTACGCACTCCACTGAAGACATCCATTAGCCTACTTTTTTAATTTCGTTTGCTAAGCACAAAGTTTTGTTCCAAAACTATTTCTAAATTCAGTTCTAATTTCCAGCAAACAAATAAATGAACAATAATAATGAAGTGTGGTCAAAAAACTGTTAAATCAGTAATATCTAAACATGTGTCCTATTCTTATGCCCCATATGGTGAGACATACGTCTCCAAAACTTGACAGGTGGACAAATCTAAACTTAGGATAGGATAGAATAGAATAGGATAGGATAAACTTTATATGTCCCCTAGAGGAAATTTGTCTTGGGCAAAAAGGTGCTAAAACGTTGCTCTAAGCAGACAATAAAATAAATAAAACAAACTAAACAGTTAAGAACAAACAATTAAGAACATACATTGTTGACAAAATAAGACCGTATATAAATATATAAATATGAAATACGCACAGAACACAGTCGGGGTGCTAATGTACTACAGGTGCATTGTTCTTGGTAGAGTTTTATAGAGGTAGAACAAACGAAAGCTTCAATCTATTGGTCTTACACATTGGCATGTGTAATTGGAACTTGTTTTTATTAAAACAAATATAAATATGCATATAATGAATAATACTGCCAATAATAACATTATAATAAAGCTGCAAATTGCCATGAATAAACTGAAAAAAGCCCCCCAGACATGAAGAAGGCATGGAGGCAGTGGTTTTTATATTTATGTAGAAAATAATAATTTTTGTAACATTTTAATCCTTACTTTTTTTTCATATGTAAAAATATTTGTGTATTGCTGTACATCCTGTGTGTATTAAGTGTTTGAACCTGCATGGGCGCATAACTAACACTCTCTGCGCTGGACTTTACACCTGGTTTTACTTGGTTAATAGTGCAGTCTATTTCAGTTGCTCAGAATAGCAAAACAGTAACAATGCACCTTAACACACCTCCTTTATAGACCGGAACACCCATGAGTCCACATAGTAGCGCAAATGGATTTGCTATTTAAACAACGTGGCGCAAAACGTGAAAATTAGGGTTGCACTGGTCTGAAAATAGCAACAACTCGTGCCAAACATCTTGCGCCTTATTGCGCCGTGTGTATGATAGGGCCCTAAAATGTCAAAATGTCAACTTGTGAAAATAAATTGGTCACACTTTATTTTGATGGTCCATTTGTTGAATTTAAGTTACATTGCAACTAATTCTCATTAGATTATAAATAGACTGTTAGGTTGGGGCTAGGGTTGGGGTTAGTGTAAGTTGACATGTACTTGCAAGTTTCTTAAAGTCAGTTAAATGACTGTTAAAGGAGCATATCAACAGATATTAAGCAGACAGTCTACTAATACTCAAATGGACCATCAAAATAAAGTGTTACCAATAAATCGCCTAATAAGTCTTATTCTGAAATATTCTGAATAGTCTTCAAAGGCACTATGAAAAATTTTAAATAAAACTATTTGAATGTTGTGCATGTTCATTATCACAATAAATATTTAATTACAGAATTTTATTTAATTACAATCTACAGTATGGGTTGATTATTTCACAAAAAAAAAATAATAATTATAGTTATACTATAAAAATGCTGAAAATCCAGCACATGAACACCTTAGGTTTTAGAATAGATGATGCACTATTATGAACTTTCCACAAGTACGAATATGCTGTCAGTTTAGGGCCTCAAGTAGCACTTCAGCAACTGGAGCCTTATAAATCACTCTGGTGTTGTGATAAACTTATCCTGACACAAGCCAACACAGTTGATCACCCATCCTGAATTAAACAGAACGCTTCTCCAGACCCAGTATTTGAAATTAATACCTTAGCCTGGACAAGTGAACTTTCACTCATATTTATGGCAAGAGAACATGCACTAACATTTCAGTGGAAAATTACTGCTGTATCCAGTTCAACCAATGAGAACATCGAACAAGGAGGGATTTACAGGAAGGTATCCAAATACAATAACAAATTAACAAATGTAAACAAAAAAACATCACATTGGACATGAGGAAAGATAAAGAGTAGATAAAAGCAGGTTAAGAGACAAATGTACCATCGCTCAACCTCCCGACCCTGCACAAAAGATGTTTTTATTTTCAAAAAGCAACAAGATAAGACAAGAGATAAGCTGAGCAAACACTATAAGCCGACAACTCTATAATCAGTATTGAGTTGACTATTGCACCACACAGAACATGCTTTTGACTGAAAAGTAAAGTCAAAAACAAAGCCTTGATGTTTATTTGCTCAGATCATCCAAGATGTGAGATTATTTTCTTCAGTGGAACATTTTAAAAGTTTTTAGCTGAAACTTTGAGCCTTGGTTATTCTGGAAAATGCACATTTATGGCTATCGGCACTTTGAGAGTCGCAAAAAAAAAAAACACACACATAGAGAAAAAATTGTGCCATTCTACTTGCTGCTATTCGGCACTACAGAAGAAATTATTTAAATCTATCCAGGTGTGAAAAATACCCTGCAACAAGACACCTAATTTCCATTGTCAGTCTCATGAAAATCTCAAAATGCTTATCATTTTATTAATTTTATTAATTTTATTGATGTCATTTCAGATTCATTCTTTTCCCTTTTTGGTTCCACTTTATATAAGGTGGCCTTAATCCAAACAAATACGTACTTACACTGACCTTAAAGTGTACCTTCTAAAGCATAAAAATAACATAATATGTTTGCAGATATTTAAGAAACATGCTAAGTGAACATTCTTGTTTGTCTGAAAAACAATGCTGAAGTCAGATTTTCTGCTTTGAAAATGTCTGTTACGTGCCAGAATGATGTCTTTGTTTTGGTTCTTTTAACCCACCCACTGCCAATTTAGCCAATTATAGTTCAGCACCTCGGGTTGCCTTGGTGGAAAACTGCGTATTTCATTCATTCAGTCATTCAGAAAGACTCTCAAAGCATGCGACCGTGACCAAAATGCGATCTCCGGTGGACAGCAGCTGACTCCAAAAAGAGATGCAGATTCAGAGTTCCACATTAGGCTATTAATTAGCAAATAATATAAATATTAAGAACTTAAACATTAGGTGAACATTGTAACTACGTGTCCTAACAATCGAAGTGACGAGATACGCAGTAATAAGCAATTTGGCTGTTTACACCAGACGCAGCACGAAATTTAAATAAAGCCATTGAGAAGCACAGTATAGTGCACTTCAACAAAATGCTAAGGTTTATATTCTATTTAACACATATTGAACCTCTTTAAAATTATTAAATGTAGATGCTGAATCACTGATAAGTGTTGTTTTGTTTATGAAATTATTTCACAGTTCTAAAGTTCGATTTCAAATGGTTTATTTTAATTTCAAGACCTGAGGTGAACTATCTGCTGCTGCTTTCAATAGTATGGCAATAAATTTCATGTAAAATGTCATTCAAACTCACATTATTAGCATTTAACACTGAATAAATCACATGAGATGTACCTGAGGTGATCACTGTCAGTTTTCTGTTGTTCAGCTGCGTTTCTAAAATCTAAATTTCATATGTTGGTTAAAACAAAACATTCTTTTTAATATGGAAAATATTCCTTCTATTGCGTGCTGTTGCTTTTATGTAGAACACGATTTAAATAAGCCTTTAGGCTCGATAGTCAGACTTGCCCCTGTTGACCATCAATCTGGCAACCTGCACTTGCATTAGTTTTGATCCAGGAACACCTAGTTCAACCACTGGGTGGCAAATTTATTTGTTACAATGTACTTATTGTGTAAATACATGTTTTACATTGTACTTATGATTGATTAAATACCAACATGTGATCTCATCTGTAATTAATTTCTGTAATTACATTTGTAATTACACTGTTGACCATGCCATACCACTTAACCCACCCTTAAACAGAGTTTTGCGATCTGCTGACCACCTTCAGCTTGAAGTCCTTCGGTCAAGATACAAGCAGTGGGGGGATCGCTCTTTTGCAGTGGCAGGCCCTAAACTTTGGAATACCCTTCCTACTGAGCTTCGTACAATCTATGACCTGCCACTTCTTAAAGCCAAGCTTAAGACCCACTTGTTTAAATTGGCTTTAAATGCATAGCACTGACACTTCTTTATGTTTTAATGTTTGTAGTATTTTATTGATATTTCTTGCACTGTTTTTCATTGTCTGCTTTTTTGTTGTGCTGTATAATTTGTTTTTACTTGTGTAAAGCACTTTGGTCAAAATTGGTTGTAGTAAAGTGCTACTTAAATAAAGGTTGATTGATTGATGAAACCTACCCATCCCACCAAACCTGTTCCTAACCCTATTCGTACCCCACCTCAAGAGCACCAAATGTGTTCTGAAATACATTATGTACACAGTAAGTACATTGTTTTTTATTCAAGTACATTGTAGTTAAGGCCACCTAATATAAAGCAGACCTTTTTTAAATGTGAAATGCTTAAAGGCTCCGTTAACCTTTGAAATTATTGCAAAGTCTGTGATTGTTTTGTCCTTTGGAATGCCCCTAATATGAATGGCATTAGAATAGCATGCTGTGTTCCAGAAAGTCAGTTGGATGTGGTGGGTGGAATTTGGGAAGTCACCTTGCAGACGGTGCTTGAAGAGGCTGATGAAGTGTCTACACTACAAAGCTTTGGCAGGTCATAGGGTGACTCTCATTAGCTGTGACTAGTGGAAATGACCGCTTCCAACTGCCACAAAGACTTAAAATGACATAACTGAACTCTCTCACATTTCTCTTTCAACAGCCCTACCTTAACTGTACTGACTAGGCGGCCAGTGGGAATACGATTCCAGCAACTCATTATGCATATGTGTAAAAAAAAAACTTGAAATCAACTAGTCTTTGAACCTGAACTATGCTTATGTCTGTCCTTTTGCTTTTGGAGAGCCATGAGTACAACTGAGCATCTGTAAGTGCGTGATACAATGTACTGTAACTCCTCAACTCCACCCAATTTAGATAACAGAGCAGCTTCAAAACACTGTGGTGAACTCTACATTGAAGTTTACCACTACACTGAACATGAATGAACAAAACAATGTATATGTTGTTTAGGAAGAAACCCATACTTTTCTTCATAAACAACATTTTTTTTTAAATAAGACAATTATGATAAGATGTACAAAGTGTACAACATATTTGAGTATTTTACTCCAGTTTTTGCTATTTATTTGCATTTTTTATGATTTATCCAGTAAATTAGAGACACTGGTAAATTTAGCAATATGTAATAATCATATTGTAGCACTGATTCTACAAAAGTCACTAAAAGTGACAAAAAATGTAAATCTTTTTTCTATAGTTTAGTTTATTTATTTATAAAGCACAATAACAGTTGTTGACCATTGTGCTGAACAAAAGCAAATGATCAAAAACAGACAGCAACAAATAAAACAACATAGAATACATCCAACATGCCACACAGCATCAACAACAAATAACAAGACACCACATTGGTACAATAGGATAAATTTTCTCCCAATTTAAAAGCTCTTTCTAGGAGGTATAGTTGAAGTTTCCCTCTAAAAAAAATTAAAAATTCAGTTGAAGTCAGAATTATGAGCCCCCCTGAATTGTTAGCCCCCCCTGTTTATTTTTTTCCCTAATTTTCAACACATTTCTAAACATAATAGTTTTAATAACTTATTTCTAATAACTGATTTATTTTATCTTTGCCATCAATGCCAGTAAATAATATTTTACTAGATACTTTTCAAGACACTTCTACACAGCTTGAAGGGACATTTAAAGGCTTAACTAGATTAATTAGGTTAACTAGACAGGTTAGGGTAATTAGGCATTATTGTGTAACGATGGTTTGTTCTGTAGACAGTCGAAACAAATTAGCTTAAAGGGGCTAATAATTTTGACCTTAAAATGGTTTAAAAAAAAATTTAACTGCTTTTATTTTAGCCGAAATAAAACAAATGAGACTTTCTCCAGAAGAAAAAAATATTATCAGACATACTGTGAAAATGTCCTTGCTCTGTTAAACATAATTTGTGAAATATTTTTTAAAAAGAAGAAATTTCTCAGAAATAAAGGTACGCGAGCTGTCACTGGGGTGGTACCTTTTCAAAAGGTAGAAATTTGTACCTAAAAGGTCCATATTAATACCTTAAGGGTACATATTAGTACCTAAAAAGTACAAAAGTGTTCCTCTTCAAGTTTTTAGGTACTTTTGAGGTACCAATATGGACCCTTTAAGTACAAACGTGTACCTTTTGAAAAGGTACCACCCCAGTGACAGCTTGTGTACCTTTTATTTCTGAGAGTGTAGAAAGCTTGATTCCCTTTATTTCTTCAATCTGCCGGATATTTTAACAGTAATAAGATTAGAGAGATAAATCGAAGCCTGGCCATTCAATACCTTAAAAACATACTCAATATTCAAACTCAGTTATTATCTAATTTTATTAAAACAGTTCTGAAGTGAAATAAAACTATATAATAAATAATCTGCAAATACGTTTAATATTTCAAATACTCCAAATTTAGTATTTTCCTTCTCCCTATACTACGCTTATAGGGTCATTAAAAAGCAAAAAAAAAAAAAATATGATATGCCAAGTAAATGACAAACACTTTAAAATGAATTTAACCCTATTGTTAGAAAGTATAGCATAGATATTTTAGAATGAAATGGACTGTATGCAGGTGTTTTCTCCAGAGAATTTAAAGCACACAAGTTATGCTTTATCTAAATTCATTAAGATAACAACCTTTGCGCAACTGTTTGGCAAATGTTCAACTCAAGTTCAATCTATCTGAAGTACCTCCTTCAATTATTGTACATCCTACAAACTTGTATAGCTGGATATATAAGCAACACGTGATAAATAGAAAAAGAAAATCTATAATCAAGTTACTATTGGGGTGTGAAGATCATAATTTTCTACAGATGCTATTTTTTCCTGTTTTTAACTCCATATTTCTGCAGTTTGTTCCTTTATTCAAGCAGTTTAGGATGTATAAATACTTTAAATGGCCATAATTACATTTAAAGGAATGCCTAGCCATTTTCTGAAACAATATTTGGATTACACTGAAAAATTCTAGATTCCCAACATTAGGAAGTTCAAGCATGACAGCACATCCTACAGTAAACCAACAATAACATTCCCAATTTCCAGTCAACCAGCAAGCAAATATTGTTCATACAGCCATTAATCCCTTTACTTTACATTGTGGACAAATGGTGGACAGTCTGTCTGGCCAGGAAATTCCCCGTTTTGGTTTTCGGTCTGATGAAGGTGGCCGTTCATGGGAGCACTAATTGTTAAAATATAGAACCTTCCCAGGCTACATGTGCATGAACGTTTACAGATCGTTTTTAGGCCTAAGGAAAGTAAGACAAAAATCTGTGAATTTATCAGAGATTTCTTTACAACTACTGCATCCTGGAATTCAAGACTGCACACTGTTTAAACTACTCTAAATAGATCTTAAAAGCAGAAGGTGTCACTAGCCATACATCTATTGATAGACCATTGGGGGTGGGGTGGGGGCGGTTTAGAAAGGTTATCATAGTTTTGTATTTTTATTTATTTATTTTTTTTATTTTAATAGTATTTTCAGATTTGCTGTAGATTTAGTTTAGTTTGTTTCATTAATGTTTTTTTAGTTTTAGTTTAGTTTTTATTTTGTGAACACGTTTCTTTTTAGTTTTACATATTTAGTTTCAGTTTTAGTAATTCTTAACAGAAAACATCCAGTATGAACCAAAGCAAAGTTTAATATAATATATAAAATACATTATGTTTTGTAAATAAATTTGTGCTTGACTGACGTGTTCAAGCCAGGCTCATCCTGAAAACGTACTGCTATATACATTTCTGGAGAGCGCCAAATACGTCCCAGGAGCTACGTTTTTTTAGCAGTTTTTGTTTTTGCAAATCCACCAGAGGCCAATGTGAACAAGATCTCAAATTTCTCTCACGAGTGCCTGCTCTTCTCTCGTAAATCTACCAAAGGCCGCTGTCAACTGACTGACTGATTGGCTGACCCACCCTCCTCCTTCCCTAAACCCAACCAATAATTTTTTCAGAAGCACTGATTGACCCACTCATTTCCCTAAACCCAACTGACAGTTTACAAAAGCAATCCAGATAAAGAAAAAAGGAAAAGCCCTTGCCTGATTTTTACCATATTCTCACCCTGTTATTTACTTGTTTATTTTATTTTTTGGCTTCTGTTTTTGTCTTATTTGCTTTCTGAAAGCTCGCTTTCCAGACTCGAACCCCGTCATCATGGTCAACTCCTCTCTCCATCTCAAGTTCGCCGACGTACATGGCGAGCTAACTGAAAAAACTAGTAACAACAGGAAAGCCGCACATACAGAGGTAAGCGGTTAGCTGATAACCGCAAAAATGAATGGCATCGTACCACCCCGTTGCTAAAGATACTTCTGGCTATATAATTTGGCTATATAATTTCCAGAAATATATAGGGCTACGTTTTCAGAATGAGCCTATGTTGGATGTGTTTGGCTGTAGAAGCGCCAACTACTGTTATTTCTCTAAACAGTCGCAGGTCAGATTTCCCACCACAGAATGAGTGCTTACATAGTCTGAAAATTATGATTTATTTTACTAATTACTATTTCAATTCACTTAGTTTTTCAGTGATTGTTCATAGTTTTGTTCATTTTTAGCTTTTTCATTTATTATGATTTTTCTTTTTAATTAACAAATGTTTTTTGACCAATTGTTTTAGTCTTAGTTTGTGTTTACTAAAATAACCTTATTTTGTAGTGCTTTGAATCCCTAAAATTGCTCATAAATCAAATGTTAAACCATTTAAATAGTGAATTTTAGTCATAGCAAAGGACTAAAATAATAAAAATCGAATACACTTTTTTTTATGAAGCGCAATGATGTAACCCATTCTGGCACTTTTCCAGCTTGTGACGTAGAATTGTCAACAGAGGACACTTTATTATGTGTTGGAGCCGAACCACACCATGTATGGTACAGAAGTTGTGCTTTGACAGTGTGGTCACTTAACGCATGATTTAAGACGCATTTATGCGCTGCTCTGCTCTATCATAAATGATCTCGACATGTTTGCGCGCAGATTGGGCCCAGATGTGGCTGTGTGCTGTGATTATCCTGCATCTTCTCATCTCTTTGGTGGTAAAAAAAAACATTATCTCAGCGTGCCCAACATGTGCTTAAGCATGATGGACAGGCATGTGGAAAACATACTATTATAATCTGTTACATCATGAGTTAACCTCATTCCATCCTTGTGTGTAAACGAATATTTATGTACTTATAAAAAAGCCATGGGGCCCGCAAGGGAGCCTTAAGATGGCTTAAAAGGATTTTAAAAACAAGAACAAGTAAACAATTGCAATAATTAATCATTAATATAACTTTATAAATTTTAAATGACAATTTTTCTTGTTTCAATTTACACCCTAAATAAATATTTAATTTTACTTAAAAACTCAATAAATGGAGTAGCCTAATTAAAAACTTTTTACATTTCTAAACCTGGAAATGTCTTGAAAATTAATATTAATTCATTAAATTAATATACAGACTATTTGGGTATAGCAACCTTTAAAATATTTATATTTTTTAAATATTTTCAGAAATACTTTTATGTTATGGGACCTTGGAATATTGTTGTGGATAGTGTTTTCAGTCTATAATAATCACACAAACGTGTCCAAAAACATTTCTATGACGATTAATATATGGAAATTGCCTACAGAGATTTGACAATAGTTTCTTGTAAAACATGCCAACTAACTATGATATAAAAGCTTAAGCTTAAAATACAATAAACAATAAAACAACACCTTTAACTCATGACAAAGTTACAAATTAACCATAAAAGGAAAAGTGAATGTTAAAATAACATAACTAAATATCTGCATAATCCTGAGAAGCACTAGAAAGCATGCAAGTCAAATAAAGTAGGGTAAGACTGTATTATTTCACAACTTGAAAAGAATGTGAAAAAGTATTAAACCCCAACTACTGTAGAGGTTCTAGACAAATGACATGAAAAACAACTGTCATACGTTTTGCTTTTTCACTTGTAAGTCACTTTGAATAAATGTAAATGTAATATGCCACCGTTTTTTGGAGTTTCCTGTGTAACAACATTCTGAATACATAACTTACTGTACTGACAGTAATGTAATTTATTTATTTATATATTTATTTAACAATCCCACTTACACTACCGGTCAAAGGTTTGGGGTCAGTAGGATTTTGAAATGTTTTAAAATAAGCCTATCCTGCTCACCAAGGCTGCATTTATTTAATCAAAAATACAGTACAAATTGTACAATTGTGACATGTTATTGCACTGCAAAATAACTGTTCAAAAGTAGTTAATCAATTAATTTAATAATTTTTTTCAAGTGATTTTAAAGATGAATTTTCAGCTTCATTACCCCAGTCTTCAGTCACATGATCCTTCAGAAATCACTCTAAATATTAATAATTATTATTATATTAATTATTATTATTATTAGTGGTAATAGTAGAAAAAGCAATAATGACTGAAGTAATAATTTCATTTGAAACTACAGACAATAAGAAAGCAGTTATTTAAATGTTTAATAAATATTTAACAATTAAAAATAGTTTACATTTAATAAATAAATTTCTTAGAAAAAAAAAAGAAAGAAGAAAAAACTGACCCCAAACTTTTGACCGGTAGTGTATATTAGATGAACCATATTAGATGTCTTCAAAATATTAGCGTCAAAAAAAAATTGTTGTTAGTTTGTTACACATCATGTTTATGCACTACAAATCACGTGTATTGACATTGCTATAGGATACACTATTTAGGCAGACGTTAGTAAGATGAACAGTGTTTTTAATGATCTATTATTTACAGAAATTATTTACAGATGTATTAATGGAGGCATATTTAAATGCATCTACAGTCTAAATATATGTATAAACACAAAAGGTGCACTGTATCAAATTATTAATTATCATTTTAGTACATATTAGTTAATGACACTTAACAGAAATCCCTAATGTTTGTTAATTGTTACTCAACAACACAGTTTACATATTCATCAAGACATTGATTTGAGTGTCAGAGTGTGGAGAAGAATCTACAGGTGCTAGCTACTGTGTTGGGTAAACTTGTAATAACTCTAGTCACCTAAAAAATGACTAAATGTGTTACTAAATGTGTTATCTGAAAGTATGTGCAGCTGTTATTTTGCTTTTTAAGAGTAAAATAGGCTTAAGTATATTAATATTAAAATAAACTTTACTTAACACTGCTGTTAGACAATAACAATTATAATAACAACATAAAATCAACTCAAATGTAAAATGTTACTCAGATCTGGAGTCCTTTGATTAAAACTGAAACTATACACAAGAGAAAGGTACTTTAAACCACAAAAGCAACGTTTACTACCATGATGTCATGGAAAAATTCAATTCAGCAGGTCAAACATAACGAAATTCATTAATAAAAGTAACAAAAATAGTTAAAACTGAATGGTGTGAGTCAATGACACAACATATTGTGTTACAAAAGTATAAACAGCATCACCTTTGACACTTTACCCGCCCTCTCACTAATGATGTTAATGAGTTAGAATGATCTGAATCTGACCTGAAAACGACTAATAACAAGTAGTTCACAGTTTTTTTTTAACACTTTCTTTAAAATGAATACCTGTGCAGTTATACTATCTTTAAACGCTGGAATATATTCCAGGTTGTAGCTAATAAAAAGAAACACGGAAGGGTTTTTCGGCTGTATAGCCTACACCTCGTGAAGCATTTGTTGGTCTTACCATCGCTTCCTCTTTGGTGTCAAACAGAAGACATCAAACTGAGTGGATCTGTTAAACAAACGGACTGGGAGTATTACCGGCGTCTGGACAGTTTTGGACACGACCTCCTCTTTAAATTGATGGACATTTCTTTGTTAAACTTCCAATATTCAGCGAGGTTCATATGTGACCCTGCCCCTTTCTCCAAAGACCCTCCCACACACGTGAAGACAGCGTGGTTAAGTTTAGGGCTTTTTAAAACCTATTCATAACTATATAACCAAAACAACATAACATATCTAACCAAACGATACGCAATATGGTTCTTATCTCAAAACAGAGTTATCTCAAACTAAGCAATAAACGAACATACATAAAACAAACAAATAAACAAACACAATAATAATAATAATAATAATAATAATAATAATAATAATAATAATAATAATAATAATAATAGCTTAAAAATATCCAATTCGTTTAAGATAAAGATATTTAACAGAGCATGAGTTGTATAGCCTTGTAAGCATTTACCGGTATTGCTTTTAGGCTAGTGTGTTGCTGCGGTTGATGTATCCGGTAGACAATAGACCTCACTGACTGATGGATGTTCAGTGGAAATACTAATCAAAGCGCCAAACTTATTAAAAAGATATTTTATATTTCAGCAATTTTGGCTCCTGCACCCCGTAAAATGTAATACTTGTCAAAGGAATGCGAGGTGCGCGGCAAACACCAAATGCCCTGTCGCATAGCAACACATGTGGTAGCAAAAACAGTTATAAGAGAGCGCGGAATGAACACCGTGGGTGAAATGAGGACATTTAGTGACAGACGTAGCTACATTTGTTACCTTTTTGTTCTCTAAAAGATGCTGGAGGCTGATATAAGAGGATACAAATGCTTCTCCATTCACGCACCGTTGCGCAGCGTAGCGGTGGGTTTAACAACTGCTAGTGCTACGTAGTAATACAAACGACTGGATTAGGGTGTAAGGTGTACTGGTTCTTGTAAGCTTATCACTGTCGAGAAAATAACGCGAAAAGGCAGAAAGATTTCGGCAAATTTTGCACAACCTGAAGTATAATCAGCGGTTAAGTGTGTCGGTAAGTCAATATGTGCCTATCACAAACATACAGAACAGCCCGATTTCTGTTTCCATTCCTCTATTAATGTAAAAAGCATAAAGCCGCTTATGAAAATGAACCTTACTAGCTTCAGAGGAAATATTTAATTAGACTTAGTTATATTGAACAAGTTAAAGGAGGTGAGCCAAAATCAAAACATAATGCCGCATTCTCTCTCATGATTAAAGCTAATTATGTTTTTAGAAAAACGAGAAGAGCAACTACACGAAAAAGAATATACTTTTAATTCTATGAAGTAACCCTAATGATTGTTGGAGTATTAGCCGGCCTACATAATGTAGTAGTTTTCTAACGTCTAGCCCTATACTACAGGCTACTTGAAGCATACTAAATGTAGGCTAAATTTGTCCACTTTTTAGTAAACAGAAGTATTCGTTAAATTTATTACAAGTGTAGTAAACTTTAAGTGCACAATTAGTCCAAAATTAAAGTGATATTTCACCCAAAAATGAAAGTTCTGTTATCATTTACTCATCCTGCACTTGATTTTAAATGCCTACCAAAGAATTCCTTAAATATCCTTTTTTTGTGTTCAACAGAAGAAAGAAATTCATAAAAGTCTGGAACCACTTGAGTCTGAAGAATTTATATGATGAGGACATTTCCTTTTTTTTTTTTTTTTTTGGTGAACTATTCCTTTGAGTTTTTTTATTATTTGTACTGCAAGTGAACTTATGAGTGGTTTACTTTTGCAACATTATGGGAAATAATTAAATAATTACACACACACACACACACATACTTTCTGGCAGTAACCTTTGTAAACTTTATAACCACGATGCCTCGATTCACAAATGCTCTCAGTGCACTCTTAATTTACTTAGTGCACATTCTAGTGTTAGGTGTTTTGTACAATTATTTAACTAGTACTTTTATTTTTATTGAAAATAGACATAACAGAAGCCAAGTATACTTAGAACATGTTTTTTTTAAGTATACTAATAGTACACTTGAATAAACTCTTTTTTCCCCATAGGGGAATTTAATAAATTGTTTTAATGTTTTTAAAATAAATTTTATTTCTTCTTCTAAAGTTCATATTTACTCTTATTGATGTATATGATTTATCATCCCGTGTACATTTTTAAAACCTTTATCTTGCTCTGTCTCTAAACTCAAAACATGTCTGTTTGTGTATACTTCACGTTTTGTGGTATTGCATCAGCAATAGAAATAATAAAGATATACATCAAAACCAAAGACAAACATAAACTGAATCAAATTAACCTTATGAGTGCTTTGAACTTAAATTAAGCTGACTTAAAACAGCTCACGTAACTTATAGAATTAGAACAAGATTAACTTAGTTTAATAAGCTACAATGATATTAAAACATACAGTATGCTGTCATGACTAATTGACCATATAATTTTTACAGTGTCTGGACAAACATGCATTGTGTTCTGCAGCACTGCTTCCTCGCCTTCTAATACAAGTGAGAAGGTTTGTGTAAACTAATAACTGCACAAAATAAGTTCTTGTAAAATAAGATTCGTTAGCAAAGTTAGCTGATCATTAACACGTTTGATGTAGGCCTAGACTGACAATTAGTCTGGCTGCAAGAATAATTAGCATATTTGTTTGCTTTTCCACCTGGGGCAGGCCTAAGTAAAAATTAGGGCATTTAGGCACCTTTTAAAACAAATAAGACACACATTACTGATGTGCATCTTGATTCAAAACAATGACACTGGTGTATTTTGGAATGTCACTGAAAGTCATATTCCGTTTAGACAGCTTAAACATGCAGTTTAATCTAATTAAAACACATCTCTGAATCTAGAAATATGCATTATCATGTGAAAAAAAAATTAATAGGCCACAATCAAAAGAGTAAAAACTACAAGCCAAGAATACTCAGAACATGTATGTACTTTTCTTTTAAAAAGTGTACTAATAATACACTTGAATTAACTTATTTAATTAACTGTTTTAATGTTTTAAAATGGTCGAATTTATTCTTCTTCTGAAGTTAAAATGTATTATTTACTCCCTTTGATGAATTTGACATCAGCTCTGTCTCAGAACTCAAAACATGTCTGTGTATGCTTCACTTTTTGTGGTATTGCATCAGCAGGTATAATCTAAGAAACAAAACATAGGAAAGACTGCCATCTTGGGGTACATATTGATAACTGCAAATCAACTTTACTCAAAAATGGTCACACAAGCCAACATAATGGATTATTATAACATCAACACCATGATAAACGACGTTACATTGTGCTGTGATTGCCAGAAATTGATTATCATTTTTTTTAAACATCCATTTAAATATTCAACGTAACGGAACAAATGCCATGTAGAAAGCTGTTTTGATGTAGTATGAGTGCTTGCCAGCAGAGGGAGACCGAAGTGTCAATAATAAAACCCCCATAACAAACCAGAAAGTGCATTCAGCCAGTTGTTCTTGGAGCAAACTTATACACAAACTAAACATGACTGGCTGAGAATGAAACTTTACTCAGAACAAACTAAACAATTAAAACACACACAACTATAACACTGGACAGATGGAACAGTCCAATTAAATAAACTGGAATGCTATTTGGCTTTAAGCAAAACTCAACTGCACTTTCTAAAATACGAATTATGTACAAATTAAGCACATTTTCTTTCTTCATTTCACAACCAACACAGACTTTAATCAGATATATAGTGGACAACAAGACTCATGATAGTAAGATGATGATAATAATAAATAAATAAATAAATAAATAAATTTCCCAAGAGACAGAAACAGGTGTGAACATAGATGAATTAACAACTTTTAACAATTCCAAACTTTGTATAAACACTGTAAAACCCAACAGTCAAAGAGTTTTGAACTCAGTGTTGAAGGTAATGAGTTAATGAAATACCTCATTACTTCAACTTAAATGGAGTAAGTTCACAGTACTCATATAAATTATTTTTTGTTTTTAACTCAAATGGTTTGTAGCAATCGGTTTCATTAAACGGTTTAACCTATTGGGTTTTACAGTACTCTGTTGATTAGTATGAAAGACAACAGAATGGTGATCATTTTGGAAAATGTTTTTCTTTCTCGATTTTTTTATTGCATGTATGTTTTCACTGTATGTAATTTCAATATTAATCCCTTCTTGTGGCAAAGTTAAATAAAAATGTAATAATGGGAGTAATAATTAGCAAGATTTTCAAAATATCTTGCATTTTATAGGAATAATGAAATGCAATGTTCAATTGTTTTGTCTTGTAAAATGCACAATAAACATGCTTTTAGTCAAGGTGTCCACTATAGTATAAAATAAAAGTTTCATAACAGTCATATTTTGATTTGGCTTCCCAGAGATGGGTTGCGGCTGGAAGGGCATCCGCTGCGTAAAAATGTGCTGGATAAGTTGGCGGTTAATTCCGCTGTGGCGACCCCGGATTAATAAAGGGACTAAGCCACAAAAAAAAATGAATGAATGAATATTTTGAATTGAAAATACTTTCCTGAGATGCTGATTTTTGACAAACAACATGTCAAACTTAAATTATAAAAACAAAGTATTTTCATGTTTCCATAAGATTGTTAGGCTACTCATGGTCCAAAATGTTTAAGAACTGTCCTAAGACAAGAATGGGTTGTTTAGCAGTTTTAGGACAACTTTGATGAAAGGTTTTGATCAAACTCAAATGTTGACTATTGGCCTATATATAATGCTATAAGGCAATGTTAACATCTCATTCACCACAGCTGGTTGTAGGTACATCCCATTCACCATAGGTATAACACACGTGGCGTTTGACTTTTTTCATACCAACTTATAACTGGTTTGAGACCCCATGAGGTCATGTGGCTAAACTGCCTGTTTTGAGATATGATTTTCAAAATATTATCTTTTACTTTATAGGAATAATGAAATGCAATGTTCCCCTTCGATTGTTTTGTCTCCTAAAATGGTCAATAAACATGCTTTTAATCATGGTGTCCACTTAAGTATGAAATCAATGTCTCAATGTTTCATAACAGAAAGTCATATTTTGATTTAAAAATACTTTGAGATGTTGATTTTTGACAAATACCCTGTCAAACTTAAATTTTAAAAACAAAGTATTTTCATATTTCCATAAGATTTTTAGACTACTCATGGTCAATACATTTAATCTAAGCCATGTTTAAAGACTCAGACTGCTAAGGAAAGGAAGTGTTCACAGTGAAACTTCCAAGCCTTGAATGTGCTCTGTGTATATCCAGACATAAAACTATGACATAGTCTCAAAGAAATTCACTTAAATATAATGTCCATAAAAGTCCGCAAATGTCTATTGAAGTGGATCAAAAAAAGTACATCAAAATTGTCCTAAGACAAGAATGGGTTGTTAAGTAGTTTTAGAACAACTGTGAGGAAAGGTTTTGATCCAACTCAAATGTTGACAACACTGGCCTATATATAATGCAATATTAAAATCCCATTCACCATATGTGGTGGTAGGTACATCCCATTCACCATAGGTACTAACCAATAGTACTAACGCACGTGGCGTTTGACTTTTTGGACCATCTTACAATTGGTTTAAGACCCAATGAGGTCGTTTGGCTAAACTGCATGTATTGGGACATGAGAGGGCGACATAATGCAGTTTTTCGTGACTAAGTAACATGACGCATATAATGAGAGAATGCTGTATTCGACACAACTGAAGTTGTTATTCACAACATTTGTGATGATGATAATTATGATGATAATAACTGTTACCAATGATGGTGATACATACGTTAATAATAATTTTAGATTAGTCACATACTGTTCAATTGTTGCTATGGTTATTAAAAGTAAAATAATTCTCATTTAGTACAATGTTGTTAGATTCAGCCTATAACCGGACAGTTTTTTAAAGACTATTAAGAGTTAGAGTTAATAATAATTAAATCATTAGGCATGTGAATTGTAAAATGGTTAAATATAAAGATACAATAGAAAGAGAGAGTATATAAACATTAAAAAAAATTGTATGATCAATTAGTCCTGACCGCACATGTTTTAGCTCATTGCAACATATTAAACCAAGGTAATCATGTTCTAACCTAATTATATAAGTTACACAAGTTGTTTTAAGTCAGTTTAACATAATATAAGTTCAATGGACTCATGAGGTTAATTTGATTCAGCTAAAAAACTTAAGGTAACCAGGATTTTTTTTACAGTGAAAACACAAATATAGTAATAAATACAAATTTACAACTGAAGCTGTTTTAATTTACTAGAACTTCATCTATGTTAAGCTTCTTTGCCACAGTCTATATTTTAAAAAGCTCTATAGAATAAAGATGGACTGAACTGAAGACGACATATAAATCAATTTTTTTCTTTGACAAATGTTTCTATGATAACACCTATTTTGGATGCTGTTGTTGTATTTGTCTTACTCATACTCAGTATTTTTATTTGTGAGAAGAAAAAAAATATTTGTGAAAAAAAGATTTTTTTTCATCCTGGAGCCAGTTGCAACAGCTTAGTAGTCTAATTTATTAAAAATTAAAATTAAAAATTAATTTTGAAAAAGAGTATAGCGGCTATTTATGCCTTGAAAAATTGTTGGTTAAACTAGTTAAAGCAGAATCTTGCAACATCTTGGCCATGTTTATGCGAATAGCTCCTGGTTTTACACCTTACATTTCAAGTGAGAAAAAGAGACAAACAGCTGAGTACAAAAAAACAAGGCTTTTAATTATTCTGAAAATTCATGAAAAATACTCCCTGACTTAATACAAATGTATAAATGGGAATACAAAAAAAAAAAAAAAAACATATATACAAAAGTATGGGTCCTGCCCCGTTTTTACATCTGAAAAAGTACTACATAATTTACCTTCTAAATGAACAAGAATCTCCTTCAATTAAATACTGTCATAATTTAAATCAAATGACATTATACTGCTATTCACATGTAACTGCTGTCCCAAAATAGGAGTTGTCTCGTCGATATAAAATCCTCTTGTTGCTTAAAATAGATATAGTCTCTCTCTTTTTGTTTACATGTGCCTCTTCATGTGCAGAGCCAGGTGATCTGAGCGGGAGAAAGCCCTCTCGCACAGGTGGCACTGAAACGGCCTGTGTCCCGTGTGTTTCCTGTAGTGACGCGTCAGCTCATCTGACCTGGCGAACTTCCAGCCACAACCTTCCCAACTGCAGTGGTAGGGCTTCTCACCTGTGAACACGACGAAACGAAACATTTAGTATTGTGTACAAAGTTTTTTTTAAAGTTATTTGGAATTGAAAAGACTGTTAAGCAAAAACAACATGTAATGAAAATCTTCACCACATACCTGTGTGCGTCCGCATGTGCGCTTTCAGATGGGAGCTTTTCGTGTACGTTTTCCCGCATCCAGGGAATTCACAACTGTGCGTCGCGGTCCTTTTGCGCGCCCAAGAGCGTCGCCCTCGTTTAGGCTTGCTGTCTTCTGGGTTTAAAAATCCCAGGAGAGGTGATGATGGTGGAGTCAGCATCACACCTGGCATGGCGGGGTGATTTGCCCGCAGTGGTTCGCTAAACATATTAAAATGTCCGTGGTACTGTTGATGCTGGGTGTACTGAGGTGGAAAATGCGCATTGTTTATAAACTGCTGTTGATGCGAGATGTCAATGTGATGCTGAGTGTTCATTTCTGTCAGGATGCAGTCTTTCCTCCCTAAAATATCCCGAGGCACATCTTGCTGCACGTGATGCCCGTACGTTTGATGCTGCATTACGCGCTGGGGTTCTTGTGCGTAATAATGACCCATGTAGTCGTTTACCATCATGCAGGATTGCTCTTGGTTCTCGGTTTTTATTTTATATCCTGCGTTATTCGCGTTGGACACGTGTTGTTGGTTTCGGGCGTTTAGAGCTCTCAGTTCGGTGTACTCCAACCTGTCTAAATGTCCTTTTAGATTATATTCGCCGTGATAATTCATGTCAGGGGTAAACAGCTCGGCTACCAGACTGTGTCCTGGACGTGCGTTAAAGTTGGTGCCACAGTAGGCGTTGGGGGTCGGGTGACATCCATCGCTGTCATACACGGTGCTGCAGCTCTCCGGTGATTCCGGGAGGGAATAGGCGGGCGGCGGCGCTGAGGTGTTGTCGTTGTCAGACGTGACCGAGTTGGACAGAATAAACTCTAGATCCAAAAACTTGGAAAGATCATCCTCGTCTTTGGCCAAAGGTGGAGATTCGACAATGCTGAACTCCACCTCGATGAGGGGTCTCACGTCTCCAGCCCTCGGGCTAGTTTTGGTTATTTCAACTTTCCAGTCCTGAAGGAAAAGAAAACACAACTTTCGAGTTAGACTGCTTATTTCTGCAGACGTTGAAGCCATTTTTATTTTAGTCTTAATAATTAGGATAGTTTTTTAAATCCACAATAAACATGCAACATTAGCCTATATGACTTCCAATGTGTCAACTTTATAAAAAATTTAATGTTCCATTTGAAATTAACAACACAAACAACCGCGAAATAACGTCAGCTAGGCCTGTTTTAACAAAACACTTAAGCTCTTACTTTCTTGGCATGTAAACATCATTTAGCTGATAACGCAGTAAAGAACTTTAGTTTGTTGACGCAGGCTACAATATTGCTTAGATAACTTATACTCATTTTCTAACAGTTAAAAAGTAGCTATAAACAAACACGCTGAAATGTAGAACTATCCAACATTTAAAACATAAAAAAAGTTGAACTCACCCGAACTATTTCAGACTGTTTCTCGTCTAAAATGTGGTTGTTAGAAAAAGTATTTATCGAAGGCAACATCGCATCTGCAAGAGCCATGTTGCAAATGTTAGGGAACTCAGTAGGTGTTCACTCTCATTCAGTCCGAGGCAGACAATGCGTCTCTAATATGTTTGACTGGATGTCTACCTGTCTCATTATAAGGAGGGTCTGAATGCATAGTGGGCGTGTTCTCATGACGCCGGGCATGTAGTTGTAGCCTATCAGGTACTTATTCTGGCTGTTTTCAACAACATGTAAATATTGTAAAAGCACAATTGATTATTTGGACTTCAATTAAGCGCATCTCCTTATTTCATTAAATTACGAAGACTATGTTGTAGAAGATAAATGCGTTTTATGATGATGTTCCCAAGTATAAATTACAGTATTAGATTGCCTGTTGAGTTCTCCTTTTAATAAGCCTATAAAAATCACACACTATAATTGGTTATAATTATTCTTTCATAAGCATGAAACTCAAAACGATTGCATGCTAACAATTTGTTTTATGTGTAAGAGCAAAAATTGAATTGAGATTGTTTGGATGTCTTTCCCAAATGTATTTTCTCATTTCAAAGTTCGTGTGCTAAAGGGGGCGCCACAAACCCCTCTGTCCAGTGAAACTTCGTGCATTTTTTGGAGGGACGTTTAAACATCATGTTGGTAAATTATGAAATGTATTAAAAATGTAAATTGTAATAACAATGAATGATTTCTTATTTATATACGAGGCTAAATTATAGTATATACTTAACTAAACAAGTAAAAACAAAAAGGTCAATATATATACATAAACATTATTAATTAACTATAATCATTCCTAATATTTTTTTTTAAATAGTAAAACAAATATGAGGCAGGCTAGCCTATTAAATAGAACTATTGTGTTTTCAATAAACTAACTACATTACTGTGAGTTTCACCTCTTCATTCGTATTAAAATAGACCTGATCTCATATGTCTGATATAAGTATTAATTTATCCGTCCAACTCCGGCTTAATTAACATTTGAATAACCAGCTGTAAAATCTCGGAGCCATCGAAACAACATGATAATCTCAATGTTCAACAATGCAGGTACATGTTAGTTAATGATCTCTGAGTCAATAGACCTCTTCTTTCAGTTGATTAAAATGCAAATTAACGGGCTAATGCTCTCGGGCCAATGTTTAGAGACAAGGTGGCCAGTGTTAAACAAAAATACCCAGTTCCAAAAAAATGCCTCCGGGTCCGGGACGCGGCATTTAATATCTCCGCCACAATCTAAATGTAGATGTAGAGTTCAAAAGGACATTTATCGCTTCTAAACTGTCATGCCTGTATTCCAAGCATTTTTATAAAAGCGTTTTGCGCGCGCAGCTTCTGTTCTGAGTGCGCAAACCAGCAGCATTTGCACAATCGGATTCTTCTGCAGTTTATATAGTCCAGCTATTTTTGCCCCTTCTACGTAATTCAGGATCCGCTACAATCGCATTGTCTGGACAGAGGTGGAAATGGAAATGGAGAGAATTTCCTGAAATACAAAGGGTGTCCTTTTCCCCAGCAAAAGCAGAGTACAGTTTATTTATTTTAATTGTAAGAAAGAATTACAGATGAGACGGCTACAGACGTGCGAAATATCCTGGATACTAAACTGAGTTGATGATCTCTGTTCTGTGTGCACATCATTTATTAAATACACATATAATTAAACAGCATATTAATGATAATTAAACCGAATAAATCAAACTATTATTTTATCGTTTTAATTAATCAAATCTATTATTATTATTATTATTATTATTATTATTATTATTATTATTATTATTATTATTATTATTGTTATTTGTAGGCACCGGGTTTATTTCAGATGGGGTTTTTTTTTGTGATAGCATTTTTCCAATACGGATTTGGATGTTTTTTTGTTTTGCTATATGACCTGCAAACGTCCTGCACTTGTTTGAAAAAAGCGGGAGATTTGTTTCGTTTTCCCTCTTTTGTTGTTTTCTAAACACAATTAAGGAGATAGCAGACTTGCAGACAGGACGTTTTCCCGGAGACATGTTGTATTTACAAGATGGCTAATTTGGCCGGCGTTTAATGTCCAATTTAACTGATTCGTGGATAAAAATGGATATCTTAGATATATGCAAAAAAATTTCAAGAAAATAAAATGCTAATGCACTGGTCCTGGGATATAAATAAATCCTTAATATATTTTTATACAGTATCATATGCATATTGCATGTTTTAAGAATATTATAATGCTTAACAATAACATTGGCATACAAACATTATTTTTTGAGGGATTTCACAATGTACTTCGTATAGTTATACTGTAAAGAAAAATCCTGTTTGTTGTTTTTCCATTGTAAGATGAAATGAGATCTGCGTCCTTGGCTGTGTGTGTTGTTTTTGCATAGGCTTCTAATTTCCTTGATGGTTTTTACAGCATTTCCCTGATAACATAATACAGAAAACAGACCTTTAATAAACACATGCAGCACACCTGACACTAATTAAACCCTGGTTTTAACACATCACCATTTTAATTTGATTTAATTTGTCACTTGTGTGACAAGATAAAACAAATCAGGCAGTTAACATTTATGTTTAGGAGCAAACACACAGAGCTAAAAGTTTATATATTTAGATTTATTTAACAACAATTCCACTCATTCGGCATAATGGAGTGAAGCCATCTAAACAAAACTTGCATTTATTTTCTAAATAAAACATGTGATAATAATTGTGAAGCGAACTGTGCTTTTTAACAGATAAAGCAGCAGATAAATGGGTATTTAGTCTAAGGCATGCAAGTCTTTTTGTTGGATTTTTGAAGAGATCAGATAAGGAAAATGTTGATTTTATGAAGGAACACAATCTCTGAGTCTCCACCCTTACACGCTTATGGTTTGTGAATGATACGTGAGCTTTGTCAAGTGTATATATGTACATGATATACTGTTGCAAATGTTTATGCTTCCTGGTTTACATGCATCCATCTCTCTTTCTGCACATATTTAATGGATTCAATGTGTTGTATTTTACATTTTTTGCACTAATGTTCTTTATCAGTTTACAGGGACGTATAGTTGCACTGATATATGTAAATCAGACTGCAGTGATACAAAAGAGCTGCATTTGCTTCTCACATTCTCACATAAGGCTGGACAATCAAACACATTGACCCAACAGATTACAGCCTGAATTCATGCATACACATCTATTTATCACTTCTGCATTAAAGGCAAACAGGCAAGTTGTAGCAGCACTCCTTAAGACTTGTTGAGAAGAAGTGCCCTTCGGGGAACACGGGTCCCTTCATCATTTGTTATACCTCTTAATTTCAGCATTTAGCGTTGTGACTAACGCGTGAGTCAGGCACCGCACTCCCACAAACGATTGTTTCAATCCAAAAAATTCAAAAAAGATCTCCTGCTTGTGCCATAAACACTTGTTAAATATGTTATTGTGTTTATACTGTAAACATAACATTAAATATGTGATTTATTTTAATTTGAACTTACCATTTATTTTTGGCTGTTTTATTTGGACATTCTGTTGATTATACTCAATTTTTTAAGCAAGCTTTCATTTTGTCTTATTTGTTTTATTTCGGCTAGAATAAAAGCAGATTTAAAAAAACAAAACATTTTAAGGTCAAAATTATTAGCCCCTTTAAACTTTTTTTTTTCGATAGCCTACAGAACAAACCATCATTATACAATATTATGCCTAATTACTCTAACCTGCCTAGTTAACCTAATTAACCTAGTTAAGCCTTTAAACGTAACTTTAAGCTGTATAGAAGTGTCTTGAAAAACATTTAGTAAAATATTATTTACTGTCATCATGGCAAAGATAAAATAAATCAGTTATTAGAGATGAGTTATTAAAACTATTATGTTTAGAAATGTGTTGACAAAATCTTCTTTCTGGGAAACAGAAATTGGGGAAAAAATAAACAGGGGGCTGATAATTCAGGGGGCTAATAATTCTGACTTTAACTGCAGTTCACTGTAAAAATGCAGGGTTCCACACAATTCATTCACGTTGTCCCAATTAGTTAACTTGACACTTTCAACAAATTTATGTGGACTAAACATAAAAATAAGTTGTTCCAATGAAATCTCAATAATTGTGTTGTTTCAGCTCATTTTACATAAGTAGTTTGAACAAGCAAGAAAAGAAATAAATCTGAGTGTTGGCTTAAAAAATTTAACTTTTAAAAAAGATAAAATTAATTTAAAAAGATTGCTGAAACCATTGTCCTTGGAGATTCCTAAAACGCAAGCCTTCTGACAGTCAATCTGCAAGAAACTGAAAATTATTTACAACCACAGCCTTGGCAAATCGTCCTGAGCTATATCATAAACAAACAAACAAACAAACAAACAAACAAACAAACAAACAAACAAACAAACAAACAAACAAACAAACAAACAAACAAACAAAAACTTACATCTTTAATGGCCTGAGGGTGAGTAAACTGCAAATATTCATTTTAGTGGGAATTAACCCACGAGCAATCCCAATATCTGCATAAACTACCTCTTTTGATTCACTGTAAAAAATGCTGGGTTCCACACAATACCCTCATGCTGTACCAACAGAAATCAATCAAGTTAACTTTTTACAAATTTAAGTGGATTGAATATAAACTAATTAAGTTGTCTTAAAAAAACATCAATAACTATTGTTTTAGCTCATTTTACATAAGTAGCTTAAACAAACAACAACAAAAATATCCCAATAGACATTCCACTGAAAAATGTCAGCTTCTACAAACCCTAACCTAAAAGTTAACTAATGCCTTACAAATACTTCAGTGAGAGTTTGTGGCAAACTTGCAATAAAGACGACTATGCAACCAAATAAGGTTTATATTGATCTTTACTGTACATTTATATAGTCATGGTCTGGTATAAGTTTCTGACATTTTCACAGTATCACGGTATTGTGATTACTACTCTAAAATAAGTTCTTTTTAAAAGTCTCAGTAAAAAAACAACTACTCTTTTCCCCATTAAACAGGAAACGAATTAATTTACCAAATAACTAAATAATTTAAATAAATCTTTGACTTATGATGTCTTAATTAGTTCCAAAAACACACATTTCTTTACAATACATGGATAAAACACTTTAAAAAACCTTACATATACCTTAGGAACGGTATAACAGAAATTGTTTGTGGTTTTAATACCCTGACTTTTCCAAACCACTAATGAATTTAAATAGAAAATACTTTAAATAATATAATAAAATAACTAATCTAATAAAAAATACATTCAAAATAGAAGATCTGCTCCTTTCCCTTTCATTGTTCTGTGGTGTCTAAGTGCAGGTAATTACCTAACTATCCCTCACCAACTCAACCAACTAGACAAATTTGTGTGGACATAGGAGCAAATATTTGTGTCCACTGCACGACCACCATCAGAGTCTTCCACTCGATCTTCCTGTGCTTGTCTAGCACACAAGAACGACAAAAGGACAAGTCCTTTCACTTCCACTGGACCATGATGAAAATCCAAGACCCATTGCGGGGTCTCAGACAAGACAAGGTACAGGTGAGGACAAAAACCTCTGTCGACTCAAAGGTGGTCTGAATGGCCCAGGGGCCAATTTAACCCCACAAGTGGTATTTGTAAATTTAAAAATAATTATGAAGTGAGGTGCTAATCACTATATTTACTGTGCTGATGTAAATATATTTACATCATGATGCCTCAATCGTCATTCAATTGTATTTATTTCACTCAGCCACTATATATATATATATATATATATATATATATATATATATATATATATATATATATATATATATATATATATATATATATATATTGACAATCTAATCTAGAGTCTCCAGAGTAGAAATTATCCCAAATCACCCAAGCAGGAGGAGACACTCAATGCTATCTAACATAAGTACTGTCTCTAAAAAAAAAACGCCAAAACCATATACCTTTGCAAATTTATTAAAGGTCAAACTGCATGGTCTACAAAATGTGTGGGCCCTGCACAATCTCACAGCAATTCGTAACTTTTTGATTTAGTGGCTAATTCGTACGATCTCATTCATACAATATAGTACTATTTGCTCATCACGTAATGAAGGTTGGGTTTAGAAGTGGGCTTGAGTACCACGCCTCCTTTTTAAAATCCTACATTTTCGTGCCACTAAAACTCCACAACGCCACTAAACTGACAAAACGTAAAATACTTGCGTTTTCTCGTGAGATCAGGCTGGTGGGCCAGGGATTGAGATAATCATATGAAAAATGAAAAAATTATAAAAAAAGACGATGGTGAGGAAAATTAAATACTGAAACTGTGTCAAACAGCATATTTTCCAGCAAAACAGCACACAGATCAGTGCCATTGTGACTTCCAGTAGCTGCTGCTCCATGTCTCTCATCTCCCCTGGAGGCCTCTTTGTCTCCAAGTGTAATTGCTTCTGCCTGCTTTGGAGCAACTCTTGTCTGGGGACACAAAACTTGTCTCTGTGAATGACTGCATGTGTCTGAGGTCAAAAGTCCACAGAGTCATTCCATAAAGCCCTGTGCTCCCACATGCCAGTCAGCCAAAACTCTACTCTGTCTTGTTTTTTTCTTTTTTTTGTACTTTCCGAACACAATTCCATGACACATCCATAACCGTCCATCAAGACCAGTACGAACATGCCGAGGACAAGTGTATTAGCAATTAATATAATTGTATGAGTAATTTACTCACATTTGAAATTTTGAGACAGCTCAATTACACTGCCATTCATGTAACTCGTAACCCAAAAGTCGTCAAATACACACCTTCATGTTATTCCAAAACATTTAGCACTATTTTATGCAGAAAGATAAAGTGTTTTGTTTGTTTTAAATACATGAACCTTCTGTCCATGCACAGAAACATTTTATGAATGTGACTTTTTTATGAATGAGTCAATTTCAATTCAGACCTTTACCTTAATTATAACTAATACGATTAATATAATTACATCTCACAATTTTGACTTTGAAACTTGCAATTCTGAGAAATTAAGAAGTGCGGGAAGGTGTTTTTTCTCAGAATTGCAAGCTACTTGATATTCTTAGAAAAACAAGTCAGAATTGCAGGTTCATATCAAATATTGTAAATAGTCTGTATCCAAATTGCAAGATACAAACTTGGAAATGTTTAGGGAAAAAGCTTGAATTGAGAGTTTGACAAGGTGGCTCAGTGGTTAGTACTGTCAACTCACATCAAGAACGATGCTGGTTTGAGTCCCAGATGGGCCAGTTGGCATTACTATGTGGAGTTTGCATGTTCTCCCTGTGTTTGCATGGGTTTTCTCTACAGTCCAAAGACATGTGCTATAGGTGAATTGGGAAAACAAAATTGGTCGTAGTGTATGAGTGTGTGTGAATATGAGTGTATGGATGTTTCCCAGTACTGGGTTGCAGCTGGAAGGGCATTCAATGCGTAAAACATATGTTAGAATAGTTGGCGGTTCTTTCGGGCCCTGATAGATAAGGGACTAAGCCGAAGGGAATCTCAGAATTCCTAGTTTATACTAGAATGTTTGAATTTACATCAGAATTTCAAATATATGTCAGAAATTTTGCTTAAGTACTGCAAGATATAAACTTTTAAAGGGCACCTGAGATGAAAATCATCTTTTGTAAGCTGTTTGGACAGAACTGTGTGTATTGTGTCCACAGTCATATTGGGGGGATATAATGACAATGAGTCTAGTTTTATAAATTTCCAAATGTTAAAATAGGATCCAAATCCCTCCCATTTTGAGGCCGACCACAACTTGACGAAGGAGTGTGGTATCCCCGCCCACCGAATTGATTGACAGACGCATATTAACATGTGTCCGTAGTAACACGTATAATCATATCAACAAG
Organism: Danio aesculapii; assembly: GCF_903798145.1. Lineage (NCBI taxonomy): Eukaryota > Metazoa > Chordata > Actinopteri > Cypriniformes > Danionidae > Danio > Danio aesculapii. Next base: position 32,917,011 of record NC_079436.1, on the reverse strand, counting down.
ACAGGACAAAGCAAAGCAACTGGCATTAAAAGATCTGTTCAGCTCTCTGTGATCATCAATCATCATCAAATATGATCAATAATGATTTTAAGAAGTTTAAAATGTTTTTAAAACAGTGCATGTTTGTAGTGAATTACACAGATTTTACCGCCTTTACTTCATCACCTCAGCTGCATGTCAGTACAATTAAAAAAAGAAGATGCTTCAATCCCAGTTTGTGGACGTTAAATCAGATTTAATTTGTACAGTAACATAACGGATGTCCATACAGCGGTGGATATTAACGTGTATCCTGTCACATTTGCTGTGCAAAAACAATGTGTGTGACACATCGTTACAACTCCACAGCAAATACATCAAATAATCATTGGGAAAGTGCTTACTGTATTATTTCTCACAAACTCTACGTGAGATCTGCTTCCTTCATGTCTGTCACTGTGCTGTTTATCTAACGCAGCCGAAGCAGAGATTGAGGCACACTCTGACAGGCACACGGGAACAGTGGGCAGAAAATTCCGATATTCTGAAAGGTATAATAAATGATCTGATGGGTGTTTTGAGCTGAAACTTTACACACACATTCTGGAGACACAAAAGACTTATCTTAAATCTTGAAAAAGGGGTAAAATAGATGCTCTTTAACTGTGAGGGTCACAATTATGAGAAAAGATGCAAATAACTAATAATTTTATAATAATTTTGGAGCCCAATGACATCGTATGAACAGAAATGAGGTGAGGGTGAGGAGTAAATTATGACTGAAATACACTTTTTTTTTTGGTGACAATTTCCTTTTAGAACATTTTGACTTGTAGTTTTTTGGTTGAGTAGGTTATCTCACACGTGAGCCATTTTGAAATGTTTTCCTGAAAAACTGAGCAGCCAGGATGCGATAAATTGAACATCAAATCTGGAAATCGACCAGACAAAACATTTTTATACAGAAAGAAATAAGTATTGTCGTCACACATTCCATCAAACAATCAGCAAACGTTGTTGCTCTCTGTGTGTCTTTATGTAAGATTGCAGTATAGTTCTGACAACTGAATAAGAAGGAAAACACTCAGCGCAGCTTAAAGAAATAACACCTGCCCACAAAACGACAGCCTTTGTCCATCTGCCCACGGTGGGCCATGTTTTCATTCATCAGGGGTGACTTCTACTACATAAAGAATGAGGGAAAACGCATTGGAGGGAAACCCATGCTATGAGCTCAGTGCCATTCACTTCTGACAGACCTGCACTCTGCCATTGTCACTGGTCCATTCATCCATTGACGCAAAATAAACGGAAAAATGGGAATAAATGCTCGACTTGATCTATGAACAGTAAGGAGAGAATCTTTGATTACAATGCAAAGCGACAATCACAGTGCATGCACAAAGTAAATAAATGACATATTTCGGCAGCTACATCAGTGTTAGATATGGATCAGCTACGTGATTACAGCCCTCACACTTTCTCTTATAGCAACAGGTTGGCCTCAACAGGCTGTAGCATTGCAGATAATGCCCATCACAAGACAAAAACAATGTTGCGTATTGTGTAACCAAAGCAGAGCATCAAGACCTGCAGGCTTTCAACACAAAATGAGCACAACAGAAGACTGAGTGCATGTATGAAATAGACCTGCTATTGTGAGCAACACTGCTTGAGTTTCCTGTACAATATGTACGGCACAGTCTCCGTAAGGTGACCCAACTGGGGCAGTTGAAGTAGGTTTTATCTGTTAGCACCCTGGAGGTTTGATGAGAAAGTTAAAACCAACAACATGTTTTTCAACAATTATTTATTGGTTTAAAAAAAAAATCATCTGTTCTGAGTGTGGTTACAAGAACGGATATCTAACTAAACACTCAAAAATACTTATAATATTTTTGCTTGTTCAGTCTACTTTTAGAATGTGTTTTATTTCAAATGAGCTGAAACAACACACTTCCAGAGTTTTTTTGAGACAACTTAATATTTTATGTTCAATCCACTTCAATTTGTAAAAAAATTTCTTGATTTGATTTATTTATTTCCAACAGAAAAATCATAAATAAAAAATCTTTAACAAAAAATACATTTCAACATGGTCAAAATAGAGCGGGATGAAGCACAGGCTTATTATTTTCCCACCTCATTATCACACACATCATTAGTCTATTACTTCAGCTTATCTCTTCTTTAACTTATCTCTTCTTTTTGCGCGAGACATACGAGCTTTACATGAAACATATTTTATCTTTTTGGCATCTTTGACAATGTATGTTTGATTCCATTTGTACATTTGCATTTTATAAAATAGACCCAAAAATACAGTATTGTAAACAGCCATTAATTGAAATGTCATAATACCTTTCTCATTTTGTTCTTTTTCAATCACCTCTATTCATCATTATATTCCTTTAATAATATATGAAGAGTTCCATCTGTGCCATCTGAAATTTCCATCAAAAATTTACATTTTTCTCAGTCTCCTTAGTTTATGTTAAGATATTTTACTTTAAAGACCAGGAAAAAAACTTTTTCTTTGCCATATAAGTAATATTACTGAACATACACTGAACATATCAGGCATCAAAGGAGCCTGATAAAAATACTAATTTTAGAGGAAAATTTCAGATGGCATTAAGAGGTTTTTGCATCTAAACTCTTCATATATTTATACAACTTTTTAAATTGACCTTAAAATACCCTGACATTGTTTGAGAATTTGTTCTAGACTGTTCCATAATTTCACACCACTTATAGACAAACACAATATTTTAAAATGTCCTTGTTTTCAACCTCCTACGATTTTGTTGTTCTCTCAGATTATATCGCCTTTGTCTTTCTTCAAAAAACGTTTGTATGCATTTCGGAAGTAATTTATTCCTAGCTTTAAACATAAATTGTGCTGTTTTAAATATAACCAAATCAATGAACTTAAATATCTTCAATTTTAAAATTAAAGGATTTATATGCTCCAAATACCACACATTTTCTATTAGTCTAATTACATTTTTCTGCATTGTATATAAGAAACGTAAGTTAGATTCCCCCAAATTTCAACACAATCACTCGTATAGAACATTTCAATGTGGTCATGTCATTGGCCCATGAACATTTCCTGCTTGTTATGAAACTATTTCATAACTGTAACAAGAAGCAATTCAATCATAACTTAATTTTAAAACAGCTATCATAACATTATTTATCAATATGTGGCTCTTTTGGGATTCTCGGAAGCTATAGAAATTAAAAATGTAAAGCAGGAAATATGTTAGGACCAAAGTTTTTGTTTACATCCCTCTATATGGCAACATAAGTGTGTTATATAATACATACATTGATTTATTGTCCAGGATAAATCTTGCTTTATACACTATTGCTACAGTTTTTACTAATTTTGATATCACATTATTTATTTGCGTTTTCCAACTAATTTTATGATCCAATACAACACCAAGAAACTTAGATGTATACTGTATACTCTTTATATAAGTTCATTATCAATTTTTAAATCTATATTAGGACTACTTTTTAATTTCCCATATAAAATAACCTTTGTTTTACTTATATTTAATGACAAATTGTTTACGTCAAACCACAATTTCAATTGATTCATTTCTGTTTTAATCAACTCCATATCAACTCTTTAATCAACTCCATAACTCCACTTAATTGATTTGCGTTGGGACAACATGAATAAATAGCATGGAACCTTGCATTTTTATACAGTGTAGATGATTATGGAGCTTATGTTCATCGGCTAAACTTGAAATGTATTGAACGTGAACCAAACATGATTTGTCATCTTAAAAGGTCAGTTTAGCTGAAAATAAAAATTCAGAACACAACAATTCTTTTTTTTTAAAATCAAATCTGAGAGATATCATTCATTAATGTGAATATCATTCACCCAAAACCTGGACACATTTAAAAGAGATCGCAAAAATAAATCTATATGAATGAAATACACTGAAAATAAAATGATTCAAAGACGATTAATTGGATTTACTAATTTATCATAAGCTAAGTGGTTGTAAACACTTTGTTTGGCCTAAATTTAAACAAACAAAGTTGAACATTACTACATTTAATTTGTTTGTTTAAATTCAACCCCTATAAATTGTTTGCAACAATTTTGCAGGAACCTTTTTTTGTCAGTGTAGTATATTTATTTCTATTATGTTTAGCATATAAACAGGGATCATGGTTGAGCTCCAATGACAAAACTGCAGATTGCAGTGTTGTACTTTGTAGATCAAAGTTTTTAGATAAAAAGCTTAAATTAAATTAAATGTTTCATCTTGTGCCTTTTCAAAAAACAAAACCTCTCAATTCATTTCAATTTTTTTTATTTTATTTAAGGATTTGTTCAGTTCAAAACAAAACTTCCCTGATAATGTACTCCCCTGATAATTCAACCCTATGTGTCATTCTAGATGTTGATGTCTTTCTTTGTTCAGCTGATAACAAAGGGCATTTTCTGAGGAAAACATTCTAGGAGTTTTCTCCATATAATGCACTTAAATGGGAACCAGCTTTCAATGAATTCCCTTCTGGACATTGTGACTTCACATTGGAAATGTCATGTGAGACATACACTTTATAAAAATCCGTAAAATAACAGTTTTCCATATTTGTAATTCATGTTTTATTCTTTATTTATGCATTTAACTTGCATTATGCGACCTTAATATATCCTCCAACAGCTTTTGATGTTTAAAAGTGTGAAAAATATACTTTTATTGACATTTTAAATAGTATGAAGGGAAATCTGTGATGGTATTGTAAATTACAGTACAAAAAAGTTGGCAATAAACTGCCTGTATATTTTCTGTTATTTTACAGACTTACTTGTACATATATTATTTGACATACAAATATAACTTCAAACTACTAAAATGTCCAAAGTCACTCTGTTAAACTGTAGAGTTGAATAACAAAAAAAAAATCAACAAAGCAGAGATCAAGGTCCCGTAATGCAATTCATAACTATTAATAAACTGAAAACACCAGTGAATCACTAAATAATGAACCTGTGAGAAAATGGAGATTTTTTTTAAATGTACGCAAATGTATAGAGCCAGTTTTTACAAAGTGAACATGCAAAGACAACAGTCAGCACCCAATAACAAAGGTTACACAATGATTTCAGATCATTTGAAGTTCCGCCATACTGTTATTAACTTATTTTACTCTTGTTACTTATTTTACATGATTACACATACAGTAAGACGTTTTCACTGTCAAAAGGTACCAAAAAAGCGAACCACACCGTACCACTTTTTGGGTACCCTTTCAAAAGGGTACCTAGCACAAAATAAAGGATATCAAAAGGCGGAGCCAGATGTGCAGATGAACGCTATTGGTTTACAGAGATAGGTCACTAGCTTGTGCACAAGCCAGTAGAATGAAAACAAAGGAAGCACCATTTTTAAAAACAAAGCTGAGACATTACAGTGTAATAATATATAATAACAAGACATGGTCGTCGCAAGCTTAAACAAACCTTGTCGTCATCTTGAAGAACAGCCACAAAGCAAAGAAGAGCAGAATCTACCCTGTGCCCCATAGTTGTTTACAAGGCCGTCTAAAGCATGAGCGGTTTCACTTTCTCGCTTGCGCGTCTATATTTGAAATAAGGAACTTCTTGAGCTGATAATAATAACATGCTCGTGATTATTGAAGTGCTTCTGACATTTGATGCTTTCAGAAAAGGTAAAACTTGAGAGTGTTGTGCGAAAAAACAAGGGAGGAAAAAAAAGGAGCAAATGATTCTTTCAGCAACCAAAAAGATGAACAAACTGCCATGTTTAACTTTTATCATCACCTTTTGGACTATTATGAACTCGGAATGACGAAATTACTTTCTAACAAGAGGTTACATGTGCTGGTGAAGATTACAGACACAGATGAGAGGTTTGCACTGACTGTGGGCAATTTGTTGCGTGTAGTTTTTAAACCCAAAAAAGGCCTAAATGTATGCTGTGTGTAGTTTTTCTGTAAGTGGTAACATATCGGAGACTGTAAGGGTCTGTATGTGTTCATATATGTTGCATTGTAAATGTCTGCAATTATATGAAATAAATAAATCAATTACAGTAGGCTATTTTGTACTATCATTGATCTGCAGCTATAATCAAATCCTGTTCATAGAAAGGTTAGTAATAAACATTTATACACAGCATACACAAGTATTTACAGAATGTGTTTAAAGCATTTGTTTTGTGAGAAGAGCTTCTCATATGATATGTGAACGACCCCTACAGCTTTACTTTGACATTTCCTCAAGCGAGAATGACGTTAACTGAAACTTTGTTGTACACCAAGCCCACCTTTGGTACCCTTTTGGCAGTAGTCTGATAAAGACCCGTACCAACGCGCACCGTATCGTGCTGTACCACTCAGTGGAAACGGGCCAATACTGCACATGACTATTTAATGTGTGAAGTTGTGTCTCATGTGACACAATATTGATCAACACTATATCAAAGTGTTGGTCTCTTTTGAAGTTACATTATGAAGGCAAAAAAAAAACTTGATTTATTGTAAATGAAGAAAGAAAGAAAGAAAGAAAGAAAGAAAGAAAGAAATAGATGAACATCTTGTGTGATTTGAGTGAATAATTCCTGTGGTGAACTAATCCATTGACTTCATTTTGACCACAGTGTTCGGTAAATAGACTTTCAAAGGAGAGACAGAAATCTTTCAAATTTGATTAAGAAATTGTGTTCAGACGACTGCATTTGGTTTACATTAACTAACATCTAAATGCTCCTTTGCGCACAAGTTTGGAATAATCATCTTTCCACCGTGTAAGAGTTGTCTACTAAAATGCCCCATGCAGCCACCAGCATGAGGCCACATTCATTAAATCCTCCTTTGTTTGCAATGGAAAGTTCCTTGCAAATGATTTGTGGAATCAGACTGCAAATATCATCATTCACGCCACCTAATGAGATTAAAAAGATATTAATCTGAATTACCAGGTTAATTAAGTAGAACTAATTAACCATAATCATGCTGATAAGAGTGCGGCTATCAATGTATTTCACAGCCAAATATTTGAGGCAAATAGTTGCTTTAGGATTTTAACACTTAGGTTTAGTCTAGTCCTGGGCTGGACTTACATGGCAACTAACAAAATAACAGCATGCTGTGAGCAGCATGTTCAGACTCACAGAACCTATAAATACTCTCCCGGCATCAATCAAAGCAGCTTATACAACTATCAATAATCACCTTCTCAATAAAAATTGCCCCGCTTACAAAATGTAAATATTTTCGACACCCTGGTCATTTCTGTAAGCATTCCATTTTGAATACTCTCTTCTGTGTTTACTTCTTTTGTGTGTAAATGCATTTTTCTACTTCATTATGCTTGCTCATGACAAGCAGAAATTCAGGAAAAGCCCTACTCTGACGGTTAGCTTAGTTTTATAAGCAATTCAGGGTGTTTTCGGGCTTAAACAGGTGGAACTAGTCCCAGGTTGGCTGTTAGTAGTCAGGTCTTTGAGCTGCTAATAACTCTGAGAGACTCCAGAGAGCCTAACGGCTGCTTCACACTCACAGGAGACCCGTTCACACCTGACTGGACAAGACCTAGGCTGATTTGTCACATCATTTACTCACGCTAATCCAAACCACTTTCTGTGGGACACAAAATAAGAGGTTTTGAAGAATGTTTGAGCTGGCTTTGCCCATAATTTGGGACCAAAAATCAATTAACCTATGCAGATGAATTCATTGTGTGCATATAAAGCCATGAAAATTCGTTCATTTTCTTGTCGGCTTAGTCCCTTTATTAATCAGGGGTCGCCACAGCGAAATGAACTGCCAACTTATACAGCATATGTTTTATGCAGGGGATGCCCTTCCAGCTGCATCCGAATGCTTGGAAACACTCATACACTCTTGCATTCACACACATACACTACGGCCAATTTCAAATTCAATTCACCAATACTGCATGTCTTTGGACTGTGGGAAAAACCGGAGCACTAAGAGGTAACCCACACGAACACAGGGAGAACATGCAAACTCCACACAGAAATGCCATCTGACCCAGCCGGGGCAGCTCCAAAATACTAAATAATTTTAAATCTTCATATTTTGGCACCATCCATCAAACCTAACCATTTTTTTTCAGCAATATGTCTTATTATTATTATTAATATTATTAATAATAACATTTAGTATCATGACTTGACATTTGTAGAAGTTATCTCAACTATTAGACAGACATTTTATTTTTTTAAATTAGTGTAATTAATAAAAGTATTAATAAATTAATAATGACAAAACCAATTATTGCATTATTTCTCTCAAGAACAAAATTATGATCTGGTATGATCATAATCAATCACCTGAAATAGTGATAATGAATTAGAATATTGAATTATCTCTGCCTTCATTTGTATTCATATGCAAGCAATTAGCAGAAGCAACACCAAAACCAAAAGAACAACAGACATAGTGCAAATTGCACACATCAACATTTCACAACTCAACTGGGAGTTGAGGGGTAAAAGGGGTAATTTGGGCGTAAAATCAATTAACCTATGCAGATAAATTTATAACATAAAGCCATGAAAATTAAAAAGGTTAATGTGTCACATTTTCCCTGTACATCATTATGTTGTTTATAATTAATAATATTTGTTTCATGTCATACATTTTTCCGGGACCAAGGCAAATAACACAGAATAAAATGCCATTTAAAGCAATAAAAGCCCCCAAAAACTAAATAATTTTAAATCTTCTTATTTTGTAACTATCCATCAAACCGAACTATTTTTTCAGCAAGATTTTTTATTTATTTATTTATGTATTAGATTATTTATTTATTTATTTATTTATTTATTTATTTATTTATTTATTTATTTATTTATTTGTTTATTTATTTATTAGATTATTTATTTTTTTATTTATTCATTTATTAACATTTTGTATGATATCTTCACATTTGTAGACGTTATTGTCAACTATGAAATAGATATTTTATATATTTTTTAAATTAGTATAATTAGTAATTCTTTCTATGAATATAAAATATCAATAGTCATAAGGGCTTATAAATAGTCTACTTGTAGAGTCAAGTTCTATGGTGTTTTGCTATGCATGATAAATAAAGTCATACAGATTCTAAATGGCAAAATTATTAATGACAAATCCAATCTTGATTATTGCACTGCTCTAAATTTCTCTCAAGAACAAAATTATGATCTGGTATGATCATAATCAATCATCTAAAATAGTGATAATGAATTAGAATATTGCGGGAATTATCCCTGCCTTCATTTTATATTCATATGCAATTAGCAGAAGCAACACCAAAACCAGAAGAACAACAGTCATTGTGCAAATTGCACACATCAATATTCCGCAACTCATCTTGGAGTTTCTGTTTAGAACTGGTCATCTTCTCTTTTCCATGTGCTGATTTCAGTACAGCCAAGCAGGATATGCAGGATAACACAAGGAACAAAGCAGGACTATTATCTACACGAGTAAAGGGTGGTCCTCCCGACACACTTACACACACACACACACACACACACACACACACACACACACACACACACACACACACACACACACCTCAGGAATTCCTGACATGGACTAATGCCAGGTCAGCCAGAGCCACACCAAGGATAATCTACTTTCAATTTGTCTGCTGTTAGAAAAAAGAAGTGTTTCTGTAGGCGGGCATGGAGTTGGTGAAGAGCCCTCTCACGTGGCAGAGTCCTAAACTGAACCACCTAAAAAGCTGTTAGTGCACTGGAAGACAAATGCAGAAAGGAAAATGAAAGAAGGAGAGTGTTGTTAAAATGTATCGCATGTGTTCAGAACATGTGACACTTCAGTGGAACAGGGAAGAGAAATTTTCAAAAGAGCTTGTGGTAATAATAGCAAATATGTCAGTAATGTAAACACTGCTTAAACAATAGTGATATTTTTAGCTTTTCTATAGCACCTTTTTGAAGTTTACATTTTAAAAGTCATTGTAGTATCACACTATTAGAAAAATGTGAACACATGCATCGCTCAGCATAGATTTATTAATTGGATATATTAAATAAATGACAATAAAGTTGAATCTAATCTAAATCTAATCTATAAAATAATATTTTAATCACCGAACAGCTTTAGAAATAAAAAGATAATACAATTAAATTCATCCAAAATATTGGGGGGAAAAATGGCTACAAAATGTCAACATATTTTGTTTCTCTTGAATTTAGCTCTTTTTAAATTTGTATTTATTGTTTTTCTCTTACATATAAATTTTGGTGTACTGATTTTGGATCATTATCTTATAACTTATTTTGTTAGATTAGCTCCAGATTTATGCATGTTTATGCACAAATATAATATTGTAAAGCTTCCTTTAGAAAATATAAATTTAAATGAGAGATTTGTGAGGGGTGTACTCATATATGCTGAGCATTTTATACACTTTAAGGTGGAGCGATTTTCTAACTTTCATTTAAAACTTTTATTATAAGTCAGTTTCATGTGGAAAATGCAGTTAAGCTCATCTTAAAGTTACTTCATAGTTGTTTTACTACCTTTGATAAACTATTGTCTTTTTGTTAACAATGTGAATTCATTTATTTATGAGATTTTTGTTTTTTATTTGAATATTTTAATAATCTACTTGTGTTCTTGTAGTGTTTCTTAAAATATATGACCCAAAAATGAACATTTACGCGCCCTTTACTCACACTCAAGTGGTTTTAAGTTTTTATGATTCTTTTTTTCTTCTGTTGATCTCAAAACAACACTGCAAAAAATCCAGGTTTCCTTAATTTTTTAAGATGAATCAAATTAGCCTTATGAGTCCATTGAACGTATATTATGTTAAACTGACTTAAAACAACTTGCGTAACTTATATAATTAAGTTAGAACATGATTGACTAAATGTGACGCGGTAGCGCAGTGGGTAGCATGTTCGCCTTACAGCAAGAAGGTTGCTGGTTCGAGCCTCGGCTGGGTCAATTGGCATTTCTGTGTGGAGTTTGCATGTTCTCCCTGTGTTTGCGTGGGTTTCCTCCGTGTGCTCCAGGTTTTCCTCACAAGTCTAAAAACATGGGGTATAGGTGAATTGGGTAAGCTAAAATTGTCCGTAGTGTATGTGTGTGATTAAGTGTGTATAGATGTTTCCTAGAGATAGGCTGCTGCTGAAATGGCATCCGCTCCGTAAAAAACATGTGCTGGATAAGTTGACGGTTCATTCCGCTGTGGCGACCCCGGATTAATAAAGGGACTAAGCCGAAAAGAAAATGAATGAATGATTAACTAAGTTACAATGACCTCAAAACATATGCTGCCAGGACTAATTGATCATTTATTTTTTTACATTGAAGATATTCTGAAAAATGTTTGAAACTAGCAGCAATCGACATCCAAAGTACACTGTAAAAATTATATGATCAATTAGTCCTGACAGCATATGTTTTTAGGTCATTGTAACTTATTGATCTAAGTTAATCATGTTCTAACTTAATTTTATAAGTTATGCAAGCTGCAAGTTTTAAGTCAGTTTAACATAATATAAGTTCAATGGACTCATAGGGCTAATTTGATTCAGCTTAAAATTTTAAGGCAACCAGAATGTTTTTACAGTGTAGGAACCAAAAATACCATGGAAGTCAATGACTGCTGCTTTTCAACATTTTTTTACAGTCTTCTTTTGTGTTGGAAGAAAGAAACTCAAACAGGTTTGGAACAAGTGAGTAATTGATAACATAATTTCATTTTTGATTTACCCATCACATTAAAGTGTTTTATTTAAATACATCTGTAAAAATAATTATATCGTAGGTAGTTTTTTGTTTTTGTGATTTGTTACTAAAGTACCCTTGGCCACTTACATAATCAGACATGTTTCTTGCTTGTCTAGCTTGAACAACAATAGCATAGACATTGTTTTATAAACATTATTTAAACAATGTTTGATTCTTATTATTTGAAGGCTTTTGTGTGGATTTCCCCAGATCAGGCTGCAGGTTCCTCTTGTGACTGCCTTCATTTTATTGCAGTGTTAAAGTTTAATCACTTCAGCACAGGGCAGACTGACCACAGGCGGCCAGTGATAGAGTCTCAGCTCTAACCGAAACACAAGAGGGGACGACAGATAACACTTCACGCTCTCTCACACACTACTCTCGCTTTTCTCAGAACGGACTGAGAGATGACAGTCTGAACGTTCAGGAAGCTTCAAGAAAGCTCCTGACCCACAGATGGACATCTCTTGAACTCTAGGACAACGTTCTAGAATAACAACAATATTAAGATGTGTTTGGTTGATCAGATCTCAAGTAGAGATACTAGTGTTTAGATGCATCTACTCTTATGGCCCCTTCTAAACACATTTTTGTTTATTGAAGGTAATGTAATATTGAAAAATAGGCACAGACAAATTATTTACATACTGTACAGTCCAAAAAAAATGAATTCATTTATGTTAACACTAAAATGGTGAAAATAATTAAACATACTTCAGCAAAAAAAATAATAATACATTTCTTTTAGGGCTTTTCACCTTTTATTGTATAGGACAGTAGAGAGTATTGACAGGAAAGCATGGGGAGCAGAGAGAGGGGAAAGATCGGCATAGGACCGCGAGGCGGAAATCGAACTTGGGTCGCCGTGAGCACCGGAGTGCTTGTGTCGACGCACTAACCACTACACCACTACACCACTGACGCCGACTATTAATAATAAATTTTTGGATGAAACTGCATCTTAATAACGTGAGCAGGTATGAAGTGCTGTTCATACCTGCTGATGTTATTAAGATGCAATTTCATCCTAAATTCATTTATATATTTTTTGCTGAATCTCTTATGATCTCTCTCTGTCAGCCTGTCACTGCTGATTCAGTGGAGGGACTAGAAAATCTAAATGTCAAAACTGATGAAAATTGGGACAAATATTGCACTGCAAAGAGCAAAACTAGTTTGAACTTAGGCTTACCTTGCCAAATGACCATGGAATAAGTGGGATAATCAATGGCTTGCCGTGCCTTAAAGGATTTTAATGCACTTCACTGCGTGTCGTGTGGTCCTTCGCCTCCACGTTGTGCATTAAAACCCTTTAACGCACAGCAAGCCATTGATTATCCCTTACATAATTACAGCTTTAACCTTTATTGTCAAAAACAACAAATAATATCTTCATTTTTATGTGAAGGATCAGCTGTTTTCATCATGGAAGAAGACTTTTTACTTAACGTTCTAGTAACTAAAATTTCATTCCTCTTTGTTGCTTGATTAACAGCACATCAATGGTTTTAAAAAATAAAACATTGCAAACCCATCTTTCAAGAAAAAATGCACCCATTTACTCATTCATTCATTCATTCATTCATTCATTCATTCATTCATTCATTCATTCATTCATTCATTCATTCATTCATTCATCAAGCACAAAAACAGCCAGACACAGGAAAAGTTTCTTTCCTCAGGCTGTCTACCTTATGAACAGTTAAATATTCCCCTACTGTGCAATAAAAATGTGCAATATTTTCTCATACGCACTTGTACACAACACCTTATATCAATGTACAATGCAATACTTTCTACATTCGCACTTGTACACAGCACCTTATAACTGTCTTTGTATATTTATAACAATCTGTACATACAACTCAACATCCAGGTTTCTTGACTAAGCGCATCTGTTTAATGTTTATCATTTTTATTTTATTTTATTTATTTATTTATTTTTTATATTTATTTTGTGTTGTCCCTTGTCACTTTATGTACACTGGAAGCTTCTGTAGCCAAAACAAATTCCTTGTGTGTGTGAAGCACACTTGGCAATAAAACTGATTCTGATTCTGATTCATTCATTCATTCATTCATTCATTCAAATGCATGGATGTCAGTGACTGCTGCATGGCTTCCAACATTATTCTTGTTTTGTGTTCAACGAAATAATTAAATGAATAAAAGTTAAGAACTACCTTAGTATAAGGAAATGATGAGGAAATGAAAATTGAATTATTGTGTGAACTATCCATTCAAAATCCAAATAAAATATAACTAAGGAAGAACGAAAGAAAGAAAGAAACAGGATTACCGTGTACATGTTGTTTATGATATCCCTTTCTTTTTTGTTTTAGCTAAATGTGGAATTTAATTCGATACATTTTTGTGATTTGTGAGATTTCATTTATATTATATGCTGAATATACTTTACAGCATATAAACATTTAAGAAAATAACCGAAAGCTATAGTGTTAGAATCAGGACTGGTAAAAGAAAATGTGCTTTTAACATTTATTCACCTTTAAACCAAACCAAACCAAAGCAGAGTATTTACAGGAATCAAAGAGTGAAATTCAATTTTAAGAAATAAAAGTTTTAAGCATCATTTCATACATTTTAAGACCTTATAGCCACTTTAGGTTTCAACCCGGAAACACTGGCGGGATTTTAACTTTAAGTACACTTACTAAATATTAATGTAAGAAACTAATCCAAAACTAAAACATTATTCATATACTGAATAAAAATGTATTCAATGTGGCTAATTCAGCAGGTTGGTGCCTATATTGCAGAAATAAGGATGTTGACTTGGTTACTGCAGTAAACAAAGCAACATGATGTCAAATTTAGCAGGATTTTATTGATTTCATAAACTACATGGTATCCTGATATTTGCAAATTTAATTCAGGCAAACTTTAGCATACAACCATATATTGCATAATCAAAAATGATATAAAATGTAATACCTTGCAAAATAGATTTTAATACTTTTTAAGGGCCTGAAATTTCTCTACATTGATTTATCAACTTTTAATACTTTTAAGAGCCCGCTGATACCCTGCAAACAATTATACATTAACGTTTAAATCCTGTTTGACATCATGCTTCAACATCAGGTCCAGTAATGTTGAAGACTGAGGCCGGAAGGAGGAGAGTCATCCGTGGCTGTTCGAACACATTCAACCAGATGCATTTTCAAAATATCATAGAGGGGTAAAATAAAGAAAAACTACCCCTGGAAGTGGTTGAAATGAGTCAAGCTTAAACCATTTTACATCATTTACACACCTATGTTTAGTGTTGTCCACTTGTGACTGGATGAATGAAAATGCATCTTATTATCAGGTGCAAACAGGCCCTGGTATATGGTCATCCAGGGCAGTTGCAGTCCGTTTTATCAATTAGCATCCTGGAGGTTTGTTGCGTGATAATACTGAAGAGTATTTTGTAACTCTAGTTTGCAGATGTGTGGCATCAGATCAACAAGTTCCAGTGCTCATCACCCACTGGCTAAACTTCCTCTCATGTAGTGTTTAAAGACCTGAGGCTTGTAAAAAGCTGTTATCTGAGTGTTGAAGGAGGACAGAGAGCAGGGTCACTCACACTCTCTTATCTTTGATGACCGTCGTATCCTGGAGAAAAAAAACTACTGTGCTGAAGCATCAGCATGTCCATTTTTTAATGTATGCGAGTCAGATGAATCATTTGTTTGTTCAGGTTTCATCTTTAGTTTAGTTTTGTTTTCATGCTGATTTGTGTGTTTAAATCATTTCTTACACCCTAAAGAGGGGGTAAAAATGACTCAGTAATTGGCAGTAATTTAAAAATAATAGTTACAAAGAAAAAGCAAGCTGCACTTTGAATTACATAAAACAATTTGAGGTCGAAAGGCGGAGTAGTCAAAGTACTCTAGTAATCTTTGTTACGAAAGTTTTCAGTTTTCTTTTTTTAATACAGTGCTATCAATAGTAATGTTGAAAATATTGGCACTGCTTAATCATTTTTTAGATATATTTGTGATAATTATTCCTGGTACAACCTGTCAGTTTCTAGAAATAAATACATGAATGAATGAATGAAAAATAAAACAATAATAATAATTCAAAAATACAATAATATGTATTTTTTTAATAAAAATAATTTTTTTTAGCATTGTAATAAATTATTTTCAATAGGAATATATTCACTAAATTACTGGTATTAATGCATTTTTTATTAAAAAATATTCAGACATAAGATAGATTTCTAAATAAATAAATTACGAACTATTTTTTATTATACTAATTATTTTACTAACAATTTCATAACTAATAATTACTCATCAGGAGTCGCCACAGCGGAATGAACTCTCAACTTATACAGCATATGTTTTACACAGTGGATGCCCTTCCAGCTGCAACCCAGTACTGGGAAACATCCATATACACTCATTCATACACATACATATATACGCACAATTTAGTTTATTCAATTCACCTATAGCACGTCTTTGAACTGTGGGGAAAACAGGAGCACCTGGAGGAAACCCATGTGAACAAGGGGAGAACATGCAAACTACACACAGAAAAGCCACTCGAACCAGCGAACTTCTTGCAGTGAGGTGAGAGTGCTAACCACTGAGCCACCTTGTCGCCATAAACTATTTTATTTATACTTATTATTCTAACTAAATAACTAACTGTTAAAGTCCTTTTTTGCCCTCAATGTATAGGGAATTTGTATTTCTTTATCAAATATTCTCCAACTGATGTTTCACAGAGAGATTTTTTACACATTTTTAAAGATAATGGCTTTAAGAACAAATGTCTAACTAATTTATATTGTCTTTGCCATGATGACAGTACACACTAGTTATTTTGCAAAATACTAGTACTCAGCTTAAAGTGCAAATAAAAAAAAATTAACTAGGTTAATTATGTTACATTAGTCTAATTATACAAGTCATTAAACAAAAGTGGTTTGTTCTGTAGCCAACCAAATATATTACTATGGAGTTAGATTTTATTTTTATTTTAATAACTTTTTTATTTTATTTTTATTTTAATAATAGGGTTTCTGCACATTACACCAAGTCAAATTTATAACTTTTTAAGACCATTATGAATGACATTTCAAACTTTTACAGGGTAAAACGCTAAGGATTTTTTGTAATGGCCAGAAGATTCACTTATTTCTTAGCCACATATTTTAAATAATGTGTCAAAACATAGTTATATACATTTACAGTAGTCAACATTTGAAGTAGATCATCACCTTTCATCAAAATTGTCTTAAATCTACTGACCAATGCCCATTTTGTCTTTTGAAAAACTTTCAAATGCTGACTACTGTATATATATATATATATATATATATATATATATATATATATATATATATATATATATATATATATATATATATATATACATATATATATATAATTATGTTTTTTTTAATTATCATAACTTTTCTATAAAAAAAGACAAGTTTTAAAAACTTTATTAAAGTAAATTTATTCACAACATAAATTTATGCATAAATAAATGGAAAACTTTGAAACAAAGGTTATTGTATGGATGTAAGGAAAAATAATTAAACCATATTGGCAAATACAGTTAATCAATTTCACCTTTATTAAATGTTTTTTTTAGATGGATTGTTGGTTGTACTGATTAAGTAGCTTTACACGGACAAAGAAAAATTAAGGCCTCTTTAAAGTATTTAAGATCCACCATATTTCAGTGAATTTAAGACCTAAATTTAAGACATTTTGTCTGGCTTCATACCACTTAAAAAATATATAATAGCAAATACTGTGAAAATGGATTTACTTTACATCATTAAGAACCATATGATGTAAAGTAAGGACATTAAACATCAAGAAAATATTAGAAAAAGAATTACAAAATTTGTGGCACAATGGCTCAGTGGTTAGCACTGTTGCCTCACAGCCAGAGGGTCACTGATTCGAGTGTGGAGTTTTCATGTTCTCCCCGTGTTCGTGCGGGTTTCCTCAAAGTGCTCTGGTTTTCCCCACAGTCCAAAGACATGCGCTATAGGTGAATTGAATAAACTAAATTTGCCGTAGTGTATGAGTGTGTGAATGCAAGAGTGTATGGGTGTTTCCCAGTACTGGGTTGCAGCTGGAATGGCATTCACTGCGTAAAACATATGCTGGAAAAGTTGGTGGCTCATTCCGTTGCAGTGACCTCTGATAAATAACTGACTAAGCCGAAGGAAAATGAATGAATGACTTAAAATTTCACAGGATGGCTAATTATTTTGTTTTCAACTATATAAAATAAAAGTCAACGTGTATAGTAATGTACTCATAATCATTATTTAGCAGAGATTATATTATAAAACTAACACTATTTTCTCTGATTCTCCAAGCATGACAAAGCACAGGCCACAGTCTCCATCACACAGACAGATTTGGCCCTCCCTCAGGTCCCTGGTGTCCAGCAAATGAGTAGTGACAGGCATATGACACAACCGCAAGCTCCAGCAAACTCCTAAACAAACACGGTAGCAGCGACAGTGTGCCAGTTCCCATCGCAGACCACACAGCAAGACCCTTCGCCATCTTCCACAAGTCCTGCAAATGGCGCCTGAGATAAAGATCGAGCAGGACCACATGAAGAGAAAACCAACAAATAATTACACTATTACTGCTGCAGGTTGTGATAAAGTGCCCAATCGCAAATGTTCACAGCCACTGGCAACTTTTTTTTTTTCCCCGGGCTTCCCCTCTTTTTCCCCCCTAAAAGTGGCACATATTGGCATCCTGCACGACACAGCAAACATCCTGCCAGGATCACGATAGCTCTAAATAAACACAAGTACTCTATGTGTACATACTGTAATTGGCTTCTAGATATTTGTCACAGAAGCATGTAAGCAGACTTTAAGACACCAGCAGGCAAAAACAGTTTTTTCCCAGGCACATGTCAGTTTTAAGATTGTTAAAGCATTTTATTCTGTTAATTGTAAAGAAAGCATCCACAATGCACTTACTTTTGTTATGCTATATCAATTTGTATCATCTTTTTGAAAGCTGTATTCTCAAAATATGTTCCTCTTCTTCATTAAGCGGTAATTTCTCCACTTCAGTAGTACTTGCACCTAACTGCTCAGTTTTATTAATGTCTATATATTCTGAAGGTTGTTGCTGAAGTTTTTGGTCATACATAATTTGGCTGATTACAACACTTTATTGTACAAAACAAATCTGATTTTTAAGTTTTGGTTATTATTTGTGATATTTTCTTAAGGGATTTCTGGAGTGATGAAAAAAATCCACCAAAATCCACTCTGTAAAAAAAGTTGAGCGAAAGAAACTAGAATTTTAAACTTGACTTTAGCCAATGTTCAGATTTTTGTGTGAGAAAGATAAATTAGTACATAGTTAATAAAAATAGCAGTTCATTTGCATATTTAAACATATTATTAAAAAATTAGAGCAATATAAAAATAGTTTGCAATGCTTAAACAACTGATGAAATGTGGTGATCAGTAGTGGTTAATTATTTCTACCAAATTATTTCTATCGAATTCAGCTACAGTGTCTTGATATAAATATTTGGAACCCTCACATTTTTATTCATGGTTATTATCCATGCAAGTTAATCTGCCAACAACAACAACAACAACAACAACAACAAAATGTTTTTGGAATCTTCGATCAAAGTCTGAAACAAAAAGATTCAGGAATAAATGCATGTGTTCATTGGTGCATTTGTTAGAAGTTTTATCTCTCAGTGGCAGATTAATGGAGGGCAAAAAGTTTAGAAAATATTGTAACGTCATTAAAGTTGTCTGTTTACTGATTATTCATGTCTTTCTCAGAATTGTTGACTCATTCTGTATCAATGAGTCTGTGATCTTATCATTGGCTTTCAAGTGTTCAGACAAGTCTTTCCAAAACAGCATGTCATCGAGTCACGCAAAAAGTTGCTCACGGTGCTAATAAGCTTCAATTATTGTCATAAATTAAATCTCTATAATATTTTTAAAACTTAATTTTTATTGTACAAAGGCATTGAGGCATTCAACTGAACAAAAAATTGCACATTATTGCACATTTTAAAGTGGTTAAAAAGTTGGGACAACAAAACACTGCATTAAAGGCAGAGTTCATTTACTCATCCTTCAATTGTTTTTATTTTCTGCTAAACACAAGAAGATATTTTAAAGACAGCTAGAAACCTGTAATCATTGACGTCCATATAGGCATGGGCCGGTAAATGATTCTGATGGTATGATAACCTTGGATAAAATATCACGATTTTACTGCTCTAAAATACAGTTTAATTCAGAATTATTAGCCCCCTTTGAATGTTTTTTCTTTTTTGAATATTTCCTAAATGATGTGTAACAGAGCAAGGACATTTTCACAGTATGTCTGATAATATAATTTTTTCTGAAGAAAGTCTTATTTGTTTTATTTCAGCTAGAACAAAAGCATATTTTTTTTATTTTTAAAAAACATTTTAAGGTCCAAATTATTAGCCCCTTTAAGTTATATTTTTTTCGATAGTCAACAGAACAAACCATCGTTATACAATAACTTGCCTAATAACCCTAACCTGCCTAGTTAACCTAATTAACCTAGTTAAGCCTTTTATAGCACTTTAAGCTGTATAGAAGTGTCTTGAAAAATATCTAGTCAAATGTAATTTACTGTCATCATGGCAAAGATGAAATAAATCAGTTATTAGAAATGAGTTATTAAAACTATTGTGTTTAGAAATGTGTTGAGAAATCTCTCCGTTAAACAGAAATTGGGAAAAAAAATAAACATAATTCTGTCTTCAACTGTATCTTCTTTTTAAACATCGGAGTAAAAAAAACAAAAAAGCTTTTCCTCCCTTTAAAACATTTAAAATATTTTGTAACATAAAACATGTCATGCTAAATATTTTAAATGATAATAATAATTAATTGACGTGCTGTCTTCTTTAGTTTCAAAAACACAGATTTCTTCACAATTTAAAATGGCATCTTTGGATACCTTTTCTGCTAGAGATTTTGTTGTCCTTAAAAAAAAAAACGTAAAAAAACTAATCATATACCGTAGGAACGGTATAACAGAAAATTTGGGCCGTTTTAAAACCTTGACTTTTTTCAAACTGCGGTATACCTTGAAAATGATTAGCATCCCAAGCCTATTCCATAGTGTTTTTCCTATAGAAGGCATTGGTTACAAGTTTTCAGCTTTCTTCAAAATATCTTGTTTTATGTTTTACAACAAACAAAGAAACTCAAAGTTTTGAAACCATGTCAGGGTGAGTAAACAGCGATTAAATGAATTTTTGAACAATCTCTTTAGGTGAGGAATAACCACCGGAGACATGTTAATACAAATCTTTTATACAAAATGTTTTTGTTTGTTTCCTTTTAACAACATGGTGTAAATACTAAGGATTCTGACCGAGATATAACTGTTTGTAAGAGATATTATCTAACATTTTTATGAATAATCATGGCGACACAGTGGCTCAGTGGTTACCACTGTCATCTCACAACAAGAAGGTCACTGGTTTGAGTCCACACTGGATCAGTTGGCATTTCTGCGTTGGGGTTTTTCCCCGTGGTTGCATGGGTTTCCTCCGGGTGCTCCGGTTTCCCTCACAGTCCAAAGACATGTGCTATAGGTGAATTGAATAAACTAAATTGGCCATAGTGTAAGTGTGTGCATGTGAGAGTGTATGGATGTTTCCCACTACTGGGTTGCAGCTGGAAAAGAATTTACCATGTAAAACATGCTGAATAAGTTGGCGGTTCATTCCACTGTGGCGACCCCGGATTAATAAAGGGACTAAGCCGAAAGAAAATGAATGAATGAATAATCATAATACTAAGTATTCACTATAATTATTTATTGTAAGATATTAAAATACTGTATAAAACTGTCTACTTTATAGCTATAATTGAAAAAAAGGATATTCTAAATAATTTGATAGCGTTGTACTAAAACAGCATTTGCGTCAGTTAGTAATAAATAAAGGTAAACACTTAATTAGGCAGGTGAAGCAACAAACACAACGGTTAATACCTTCCTTGTTAAACCCTCTCAGTTTGGTTCGCAAGGAACTGCATTGCGTGCAAAGGTAATCAGTGAAGCGCATTAACATAACTGAAAAGGTGTCTTTCTGCATATGTGATGACATACACCATAACATTTAGACTGATATTACATCCACAATCTAGAATTACACTCAGCTCCCTGATATACGGATACAATATTGCTGCAGGCAGTCCGTATCCAGTGGCGGGACGCAAAAAAGAGGCAGCTAGAAGCCTCTTCTCCATCCCTGGAGAATCTGCTGCAGTACAGACTGTTTGTCTTAATGTCCTGCATGTCCTGCCAGCGCCCGAGGCAAACACTACCATAGTATTTTTCTATATGAAGGTCTCCCAGGTGCCTGAAACCATATAGTGCATCTTACAAAAGGTAATTAAAAAGAGCAAAAGCACACACACAGAAACTGTAACGCAAGTCCTCTCTTTTCACTGGCCTGTTTTGTAAGCGCTGTCGGAGGGGTAAATGGATCTACGCTGGACTGGCTGAGAGGCGGAGGGGACGGCCGATTAGGGATGACTGCGGGGCATGAAGCGGGAGAACCAGGCGAGGATGATTCATCTGACTGTGAGAAAATACAAGGGCCGTGGCATGGAGATCGAGACGCCCCTCCTCTGCTTGTCTATGGGCACACGGTTAGCTGCTCACACACTTCATCACTTACTTCAATTATCTACTAGCAAGACAGATTAAGTCACGCAAGTCCCTGCTATGATTGGCTCCAGATGCAAATCAGTAATACACATTGGTAGGCAGCATTTTTATTTCAGAACTGTGCTTAAAGGGGTAGTTTACGCAAAAATTATAATTCTGTTATCGTTCACTCCACTTGTATCAAACCGTTTTGAGTTATTCTGTTGAAAACAAAAGAAGATATTTACACCCATAGTATTATTTTTTTCCTACTATGGCTCCATCAATGGCTACAGGTTTCCAGCATTTGTCAAAACATTTACTATGGTGAACTTTTCATTTAGGTGCATTTTAAGTAACTTTACTTATATTTTTGTTTTTAGAAAACATTACTTTTACTAGAAATTTTTTTTACTTTACTCTGTTTCATAAATGTGGTGGAGTAAAACAGTTATTATGAAGTGGAGAAATCCTCATCTACTCAGAGACATGACAGTAGTGCCTGATTTGTGAATAATTAATTTGTGAATTGGACAGATCTGTTTGCATCTGTCTTCAACAACAATTGAAAGAGAGAGTCAGTAAATGATTTGCTCATTTAAATGATCCAGTCAGAGCGAGTCTCCAATTATCGATTCGCTGAATCTGAAATCTTCTGTAAACAATTCACTGATTCAGATGACATATTTAGAGTACCTCTGCCTGTTTCAAACTCACTGACTCAAATGATCAGGTCTTTAATTAAAAAACCCCTGATTAAAAATCCTAAAGTAATGTTTACACACACTGTGTAGTTATTCAGGAAATAAATACCAAGTACTACACAAACAAATATTGTAAAAATATTGTTAAAAAACCCGTTTTAAGTTCAAGTTTGACTTTAAGTTTTATAAAGTAACTGTCTAAAGTAGCAGTTTCATAATACATGTTTAAAAATATTTGACACCAGTTTATAGAGGAAAAATACATTTCTTGCCACCAAAAACAACTTTTTCAGGTATAAAAGTTGCCATTACCACACTGTAAAAAAAAGTTGACTCAACTTAAAATTTTAAGGCAACAAACTTCAGGACATTGTTGAGTTTGGAAAGTTGAGCCAACTCAAAATGTCCTGAAGTTTGTTGCATTAAAATTTTAAGTTGAGTCAACTTTTTTTTCTTTTTTACAGTGCAGTGGGCACCTTAATGTCAAAACGAATGAAATTGACACATCAAAAATGCAAATCAGACTAATGTCAAAACCTTGACATCCTCGCTACAATCCAACCTGCTCTTTAAGAAACTCAGGGCTTCTGGTAGTACCTAGAATAGCAAGGTCGAGTAAAAGAAGTTGAGCCATCTCATTAATGGCTCCTAAACTCTGGAATAGCCTTCCTGATAATGTCCGAGGCTCAGACACACTCTCGCAGTTCAAAACTAGATTAAAAACCTAACTTTTTTCGCAAAGCATACACTCAGCGTTATGATGCATGAATGTCCTCCACGCAGGTTTTTGCATCTTGTTTATATACCCTATGAACAGCAGCTACTCTAATTATTCTCTTTATTCTCTATTTCCACCTGGGGATACTCATCCCGAGGCCCCCAGAGATTATGCAGTGTCACTGAAGTGATCCAAGACCTGTGAATAGATGATCCCAAGGTTTCCACATTCCCAGACCAGGCCGTAGCAGCTGCTGTGGTGGTCATGGAGGAGTAGAGAGCCTGAGACTGATTCCTGTGAGACTCCAGGGACCGCCGAGTGTTTGCTGACGTCCAACGTTCTCCAGCCTCCGGTGCCTAGACTGCAGCTCTCCACAAGACGTTTTGCCATATGAGACGTGGTCGTGCCCAACTGAGCCAGGTTTCTCCTGAGGTTTTTTTTTTCCTTCACAAGTTTTTTTCCTCGCCGCTGTCGCCACTGACTTGCATAGTCAGGACTTGTAGAGCTGCATATTGATGGATTACTCTTCAGTGTTTGGACTCTCCGCGGTGAATATTAAAACACATCGAACTGAACTGAACTTCAACTCTGAAAACTGAACTACACTGTTTCAATTCACTATAATCTTCTATGTGAAGCTGCTTTGACACAATCTACATTGTAAAAGCGCAATACAAATAAAGATGAATTGAATTGAATTGAACATACATTTGCATTTTTGACATGTTTTTGATGTCGTCATGACATAAAGGCGACTGCTGGGTTGCTATCCAGGAACATTTTTATGACCCGGGTTCCCACTTCCCAGAAAACTATTTACTGAGATGAATCTTCAGAATTATCAGTGTAAGGGCTTGGGTTTTTTATGACTTTCTCTTTTATAAGGGTTTCCTAGAAAAAACAAGATATACAATTGTAAAAAAAATCTGTTGAAATGTACTAAATACTTTTTTAATTTTAAATAAACATACATGTATAAAAATAGCTTTCTGTATTGCATTGATGTTAATAACTTATTAGTAAGTTAAACAATTTAATACTCTGTGTAAAAGAAAAGTTCACCCGAAACTTTACATTTTCTTACCATTTTCTCACCCTCAAGTTGTTTCATACTTTTACGAGTTTCTTTTTTTCTGTTGAACACAAAATAAGATATTTTGAAAAATGTTAGAAACCGGTAACCATTGACTTCCATTGTAGGGAAAACAAATTATATGGAAGTCAATGCTTACAGGTTTCACATATTTTTCAAAATAACTTATTTTGCATTCAGCAGAAAAAAAACAACACGTGAAAAGTGAAGAGTGAGTAAATGATGACAGAATTTTCAGTTTTGTGTGAGCTATCTCTTTAAGAAAAGTAACACAGTGATTGAATTCAATGGTTGAGTTCAAAATAACCCAAATTGTGCTGTCCTTAACTAGACAGACAGGTACGTTAAGAAATAACACAGGTTGTGTTGTTTTTAACACATCTGTTTGAAGAGTGTATAATCGCTATTAAAACACTGTTAAATCCTGTGAATGTTGGAACCGCAACACAAAGCCTCTGGAGAGGTATACACCTGCTGCTGAGGCCTAGGGGAAACACTGATAAGCAGGCATGAGCTTTGACCACCTCTCAAAACAAGAGAGGCCAAATAAAAGGTGGTAATTTGTCTCATTGCCAGAGGGCAGTATCACCTTCTCTCCCTTCCTCCAGCTCTCCTCTCTCACCTGTGTCTTTCCCAGAGTGACACTTTTCTAAAAATACAGAAGGAATCACCCATCCCCCTGTCTCCATCTCTGACATATTGTGTTCACTGTAACTGAAGCCTCTTCAAAACTCTTTCTTTCACTCTCTCTTTCTTTCTTTTTTCCTCCTTGTGCCAGTGTCATCGCCTCACAAGCTGTGATCTCCAGGGACCTGCCAGATCAAACACACTGTCCCCGGCTGACGTTTCTAGAGGAAGTGTGGGGATCTGCTAAAGAGCTGGACTTTGAAGGCTTTGAGAACATTCCTGAGCGCCATGATCCATCTTAAAGTCACCGTGATTCATCATAATCGCTGTCTATCTGATTCAAGCTGCTAAAATAGAAACGCATTACTAACAATAAGCCTCCTCCCAAAGGGGTTACTGAAGAATTGAGGACTTCCTCTAGACTAAAAATTATATTTGATTGTGCTATTATAAACTGAAGAATAAAAGAGTATACTTTTACCCTACTTTTGATGTACTTCATGATGTTCACCAAAAAAACAGAAAATTAGCTCAAGATATATTCAGCAACACAAAACAAGTCCATGTAAGTGCATATATCCATACTGAAAAGTGCCTGACATGGCTCTGGGAGGTGAAAAAAGTTCTCATGTAGCAAATCAATGTGGTTTTGTAAGATAAACATTCATATTTAAAACTTCATAAACAATTTTGTGTAACTTCCGTAAACTGTGTATACACATTCACTAAAGATTGGCTTTGCGACAGATGAGGTAATAGTACGCTATGCAACGCTGAGCACTAAACTGCGTTCACCTCAATGGTGCATGGTCTATGCATATGTCCTACACCTGTTATTAGATTGCACTACAACTATTATT
The DNA here is from genome assembly GCF_903798145.1 of Danio aesculapii. NCBI lineage: Eukaryota > Metazoa > Chordata > Actinopteri > Cypriniformes > Danionidae > Danio > Danio aesculapii. The sequence continues at coordinate 32,890,558 of NC_079436.1, read as the reverse complement.
ATTTTCATTGTTTTGGACAATAAAAAAAAAAAAAAAAACACCCGCCCATGGCCATTGTTGTTTAATATGTCATTCGTCACCTTAGAATTAAAGGTTCTATCTGGCATTTTTTGTCAAAATTCAGTTATTGACATATTCTTATTAAATGACGGGATGTTTTTTACATTTTAGTAAAACAAATGTAAAACAAGTTGTTTACATTTTAAGACTTTTTATTTAAAAAAACAAATGATACACACATACTGTTGGCTATATGGAATGTAAAAACTTTGAAGCTCAATTTCTCAAAATCATTTAGAACACAGATAGAATCTAATAATTCCAAGGTGACGAATTGTAACTAATCACGTACAAAATAATTGTTAGTTTTTAATTAATATATGTGTGTGCTGTGTATAATTACGATGTACTTATATAGATATACATGTACGGTAGTATAAAAACATTTAAAATTGTTTTATATTGTCATTACAAGTTTAAATTACTGTTTACATATAAATATACACTTTTGTCTTTGTACACTGAAAAAAAATATTCAAAGATGATTACTTGGATTTATGTTAAGTGGTTGTAAACAACTTATTTGGGTTGAATTTAAACAAAAAAATTATGTTACAATAAAAATAATAATATTTTTTTTAATCTCTCCGTTAAACAGAAATGGGGAAAAAAATAAACAGGGGGGCTAATAATTCTTACTTCAACTGTAAATATATAAAACATATACATTATATATATATATATATATGTGTGTGTGTGTGTGTGTGTGTGTGTGTGTAGTACACCCCTCACAAATCAATGTTTTAACTTCATGTGTCTCATAGGAAGCTATACAATATTATATTTGTGCCTATCCATTAGTTTAGTCAGTACTGAAGCAAAATCTGGAGCTTATCTAACAAAATAACTTACAATAACGGTCCAAAAACTAGTACACCCAAATTTTTTGTTATAGAAAAATATTACATACAAATAAAAAAAAAAGGAAAAAAAAAATTGTAGTTTGTATTTCTTTTAACAATATTTAGCTTGAATTTAAATGTATTATCATTCAATTTCTAAATATGTTTGGTGACTAAAATATTATTTAAATAAATATATCTGTTTAATAAATCTGTTTTGTTTAAATGCACCAAAATACATTGCCTATATTCACTGAGAAATGGATAAAAATATTCATTTTCAAAATGGGGTGTACTCAATTATGCTTTATATATATATATATATATATATATATATATATATATATATATATATATATATATATATATATATATATATATATATATATATATATATATATACACATATATACATACACACTTGCATAATGAAATTATGATATTAATTTATAGAAAACTTTATATTTTCTGTATAAAAACTACAAAACTAAAATTAAGTACTTTTATTGAGACTAATTAAAAGGGCACTCTCATAAACTAAAAAATGTGCTTTAGGTATTAAATCAGTAAAATACTGTATAAGTTCAGTTACAGTTTAGTTCCAGACCAAAGAAAAACATATTTATAATCTACTGTTATACCTAAAATACTTAACAGCATACTTTTATACTAACGAAAACTGGCCCATCAGTTTACTAAAAAGTACCCTGATGTTTCTATGCTTACTATAAGTAAACGGAATAAAGATAAACACCATAAAATAAAATTTTGGTCTGAACTAAACCTTGTAATCACATTGTGCTTTACACAAATAATATTGTGTTATAAATAGTCATGTTTTGGTGGAATGGATGATCACTTTCAGGTCCCAGTGGAGGAGCTGACAGTCATTATAAGTAATCATGCCTTGTTGGGGATGGATTTATTGTGATATAGACAGCTGAATGAGGCAACTCTCATGTCTGTAGGAAATGATAATTACAAAATGGTTTTAAAATGTGAACAAGAGCCTTTTATATACAAAGCACAAAATATCTGCGAACCTCCACTGCAGTTCAGGCTAAATGAGGCATACTTGAGTCCGGCACTCACGCACATGGAATGAGTGTCTAAAAACACGGCTGTTGTCTTCCTGTGCCTCACACTAGAGTTTTCCATTTTGAAACTGCACAATTCATCGATGAAGTGGCTTATTTTCATGCTGTTTGCTATGACAGAAAGGAATTGGGTGCAATTTTGAAAATGCACTGATTTTGTAGAGCTCTTAAAATGCCATTTATGCTCAGTTCATTTATACGCTCATTCTTATTTTATCCACATTTGTCATTGACGAGATCCTATAGTTCATGTTTTAAGCTATGTTCAGATTGTTTGATTAGTAAACAACCCAATATATTTTCTGACGCAGTATCTTTAATGCATAATTCTGAAATCATTCAGTCATGTTAACCACACAACCCGTAAAACATTCATCTTCAAAACACAAATTAAGATAAATTTGAGAGATTTGATCTGTCAGCCAATTAAATCACCCTAAACTCTGATGCTTCAAATGTTTAATAAAACGTCAAAAACAAAAACCCCTATGAATGAAGCTGTAAAATCCATCATTTTATATAACCAACAGATAAGATAGATAACAACTAAGTAAGAGGCTCAAGAGTGCTTGCTTGACATGTGAAGACCAATAAGATTAATTTTTTTGTGTCACGTGACACATTTGACCTTTTGTAAGGAAGTTTGTTCTCACGGACATGAGATATGTTTGCTGATCAATGTTTATATGTAAATAAAACACAAAAATTTATCCATTCACCATACACTACCTGACAAAAGTCTTGTCGTCAATCCCAGTTGTAAGAGCAACAAATAATAACTTGACTTCTAGTTGATCATTTGGAAAAGTGGCAGAAGGTAGATTTTTCTGATGAATCATCTGTTGAACTGCATCCCAATTATCACAAATAGGAAGACCTATTGGAACCAGTATGGACCCAAGATTCTCATAGAAATCAGTCAAGTTTGGTGAAGGAAAAATCATGGTTTGGGGTTACATTCAGTATGGGGGCGTGCAAGAGATCTAAAAAGTGGATGGCAACATCAACAGCCTGAGGTATCAAGACATTTGTGCTGCCTCGTTACATTACTAACTACAGAAGAGGGCAAATTCTTCAGCAGGATAGCACTCCTCATACTTCAGCCTCCACATCAAAGTTTCTGAAAGCAAAGAAGGTCAAGGAGCTCCAGGATTGGACAGCCCAGTCACCAGACATGAACATGAGCATGTCTGGGGCAAGATGGAGGAGGCATTGAAGATGTATTCAAAGAATCTTGATGAACTCTGAGAGTCCTGCAAGAACGCTTTCTTTGCCATTCCAGATGACTTTATTAATAAGTTATTTGAGTCCTGGATGGATGCAGTCCTTCAAGCTCATAGGAGTCATACACAATATTAATTTGGTTTCCACTGCACCATGACTTTATATTCTATACTGTACATTACTTCTGTTAAGTGACAAGACTTTTGTCTAAGCAAAGTCAGGCCTTACTGTCCTAATTAAATCATTAAAAAACAAGGCCTTTGCCTTTCATATAAGCCACTTTTGATACTAAATGATCAACTAGAAGTCAAGTTATTATTTGTTGTTCCTAAAAGTTGGATAGGTGACAAGGCTTTTGTCAGGTAATGTATAAATCAATCGGGTCTCTTCAGATATCTTGGGTTAAACTATATTCATATGAATTTGTCATTTTTTAAAATTAATATTTGGAAGCATTAGATGTTTGTGTGAATAGACTTTCAGAGCAAAGACAGAAATCTTTCAGACAGACATGATTTAGAAAGACATGAGAGTGAGTAAACAATGACAGATGATGAGTTTTCATTTGAGGTGAACTAAGCTATAAGAATAACTGTGCAAGAAGAAACAATGCCTGTTTCAGTGACGCTGATGGCAAAACGACTGCACAAACCAGATGGAATCATCTATTTGTGGCATTTCCAAGGTGTCAGGGGTATGAGGGAAACTTGTGGAACTCTGTGTGTTTTGTTGCAGTATCTCTCTGAGCCAGCTACAGTCAGGGCACTTGGAAACAGGAAGACCCTGCTAGCTTTTCTGTGAAATCATGGAAAAGGTCAGAACACTTTCCCATCTGGAGCAAAACCTATAGTGTATCCACAGACCTGCACCTGGCACAGGTCACCTCACCATCTCTCTCACATACACACAGCCTTCCAGATCACAACAGACACACTGGGATGACATTAACATTGCAAACATACATTATGTGTATTTTTAACTGACAGCACCATGGCCGTAGTCATGTGGTAACTTTAAGAAAACCAAATCCTCAAGATATCTTTCTTGCATATCACAGAATGTGAAAATAAATTGTAAAATATATTGACAATAGTGCTGATATGATGTGATCGATTAACAAACTAAACAACCCATATATATGCAAGTACATGACAATGCTGTACTAACAATGAAATGGATTTTTCTTTGAGTTTTTGACTATTTCCAAGGAGTGAGAACAACATGGTCAAAATTATCATATTTACATTGATCTGAAAAAAAATAAAGAGGGATATAAAAAATACGGCATTGTGTATTCCTGGCAATATCCTTTTTGGAAAGTAACACTATGGGCTTTATTTTAATGATATAGGCACAAATTCTAAAGCGCATGTTGCAAAAGCCTTAAGGAAGTGTCTGACTCCACTTTTGCTATATTAAGGATGGGAAAATATTGTTTGCGCCGTATCGCATGGTCTAACAGTGTTGTGCTTATTATCATAATGAGTTATAGGTGTGTTTTGAGCATAACATGCATTAAACTAATCAGAGTCTCATCTCCTATCTATTCTCTTTAAAAGTCAGTTGCGTCATGCCAAGAAAACAGTTCAACAGACCATCTGCTGTGCAAAAATAAAGAAGGAGCCTCCTCCATTTAGTCTCTTTACTTTCTCTTACCCTTTCTCTTCATTTTACTCTTTACGTCTTCTCTTTCGTGGAAAGGAAACACTGTTGTATGCACTCCTCTGAAGACATCCATTAGCCTACATATTCAATTTAGTTTGTGAAGCGCAATTATTTGGTTCAAAACTATTTCTGAATTCAGTTCTAATTTCCAGCAAACTAATAAATGAACAATAATAATCAAGTGTGGGCAAAAAACTGAGTTACGTCTAAACACACGTCCTATTCTTATGCCCCATATGGTCTAAAACCCGACAGACAAATCTAGTCTTGTTTTTATTAAAACAAATATAAATATGCATATAATAAATAATACTGCTACTAATAATAACATTATAAAGCAAGTTGTCATGAATAAACTGAAAAAAGTCTCCTGAGGTGAAGAAGGCATGGAGGTATGGTTTTTATATTTATGCAGAAAATAATAATTTTTGTAACATTTGTAAAGATATTTGTGTATTGCTGAACACCCTGTGCGTATTAAGCAATGTGTATGTGTTTGAGGTGCACAGCTAACGCACTCTGCGCTGGACTTTAGACCTGCTTTCGGTTGGTCAACTGAGCAGTCTATTTTAGTTCCTCTAGCAATGCGCCAGCAATGCGCCTTAACACACCTCCATTCAAGACCGGCACACCCATGAGTCCACAAAGTGGCCAAACACATCTTGCGTCTTATTGCGCGGAGTGTATGATAGGGCCCATTGTCTCTCTGCACGCACGTCATGATTTTTGTGATTCTGGAACATTTTTGTTCAAAAAATGTAATCCATACCTATTCCCTACAATCATGTAAAGTACATAAACATAACCATAAGCCTAAACTTAACATAAACTGCAAATGTCACCCTTAATTCTGATTGGCTAATTGGAATGTTATTCCAGGATCAACATGAACAACAGGAACATGTCCTACTTGGTGAATTCAGGTTAGCGCTCTATGCACTACGGCCCTTGTTATTGTGGTTTTGAGTACTCACGGATGCATACAGACTCAAGATGTTGATGTTAATGTTTTCGCAAAATTTCTTGTAGTTTCTTAATCTCAAAACCTTTTATAGTTTACACAGAACCAATAATAATATTGCAATTAAAAAGTTTTGGAAGTTTGCATTGTTAGGCTGCCAAAATAGTGTTTTCTCAAAAAAAAAGAAGAGCTAAAATGAAGAACAAATTTTTCTGTTCTTAGTTGGATACATGGGCCCTGGGAACTTCTTGTTGATCTAATGACAAAAAACTGAACTAAATAGTTTTGTTTTTTTAATAATTTTTTTCAGGGCTTTTCACCTTTAATTGATAGGACAGTAGAGTATTAACAGGAAAGTGTGGGGACCAGAGAGAGGGGAAGGATCGGCACAGGACCACGAGGCAGGAACCGAACTTGGGTCGACACGAGCATCGGAGTGCATGTGTCAACACACCAACCACTACACCACTGGCGCTGACACTAAATTGTTTTATTTCTTTTTTCTTGTGACAAGCACAAGTTCAGACACAGACTGAGATTTGCATCTCTAAAAAAATCTAGCTGCTACAGAGAAGCCGCAAACTGTAATCATTACCGTAAAATTGGCATGATACTGAGCACTAAGCCATTCTGAGCTCAGAAATTCAATAGAGTGCTATTTACAAGTTATTAAAGATTCTGCACAAGTCATTCACAGACAGGTTAATCCTGCTCTCAAAATAATTTGAGGATTTAAACTTATAATTTAACTCCATTACAAACAATTTAAATAATAATTAAATGCAGAGTATGCTGCTTTAAGTTTCTGGAAAAAATGTTTATGACTAAATAGATCCAAAAAAAAGTTGAGTTTAAGTAAACTTATAGGACAAGTAAAGAAGGTTTGATTTACAGAGCATGTCCAACTGTCAAATATTTAGGGAGTGGATTAGTGTCCTTAAACATCTCTAACTTCAACACCCTGAAGCAAAAATCTTATTTCACGCCGCTCTCCTGCGGGAAGTGAAGCTCTCAACGACAGGAGAAAATAACAGGCTGCCTCTGTAGATTTTTGGCGTGGCTCTCGTATATCTTGAGAGCTGAGTATGGTGTGCCCAGGCTAGTTCAGACCACAACCCCCTGTGGAGTTGAGAGGACCCAGCCCATGTCTAACTCTGTCTGAGAAGATCTGACAGGACACAAACACACCGCCTGCTCCAGGTCCATCAGGGTGCTCTGAAATAAACATATGAACCACTGCAGTTTGAAGATCAACTCAAACATCCATGACCCACAACCAATGAACTTATGGAGCAACTGGGATGTTTTACATTAAAGTGAACTAAAACACTTCTCAACAAGGAGATCTGTCACAGATCTCCAGTTTCCACTGTAACATGAGACAGAGCTCAAGAAACACCCCTGTGGTTACTTACAGTATAATCCCCAGTAATTGCTTCCAACGAAGCTAATTGTGAGATAAAAATAATAATGTAAATTTTACCCGACGCATATTTTACTAAACATTTTTCATGGGTACTTTTTAAAATTGACTCATTACATAACTTTGAATACACCCATTTCACATGAACAAATTAAGAGGATTTATTTTATTATGGAGCAAATACGATTTACAGTATAAAAAAAGATATCCTTCCTCTTGACAAATGAACAAACCAAAACTCAATTTCTCTACAAATAAATTTCTGCATGCCAATGAGTGTGTGTCTGTCTGTCTAGAGATGGACGGATGGATAGACTGATAAAACAGACAGACAGACATACAGGATGGATAGACTGATAAAACACTAGATGGAAGATCTCTGTGTCTATATATATATATAAATAAATATATATATATCTGACAGACAGACTAGCTGACAACAAACTGACAGACAGAAAAAAGAAAGGCCCACAAACAGGCCAGGACACAGACAGATAGACAGACAGGCAGGCCAAAACATAGAATCATGGAAAGACAGACAGAAAGGCTGACAAACGGGCCAACAGATAGACAGGCTAAGACATAAATAAAGTCAGAGAGACTGAAAGTCCAAATTACAGACAGGCAAAAAGGCAGACGAACAGGCCAGCAGTTAGACAGACAGACAGACAGACAGACAGACAGACAGACAGACAGACAGACAGACAGGCCAAAAGACAGAAGCATAGAAAGGCAGACAGACAGGCAGACAGACAGACAGACAGACAGACAGACAGACAGACAGACAGACAGACAGACAGACAGACAGACATGCAGACAAACAGAAAGGCAGAAAAACTGAAAGCCCAAAAGACAGACAGGCTGACAGACATAAAGCCCAAAAGACAAACAAGCAAACAAGTCCCACAAACAGGGCAACATACTGAAAGGCTGAAAGACAGAAATGCCAAAAACAGACAGACAGCACGGCTGCATGAGAGACAGACAAACATAATTTCTGATAGAACGATAGATGACATGCCTGTATATGTCTTTCTACAGACAAATAGATAGCAGCACAGACAGACAGACAGACAGACAGACAGACAGACAGACAGACAGACAGACAGACAGACAGACAGACAGACAGAAAAACAGAGACTGACATACTTAAAGACTGAAAGACAGAAAAGCCAAAAGACAGACGGACGGACAGACAGACAGACAGACAGACAGACAGACAGACAGACAAAAGAGAGACAGAAAGACAAACATAAAAACAGACAGACAGACAGACATACAGAAAGACAGAAAGAGACAGACAGAAAAATGATGAACAGACAGACAGACAAAAAAAGAGACAGACAGACAGACAGAAAAACAGATAGACAAAAAGGCAAGCAGACAGACAGACAGAAAACCAGACAAACAGACAGACATACAGACTGACAGACAGACAGACAGACAGACAGACAGACAGACAGACAGAAAACCAGACACAAAGACAGACAGAAAACCAGACAAAAAACCATACAGACAGACAGACATATGCAGACATACAGACAGAAAAACAGATAGACAGAGAGAAAGACAGACAGGCAAAAACAGATGGACAGACAGACAGACAAAAAGGCAGGCAGACAGACAGACAGAAAACCAGACAAACAGACAGACAGACAGACAGACAGACAGAAAACCAGACACAAAGACAGACAGAAAACCAGACAAAAAAACAGACAGACAGACAGAAAAACAGATAAACAGAGAGAAAGACAGACAGGCAAAAACAGATAGATGGACAGACAGACAGACAGACAGACAGACAGACAGACAGACAGACAGACAAATTGAGACAGACAAATGGACATATGAAAAGTTCTATGCATGTCTGTCTGTCTGTGTCCATCTATCTCTCTGGATGGACGGACAGACAAAGGACAGACAGAATGCTAGATAAACTGAAAGATGTTTTCATGTATGCACAGGAATGTGTCTGTCTGTCTGTCTGTCTGTCAAATGTTTATCTAGCTTGCTACCTATGGTCATTACTGGTCACCCTGAGAGACAATGCGTATAGATGTGCGCCAGGCTAAATGAAAGGCTAGGTCTTGGTGTGGTTCAGACTCACCTGCCCCACAGGTAAGTGGATAAGGTCTGCAAGCGGAGTGGGACCATCCTGCAGAGCGGCCGGAGGCCTGAAGGCGGGCCTGGGAAAGGAGCTGCATGCTGAGGCTCATGAGGAGCTCTCCGCCTCTCACGGCAGGGCCTCTGTCAGTCAGCACGGGCCCCCTGCAGCCCACAGACCTGCCGGGACACAGCACACACAACACACAGGTGAGTGTAAGGGAGAGGAAGGATCTCTGTGTGGGGCCTTGATATAATACCGGCTAATGTTCTGAAAGGAAGGCAACTTGACGGATGATGGACAAATGGGCCATAATTGAGACTATTTTAGATGGATTATACTGTTTTGCAATCGCAATTGTCATTTTGAGGGATGCTTTTGGGGATAAAGCAATGTTGTAAGAGTTTGGTAAATGGCAAGTGCAGTGCTGTTTTTTCTTTTGCTATTGTAGTAAACATGACGTATCAAGTGTGACTGCTAAATTGCCATGTCAAATGAAATGCCACACTTTGATGAAAGAATAATAATGCTGCTAAATGTGTACAGTAGTGTGTTTGAAGTGTTTTTTCCATGCAGTCATGTGTAAAGTAGCCATGCATGCAGCATTTAATCAGTTAGTACTCCTTAACTGCTTGATGTTGTCTTGTAATTCAGCCTGAACTGTGAAAGTGTTTATTCGCAAAGCTATTTCTAAAGCTAACTTTGCTGTGCGGCCTGTAATGGATATCTACACCAAGCTGTTTTGCTTATGATAAAAAGCATGATGAACAGCTCACAAAAATTCCATCAATCCTGGCAGGGGGTTGGAGTGTTTTTCCGTGACTGTTATTCTTTTATTAGAAGTCACAAAAACAGAATTTTCCAAGAGATCAAAATGAAGGTCACATTTGAAGAAAAAAAAAAAAAAAAACAGCACTTATTGTCTTAATTATGACTTAATGTGCCAGACTTTCATTAATAATTACTATTGTGAATAAAACATTTGCTAAATGTAATTTTGTTCAAGCACTGCCTAAAATACTGTAAAGAAAACAGAAAAAAACAACCTAAGAGTCCAGTTGAAGTCAGAATTATTAGCCCCCCCTGAATTAATAGCCCCCTGTTTATTTTTTCCCCCATTTCTAAACATAATAGTTTTAATACCTGATTTCTAATAATTGATTTATTTTATCTTTGCCATGATGACAGTAAATAATATTTGACTAGATATTTTTCAAGCCACTTCTATACAGCTTAAAGTGCTATTAAAGGCTTAACTAAATTAATTATGTTAACTAGGCAGGTTAGGGGAATTAGGCAAGTTATTGTATAATGATGGTTTGTTCTGTAGACTATGTATAAATATATTGTTCTGTATAAAAATATAACTTAAAGGGGCTAATATTTTGACCTTGAAAAATGTTTTTAAAAAATTAATAACTGCTTTTATTCTAGCCGAAATAAAACAAATAAGACTTTCTCCAGAAGAAAAAAATATTATCAGACATACTGTGAACATTTTCTTGCTCTGTTAAACATCATTTGGGAAATATTAAAAAAATGTTCAAATTCAAACGGGGGCTATTAATTCTGACTTCAACTGTATATGCGTGTCGGTATACACATTATGGGCGGATGTGTGTTGTGAGTAAGACTAATCACAAGTCAAAGCAGAACCCACCTAAGCCTGAGGAAGAGAGCAGAGGAACTGTCAGAACTCAGCTGGATGCCACTACCTGGACTATTAGTCACCACATAATAGCAGCCATTTATAGACACTGAAAGGAGAAAGAGACTGGACAAATTAGTTATACTGCGCTGGGTATCATTATATCTTAACAATAGACAAAAAAATGTTAGGAATGAAATGAATAATTATTGCAGAACGCTTTATATGTCTTTGAATATGCATACATTGTTTAAAGACTATATTCTTTTTTATAACAATGTAGCAAAAGTGATTTTATATACAGTTGAAGTCAGAATTATTAGCCCCCCTTTAAATTTTATTTTATTTTTTAAATATTTCCTAAATTATGTTTAACAGAGCAAGGAAATTTTCACAGTATGTCTAATAATATTTTTTTCTTCTAGAGAAAGTCTTATTTGTTTTATTTCGGCTAGAATAACAGCAGTTTTAATAATTCTGCTAATAATTCTAACTGTACATAGAAAACAAAAATTATCTATGCAAATTTTTCAAATATTGTTTGGAAGATGTCAAAATTTGGTTCTAATGTTTAAGTCATTAAGCCTTGTTACATTTATGTAAAAAATAAATGTGGAGAAAAAAGAATCTAAATGAAAATCATATTTACTCAATCCTGTATTTATTAACATATATAAAAGAGTAAGATATTACACAACACTTTATAATACTTTTATTTTTGCCAATAACTGACAGAAAATTTGGTTTTAATGTTTTATATTCATTAAGCATTGATACATGTATGTAAAACATACATTTGAAAAATAATGAGTGATTACACAAAACTTTATAATACTTTTTTGCTGATAAATAGGTAATAACTAGTTATAAATAAATCAAATGTCTAAATATGACTGTCAAGATTTTGTGGTATATGAAATACTGATACACTGCATAACATTGTAATGAGTCTCTTCTATAAATAAGGGTAAAATGTTTGATAATATATGATTTTTTCCCTCATACTTTCTAAAACTGATGGATTCTAATCAGTGGTAAAAAGAGTACTGAAAAATCATACTTAAGTTGAAGTACCATTACTTGCCTAAAAATGTAGTGCAAGTAGAGTAAAAGTATCTGTTGTAAATATTACTCAGAGTAAAAAGTAGACCTTTCAGAAGTACTTAAGAGTAGTGAGTAGTGAGTATTATGCTGTAAAAAGCTGATGCATTTACATGTAATTTGTGGATGTGTGTAATAAGACGTCATAAGACGTTAATATTAGGTTAGACTTAGGTTGTGATGTCAGGTGACCAAAAATTAATGTCTAGCCAGCGACTAAGAACAATCTTATTTTGATGTCCAATAACGACGTCAAATGACGTTGATTTTAGGTTGTGCTGAAAACTGACTAAAATCCAACGTCAAGCCAACATCTTAAACCAACCGATGTCATATTGACATCAAATACTGACATTTATTCATCAGGTATGGCAACCAAAATCCAACATCTCATAGACGTCATAGTGGCAATGTCCACACAACGTCAAGCTGTAACATCATTAGACGTTGATATTTGGTTGATTTTTGGTTGGACATTGGACATTGACGGTGGCCTGACAGTGGGTTCTGACGTCAACCTGATTTTCATTTCCAAACAAAATGCAACATCCCCACGGCGTTGGGGTACAATGTCAATCTGATGTCATGTTGATGTCCTGTGCCTGCTGGGTCTTCAAGGCCATTTCATCATACAATAAACATCCGCTATCTTCTCATCAGTGACATGCATCTAAACAGTCTCTGGGTCAACGCATGTAAAGATTTTGCATATCTTGGACACTTTTAATGCTTGCTGCAATTATAAATGGCCAATGTCTTGAGGTACTTCATTATGATATGATTTACCTCCTGTGTGCGATTTGATTGGACAGGAATCACAGGACTGATTTTTCTAATCCCCATAGACAAGAAAAATAAAGTAGTTACTGCAGGTTGAAGGAAAGTAGTGGATTAAAAGTACTGATACAGCACTTAAAATGTACTCGAGGGAAAGTAAAAGTACACTTTTTTAAAACTACTTAGTAGTAAACTACAATTCCTGAGAAAAACTACTCAATTACAGCAGTCTGAGTATTTGTAATTTGTTACTTTACACCATTGTTTCTAATATATATATATATATATATATATATATATATATATATATATATATATATATATATATATATATATATATATATATATATATAAATCCATTTACCAGTGAATATAGGCAACGTATTTTGTGAAAGATAATACAATTAAATTCAAGCAAAATATTGCATAAAAAAAAATAACAACCTACAAAATTTCAACCAATTTTTTTTCCTTTTTTTGCTTCTCTTGATTTTTCCTCTTTTTTAATTTGTGTTTAATATTTTTTATAACATATATATTTTGGTTTACTAATTTTTGGACCATTATCGTGAGATATTTTGTTAGATAAGCTCCAGATTTGGCTTCAGTACTGACTAATCTAATGTATAAGCACAAATATAATATTGTAAAGCTTCCTTTAGAAAATCTTAATTTGAACAATAGATTTGTTAGGGGTGTACTTATATATGCTGAGCACTGTATATATAAAACAATTAACCAAATTGTATTTATATATTGGCCCATTTATAACATTTGGTGTTTATATTTTTTTCTTTTTCTTATACAAACATTATAATTTTAAAATGTATCTACTTTAATACAATTTTAATACATGTTACATTTTTTTATTTGTGTTGGAAAATCTGGATCTTCACTGTCACATAATTATTATTTTTTCTTTATAGATGAAATGGAGTCATACCGCACTTGAAATGGCATGACAAGTAAACAATGACAACCTTTAATTTCTGGATGAATCATTTCTATAAGACATTCATTATTGAACAGGTAGCTTGACCAATGAATGAACTTGCACGGTTTTCTATAAAACCCATGTGAGTAAGAACCGATGCCTGTAAGAGGGCAAAACTGCTGCAAAGTGGTGCCACTGGTTTGTACAGGCATCTTAATATGCATCTGTCACGCAGACCATTGCAAGCACGTTCAGGTTCTGTTGGAGCCATACTTTCTGACTCCACACATAAATTCACACAACACATGGGTGCGGTTTCTCTAGTTCTAGATCAGCTAGTTTAGGGCTTAGTCAAACTGTCCCTCTGCCAAAACAGACACGTTGAGTTGCACGTTTTGGAAGTTGGAGGAGTGAACAATTGTCTTTTCATATCCATAAATGTCTATAATACGTCTTTATGCTATATACAGGTTTAAGACAGGACATTAAAAAAAGTTTATGTATTATTTTATTGTTTTGATTTATTGTCTTGCCAATTTTAAGATTTGTAAAAAAAAAAATTCTGTGTACTGTAAACAACAATTTTAAAAGACACTGTTAATTATTTAAATGGGATATATGCATAGGGACTTTCAGTAAGCCAGCTCAAGCACTTCCGGTGAACTGTCATCCCATTGTAGAATCGTCACGTTTAAGATCTGGTTTCTTCAAAAATAAATGATCTTCCATGTCTGATTGAGATACAATATAAAGTGGGTCTCAGACCAGACAAGAAGCACTGCATTAAATTCCATAAATTATGGGGGGAAAAAATGACCACAGTATTTTTAATGACTGTGTTCACCTGCTGCCCCTGACAGCTATTGTGTTGAAATGTTCTTTCATCTCGTATTACGCTCATAGACTGTAAAAGATATAGATGTAGTATCAGTGACATCACCTATAGGTTTCCATTTTGTTTGTGCGTCATCGCACCGGCCGGGGATGACCAAATAAGGGCAAAGTGGCAGAGCGTGAGTGGAGCTAGAGATGCCTGCTAGCATTCTGATCAGACAGGCTTTTCTTTGGGGAAAAAAAAAAAAAAAAAAAAAAAAAAAAAAATAATCGCTCAATACTTCATTATCTGCGACTCGATTGTGTTCTGGCCACGTGCTTGTTTGTACACTAGATCAATAAAGTGTTTAGTCTTTTAAAAACACTGTTATAATACATTGAGTCACTAAGCATTGTTCTTTTGACGTTTTTCTATAGGAGGAAAAGGATTCTGTGTTAGTAAATGCTACTACAAGGAGTCTGTTAGTAAATGCAACGCTATTTATGTAATCAAGGCATAACACTTTCTGACATAATTTCAGACGACTTGTTTAATAGCCTACAGCTAATCAATCTGTCAGATTCTGCATTACATTACAGTTCTAAAGAAAATTAGAAATAATAATTTATTTTAAATAAAGTAAATACATTTATAGAAATGGTATACAAGTATAGATTTTGACTAACCTGGGAAATGGAGGCCACTTGAACGTTTTGTGAGCACAATTAATTGCACAGTATGCCATATTATCTGATAATTGTAGGGAATAATTCCAAAAGGGAACTGACTGTGTAAAGATACATAAAACAAAACAAAAATATTAAGTATATGCCGAGCTCAACAGCTAATCAGCCAGAATCAGCTGAGGTGACATGACAGTGACCAGTAAGACCTAGCTGTCACTCAAGTGGACACGCCCTTAGTTTTGCAGACTTAATATAAGCTAATATAAACAAAACGGATGAGTTATAAAAACAAATTCACCCCCTCACAGTTGTCATGAAGGGTAATATTAGCTATATGAACTAAAACCATCTTTTGTACCAGGCTGTAAATATGTTTTAAACAGTTATAAAATTGGCCAATTTAGCATTGCAGTCAGTGAACATCTGAAGTTCCTGGAGCCAGCCCCCAAAGGCCAGTCGATGAATTGCAGTTTTAGTTACTTCCGTATTTGCTTCACGATAGAGCACGGGAGGTTGCCACTTGACTACGCTTTGAACAACTAAACGAAGGCCTAAGTCTATTTAACTGACTACATTTTAATTAAATTACTTTATCGATGCTGTAAAATGAATATTATGAAATTGAAAATAGTTACATTAAACTCAAAGTTTGTCGGTAGCTGAAAACACTTGCTGTGCATTGCCACACTTTATCAATTTGTGTCTGTAGGCCTATATAATATATTTGTAAAGAATATATTTTACTCAAAATGAGATTATTTTCTGTGCTGAGCCATAAATCTCCACTTCAGCAGCACTTACATGCAGCTAACATTAGTTTTACTTATATCTGTATTCTAAAGGCTCGACAGAGGGATTTATTCATATGTAAGTGTCTGATTATATACAACAAGTTGTAAAAATGTACTTCTTTTTTGTCACTTTACAGTATTTTCTGAATTACAGAGTGATAAAGAGATTCAAAAATTCCCTTTGTAAATACTTTTCACTGTAATACAGTGCTGTCAAAGAAAAAGCACAAATTTTTATCCAATGATCTGTGCAATAAATGCATGCACATTAGTGCATATGTAATTAAATCATGTCTCATTTAAATATATTAAAAACAAAAATTCAGAAAAGATGTATTGCACCAAAAAAGTTATTCTTAATGTTAACTATTAATTGAGTATCTATTTAGTGTCTTGCCTTAATATATTTGGGAAAGGTGACTAATGAAATAAATGGGCATCATACGGCAGGACTGAAGCTCGGGTCAGCTAGTATCATATCTCTTTTATGACTGGCACCTGGTGGGATTCTCCTCAATTCCAGCAGGCAGGGCGAGGTTGCCCACAGAGGAATGTTGTTGCTGTTTTAAGTGACTATTACTACCTGCTGGCTCTCTTTCACTCTGGCCTCTATTGCCTGGGGATTCGATTGGATTGGAGCTGTAAAGTCTTGTGTTCCACGGGGCTGGTCCCGGGGTAAATTGATGGGAGGCAGGACCCTCATTCGGGCCCAGCAGGGGGCTACAATCGCAGGCCTGCCCTAGCCTTTGGGCTGCCCTGCTTCCGGCTGAAGAGGCCTCGGCAGGAAACCCTATCCCAGTTACACAGCACAAGTGCCAATGCGGAGCACAGCAAGTATAGCCTGAGCTAAAGGAATCAATCTTGGAAGGATGAAATGTGTATAACAAAGTGCATTCGAAAGAAGTCTTTGCTCATCATGGCTGAATATTTTAATAAATAATTATAATTTATTTTGAATCATTTTATTATCTAAAAGAACTGTTTTATTTTGAATACATTATAAGATATGGAAGTTTTTGTAAAATATAGGCACTAATCCAAATATTTTGGGTATTTATTTAGCATTAACAGTAATACATTAATCACTATTATATTTATTGATCATTTCAACAGACATTCATTCAGATATGACTAAATATTATTTTCAAAAATGACAATTATGGTTTAATGATGTTGCTCTTCACAGAGACCCCCAAAAACATCATGGTTACCACAAAAAAGAAAAAGTTTTAATAACCATTTTTGAATTTATATTATATTGATAACTAATTTAGCTTTTTAGATTGACTTCACGTCAAGTGTTGATGCTAAAAATGTCGTTCATGCCAGGATCATATTATAACTGAACATAATTGAATATAATTGAAATAATTATTTTAAATTTCAATAACTTTACATTTTATAACCGCACTTTTACTCGAATAAATGGCTAATTATGCCAAACTTTGATTGTTAAAGTATATTTTTGCACTTTTTTATGCGTTTATGACCAAAAAAAAAACACAATTGTTCATTCCCACAGGTGGAGCTGCTCCAGACATACAGGCCTCCACCCGGCTGTTCCAGTCCTGTGCTTTTAGAGTAGTCTGATAATCAGCTCTTCACATCCCCTATGTCACCTAAACACACAAAGTGCTGAAGGAGGTGGTGAGAAACAGCACTTCCCAACCTTGGAAATCTCAAAAAAGAAAAAAGAAAAAGAAACAGAACAACATGAGTGGAACAGGTCACTCAGTCTAAAAAGCTGAAGGTGAAGCTCTTCATCTGCAGTGTTCACGTGCTGCTGTGGCTGAGAGAATGCTGGATGCTTGTTTGTGTGTTTGCTTTGAAAATTCATTTTTTTAATGTTGAATGATTATTATTAATATTATTATTATTATTATTTGTGTTTTGTTTTGTGAATGTCACAATAAAACGGTCTAGTTTATCCTTCAAAAGTCACTTTAATATACAGTTTTGAAAATAGTTGTTCTGCTTAATGTAATGCATTTTATTTCCTTTGATGAATAAACAAAATCATGAGCAACAAAACAAAATTGAAACAAATTTTGAAGTGTAGTGAATGTGTTTATTGTCATTTCTAATAGATTTCAATCATGTTTCCTGAATCAAAAAATGTAAGTTTTTTCATTTCTAATGCACTGTAAAACAAAAAAAGAGACCACTGCCTTAATTATTTAAGTTGAATAGTAACTTAAAAATTGTAGCGGAATTAAAAATGTTTTTAAATTTGTTAAAGTAACATAAAAACAGCCGTTGTCATGATTTTTACATAGTGCCGAAGTGAATCAAAGTGAAATAAACATTTGTTTCAAAAACTACTGTGTGTGAAAATGATTTTTATAAACAGTTATAATACATACATTATTAGAGACCAAATACATACATTATTAATACATAATAAACTACTTCCATTGATTATTTTCATATATCTTGCAACAAAAAACTGATGCTGTGTATTTAGGAAGTATAAAATGACACCCTCCAACACGTCTTAATTATTTAAATTCAGTCTCCTATTAATATTTTTTTAACTTTTGCAGTCTTTCATTTAAAAATTGATTTGACATTTTTTCCCCCCAAATATATTTAATGGGTTTTGTTTGAACTACAGAACAAAATACATAAAAAATACAAATAAAAAAAGACAAACGGTTAAAAAAGTAAAAATAAATACGTAACTAAATTACATAAATTCAAATAATAACAGTACATACTTTAAAATATATATAAATGAATATTCATTCATTTTTTGTACCTTGCATTTCACATCTTTTCAGTGGGTGCTGGCTAAACAAATGTGTTAACTGTTGCTGAAAGGTAAGACATTTAGACAATACAATAAGACACCAACAAGGGTTTCAAAGCTCAAACAGCAAAAACTGTTGCGTGGTCCATCTGGTTAAGTAAGTGTTGAAAGGGCGTCCATATTTTATACAAATATTGTAATATTTCTTTAACAGTGTATGTCAGCTTCTCCAGAGCAAGATTGCTAGTCATTTCTTTAGTCCAATGGCCACAGGATGCCTCTGAGTTTTTTTCGAATTTGAAAATAATAAAACGCTTCACTTGTAGTAAACTAGTTTGCTTTGCTTGCATTCAGATCCAGGTTTACAGGGTATATATGAAATAAAGTGATGTTCCTTGTTGATTATTAGATAATTGGCTAGTTTATAATTGCCCATTTATCGTGTGAATTTAAAACATCTTGATGTTTGCTGTTATTATTGTCAGACTTTGTTTGGTTGAAACGCTACAGTAATTAAACTTTCATGCACTCATATAAAGCATTCTTTTCTTTGATTTACATTTCTACATGTAATACCTCCAGCTGTTATTACTGGACGTCATCAAAGAAGGTCAAACGCGGTTCAGAACTAAGAGCACATTTACACCCAGTGTAACGCTGAAAGATTCCATGAGGATAGCACTGAAACGGAAACAGCTGAAGAGAGCAGGTCTGTTCCTGCAGTGTTTGACAGTCAGTCTGATACTAAGGCTAAACTCTTCAGCACCTCTTCCTCTGTTTTCACAGGTGTCTGAGGCTGCTTGTTTTAGGCAGAGGTGACAGCTTCAGCCTGAGCGACATGAGGAAAGAGTTGGACAGACCACGTCATCACCTACCCAGGGTCACATCTACACTCGTATCTCCATCTATGACTGCTGATCCAACAAGGGCACAACGTGTACTTTCTCCACCCAGATTTCTGCATCTTAGTCATACCATCATTTGGTTATGCAATCTCATGGGGAGCATTAGGGAAACCGTTTCAGCCCAGGAGCCGTAATGTTCTGAATGCTGCTTTGGGCAACAGGCACATAGAGCATTTCCTCTATCAACAGTTTAACACCACATATGCTTCCGCCGTGATGATTCACATCACTCTAGGGGGAAATTCAGGAAACTATTATAAAAATGCTGCTTAATATTTGCTGTTCTGTACTTTGCGTCAAACTGTGTCCATTTGGAAATTAACCGGAACAGTGATGAGTGGTTTGCATGCAAATATTTAGAAATTATTCTATATACTGATTTGTTGTTGTATTATTACTGGTGCTCAATCATTATGATTACATTTGGATGTTATATTTAGATACTGTTTTTGTGGCAATCATTATGCACTTTACTTTTCAGGATATTTTGATAAATGGAAGATCAAAACATTCTGGTTTTTAAAGGAGATTTTTTTTAACATTATAAATGTCTTTGCTGTCAATTTTGACCAATTTAATGCTCAATCAATGTATAAAAACTGTATGGTACTTTAGAATGTTAAGATATCACATTTTCTGAAACTGAAGACTAGAATAATTTTACATGTTCCACTTAGCATCACATGAATACCCTGCAGGCACAGCACGTCAACATGACGTCATATTGATGTTGTACCCCAACGTTGTGGGGGCGTTGGATTTGTTTGGAAATGAAAATCGGGTTGACGTCAGAATCCAACGTCAATGTCCAATGTCCATGTTAAATCAACCTAAAATCAACGTCTAATCATTTTACACCTTGACGTTTTGTGGACGTTACCACTATGACATCTATCAGATGTTACATTTTGGTCACTTTCCAACTCAACCTAAAACCAACCAAATATAAACGTAATTTGGCGTTGTTATTGGACGTCATAAGATGGTTGTCCTTAGACGCTGACTAGACATTGGATTTTGGTCACCTGACGTCATGATCTAAATATAACCTAATATTTACATCTTATGATGTTGTGTGCCTGCTGGGTAAATTAAATTTTAGGTTGGCTCATGCAAATGCCGCACATTATATTTAAATATGCAAATATTCATAATTTAAAAAATTGTTACATTATTGTTTTAATCAGAGCCCGTGTCTATTACAAATTGACATCACATGTCAAGAATTTTTTTTTTGCTTTTAGAGCATTGTATCAAAGGTATAGCCACCTATTCATGATATAGGCTTATTGTCATTCAATAAAACAGCGGTAAGACTCTGCCTGTAAATATCCAAACACAGAAGAAAGCAAAAGTCAATGGTTTTATGCACATTTATTGATATTTATTAATTTTGCCAATATATTATAATTTGTTTTGAAAAAAGAAGGATTAAATCTAATAATTCAAGTAAAAAATTTCACATGCAAAATTGAATTAGCATTTTTTTTTAAATATGTCCATTCCAATGGACAGTGGATTTAGGCAATAAATATGTCTGTCCGTTATAATGGACAATGCATTTAGACATTAAATATGTCTGTCCATTATACAGTAATGAACAGTGGGTTCTAATAATATGCAATCTATAAAACAAAAACCTCAAATTAAAGTTAAAATGTGATTTTGTTCAGGCTCACAAATTCAGAAGAAACTTCAAGTAAAGATCAATAACTTGTATTATTTTTAATTTCACGCTGATATATTGATTTGGTGGTACAACAGTAAATTGATCTGATGTCCACTGAAATGGAAAAAAAAGTCTATTATAAAATATTGAATATTTTCTATTTGGTCTCATTTATGGATGCTTTAAGAACAGGGAAAAAATACTTCTACAATTTTCTGAAATTTGAAATAAATTTCACGTCAGAAGGGATTAAGATTTCTATTGGGTCTGTTAAACAAAGTATCAAATTTGAACAAAAGACATATTTATTTTAACTTTGTTGAACTGCCTTAGCAAAGCAGTAAAGCCCATGGGCTCAATAAACTGGAAAGAATTCAGGATTAAAACCGTCAGTTATATGACAGATCATGTCATAAAAACTCCTCGTTAACAGAAATCATTCCTCTTCAACTGTCAGAACTAACACAGAATAGCTGAATGGCTATGAGAATTTCTAGAAGAATAAAGGCCAGAGATGACAAAAGAAAGGCGTCCCTGCAGGCAAAAGCACACCGGCTCATGAGGACATGATAAAGATCTGGTCTGGCCTGGACATTGCCACCACAGCTGCAGGGCAAGACAGTAGGATGAGCAAATACTGTATTGTGCCATCAGATAAACCTGTCACTCCGGTTCCTCCACATTACAGACCCCACTGCAGGAATCTCAAGCTCTGAAAATAAAAGCAGCCCACCTGCACAACAAACACTGTCACCATCCGGACTCCAAATAACCATGTGATTCACTTATACAGAGTAGAAATACAGCCCATATGAATATGGATGAGAGTGAGCTGAACATGTTTTCAAATTTCTTCTTTTGTGATCCACAAAAAATAAACAAACAACATTAGAACACCACTAAGTGAGTAAATAATGATAACATGTTCAGTTTGGTATAAAAAAAATGCTGTTAATGTTCATGATGTAGAAGATTTTTGCCTTGAATTGAGGTTCTTAGTAAGTCACAAAATGTTAGTCAAGAGCTACCGGCAGGAGCATATATAAACCAAATTCAAATGTGTGGCAAAGGGATCTCTGGTGTGTCTTTAGTGAAAAACAGTAGGGGACTACAAGCAGAACAGAACTACAAATGTATATATACTGTACAATGTATCTTACCCCACTTCAGCTGAGTAAAATGTCTCCTAATGTATCACCCTGGTGTCTTCAATGTAAAACAAAGACAGGAAGAGTTATGCATATTTTTTAGAAAATAGAGACAACTGAAATACGTCTGGAAATCTGAACATAACTTCATAACAAAGGTTTTGCAAATCCCACTGGACAATATACCAATACAATATCTTTTTGGTACAGAATTGGACAGTACACTTGACTCTTTATCTGTAAAGATGCTTGGCATAATATCATACTTGGCTAATAATGCATTTTGCTTAACTGGAATCAACAAAAGCCTCCAATGGAACAATGGAATTGTTCAAACAACATTTGAGTAAAACATTATGATTAAAACAAATTACTTAAGAAATAAGAATGATGGCCTTAGGAAAATATGGATGCCTATTACAGACCTCTGAACTTTTGGCCACTCCAGATGTACGCAAGTGTATGACCAACTAAAGCAGTAAAGTATTATTACACTGTAAAACCAAACAGTCAACTTTATCAAAGGAGTGTAGTTAACTCAAAATTTCCTGAAAGTTAATTTTACTCATTTGAAAAGAGTTTTGAACTCAGTGTTGAAGGTAATGAGTTAATGAAATACCTCATTACTTCAACTTAAACGGAGTAAGTTCACAGTACTCATATAGATTCGTTTTTTAACTCAAATGGTTTGTAGCAAATGGTTTAAGTTTCCTTAACTTATTGGGTTTTACAGTACTCAGTTAGTTTGAGTTCTCTTCATTTATCGGGTTTTACTGTGCTCAAATTGCTTCATTTTATTGCTCAAATGGTTTAAGTTCACAGTACTCATTAGGATTAGTTTTTTAACTTGAATGGTTTGTTGCAATTAATAACTTTTTTTAATAACTTGAATTATTCAAAAAACATTAAAGCCATCTCTCTTAGGTGTAGTTTGCTTGGGAAAACAAAAAACATAGCATACGTTAATGCTTTTAATTCATGGTAGGTTATTTATTAAGTATCTGTACTGTATATGACATGGGCCTGTTCGTTAGAACGTTTTTTTGTAGTAGTTTGCATGTGTCAAATTGTAAAAGTAGACTTTTCAAAAAATAAAAAATAAATAAACAATATTCTACCAAATAACAATAATAATCATTAATATAATAATAATAATACTATTAATAAAAGTAGGATTTTATTAATTTCCTAATGAATAATAAATTTTAAATTTCATTTATTAATAAATAGCCACATTATTTATTTATTTATATGATTTAAATATGAGATTACAATACATGTTAGATTTTGTAAGTGATGTTCTCAATAATATTTGTAAAGGAAACATAGGCCCTATATGTGAAATTTACATATATTTCAATTCATATGGAAAATTAATGCATGTTTTTACCAAAAGTAATATTGGATATTTTTTTAAATGTGTAAGCGTGTAAAACAATATAATTTGCATAAAGAATCTATGGGGTTCTACTCTAAAGAAGTTGTTACCATCATTTAGAGCATCATTATGTGCGTTTTACGTTATAACTAACCTGGTTCAAATGACGGATCTACAACAGAGAAACTACGAGTTTTGGGAAACACTCGTCACTACATCGTTCTTTTCCCAAACGATGTCTCGTATGATAGTTCAGCCGTTGTTTGGGAAATGCACCCCAGCGCGGCTCTAGTGTTATTCTGGCGGTATATCTAAAATGTTATTATGGTTTTTCTAAAATCCCTTAGCCAAGGTCTATCATCAAAGTGGTCTGGTATTATTAACTCTCAGAACTGTCTTGAGCAGATGTGCTCCCAAAGAGAGGTCTAGCACCTCCAAAAGCCAGTTATGACAGTGTTCACTGTGTTTCGTCATTGTCTTTTGAGGCACAGCTCATTTATTATAGAAAAAAGGCCCACAGTGGCTTCTCCTACCACAAAAAAATTCTATTTTTTCTTTTGACATTTGGTGTCAGTTTATACGTGACTATTTTGTTCTCTTTGAATCATTATATGCTAGTATTGTGCACAATATTCCAGATTTGCACATATATCTGATTCACATTTATGGATGGAAACATATGTTAGTAAAAACCTCAGTTTTCAGTTTTGGGTCAACTATCACTTTAAGAATGAGACACATCTATTCAATTTAGTTTGCAATGATCTAAATGTTATGCAAAAGACAGCATTGAGAGAGTAAAGTCCCTGCATGTCTTGAACTGTTTTACTGCCGGCTCTATGATCTGGATGAAAGCTTGGACCCCTGCTGAGACAATGAGATTCAGATCTTTAACTCACACACATCAGCTCCCATCCGTCCCCACTTTAATTATAGGCAAGAGCTCAGTGACATCCTCTGATCAGGACCTCCATCACGCTGGACACACATATTTCTCTCTGTTTTACTTTAGTCGTTCCTTCCCAGCGCTAAATATTATCCTGTGAAGCACCACTGCTTGTTTCTGCTGTCTAATCCACAGGTATTAGGACTGTTGATTTAAATGTTAAGTATACATTCGAAGCAATGTCAATATGAGCATTTCAGATGGTGTAGACATGTTTTGAGTAAGCTACAAGTTGTCATTTCACAGACAGGTTTATCCTGAGCTATTTACAGTAGGAAAACAATCAACATGGGATTAAATCCCTTGCTCAGCTGCACAAAGATGTTTTTGTGCAAGTGGTAACTTGTTACTTGTTATTATATACTTACTGTTATAGTTTATTGCATTTCAAGGTGTTCTTGTTGCAGTGTAATTACACTCATTGTACATTCTGAGTAATATTAATTATGAGCGTTGTCTTACTACACTCTCAGAAATAAAGGTACACGAGCTGTCACTGGGCTGGTACCTTTTCAAAAAGGTACACATTTGTACTTATAGGGTCCATATTGGTACCTCAAAAGTGTATATTAGTACCTAAACATTTTAAGAGGAACACATTAATACTTATAATTTATATTAGCCTTAATTTAATTACTTAAAAGATTTTTGTTAACACTTCTTTGAACTGTGTTCAAATCAGGAACTTACTGGTTGCCAGATCTTTGTCATGAAATAAAAAACGTATAATATATCATATATATTTTTCAACATGCTAACTAACAGCAACAAACTAAGCTATATTTATGTTGATAAACTCATCACATAAACTTACGATACATATATTAAATACCAGTTTCAACCCAGCAGGTACACAACATCATAAGAGGTTAATATTAGGTTAGATTTAGGTCATGACGTCAGTCAGGTGACCAAAATTCAATGTCTAGCCAGCATCTAAGTCTTAATTTGTCTTATTTCGACAATCAACAATGACATCAAATTACGTTGATATTTGGTTGATTTTAGGTTGTGTTGGAAAGTGACCAAAATCCAACGTTTGATAGATGTCATGATGGTAATGACCACACAACATCAAGGTGTAACATGATTAGACGTTGATATTTGGTTGTATTTAGGTTGATTTTAGGTTGGACATTGAAGATTGACGCCAGCCTGATGTTGGGTTCTGACGTCAACCTGATTTTCATTTCCAAACCAAAGCCATCATCCTCACGACGTTGGGGTATGTTGGTGTACAACGTCAATATGACGTCCTGTGCCTGCGGGAAAATATTTCTATTCAGCTTTTAAATGTTTTCTATTTCAGATATTTAGTTTTAGTTTTCTAATACTTAAACTTTCTTTCAGGCAGTTAAGAGAGCATGTGAACATTTCATTTAAGTTCATTTCATCTCATACTTACATTGTATTTAATTTTATTTAAGCTCTACTTCATGATGTAAAATATTTGTAATGATTTTAGCTAAAAAAATGACATCACTGCTTTGCACTGGGTTTAAATCAGCAACTTATCGGAAGCCAGATGTTTGTTTCTGAAGTATTCTGCATTTGGCAAAGTTGTTTTTTTGAAGAAATAAGCAGAACGAAAGTATAAATGCATCCTATCAGTAAAATAAAATTGAGTTTGAAAAATTAAAGTTCTGTCAGGCTATCAAACCTAGTAAGAATACTCCAAAATGCCATACAGAGACATCTGTAATGAAATGAAGCCTGGAAACGCTCTTATAATCAGTCGCTGATTTTAACGCCTGACCACTTGTTTATATTGAACCGGCCCCAATACAAACAGCAGACTTCAATGCTCTTTTGCCATGAAGACTGACACTGTGCTCAGATTATGAACGGCACATGGAATGAGACAGGAAGCACAGGAAGTGCGGGCAAGTAATGGAGAGGCTGATGATTGTTGATGGTTTAATGAAGTCTAAAGGTCTTCCACAAAGCGGAAAAGCATGATTTTGTAAGCTTTGATGGCTGGACAGTACATCAGCCGCTCCCACTCAAACCGTGAGGCTGTGAAGTCTGACAAATACTATTTTTCTTTAGTAAAAGGCCATAGGAGATTTGAGAAATCCTACTTAAAATGAGTATAAATCTTTAATCCTTTGCTTGATGTGATATATGTATTTGTATACCCTACAGCAAACAAAGTAAATGTTAAAAGGTTTATATATTCTGTTTCCCTCATTTCAGTAAATTATTTTTAAAAAATGGTTGTATGGTTTTCTCATGCATACTGAATATGTTGCTAAAAAGAAATACTGTGGTATATTATTTGTAGTGTACTATTTTATAAAGAAATGAATGCATAAATAGTTTTCTTGCACACATAAAATGTTAAAAAGTTTATAGATAAAGTGAGGCTTTGTTGTAGTAAATTATTTTGATAAGCAAATAAATTCATAGCTTTGTTGTGCATATAGGCGAATTACCGGTTTGTAAACATTCAGGATGCGCGTGCATCGAGGTTGCAGAATAAATCCGGGAGGGCTAGCATTTACAGCGAGAGAATGACATCCGATGCGGTATAGAGTTTGTTGTTGTATTAGAGATAAGTTATATTGATTACATTTTATATATACACATGTATATTATTTACATAATGCTTTCAGCGTATTATAACAGTCACCCAGTGATAAGCACAGTTATTCTGCAAAATTAATGTTAAAGTGAGAGGCGTTCATCTGACAGGTCCATTTGCAATAGCAAGAGAGAAATTAAAGGCCTACAAGTCTTTGGATGCCTACAATTTTGTTCTGGGTGGTCATGTGGAAGAAATAATGTTCCTTGATTACCAGATTTAAAACTTTGTAGTGCTAAAAACCGAGGTTCTGCCTAGCCAAAGACTAGGAAAGAAAACGGAACTGTAGAAGAACTGCACCTGTATGGCAGGGTATGTGATTTTCACATTTCATTCTAAGCATTCAGTGTCTGCAGTGTAATTAACCATATTTAACTGTTTTTGCTGAAATCATACATTGCTGCAATCAAGAACGAGTAATGTGTATGATTCAGCATAGCGTGAATTTACCTGATATAAAACGAGAACTGCAGAGTCGAGCATTTTTAATTAGGTCCTCACTCCATTCAGCTCTTCTAATGGCTGTTAGCCAAAGACGTCTGCGGTTGACATTAAAAGCAGTGTGGTGTATGGTAAAATTTAAGTTTTCTATTTTTGGACTTTCAATTTCGGCATCCTACCGCACAACCCAACATGTTTACTATTGCCCTATAGAATATACTGCTAAAATAAATTCACTATAAAAGTAATCTTTTTTTTTTTTGCAGTAAATAAACAAATACAATTTTCACATATATGAAATATGTTGCTAATATAAACTTAAATTAAATTGAAATTTAAATTAAAATAACAACAGAGAAAATTAAACTAAATACACATTTTTCCCTCATTTGAAAAGGAAATGTGGTCAATGAAAATACAAGGTAATACAAGGGAATTACTGGCCCGACCAGGTCATCAGGAACAACCCTTCTTGTTGAAACCTTTCTTTACAAGTTAACCACTGTTGAATAACTGACACTGACTATATAAATGTAAATGAAGGGGAGATACTTAACAAGTTTTACTTTTGTATCTGAAACCTGTCCTTATTGCGAACTTTTCAGATACTTTATAAATAATGGTGCCAAGAAAAAAAAAGAGCTTTCACATTGTGGCCAGATATATTGTGAAGAAACTCAATATTGTGACTCCAAACATTTTACCAATGCTTTTTCTTTTTTTCTCCCATTATCAATTTCAGCAACATTGAAAAAGAACTTACTTTTTTTTTTTTTATAAAAAGTGCCTAATAAACAACTGACGATATGAGAGAGGGGTCAGTTTATGTAGACCTGTGAATTAGCATATATTTTAAGTTTATTATCAACAGCTATCATGATGGAGAGCTATTTAATATCAACACTGTAAAACAGTCAACTTTATCAAATGAAATGAGTGTAGTTAACTCAAAATTGACTGAAAGTTAATTCTACTCATCTGAAAAGAGTTTTGAACTCAGTGTTGAAGATGAGTTAATTAAATACCTCATTACTTCAACTTAAATGGCGTAAGTTCACAGTACTCATGTAGATTAGTTTTTAACTCAAATGGTTTGTAGCAATCGGTTTCCTCAAACGGTTTGAATTGCCTTAACTTATTGGGTTTTACAGTTGGTGAGTTCTCTGCATTTATCGGGTTTTACTTTGCTCAAATTGCTTTGTTTACTCAAATGGATTAAGTTCACAGTACTCATTATTAGGATTAGTTTTTGAACTCAAATGATTTGTTGCAATCGGTTTCCTCAAATGGTTTGAGTTTTAACTTATTGGGTTTTAAAGTGAAGTAAACGTGCATTTTAGACACTTTGCAGAATAGCTCAAATGAGATAAATAACACAAGTTGACAGTCTCGGTCTGTTTAGGATGATTCAGGACAAAGAGGAAGAACTGCCATCACAGGAAAAACATCTAGTGATTGCTGGCTTGACCACAATCAGCTTTTCTGGCTTAAAGCACATGAAAAGCTGAGAAATTCCAGCCAACGTATTTGTATCTTAACTTGTGTGCCATTAATCACAACAATGAAATGTACTATTGTAATAACTTGTTGAGTAGCTCTTAAAACTAGCATATAAAGATTTTTTTTATGAATTGCTGGCACGTTATCTATTTAAAATAATAATAATTAAAAAAATTTGAGAGTGACTAACACTTAATGGTCATAAAATGAGTAAAAAGATGTGTGAGAAATAGGGATGCTCCGATCAGGACTTTTGCAGCCGATCTCTTGTCGTATCGATTTCTTGTCATGGGGATCAGCTGATACCGAGTACCGATTCTTATGCTTCAAGCTTTATAATGCATAAAGCACATTTTCCCTCTAAGTATGACACTTAAGTGGAGATCTCTCCTTACCTAGGAGAACAAATTAAGGATGTTCCATAAAATCCCTTAAACATGTTTCTTATAACCATTTTGTGAGGACATATCATGGTCAGAAGCAGCTTTACAGAAAATAATAGATAAAATATTCAAACTTTCCGTTTTTATACATGTAAAATAGTCTAAATACACGCCAGGCCATTCCAATTTTTTGCTCTCCAACTAGCACATCCGTGACCGCATCTCCTATGCTCCGGACAGCCTCACAGTAGCTCGATCGCTCGATGAAAGAGACAGGGATGTGCACTCGAGATATCTTTACTGTGCTATTTTTCTAACCTAACAAATATAAAGCTTAAAACATCACAGTGCCTCACACAATCTGTTCTCTTGCTAATTCACTCTCATCTCCATGATTTCTGGGGTATTTTATCTAATTCAAAACAACTGAGATCGGTTCGTGAGATTCACCAGATTAGTGAGTACTAATCGAGTCATAAAATGCAATTATCGGCTGATACCGATCTTCAGCCGATCGATTGGAGCATCCCTAGTGAGAAAGAAATGAAAAATAATAATTTAAAAAACTCCCTTTTCTATGCATTCCAATAGTAGTTGGAATTATAAAGTTAAAATAACAGTGCAGTCTGGTAGACAATTTCAATACCAGGGTTCATACACACTTTTTCTACTAAAATTCCATGACTTTTCCAAGACTTTTCCAGAACGTTCAAGTACGTTCATGTCGTAATGTTTCATGTAATGTCTACATATACATAGTAAATAATAAGAAAAACAATGACGATCAAATTTATTACAGCATATCATAGAACACGCAACAATCTATTTTGTTTAAATTTGTTTTTACAAGTGATTTTGATAATGTTTACACAGCACTAACAATGTGAGAGCAAGTTTTTGGCCAATGACAGAAAAGAAGTAAAGACAACTAACCTATATTCAAGTTAGAGCTGCACAATATATCGTTTCAGCATCGATACTGCAATATGTGCATCTGCAAAAGTCACATCACAGGATATGCAATGTTGGGATTATAGTTTAATATAGAGTTTAATCATAATGGAGTAAAAGTTTATCATCTGCAAGCATTTTTAAAGAGATAGTTCACCCTAAAATTACTTACCATTTTCAGTTTCAAACAATTATGAGTTCTCTTTTTTTTTTTAAATGAACACAAAAAGAATACAATTTAATAACTCCTATAGTATTGAAACAAGTGAAGGCGGGTGTGTAAATAGTGAGTACATTTTAATCTTTGAGTAAACTGTCCCTTTAAGGCCTGTGACTGTGTGAACCTCACAATATTTCAAATTTTAAAAAATCCAGCGACAAAATTTTTTTTGTAACATTAATAAAGATGAAATAATATACAAGAAAGACTACGTAGTGTTGATTATTTAATATCTGTACCTGAATAGTTAATATCTGAAAACTAGAATTCACTTTTATCTTTACATATTTTATTTATGTATGCTTGAAATTTGTTATATTTGTTATTTATTATTCAAGATTCACTCCTCTACAAATCCCCCTAATCAATCCAAATAAACCTGTTAAATCATCTGGTGACATTGTATTCACATCGCAACATACATCACAGAAATACAAAATATTGTAATGTCAGATTTTTCTAAGATCATTCCATGACCGTATGAACCCTGCAATACATAAGAATACAATTTACAATATGCCTTTTTTAGAAGCTTGTTTATAAAAAAAACTCTGAATTGCAATGCTTTTTTGATTAATTGTTCATTACTTTATTTCAATTTAATTCATTTTAGCACCCTCTCTGAACTGTTAAGCACCCCAAAATAAAATAAAAAAATATTCTAGAGCTACATCAGTGTTAAAGATTCTCTATGAAATCAATGCCAACAACAACTCTTTTATTGTTGAGAGAGCAGGACATTACAAATAAGATACTCTATGACCATTCCAAAGCCAAAAACACTAATGAAGTACCAATCATTCATTGAAGTCCCAGTACATTTAACATCATAGTGCTACCGAAACAAAGAGTCAAGTTTGGGGAATTCTTGCTTTTTATTTTCCTTTCACCAGGAAATTTGTCCCATTTAAGCAATTGCCGCCTACCTTCCTCCTTTCCCACCTTTCACACTCTGCCTATTGACATCAAACAGGCCTGGATATGGGAAAGAGGGGACCACGGTGAAGGGGAAAACCCCAGCATCTCCGTCCCCCCTAAATGGAGCCACAAAAGTGGCGATGAGGGACGCGGCGGTGCAGGCCATGACCACTAACAGGCCCCCTGCTGCAGGACGGTGTAGGACTGAGTTAAAGATCTCCTGGTTAACTGATGGAGACGCGGCTCACGGAAGTAGACTGGTTCCCCTAGCGGACACAGAGGAAGCACCACATGCCCCAGCGCATATTAAAGACAATTAGGGAGAGGCTGAATGTGGGCCCGTCTGGCTCCTGTTATACTGAGAACCAGCACTAATATGTTAACAGTGCTGCTGTTATGCTACTGTACAGGCTTCTTTGAATAAGTAATATGGAAACACTTTGTTTTGATGGTCACAGTTAGACAGTCTGGTGACCATAACTTTGCAACTACACATCAAGCAGTCATTAGACTATTAGGACTGTTAGGGTTAAAATAAGTCACCATTTATTGAAGTTACAGTCAGTAGTAGATGTCTGTTGGAACATCAAAACAAGTATTTGCAAACACTATTAAAGATTTTTGTAAATTACACAGTATTTAACAGTAATATGAACTGTATTTTACTGTAGGACATTCCGTCACCTTGGATATATAAGGTTTTATCTTCTCTCTAAATAGTTTTGAGATATTGAGCTTCAAGGTTTTTGCATTTCATCTAGCAAACAATATGTGTGCAACAGTTCTCTTTCATACATTAACATGACAGAGACCCTAAATGTACTCTAAATGTAAATTATCAAAATTATCTAAAATTTGCAAATTGCAAATGCAGACAGAACCTTCTAATTCTAAAAAGTCATTGTCCGCTTGGAATTATAAGGTTCTGTATGGCAGATCATTAATTGAAGCATTACTTTTCAAGAAATACAAATCACAAGAAATAAAAATTTGTGTTGTAACAATATGTTTAAGTCTGAGAAAGTAACATTTGTGCTTTCTACACCATTAATGTTCTAGGATGAATATTATTACTTATCAAATTAAGCATACAAGGCTGTGCGAAATATTTTTCCAGTGAAGATGTTAATTTTATGTAATTAATATGGTAAGATTTATTGAATAATATGCTTATATGATATATGTATATATGTATATATATATATGTATATATATATATATATATATATATATATATATATATATATATGTATATATGTATATATATATATATATATATATATATATATATATATATATATATATACATACATACACACACACACACACACACTCACACATACATGCATATATATACACACAAATAAAAATATTTTACATTTAATATATAAATTTTTTTAAACTCCTTTTTCCTTTTTGTCAACAAAAAGGCAGTGTGGTGCGCCTAGTGTTTTTGGAAATTAAAGGCGCGTTCGGTGTGATCGGCCCCTTGATCATCACATTTACATGCATCATTTCTGTTTCAGGTGTCTTCTCAATTTTGTGTGGCACAGCATTATTTAGTCGACTCTGATTTTGCGTCCACTGTCAATGGAGCAGTCCGACAGAATGACAAAGAAAGCTGATAAAAAGCTTGTAAAAAAATAAACCACAATAAATAATTTTAGAACTTTTTCCACCTTTAATGTAAACTATAAGCTGTATAAGAGGGTGTGATAACCGTGGATATGGTTGTGTTTAAAATTAAAGAATCATATTCAAACTCATTTTAAATAAGAGTCATGCAACTTTGACTAACCCAGAATAAAGTTCAGAAGTTCTAGAAGTTGTTTCCTGACATTTTCCTAACTGCATCTTACAGCAAAAGCCATGGTCCACAAAGAGCTTCCAAAGCATCAGAGGGATCTCATTGTTAAACGGCATTAGTCAGGAGAAGAGTACACAAAAATTTCCAAGTCATAGGATATATAATGGAACAGTGAAGACTGCCATCATCAAGCGCAGAAAATATAGCACAACAGTGTAATTATCAAGAACTGGACATCCGTTTAATATTAATGCAAGGACAAGAAGAAAACTGACCAGGGAGGCTTTCAAGAGGCCTACAGAAACATTAAAAAAGTTGCAGGAATTTCTGGTAATTGCTGGCTGTGTAATACATGGGACAGCAATCCCCTGTATTCTTCAATAGTCTGGGCTTTGGGGAAGGGTGTCAAGATGGAAGCCTTTTCTTACAAAAAATATCCAGGCCCAGTTAAATTTTCCCAAACGCATGTGGGAAAAGTTGTTATGGTCTGAAGAAACCAAAGTTGAACTTTTTAGTCATATTTCAAAAGTTTATTATGTTTGGCGCAAAAACAACACTGCACATTACCAAAGAAACACCATACCCAGTGAAGCATGGTGATCGCAGCAACATTCTTTGGGTTTGCTTTTCTTCAGCTGGAGCTGGGGTCTTAATAAAGGTGGAGGTAATTATGAACAGTGCAATATACCAGTTAATACTAGAAGAAAACCTTCAGAGTTCTGCTAGGAAGCTGAAGATGATCTTCATCTTTCAGCATGAAAATGATCCAAAGAACAAATCAACAAAGGAATGGCTTCACCAGAAGAAAATTCAAGTTTTAGAATGGCCCAGCCAGAGCCCAGAACTGAATCCCACTGAAAATTAAGTGATCTGAAGAGGGCTGTGCACATGAGATGCCCTCACAATCTGACAGATTGAGCACACTTATGCAACAACATTATTTTAGTTGTTTTATTTTAGTTCCCCAGACCTAAAACAATTGAGTTTGTTTGTTTATGAAATTGTACAGGTTATAGTTTACATTAAAGGTGGAAAAAGTTCTAAAACTATTTATTGTGTTTTTTTTTTTTTTACAACAAAGAAACCTTGCATTTTAACAGGGGTGTGTAGACTTATGTTCACTTTACTGTATGCTATTACAGTATTTTTATTTATGCCATTACATTTACTACATGCTATATGTTTATATACAGTAACTTTAAATTTGCTTATTTTGATGCTTGAAACACCCTTTTTTCTTTGACCCACGCATTTATAGTTTGTCTACATACTTAAGTTCAGCATATTTTACATTACAAGACAAAAAAAGAAAAGAAATTACAATCATTTCATTGTGAATTGTGAAATTAGTATCATTGTCTAATCCTGACAGATGCACGCAAATAACACTGTGGTAACATATTGTAGATGATATGTTCGTTACTCATAATTGTCAATGCATTCCCTCAGATCAAAATGAATGTGATTCATGTTGTGGGAACCTCAACAAAAGGGTGGAATTTCAACAATGAGTCATTTCAAGTTCAGCCACACAGCCAACGATCTGACTGTATCAACACTTCACCGACACACTCAAATCTCTCTGGGCGAAATAGCACAACCGCAAACAAAACCAAAATACATATTGTTCTTGGGTTTCATAGAAAAGCGCATTAATTCATTTTCAGAAGCAGTGACACGTGTCATCAAATCTGGAAGCGTTTGTAAGACTGTGTGTAAGACAAATGTGCCATTCCAGCTGTGCAAATCCGATAAGATCAACCTGTGAGTCATCCTTAGCTCTCCGTGTCCTCAGCTGAACTCTCGCTGCAAATACAAGATCAAGACATTCAACATTTATTCATTGCAGGACTCGATTCATCAGTCAGCTTCACAACACTGACCACAACCGACTTGATGAAATTTGGGTCAATGGTTTAATTAAAGTTTTCTTTTACCTTTCAGTAATAGGCATACCCTAATATTTGTGCATTTGTATGTACATCTGGAATAAAAGGTAGTAATAGTAGCAAACAGCCGAATGCTTTCTTTACGATCTTTTTATGCATATCAGGGTTCGGTAATACAGATATTTTGGTAACCCTTCAATAAATAAAATATTCAATAAATAAAAGGAGTAATAATTAATAGATCTTAAATAAGGCCAAATTCATACACTTCATATATGTATTATGTGCTATTGTGTGCCCCCCCCCCCCCCCCCCCCACCCCCAGAAAAACCTTAAGAACGGTGTTGTTCCAACTCATTTCAAACTTTAACATTAAAAAGTAATTTCTGAGTGAAGTTCATTTCTCATTATATTAATTGTGTAGCTACACCACAGATCATTTCAACAAATAAGGTTTCATTATTTAAGTTTGATCTGTGTATTGACTTGCAATGCATAATAGATTTTTTACAGCAGGGTTTCTGCAGGTTTCTTACAGTATAAATTAAGAATTTTTAAGACTGTTATGAAATTTCAGATTTATACAGAGCTAAACACTAAGAATATTTTTAATGGCCCAGTAGGTCCTGCGGAAAATGTTTACTTGCCTCATCCAAAAAAAAAAACCTCTAATTAGTAATTTTTTTTGTCACATATTTTAAATAATGTGTCGAAACAGGCAAACCAGTTTTTTAACATAACTTTTCTTTAAAAAAAACAACATAATAGTAAATAGAGTCTGGTTGAAAGCGTTTTTGACATGAATTGTTAGTTATTGAAGACATGGACAGATGAAAATTAAGACTTGTTTCAAAGTATTTAAGACCTACAAGACAATATTTTAGTGAATTTAAGACTTTTTAAGGCCAAAATTTAGTTTTTGAAATTTAAGACATTTTAAGACTTTTTAAGACCCTTCAGACACCCTGTCTTAATTAATCTTTTCAACAATAGCTTATTTAAAGAACTATAGTTAGTTCATGAATATGACATTTTGTTACTATAGCTAACTAAAATAAGTACACCAACTTCTTAAAAATAGTTAAATTGTAAGAGATTCAGATTAATCTTTTTTAACCAATTTAATAAGTGTAAGTTGAAATGACTGAAGTGAAATGAAGTTAAGTTTGATTAACTTGATTTAAAGCAGCAAATAATTACTTAGAGTGCAAGTTCTATTGTTTTGAATAAAAATATTAGTAAATGTTGAAAATCAATGTAATCCAAACAGTTTTCTTGGTTTTTAATTTGTTGCAAATTCCCTTTAAGGCAAGTCATTTCACTCGGCAGCATCTTTTGTCTGAATGAGGAAACATCAATTTCTCCAAAATTGTTTGCCAAGCTTACGATTACATTACATATTTGGAATCACCAATAAAATAAAACAACAACTGTCTCATAAGTTTTAATTCTAAACGTCCAAATCAAACAAAATCGGCATATTTTCAGGTTACCCAACCTAATCCACATGCGAAAGAAACGAAATCACAACACCAACCTCGTTTATGGCAGTGTTACACATTATAATCCTCTGAATAATGATAATTAGATCACACTGCTCTTCTGAAGTAATTCACAACTTGGCCTTGATGGCGAATCTCCTCCAGAAATGACAGCGACTCTTTGTTTACAAGTTTGTGGGTGTTTAGGTAGTTGCTGTCATGTGATATATGTGTGACAGGATGGACCGTACCTCTTGTTTGTTTCATACAGATTACAAAACCAAAAAACCTTTTTGTTTTCAAGTGCACTTGATTAATTTAAAAGCACTTATTTTCAAGCTTTATTTGGATATGTTTCTTATGTCTGTGAAGCAAGTACTTGCTGAGATTCCAGTGTGTTTGTTGACCACCAAACTGTCGTAAAAGCACACGTCTAGTCCGAACTTTTCCATCTGAGAAACGTCAGTCTGTAACGATTGCTGATTTGCTCCTGTACTAGTGGGCGGGGCTTCATTCGCCATAATGACCGTTACACTTTTCCCTATTCAAAACTATACCAGTGACATGTCTTGTGTATTCTATAATCTTTGTTTGTAGTCAGTGATTATGTAACCATGGAAAAAAAATTTAAAACATACACAAAAAACCCAGTAGTTTCATAAACCTGCCCATCATAGTCTCACACACTGCATCATCCTGAGTTCTAAACAGTTCTGAAGCCAATCAAAAAACTAACAAAATTACAAAACATTCTGAAAATATATCATGCACACAAATCAGATAGCAGGTTAGAAATAAATGAAGGAAACGCACAGGAGGTTTGTGTATTGGCAGGCGGCCAGGCAACATCCCTTCCCCACAACATACACACATGTGGTTTATGTGCTGTCAGCACAAACACACACTTACATGCTCTATACATGTCAGTCTGACCTGACAGCGTAATCCACTGGGATGGTAATGACGAGCTGTTAAGAGATTGAATGGATCGGGACACTGTTTCAGAGAGGCAGAAAAACACTACTGTGAAACTGACAGGGGGAAAAGAGTCATTTAAAGACTCGAGTGAGAGCTTTCACTGATCAAAGAAACATGCATGAGGTTTGAGAGCCAATGTCTATGGCAAGACAAAACAAGTTCAAAAAGACTCCAACATACAGAGGTGGATTGCTATGATTGTGTAGAACAGACAAAGCCATATACTGTATACTGTTGCACACCTTCACAACAGTGTAGTGCTATTTTGGGCTTTCCACCTGGATTTTGCCTACCCAAATTCAAAAGCTTCCCAAATCCCACATGCAGAGGTGTAAATTCAAAAGTTTGGTGTCATTTTAAAGAAAACCCTTTGAATGTTCATAACACTGTTGAAAGTGATTAAAATAATAGTATATGTTGGCTGTGTTATAATAAACCCCTCCAAAAAAAAGAGGCGCTATTTTTTTCTTTTTTTTTTGTAAACTCAAATTTGAAGGTGTAGGTTGTGGTCTAGGTTACTGTAAATGTCTCTATCATAATCTATGCAAAAGTTAATCTATTCTGAGAACAGATCCATTTATGGGGGTTTTGAGCCAGTATGGACTTTTAAAATTTATAGAATGCGGAAGTAAATGATGCCACAGACCTGGTACCTGGTAGTTAAGGAGGATAAGACATATAAAAAACAGGGAACAGTTCTCTTTTTCTGCTTTCATTTTTAAAAATATTAATTCTTTAATTAACCCTTCCTGTCGTGTTCATCTCCTGCCCCTTACTTTAGTGTTCCTGGACAAAATTGACTGGTCTCTTTTAACTGCTCTTAAATTGCTCAAAAGCATTCTTAAGCTTTAGTCTGGATACCTATTCATTTTCTACAGTGGTCATTTTTGACCAGGAACACCACAGATGTAACACAGTTTATTAAAACACTCAAAATTCAATGAAATAGATGATCATCACTTTTACATGTTCAAGTGCATAGTGTGGCGGATATCATAAGGCCTTAGGGCTGGGTGATTTGGCCTAAAATCGAAATCTTGATTAATTGAACATTTTAACTCGATTACGATTAATGAACGATTATTTTATTTGTTTATTTATTAGATTTTTTCCCCCTCATAGTTCATGGACAGGTTTTGAACAGTAAATGTGCTCACATATCACAAGCAAGACATTTTTTAATGACTTTGAATGACTAAATAATTAAAATAATTAAAGGAAACACACTATGATTATATACTTCAACGATGAACATCTGAAATTAAAACACACATTGTCTAAAACGAACACAGTCACTCTTTCTCAAAAAAGTGAAAATTAATAACTTGGACTTTTGATAAAACAAATAATAAAATACAAATACAACTCCTATTAGAAATAAGCAGTTCTTTCAAATAAAATTAAATAAATAAAAATTCTTTTAAATAAAATAATTCTTTTAAATAAAAATTCTTTTAAATAAATCTTCTGTAAACAAATATTTTAATGTAAATATGCCGTCTCAAGGCTTTTCTGGCACAGCTTCCAGTCATCATCAATGTAGTGCAAATGTGCAATGTGTAGCTAAATTTTTTTGAGAGGTGCGCAAGCAATCGCTCGAAAGCTGAGCTGGATCACACCAGGGGGTTCGACGAAGAACTATAAATCAGAGCGGGGTCACATGACTCCACACGCGGTTGAAGAGTAATTAAATAAATTTACTTGGGAAAATTAGATCGATTATAGGTTCGATTAATGTTGATATAATGTCGATTTTGATTATTTTTCGATTAATCGCAAAGCCCTATTAGGCCTTAAGGCAATCAGATGTAAAAAAAAATACTTATGAGTGTTTAAAGTTGTAAATCAGACACGACATGAAGGTTAAATAAAAATGTGCGCCTAAATCTACAGACATTTTTCTGTGAATACTCAACAAATTCAAGTAAATGCCTTGAAATTTAATAAATGTATTCATCCATTGAAATCCATTAAAATCTGATAACAATTAATTAAATACTTACTGTAAGTTGCTTGTGCACATTAAACATTGCTAAAAAAAACTTTGCAATTGTGTAATACTCAGCTATTAAAAATATAACTTTACATGTATTACATATTTTTGAACTTTGAATATATAGATTTATATATATTCAAGATTTAGTTTTTTACTTTAAATAATATATTTGTTTGAAAATGTAACCCACAATATATCAAATACACAAATAAAACATATTATTCCACTTAATGTTGTTAAAAATGACTTATTCTTGCTTTTTGGGAGAGATTTTTTTTTAACTATAAAAACTGAATAACACTGAGGTGTGAATTAGTAACCACAAATTTCTTGCATAATTTTCAACATTTAAAAAAATATATATCATATTTTACAAGTAAACATAACATTAAACAAAACAGAAAGACAGAAAACGGAATTTGCTGCAAGCAACACAACCGTTTCCCTCTCTATTGCCTACATGTTTACATTATAAAAGAGGAGACGGATTACATGTGCTCTAGTGCCTTCCCACCTATTGGTAGTTTCCACCCTGAACCACCACACATTTGCATAAAGTTAAACATTCTTCTCTTTTGTCACGTCACTGAACTAACGGTCATCCCAAAAAAAAAAGTCAGTTGATCAAATCGCCAGGAAATGAATTACTTCCAATTGCTTTGCTGTTGCAGCTCATCTTTTACAGATAAAATATGGAGTCTGCAGAACAGATATTCTCCCTTCAACCAAACTCTCTTCAAAGTGCTCAGCGCAATGGTTTATTTAGAAGTCAGTGCATCCCACCACCACTGTTTAGCATCTCTTTAAGGAATGATTTATCCAAAAATTACAATTATGTCATCATTTACTGTCTGCAAAGTATAAAAAAAGCTTTAAAAACATTTTCTTGTGTTTAGCAGAAACTCACACTGGTGTAGAATCACTTGAGGGTGAGCACATGATGACAGAATTTCCATTTGTGGATGAACTGTCTCCATAAGTGCTATAGATGTATGCAACATCTACTTTTTGCTTTGAAATAAGCACCATTCCTGCATTCCTTAGTCAACTTAAAGTCTTGTAAATCATTTCCCTTCACATGCAATGACATTCAGCTCCAATCAATCATAACCTAGCATTCATCAAAGTCATGTAAAATCATCCTTCAAAACGCTTCCACCAAAACAGAAGCGACATGACCAAAATCAGTCGGCAGCTGAACTGGAGGTAACACAAGCTCAAGAATGCATTTTAATTAATCATTATTAACTGAATGTGAATCTCAATGGGTAAAGAGAGGGAGATTGCGAGTCCAACCCCAAGGGGCATAGAGGAATGTGGCTCTTCTCCAGCTCGTCTCCGGCATGGGCCACGGCACGTATCAAAGGCCCGGGGGATTGTCGAAAAACCAGCAGCTTCCAAAACGAAAAGAGGAAACTCAGCAGATTTGCTTGTGCACAACATCAAAGGCCTGAGATAGAAAGACAATTTCAACTCAAGATTTTCTATTCAGATGTTATTGGACTAGTGGCACCAGTAAAATGAAAGACATTCATCCCACAGTCACACGACCTGAAATGGGAAGTGATTTGGTCTCCTGTTGCATTTGGCACTGAACGCAATCCTGCCATTTCTTGATTATGACTCCAAACATCAAATGGAAATTTTGTTCTTGCTTGGAATCTGATTAAAGCGTTTGTTTGTGCTGCATTCTGATACGCATCTATGCCGTTAGTTGTTAAAAGACCTCTGCAATCTCCTCTCCAGCGCAGAGCAGCAGCCGTGGCTCGCAATCATTACAGTTCATGAACTAATAAGTGAGCAGTTGATAAGGAAGCGCGGTCGAGGTGGTAGACGTGACTGGGCAGCCCAGGGGAGTACTATCAAAATTGTCACAGACTGCGCGAAACGAAAACGTCTTGCGTTCAAGCAAGCTGACGACAGTGATCAGGTATTTGATAATGCCCAACATTTTGTGCTTTGTGGCATGCCGATGAACATTATGGCCATTGGTATTTTTTAATAGCGAAATGAAAAGAAGATGATAGAAGATGTCAAGTTCCTCTCATCTCAATAAAAAAAAAAGTCATGAAATATTGTTTACTTCCAACAATGTGAGAGAAAGTCACTTTTTACTTTTTTTTTTATTTTTATTGTGCTTTACACAATACAGATTGTGTTACCCCTCTTTAGATATATAGCTGTTTTATGTAAAGGCAGGAAAATAAAAGCCATAATAAAATGACACTTTGTGGGACATATTCAACATGTCAGGCTGATAGAACGCTAACAGAACAGGAGATGAATAATAATAATGAAACTACTCTATGTCTTATTAAGAGTCCTTCATTGTATATGAGGGGCTTGTATGAGAAATGCAACGCCCTCCAGTGGTCTCAGTAATGAATTTAAAAGACCAAAACTATTAGGGGAAATTTGATAAAGCATTAAAAATTACATGATGTGCAGTAATAATGACTTAAATTTGTGTTGTATTAAAATATACATGGATGGAAGTAAAATGTGATTAAAAAGCGAGGAAAAAGAATTCAGAATCATTTCAAAACATTCTGAAGGAAGTATCCAAAGCTGCACAACTGTTTTCAGCTTTTTAAATTGACACTTTTGAGCATTTAATCAGCATAAGAATCTCTGTAATTCTACATTTTGCCATGAAAATAATAATGTAATTAACAACAATATAAGCATAAATTACAGAAAATTACCGTAAAATAAGACATTCATTTACAGAAATTTCCTCAAATGTAAATATCTGGTAAATTTCTGTAATTCAACCTTTGTTTTTTTACAATTAATTTCTGTAATTAAACGGTCGTCATTTTACGTTTTTTTTTTTTTTCTGGCACCCGAGTTGCCGGAAATAAACTGTAAAATTATGGATTTTTTTACAGTGTAAGAATAAGCATAAAGTACATGAGT
Organism: Danio aesculapii; assembly: GCF_903798145.1. Lineage (NCBI taxonomy): Eukaryota > Metazoa > Chordata > Actinopteri > Cypriniformes > Danionidae > Danio > Danio aesculapii. Next base: position 32,847,569 of record NC_079436.1, on the reverse strand, counting down.
ACATTAAAAAGGTCCGATTTGTGATTTCTAAAACCTAAAATTTCAAGCCATTTCATAACCCTACTATTTCTAAAAACATAACCTCTAAACCTATTTAATGCTAACCACTATTTCTAAGGACCTAACCCTAAACCTAAATTATCCATAACTCACTACTATTCATTCAAGCCTAACCCTCACCTAACCTTAATTGTGCCATTTAAGAACTTAACTGTAACCATTTAGTTTCCTCTATAAACCTAACACTCACCTAAATAACAACCCTACCACTTCTAAAAACGTTTAACCTAAACCAAAGCCCAAGTTAACCCTTAACCCTATTATTTTCAAAAACCTAACCCTACACTCTAATCTATGTTTTACATATTTGTGAACAGGAATCAAACACCAGATCAACAAACCTCAAACATACCATAGGACTGTTGGTATCTCAATGTAATCTACCTGATGTGACTTGTCTCACTGATAAAGAATGGCTCAAATTTTAAGGACAGCATTGTTGACCATTGTTTGGACAATGGATGAACCAGTCAGCACATCCAGACACTTTACATAGTGTCAGTCTGGCTGTTGAGGTAAATAAATGAAGTTCCAGATAACTGACTGATCATTACAGTCTCCAGACGGGCCCGGTGGAATCTGTTTTGTCAGTGTGGCAGTTGAAAACTGGATGTATAGTACCTGAAGCTTTATGAATGCTTTATAAAAAAATGTTTCAATCAGGCATTTATGAAAACACTAGCTCAAAATAAAAATAACATTTGTGGGTAGCTGGTCCTTAGAATGCTACACTTAAATGAATGATTTTGTACCTTATCAAACGTAAAATGTGGATAAGTACCAATTTTAGTAGGCCCTGTTTCCTCTTGGTGCGAATATGCACTTTCAGTGATCCAATCATAATTGGTCAGTCAAGACTCAGCACTATTTTCATCTTGCACTTATGGTTAATATGGTCAGTATAATGAAGAAAAGTATGAATACTTTGCTTTAATGCATTTCTTTTCTTATTCTGCCCCATAACAATGCCATGTGCAGGTCCTCTGCATTTGACTCCAAGTGAACACACTTTATAAGCGCACACACCAAGAGCAGTAGGAAGATACTGCTTAAAGTGTTCCATGGAGCAACTAGGAATTAGGTGCCTTGCTTAAGGGCACATCAGTTGGGTTTTAAAAGTGGGAGAAAATACTGTTCATCCAATCCCTCCACCTTCAATATATCTGTTGGTAACCGATTGAAGTCCGACTCCCAGACCATTTGGCCCCAACTGCCCCTAAATACCAATGAAATCTTTCAATCAGATTTGCATTCACAATATTAAAGAAATTTGATCAAATGCATTTTCCATTACTACTGGAAGTGGTTGAAAATGGACAAGCTCAAAATATTTAGCCTCTGTTAACTTTTGCATTTACTCCTGTCATCTACTAAAGCCAAAAATAAGGATTTTGTAATTGGCTGAATGAGTGAATAAGGCATTATGACCATAGCATTACCACAGTTGCTTGTAGTAAAAGGAACACACCTGTTAACAGCAGTTAAGAAAGCATCTGATAATATTGTATTTTTGCACAAACTCTGCCATTTAAAACTCTAATCAATTCACACAATGCATATTTATTTAGGTCTGCAGGAGTTTACTGGAAAACAATACATTTTACGGTATTAAATATGACCAAAAATTGTTAGAAGTGTTTCATCCTAACTTAAAACAAAGTTCGCAAACCCAAAAAAAAAAATCTCAAATGCAAATTCAACAAAGATTCTCAAAGGCCAATTTACACCTCACAAACTCTAACAAGCAAGTTGGCCGCTGTATTTAGAATGTTGTGAAAAAATGACTGTTGTGTTCACACAGCCTCAACTATTGCCATACAGAATAATGTCAATAAAGAGTTAATTAAATAATAATTCTTAAGACGTCAAATCATTTACATAAAGCCTATCTGGTACCCGGGCAGATTAAGTCTGAGTTTGTTGCAGTTTACTGGAAAATCATAATCACACTGCTCAGATGTTCCACAATCTATCAAAGGCTGATTCAGTTGGTTGAAAACAAACTCCAACCACTGGAAATATACACAAACAGGCATAATACACTAATCCAACACACTCTAACAGACTTGTTCAATGACATTTATCTGTGTAGTGTGAATTAGCCTTTAGGTGCGCTTCCATCAAGTTTAAGAGTGGCTGACTGTAGTATTAGTAACCTAGTAACCAACTGTAAACAGAGCAAGCATAATAAAGTCACATGGGTGTATTGTTCGCTATGTCAGAGTTCATTCAGCAAATGTGTTTTCATTTATATTAACCTTTTTTTTGCACAAATTAGAGCATAAAGCAAACTTGCTTGCGTTTTAAAGAATTTTTACTCGAAAATTGGAATTGTTTCACTTGTTTCTCATGCGATACTTCTAAATGTACATTAACGCAGTGTAATGGAAACCCAGTGTTACTTTCAATTAAAATTATGCTTTAACTTCTGGAGTGTTTATGTATTCATTTGTGTCTACATTTTTACTTGGCTGACAATGACCGACATGGCTATGTAACATTAACATACTGAACAGAATACATAAACCAAAGAAAATTTCCATGAAGCTGGAGTCCCACAGCCACATCTACTTTTAATGTAATCACCATTGTAGGTTGTTTGAAGTTGACGCAAACTTTTACAGCGGAGTTTTATTTGGCAATTTTTTTTTACTGGTAAAACAACAAACATTTCTGGCTTATATTTTGTCCAAAATCACATTACACCACCTTCTTCTTTGATTTTGAATCTTGAAGCATATTATGCAAGACTTTCTAATGGGGGCCATCAAAATACATAGTACCAGATATTAAGCAGTCAACCAACATTCTGACTGATAATTGACAGAGAACTATAGTGAAAAGTATGTCTAAGTGAGCATCAAAAACACTGTAAACAACTGTTTTGTCTAGCAACAGTTCATAGTAAGGAGAATTCTATTCATAAATGCATTGAGCTCAACCTCCACAGAAAGTTATCTCAGAAACACTCCTCAGACAGGCGTAAGACATAACACTTAATATACCAAAAGTATGTAAACCCCTCCAGCTGAAATGAGCAGACTGATCACCCTTGACAGCCTTTGATTTGACATGTCCACAAGCCTTCATAATGACTTACATGCTTTGTTTAATCCCCAAAAAAATTAAAATAAAGCACATCATGAGATACACCTGCTAGAAACACAGGCACATGCAGATGACAGTTTGTGCACTTGTCATACTGTATCTCAGGCTGTTGACTGAACTTGACATAAAAAATGAGATGCAAATATTGGTTGATCAACAGATAGATGTAAAGACAGTCAGATAGGGGGGAGACGGAGAGGGGAAGAGAAACAGACAGACTGGATAAAAGCCAGGTATGTGTCGACCTGCGCCTGAGGAGCAGCGATCTGTCTGTCTGCGCGATTGATGCTCTTCATTGATGAGACAGATGCCCCTCTTGTATTCAAGCCTGACTACATCATCTCACTGATAATTGCCCTCAAGTGATTTCTGGAAGACATACTTCTGTCAGCAGATCAACCCAAGCTTCACCCTCACTCTCTGTGCCTCAAATGCACAAAACAAACAGCTATGACTAAAGATTTCACCTTACCTTACTGATAAACTTGAATTAAAAATACAGGTACAGTAATGTGTAGGTCACTAGTATTTTCACCAACAAAAATGCTTTTTAGTCAGTTATTTCTATTTGTGTCAGAAGGAAATGACATTTACATTTCAAACACTTTATTTTGCCATTTTTTATAATGTAATGTATTTTTTATTTAATGCCATATCAGCAACCAAGGCTATTTTCATGGCAAGAACATTTAATTAATAAATACACAATTGAAAACAATAAACAAATGAATACATAAATTAAATAAGATTAGTGTTAATAGATGATAAAACTTCTCTTTTTTTTCCTGGTGTCACTTTGTTAATGCTATTAATTGTAATAATCAACTCTGATCTCACCATCATCGTGAAGACACTTCGTGAAACCTATAATACCTGCAAAGACATGTTTTAGGCACTTGTGTAAAAAAGCTGTAAATTGAGGATGCTCTCAAAAATAATACATAAAAAATGATTTTATTTATCAATTAATATAGCTGTGGCAACAAATTAAAGAAAAAAAATTTGCATTGTATTTTGAAAAAGCATCACTATTCTTTTTCGAATCTGTTCAGAGATTTTTTTTAACAATTAACTCATTTATTCATTCATTTTCTTTTGAGCTTAGTCCCTTTATTAATCCGGGGTTGCCACAGCAGAATGAACCGCCAACTTATCCAGCATATGTTTTACAGGTTTCTTGATACATCTAGGAGTTGTTGCCGCAATTCTCAGTTCTTCTGGATGTAGTCTGTCTCAGGTTTTTTCATGTCTTTCTAGGCAGGATGGATGATGCTGAGATCAGATCCCTGTGTAGAGCACTGGTTGCTGTCAGACTTATCATGCAGACAAAAATCTCACTTGATTATTTTTAATTAATTAATTGCTAAACAAACTTTAGGAAATGTGAACTGATATCACCTACTGAATCACTATACAGCAACAGTACTACTGAAAATACAGTTTTGTACAGTACTGTACAGAACTATATATAGACTTATTTCTTTTAGACATTTCTATTCTATATAGTCTCTCGGTTTAAAGTATTACATAACATGTTTATAAGGTAATACTTTATTTTATTTTAATGTTTCACTTTAGATCTTCTGTTGACTATAAGTTACTCTGCCTTTAGATCTGGTTATTATCAGTAGACTACTTAATAACTGCTGATAGTTTATGAAGGTTTCCCAACAAACATTTTATACTAAAAGCAAATTTGCAAGCGAACATCCAGTTTTTCCAGTAAATCTAACCATTACAATTTACTATTACTCTAAATATTCTAATGAGGGTTATTTGAAAGAGTTGCAAAGTTGCTTAAACGGAATGTCTAAAGTGGACTTTAAAGTGCTGTCAAAATGCATTGCATGATCCAAATAGATTGTTTGTTTAAAAAAAAAAAAAACTAAAAAAAAAAGCTAAATTCAGATAAGGCCATTACACAGCACCAATTTTAGCTGGCAAAAACTGAAAACATTTTATGCATTTTGGAAGTTCATCTACACACAACCATTGTGCTCTAAGGGCATGAGTTTCGGTTTAAATGCAAACTTTTTAAAATGGGTTTTTACGTTTTAAAAAGCTACACTGTCAACTATGTATACATAACAAAATGATTTATAACAAACAAACAAAACTATAGGTCTATACGCATGTGCAAAAGAAACAATGTCAGGCGTCGCATATGTGCAAACAAGGCTCGTTTTAACAGTGTTATTCATACACACAAACTTTTTAAAGATAAACATTTTTTTTTTAAATCTGTTTTTCAATACTTTGCTGCTCTTACGATGTAAAAGACTGGATTTATAAATATATATAATGACAAATATATAAAACTGGCTATTGTATATTTCAAACAGATTGGTTTAACATATTGCAAAAAACTATTTCATTCAATTTCATTTTGTATTGATTACAATAACATTAAGTTTGTGATCAAGTTATTAGTTTGTTTGTAAAAGTCGATACAGCAATTATATATTTATCATTATAAACTGCATTTAAAAAAACATCTTTAACATTAGGCCAAAGCATTATTAGTATGTTTTTATTATTTCTAGAAAATGTTCCTGTACTATACTACAGTACAACTTAACCTGACGCAGTGGCGCAGTAGGCAGTGCTGTCTCCTCACAGTAAGAAGGTCGCTAGTTAGAGCCTCGGCTGGGTCAGTTGGCGTTTCTGTGTGGAGTTTGCATGTTCTTCCTGCGTTCGCGTGAGTTTCCTCCACAGTCCAAAGACATGCGGTACAGGTGAATTGGGAAGGCTAAATTGTCCGTAGTGTATGAGTGTGAGTCAGTGTGTATGGATGTTTCCCAGAGATGGGTTGTAGCTGGAAGGGCATCCGCTGCATAAAACATGTGCTGGATAAGTTGGTAGTTCATTCCGCTGTGGCGACCTCGGATTAATAAAGGGACTAAGCCAAAAAGAAACTGAATGAATGAGTGAATAAACCTGACAGACGACACAATCCATAATGTCTTGCTTGCCATAAAGCGAACACCAAACAAAAAACTAAACTATAATACTGTACATCAGATGGAGCCTCAAAAAAGCATGCCACATTTACTACATTTATGAGAAAATGCATAACGGAAATAAATTGCCATAGTAATAATGGCAGCACAATAAGACAGCCTGATTGTGGCAGTCAGGTGCTTACAGTTGTGTTTTGGCATCATGACCAATCTGCATTCTTAATAGCTTATGAAGAATGCTTCGACATGCCTCATTATATAATACTGTTATGGATGGAGTAGATTCCATGCTCATAATTCTTTTTTTAATGTAGCATACAACTCTTACACACCTAGTTTTGGCATAACAAAGTTTTACAGTATCGATGGTACTACATTGTCTGAATTATTTATAATTATTATTTTAGACTTCGAGTTTCAGGAGACTACAGCAACAAGAAATGCTTAAATCCTAAAGCTCAAACATCAAAGCAATGCACCAAGCTATGTCAAGGTCAGGGGCGATAACTATTCCCATGCTATGCATAAACTCCAAAATAATAAATCCAAAACGAATTTTAAAATAACATACACTCACTGGCCACTTTATTAAGTATACCTTTTAAACAGCTCACTATAAAATCACCTAATCGGCCAACCACGTTGCAGCAACTAAAAGCATTTAGGCACATTTGCACCAGACACTTTCTTTAAATCACTTTATATCTCTATAAAAAAGTGTGTATTATCAGAGTGTGCTTCACACAGGTGAGTGGGCTTGACAAACCACCTGTACAAACACTTGCTCTCCATACACTTTACTTAAACTCGACCTTACAAGGACTCAATGAGAAAAACACTCAATTTACTTGTGAAAGTACCACAAAACATCACAATCAAATTGTTTTCATCAACACATTTTTTAAATATCTTGCATAATATTGTTATGTCTTATATAAAAGTACATATATAGTCTGTTTTATGTGTATAGTTTAAGTATGTATATTATATGCATAGTTAGTAGTTGGTATAATTGGATTACCACTCCAGTATGGTTATGTATAGGTTTAAAATAGCTCCTATGTGCAGTGTTGTGTTCATATTTATGATAGTGTTTATATTTGTAGCACAGTGGTCCTGCAAGACATTTCGTTATATCCACACATGTATTGGAATGACAAGAAAACTCAACTTGACTTTATGTAGACATGATCAAGTCAAACATTGAGAAGAAAGGTGATTTAACTGATTTTGAACATGACATTGCATTTGGTGCTGGACAAGCTGGCCTGAGAATTTCAAAAGCTGCTGATTTAATGACATGTCTAGGTTTTACAGTGATCTGAAAAAGAGAAAATATCAAGTGTATGGCAATTCCTTAAGTGAAACCTGTTTGATGCTAGAGGTCAGAGGAGAATGGTCAGACTGGTTAAACCTGATAGAATGGTGACAGTAACTCAAATAACCACTCATTAAACTGAGGCCTGCAGAAGAGCATCTGTGATTGTCAACACACAACAACAACCTTGAGGCAGATGAGCTACAGCAGCAGAAATGCACACCAATAACCAATCCCACTACAGTCAGCTAACAACATGAAAATTGGGCAACAATTTACACAGGCTATAATCAAAATTGGAAAACAGACCTTTGGGCAAAAGTTGGTAGCAATGTATAGCTGATAAAGAGAGCAGTAAGTATATGTAGAATCCAGTAAGTTGCTTTGTAGGAATTGTAAACGAATAGTTCACCCAAAAATTTAAAGTTCTGCCATCACGTACTTACCCTTCGCTTGTTCAACACTGGAGTTTCTTTCTTCTGCTGAACACAAGGTATATGTTTGAAATGGGAAAACACAAGGAAGATATGAAAAATTATGGTAAGCTTGCCCCCCTAAACTTCCATTGTAATTTTTTTGGATTTCTTCATAATTTCACATAATTCTGCAAAATATCATACATGTTCAATGGAAGAAACAAACTCATAACAGTTAAAAAACAATGAGAAAGAGTAAATGCTGGTGTAATTAAAATTTTTAGGTGAACTATCCCTTTAAATGTAAATAACATCTGTCTGTAGCCAGTCTTTGCTATACCGCATTCCATTAATTTCTTAATATTTTAGTGTCGTTTATAATATATGAACAAAAAGTTGAAACAGGCAGGTAGAGAATAAAAAAAAAGTGAGCAGTAGTATTCTGTGTTTCCTTTGAGGATTCCCTAAAAGAAACAAGATTTTGCATTTTCGTCTGGCAGGTCTTTACATGCTGAAAGTGCCAGTTCTGTCATTTCTGATTTTATCTAGTGTTGTTCACTTGCACTGTCCTTTTTGACAGCTCCCTCGCTGCACAATACAAAACCACGCTAGGCGTCTGACACACTCTGACTTCTTTAGTTTACAGCTCGTACTGTTTCAGAAAAAGGCCAGAAGGCACCAAGACATGGAGCACATAGTCCTGCTGAAGTCAAGGTGTTTAAGGCATGATCATAGGTCTTGAGTGAAATGTATTTACAGACATGCTGGTTTCAGATTACCAGGCTGGATTTATCATCTTGTCTCAGAAGGGTAAGAGGCTTTGTGGGCTTTATAGACAAGGCAAAACTAATCTAGAAGGAAGGTTGAAAGGTCTTCATTCACACAAGAAAATGACAGATTTCACATATATGGAAATTTCTAAAAGTTTGTGAACAAATGATGCATTTAAAGTATAAATCACCAAAAAAATAAAGAAATAAATAAAAAATTAACTGCCATCATAATTAAACACATTCCTACTATGACTTTGTTTTCTAGAATGAAAATGTTTTGAAAAATGACTAAATGAATTACATTGAATTTTTTGTTTATATAATGGAAATCAGTTAGAACTTAAACTGTTTTCCAGAGAAGAATTTATATCATAAAGCCGGAATGATTAGAAAATATTTATTTTAATTGTTATAATGTTTCACAATATTATTATTATTATTCTTTGTAATACGTTACTGGCTGCACAATATATTGTTTCAGCATCGATATCGAAATTTGCACACAGGCAATAGTCACATCGCAGGAAGTGCAATGTGGAGTTTAGATTTTAGACTTCAAGTTAAGCAGGAGCCACAGATCAGAACACAAAAGAGTTTGAGTCACTAAAGAGTTAAACCATATTGGAGTGAAAGCTTATCATTTGCATGCGTTTTTAAGGTGCGTGTCGGTGTAAACAGACAGTTTAAAGTATTCAGACACAACATTTTACTGCTTGTAAATCTAATAAAGATGTATTTATTTAATTATTTATACAATGAAGAGTATACAGTGTTTTTTTTTTACATTTGATTATTCAATTTCTGTACCTGAATAATTTGATGTAAAATCTCTCTTCCCAATAATAATCCAGTATAATCCCCATAATCTTTCAGAATAACCCCAATTAGTTTAAATAAATGAATTCTTTCCAAAAAAAAGAGCTATTCAAGCTATCTGGTGACAATGTATTTATATCGCTGCAAAACAAAATATCACAATGTCAAATTTTCATGCAGACCTATTACTGACCCTAAATTAAAATAACATTTTATCTTGAAAATTAAATTAATAAATAAATTAATTAATTTATTTATTTTTTAAAAATATATATTTTTTTGTTTTTTGTTTTTTTAAATCTACACCACTTCAATCTAATTTTGATATCTAAAAGTTTTACGAAGTGACTTTTATTGACATTTTCGGTAGCCAAATACAGTACACTGTCTGGGATGGTCATGTAAATGACAGCTCATTACACAAGAGGTAATAAACTGGCAAGGTTTTTTTCTCATACATTACAGTATATTGTTTAAAAAAATGTACTGTAAAGAATACATTATTAAAAACATCAATAAATGTCACCGTGTAACTGTAAAGTCGAACACCATAATGCAATTTGAAAGCGTCAACAAATGGAAAGAACCATTCATTCATTAGTTTTCCTCAGGCTTACCCCCTTATTTATCAGGGGTCGCCACAGCAGAATGAACTGGCTACTATTCTGGCGTATGTTTTACATAGCGGATACCCTTCCAGCTGCAACCCATTATTGGGAAACACCCATACACTCTTACATCCACATACAGACTCATATACTCCGGCCCATTTTGTTTAATCAATTCACCTACAGTGCTTGAATTTGGACTGTGGGGCAAACCGGAGCACCCGGAGGAAACCCCACACCTGAATGCAAACTCCACACAGAAATGCCAACTGTACCAGCCAGGGCTCGAATCAGCGACCTTCTTGCTCTGAGGTGACGTGCTAACCACTGAGCCATTCTGCCGCCCCTTGGAAAGCACCATGAATCACAAAATGTGGAAACTGTTAATGTAGCTTCAGAAGACATGAAAGTAAATGGCATATAAATTATGTTTGTGCTTGACATGTGCTGCAGCTCTCCATCTGCTTTTGTTTGGCCATTTTGTTTAATAATCTTTGCATTCTAGTTTAAGAAAAATAACAAAGGTATATATGTGATGTAATAACATTTTCTTTTAAATATCCAACCAATAAAACCCGGTAATAAGCTGCCAGTACTTAAAAAAAAAACAAATTCTCATAAAAAATAATGTTTTAAAAAATGTACCATTAAGAATACATTATTAAAAACATCAATAAAAGTCACTTTGATATACTGTAGCGTCAGATCCCATAAAGCAACTTGAAAGCATCAGCAAATGGAAAGCACCATGAATCACAAAATACGCAACCGTTAAATGTAGCTTCAGAAGACATCAAATTTAAATAGCATGTAAATTACTTTAAATTTTTGTGCTTGACAGGTGCTGCATCTCCTATTAGCTTGTGTTTGGCCATTTTGCTGGTTGTTGCTAGAAAGGATACAGCCGGGGACAGAAGTTAGTGAGAATCATTATTATAACTTATTAAATTATCTAGTAATGGTATTTTTATTAAAGGGCACCTATGATGAAAATCTTTTGGAAGCTGTTTAGACAGAACTGTGTGTAGGTATAGTGTGTCCACAGTCATACTGGGGTCATATAATGACAATAAGTCTCTTTTTAAAAATTTCCTGACGTCGAAATAGCATCCAAATCCCTCCAATTTTGAGGTCCACAGCAACGTGATGTAGGAGTGCAGTTTCCGTGCCCATCAAATTAGTTGACAGCTGCATATTAACATGTCTCCGTAGTAACGCATATATGCGTAGACAGGACACGCGCAAAGCAACTGGCATTAAAAGATCTGTTCAGCTCTGTGAGATCATCAGCCATCATCAGATATGATCAACAATGAGTTTTACACGTTTAAAACGTTTCGAAAACAGTGCATGTTTGAATGAATTACAGCGATTTTACAGTCTTTGCCACAATTCAATTCAATTCAATTCACCTTTATTTGTATAGCGCTTATACAATGTAGATTGTGTCAAAGCAGCTTCACAAAAAGGTCATAGTAAATTGGAACAGTGTAGTTCAGTTGAAGAGCAAACACTGAAGAGCAAATCCAACGATGCGCAGCTCTATAGATCCCGAACCATGCAAGCCAGTGGCGACAGCGGAGAGGGGAAAAAAAACTTCACTAAATGGCAGAAGTGAAGAAAAAAAACCTTGAGAGAAACCAGGCTCAGTTGGATACAACAGCTGCATGTCAGTACAATTATAAAAGAAGTCGATTCAATCCCGGTTTGTGGACGTTAAATCATTTTTATTTTGTACATTAATATAACGGATTCATACAGCAGTGGATATTAACATGTATCCTGTAGTATTTCTCACAAACATTAAGTTAGATATGCTTCCTTTATGTCTGTCCGATCTGGAGATTGAGGCACACTCTGACAGGCACGTGGGAACGGTGGGCAGGGGGAACTAGCATTAAAGGCACAGGCTACAAAAACAGCTACATAGTGTTCAGAGCAGAAAATTCCAACATTCTGAGAGGTATAATAAATGATCTGATGGGTGTTTTGAGCTGAAACTTTACAGACACACTCTGGAGACACAAAAGACTAATCTTAAATCTTGAAAAATTGGTGCCCTTTAACATCTACCCCAACCCTCACAGTAACGTAAAAAACAGTAATTACACAGAGTTTTATTCATATTATTTATTAAATTATCTATTAATTGTATTTTATTAACATCTACCCCAACCCTCATATTAATGTGAAAAATAGTCATTATTGTTGTACAGCGTCACAAAAATTATGCTATTATGAGTACCCATTTTGCTTAATAACCTTTGCAATCTAATAGAAGAGAAACAACAACAGGTGTAAAGATGATGTAATGATTGTGTTTTTTGCATCCATATTCAACCCTCAAAGTGGTTTAAACAGTTATCAGGAACCACAGTGCGCACAATCTATGTATTCAACATCTCTCATGGACGGAAATGACTCATTCATGAGTTCAATGCAAGAAGTGCTAGAAGACTTAAACAGTGCACTAAAGCAACAAACTTTATCTTTGTTTTTGCAGATGCCGTGATAAAAAGTCGAGCAGAGAAAGTAAAGGAACAATAGAGTGGAAGTGGTTTTTGCTATTCTTGTTCTCAATAGAAGTGGCAGATGAGCAAAACCTGTCCTGCAGGAGGAGAGCCTCAAGAGAGCCGTTTGATGTTCTCTCAATAAGCCAGTTCACGCTTTTGTTCCCATCTCTTTCTTTGTCACTCCGCTCTCTTGTTCACACACATACACATTTTTAGGCCCCTCAGCCCAATCCCCCTTACACTACAAACACACACACACACATAAAATAGCACACATACACATTTGCTTATTAGGTCTTCAACATTTAGAGAACAAGCACTTCCAGGCCAGGACATGCAGGAACAGTGTACATAAGCTCCATCCTCCCTGTCGGGCCTGTTTACCTGTCACCATGTCTCACGCTCTCATGCAGGAGTGCTGGATTTGACATGCAGGAAGCCAACAGAATGCCTGAGCTCCACAATATAATAATCCATCTCACACCTGCTCCCAAATACAGATGTGAATGAGTACTGCAGCTAAATGATTTTACAGCGTATCCGCAGGGCTTTTAAAAACACATTTAATGCTTACACACAAAAAATAATTATACTGTATGAGCAGGTTACAACCATGTCTAAAACACTAAACCATAATATTACTTTAAAGTCCGGGGTCAAATCAAAATTTACTATGTTTCTTTTGATAGAACAAATTGTTATTCTTTAGGCGAACAATTAATCTATGCAAGTTAATCTACTGGGGAAAAAACGTTTCAATCAATGTCTGAACATTTATTTCTGAGTTTGGAGTTTTGGTTGATAGTCTGTTGATAGTCAGCTTCACGGTTTCGTCCATAATATTCTTAATCATGCCTCTCTTACCATAAGCTGCTATTTATTTTAGGAAACGATGTGCAAAAAGAAAGCCACAGCCCCTACTTAATATTCTGCTTCAGTTGGAAGTACACCAAGATACGGAAACAAGTCTCTTGTTTAAAAACCAAAATTTTACTCATTCTTTCATTTTACTTCAGCTTAGTCCCTTTACTCATCAGGGGTCGCCACAGTGGAATGAACCGCCAACTTATCCCGCATATGTTTTACGCAGCGGATGCCTTTCCAGCTGCAACCCAGTATTGGAAAACATCCATACACTCTTACATTCACACACATACACTATGGCAAATTTTTATTTCAAGAGTTCACACTTAGATATTGCTTGATAATAATAGCAGGGTTGGCATGCTGTCCTGGGAGAGAACCCTGAGCTTGGAGATAATTGAGACTAGGGCTCCCGCTTGGCTGGTCAATAAGCATGTAAGGGGGTACGAGATCAGGTAGTTCTCGAAAGCTCCCCCTGATAAAGGAGGAAAGTGGGAGATGGGGTGGATGGGGGGATTCTTCAAAAACCAAGATAAGGGAGTAATGCTAAACAGGATATTTATAGTAAGTTTTGAATAATCCCACTGGCCTACTAATGATTACAGATGAGAGACCAATCATATCATCATACATGCTCCTCTCAAAATTAGTCTGTGAAACTACACTTATTCAATTCACCTATACTGCATTTCCTTGGACTGTAGGAAAAACCAGAGCACCCGGAGGAAACCACTGAGCCAAAACAAAGATTTAAAACATTTAAAATCTGTATGTACATGCATATTAAAGTGGTCATAGATTTTTCATTTTGAGCAGTCATTCATTGTATTGTCGCGGTCACACATTTAGAAGACAAGGATGGTTATCTCTTTTCGTCAATTTATTCAAAACACAGTGGATAGTTCAACAGGAGAAGCAGGTAAGTGATATTCTTGGATGGAGAGCAGACTTGTAAGGTGTTCACAATGTAAACAAGGATCTTCATTCAACCATCAGACCATAAAGTCACTTCCCTTAATCACAGCATGTGCATCCACAGGTTAGGAGAAATGTCCGCAGGAGAAAGGAAACATCCACGGAAGAAGGCGAGCAAGGGAGAAGGTGAGGTGGTTATCTGACTTCGATTCCAGCCGATGATTGACTGGAAAAGGTGAGTCTTTATAGGGGATGGTGATTGCTGGTGCAGGTGTGTGTAATTAATAATCAGGTGATTGGTCTGGTGAGAGGTGGCTAGTGAAGGAGAGCGATGATTGGAGCTTAGGGAGCGAGACAACTATAAAACATCCTCTAAAGTGTCAGAAATAATAAAATAACTTACTCTTTAGTCTAAAAACAGCTTATATTAATACAAATCTTCCAAAATGTTGGATTTTTTTTCAACATTCCACTTTTATTTTGCGTTAGTATAGTTCAATTCAATTCAATTCACCTTTATTTGTATAGCGCTTATACAATGTAGATTGTGTCAAAGCAGCTTCACATAAAAGGTCACAGTAAATAGGAACTGTGTAGTTCAGTTTGTAGTGTTTAAGTTCAGTTCAGTTGAGCTCAGTTCAGTGTGGTTTAATAATCACTACTGAGAGTCCAAATACTGAAGAGCAAATCCATCGATGCGCAGCTCTACAGATCCTGAACCATGCAAGCCAGTGGCGACAGCGGAGAGGGAAAAAAAACTTCACTAAAGGCGGAAGTGAAGAAAAAAAACCTTGAGAGAAACCAGACTCAGTTGGGCACGACCATTTTAATTTCTCCGCTGGCCAAACGTCTTGTGCAGAGCTGCAGTCTCAGTGGCGGAGGCTGGAAGCTGGCCTCAGCGAAGACTCGTCTGTCTCTGGAGCGTCATAGGAAACAGTCTCATGTTCTCCACTCTTCCATGACCATCGCAGTAGTTGTTCAGGATTCGGCCAGGTCCAGGATATGGAAACCTTGGGATAGGGTATAGGTTCTCCACCTCTACAAAAGAAGCTCAACCCCTGCTTCTACATCAATGTATTTTTAGCCATGCCCCCCAATTTGGACTGATAGATAAATAAAGAGGCAAAAAGAAAGAAAAAAAAAAAAAAAAAAAAAATCAAACAATAATGGTAGTTCTAAAGACAACAAGAAGCTGTGTAATTGTGATAAAAAACATAGTCTTTAGTAGCCTTACAATCCCTACATTAGAAAAAAGTCAATAAACCACAAGTCCCAGACCACATCAGGAATTACTTGGTCCTTTGTTTACTTTATTTCACCACAGATTTGTTTAAAAACAATGCATATTTAAACGCTGGATTTTCAGAGATGACTCAAACGTAAAGACGATGCTGTGCCAACTATATTGGATGCCAAAGTAATGTGACTTTTGAAGTTTTACCACGACATTAAGCCAAGTCGCATGCCCATATTGAAAACATCTTACTAAGACTTTTCTAACAGCACTTACAAATTTAAAGAAACACTACACTTGTTTTTGGAAAAAAGTACTCTAGAGTGAAACAGCCAATATCCGTGTCTGGTTGGACCACTTTTATATTAGCTTAGCATAAATCATTGAATCATATTAGACCATTAACATTCATTCCTTTCATTCATTTTCCTTTGGCTTAGTCCCTATTTATCAGGGGTTACCACAGTGGAATAAACCACATAGACCATTAACATCTCACAAAAAAAAAAACTAAGATTTTCGGAATGATATGTCAGAATGAAAGTAAATTCCTAAAATAGCAACTAAATGGCAAAATTGCAACTTTTCATTTTCCGTTGCTCTTAGTAAACAATGTAACCACAAAAGAGTCAAGGTTTCACTAGGAAGGTTCATTCTTTTATATATTTTCCTTCAGCTTAGTCCCTTATTTATCAGGGGTTGCCACAGCAGAATGAACAGTCAACTATTCCAGCATATGTTTTAAGCAGCGGATTGCCTTCCAGCTGCAACCCTGTACTGGGAAACACCCATACACTCCCTCAATCGGACACACACACTCATACACTATAATCAATTTTTGCTTACCCAATTAACCTATAGCGGATGCCTTTGGACTGTGGGGGAAAGTGGACCACTCGGAGGAAACCCACGCAAACACGGGAAGAACATGCAAACGCCACACAGAAACGCCAACTGGTTTAGCCGGGACTTGAACCAGCGACCTTCTTGCTGTGAGGTGACAGTGCTAACCACTGAGCCACCAATAAGAAACTTATCAAAACTCTAATTTAAATTTTTTGAGTGATAATGGTCTAATCCGATTGAGTGATTTATGCTAAGCTAAAAGTGCTCCCACCAGAAGTGGAGATCAGCTGAATAGATTCAAAAATGATAACACTCTAGGAAAGTTGTAAAATGACCCTATTTGCAAAAACATGGAGTGTTCCTTTAAGAACCCAAAGGGACACTGGATTTTACAGATATGATCATTCTAATGCTAGATGGACAGCATGGCAGACATTTTGTTCATCCTGTTCCTCTCAGATGAAATTATACATCCATGTGCCATAATCACAGTGGAGACATGAATAGATGTTTGAAACCTCTTCTTTGTGCCCACCAACAAAAGGCATTGTCTGCCACAAAGCCTGTTCTCCTGACAGAAAGATCTAGTAAAAGCAAAAAGGCAGCCATATCAAATGCGCTGTTAACTCTGCGCATGTCAAGCCGAGGTCACTGGAGCCAACGTTACCTGTGTAAATCACCGCACAATGCCTCGCAATCCCAGTATTCAACAGGTGACATAAAGGACCTTTGGGAAGTATAGTTTCCACTGGTCCTATTCTGCAACAAAAGGTTTCTTAAACATCACTGCCTGAGGACAAATCATACGACACTCTGAAACAGGAAATCTCTAAATCGCCTATTGTCCGACACCACATCAAAATCCTCTGGCTGGGGGAGGAACGACTCTGTCTTCTTTGACAGAGGATATAGCAGGACTTAAAAGAGCACATCCAAGAATAAATGTCCTCATGCAGGAGCCACACTTGAGCGAATGCCAGCTGCTGATTCAATTGGCATCATCCTTTTGTGCCAACAGCGTTTTGCTGGAACAAACCTAGCCACGAGGATATACAGCAGTGTCATGTTTGTGTTATTTATATTCTGTTATAGCATTTCTTACATCAACATTCATTTATTCATTCATTCATTTTCTTTTCAGCTTAGTCCCTTTATTAATCTGAGGCCGGCACACAGCAGAATGAACCGGCAACTTATTTTACACAGCGGATGCCCTTTCAGCCAGGACTCGAACCAGCGACCTTCTTGCTGCACCGCCATGACGCCTTGTATCAACATTTATAATTTATATTTCAAAGATTATATTATTTTTTTGCAATTTTTAATTCATTTCATTTTTAGTTAACTCAAATACATATATATATATATATATATATATATATATATATATATATATATATATATATATATATATATATAACAGTGTTGTATTTTATTTTATTTTGTATATTATTTAGAGAAAGATAAACCAGTATCTCAGGTTAGTTTTAGTATTTTATTATGTTTAGTATAGTATTTATGTGTTTGCTATTACTTTCTCAGTTTTACCTTTAAGGCAAAGATGGCCAAAGTAGGGCCCACGGGCCAAAGTTGGCCCACTGTAACCTTTGATTTGGCCCATCATCCCATCTGAGAAGAGAGTGACAATGATGGAGAAAGTTAGGGTGAATGCGTTTAACAGAAATTGTCATTTCTAATTTGACGTAACCTTTTTTGTATGTTTGTTTTATTGCAGAGCTACAAAAAAGCAATCTGAAACTAAATGTTGTAAATTAACTTTAACTAGTAACTTATTATTTTAAGTTTTAAAAATGTAAACTCCATTCTGTTATAAATAAGTAATAAAGTTCATCATAAAATGTAATGTAAAAAATACAGTAATAGTTAATATAAAGCAATGCTTTCTAGTTTAAATAAATAAATAAGGAACTTACATATAGCAACTGTAATGTGAATTGGACGCTAACAAGGGAGTGCGGATCCAAATGCAGGTTTATTATACAGAGATGGTCAGGCAAGCAACGGTCAACACAGAAACATACAGATGTATCCGGACAATCCAGAGTCGTGGTAAATAAACAGGCAAATGGTCAAAAGGCAGGCAGCAGACAAAAATAAACAAACAAAGCGAGGGTCAAAAACACAGCAAGGAAACCGCGTCGTAATGTTCACAATACTGTACAACAAGACTCAGCAAAGCCTGTGTGTTTGTGTGCTGTATAAATAGTCCAACTAATCAGTCTTTGAGCAGTTTCAGCTGTGTGAGTGTAATCAATGGAGACATGGAGCAGGTGTGTGTGTGTGTGTGTGTGTGTGTGTGTGTGTGTGTGTGTGTGTGTGTGTGTGTGTGTGTGTGTGTGTGTGTGTGTGTGTGTGTTGCATGACAAGACTTGTAGTCCATATACTGGCAGATTTGTAGTTCTTCAGTGCACTGTGTGTTTACCAGCTATCTACACAGGCTGGATTGCTGGTGATCGTGACAGCAAATATATTTACTTTTGGCCCACTACCCTAAATCAAGTTTGGTTTTTGACCCTTCATTAAAAAAAAAGTTGGCACCCCTGCTTTAAGGCATCAAATAATTTCATTTCAAAATGTCACTACTTTTTTTGGTAACACTTTATAATAACTCCACACTATGAATCATTTATTAAGCATTAGCAAATAGTGAACTCAATATCTGTTAAGCATTAACTGAATACATCTACAAATGCTCTATTCTTGACTTCTAAGCACATGTATATTGTGCTTAATGATTGTGTTTTCATACGCTGTTAACAATTCACTAAATTAAGTATTGCATTATTAGCAAACCAGTTATTTTAAGAATAGTTGGCCTTTTTTTAAGGTCAGTAAGAGAATAAACTATTCAAAATGAACATATATACAGTATATCTTATTATTCAGCCATAATTAATAGTTAATTTGTATGCTAATAAATGTTTTATTAACTCACTTCATCCAGTTTTGTGACCTAATCTAAAGTGAGGACTATTTATGTTTTGTCAATTCCTTTTACAAAGCATCCCAGTACTTGTGTTTTTATAAACTAACGTCTATTAATGTAGAGGTAATGCCTAACAAATAATCAACTAATTATTTGCCAATGCTTATTAAATTATTCATAGTGCGTAGTTGATATAAAGAGTTACCAACTTTTTTTTAGGTTGATGTTTTTCATTAGATTTTGATTCTATTTCCAATAAAATTATTTTAAATTGTTTCAGTTAACAACAACAACAACTGGAACTCACGGTAGACACAACAGTTTGCACAGTCATTATAAAGCTAATAGAACCGAAGATACAATTGTATGATAAAAGCAGCTGTTGGTTTTAAAGGATGTTAAATAAACCTTCTGTGAGCGTGAGAATACTATACTTGGCCAAATATATTCCTCAAGAATATATTTGTCATATTTCAAACGAAATATACAAAATATATTCGTCACACTTCAAACATGTAAACGTTAAAACAAGCATAAAATAACAGACAAAGAAGGAAATATTGAAATTTGCTGTCTGATTTGCATAGTGTGATGTGCAAATATTTATTTTAAAAATGTACATGTTTACATAAATCTATTACATGAAAGGTATATGGCATAACTCCAAAAAATAGAAAAAGATAAATATATACTGTATATAAGAATGTTTCAATACAATATGTAAGAAATAACCTTCTTTTGAAATGTAAACATTCGTTGGTTGTTAAATTTCTTCATGGAACAGCAAATGCCAGACATATTTTTTTCCTGTGTATTTTATTGTGGCAAATGCAGGACAAAATGCCATGCACTGTAAAACCCAACAGTCTACTTTATCAAATGAAAAGAGTGTAGTTAACTCAAAATTTACTGAAAGTTAATTCTACTCATTTGAAAAGAGTTCTGAACTTGGTGTTGAAGGTAATGAGTTAATTAAATTTAAATGGAGTAAGTTCACAGTACTCATGTAGATTAGTTTAACTCAAATGGTTTGTAGCAATCGGTTTTCTCAAACGGTTTGAGTTTCCTTAACTTATTGGGTTTTACAGTACTCAGTTGGTTTGAGTTCTCTATATTTATCGGGTTTTACTGTGCTCAAATTGCTTCATTTACTCAAATGGATTAAGTTTACAGTACTCAATATAATTAGTTTTTGAACTTAAATGATTTGTTGCAATCGGTTTCCTTAAATGGTCTCAGTTAGCTTAACTTTTTGGGTTTTACAGTGTGGGGGAAAAAAACGAAGACTATGGTCTAACATCCTGGTAGATGAAGAAACACACTAGCATTTTCATATTAAGAACGCTTTCAATATTTACACTGGGGAATTAATAGGAAGAGCGATAAGGTTTATTTGCACTCTTGGGATGTTTACACTCATGGCAAAGAGAGATGTCAGACGGACCACAAAAAAGGGAAGGAGAACGACATGCCTTTATGTCCCGATGTGAAGTCAAATACAGCATGAATGACACAAGGATTACACTAACCTGAGATGGTGGTTTCTCTTTCCCTAGTGGTGCTTAGTTAAACTTAGTGACTCAAAACATCATCGTCCATCCAGTAGAGCGGATAACAGTCAAAAATTAAAAAAAAGGAAAGTTTAGCATTGTGAATGGCACAGACAAGTTCTTAAATCCTAAAATTTGTGGTTAATTAAGGGAGAATATAAAAGGCAGGCAGTCAGTTGCAGAATACGATGGATTTGGCGGATTTAAAACCAGTCTTTCCAACCCCCTGTTTGCACAGGTGAGTCACAGCCGCCTCGGGCCATCATGCTCCAGCTTTTCTTTATAAAACAGAGCGGATGACAGAAAGAAAGAGACTAAAAAAGGAGAAGAATCGCATCTCAACCGGCTGCTCCTGCTATACGCAAGTAAATACATAGATTGCATTCATATGTAAAGCAACCACAACAACAACAAAAAAAAGATCACCTCCGTGGTTGAAAAGGATAACTCAAGTTGAATAGGTTGCACAGAGAAAACAGTTGCTCAAAATGGCCTGGATTTAAAAGAAACTATATATACAAATAAACAAACATCTTGTAATATGTCTCTTAAATGTGTTTATCTGCTGCCCTCTAGTGGAGTAAGATATTCACTGCTAACAAACAAATTCAGGACAAACCAATAGAAATTTTAAAATACCCATAGAATGACTATATGACTGTTAAATAAAAAGCGTGGATAAGCACAATCTGAATGTGGACAGGTCACATATCTGCGGTCAGCACAAAGGCAGACATGTATCACTAGTAACAATGGACATGCCCAGCTGGAGTGATGGACGAGGCAGAGTCAACATTCTCCTGCTCTCTCACTATATTGACTGTAAGGATCAGGGTGCTGTTGTCAGAGATAACAGACAGCACAAGACAACATCCCTCTGGACTTATCTTACTACTGGGTCTGGCCAGGCCAAACAGTTGGCGCATGCCTGCTCAGCAAGACTGACACTTTTTTCAAAGGCTGTCAATGCACGAGTAGCCGTCTACAATGCAAAAGAACACTTAGCTCATGCAAAAGGTTCAGATTGTGCATTAATTTTATTTTATCATTGATTTTATACATTTGCAGTCTGTTAATTATATTTAAAGGATCTGTTGTACAATCTTCCTTTTAAAGATTAGGAATTATTTATTTAATTACCTAAACATAAGTTAATCATAAGAGTATGTTTTTTTGAAATAGGTCTCTCATCCAAAGCTGCACTTATGTGATCCAAATAATGTTAGAAATGACAGTGCAAAAACGGTCTTAATTTGTATAATCTGTAATAAAATATTATTACACATTTAAATAACAGCAGCAACTAAAGCATTGTACATTTTCAGCTTTCCTTTGAAATTTATTGTTATGCTGGTTTGTTACTAATATATTATCAATGTTAAAAATGTTTGTACAGCTTAATACATGTTGACATCATGCTCATTTTTGCATTCAGGATTTGTTTGTCTATAGAAGCTTCAAAGAACATCTATTTGAAAAAGAATCAGTCAATAATAATTGTCTTTCTGTAACTTTTGATCAAGTTATTTCATCCTTGCTGTATTAATATATTAAACAGTTTGTCGAAAATTCTTACTGATTCCAAACAGAAGTTTAGTTCACTTGTTGTGGAACGTTTTGGATGTTTAGGACTATCAGAGGGCTTATATACTATACACATTTATTTGACAAAAATATTCTTTAGTTTTCTTAAAAAGTTTTGATGAATATATTTATAGTTGTATTGAAAAATATACAATACTTCCTCATCATTTAGACTGATCTGTGAACAGATTTGAATGAATCATAAAAAAGAAGCAACCCAGAAGAGCATCACTAATTAAAACGACATTGATTATGCATACATCTTTGACAGGCAATTCAAATATATTATTAACAAAAATCAAAAAGTATGCATCTATAGAAGAATTTTCATTATTATTTATTGATTATTTTATTTGCAATATTACAAAAACTGTTTACTTTTGAAACCACAGATGTCAATTTGGATGTGTTCACACTCTGTAGGTTTCAATTACCAATTGCAATTGCAAAAGCAAGAAAAAAAGGTCATACAGGTTTGGAATATTTCGAATTAATGAAAACTCGGACTGGACTCGAACCAGCGACCTTCTTGCTGTGAGGCGACAGTGCTAACCACTGAGCCAACTCGCTGCCCTAGAGCAGCGTTACGAACTCCAAAGTCAACATTAACTACATGTATAGTGCACGTGTTTGTTTGAGAACAAGTGTAACGTTTGCTAAGTGTTGTAAAAATCCCCTAATTAGAGGCTCTTCCCGTTAAACAAGCTGAAGTCCAGTCGCAGGATAATGACATAGTTTAAAGCACACAGTTAGTGGTATTATTACACAATTAGCGGAGCATATCCTTACTAACACAAACAATGTAGCAAAGTGTGAATAGACACGGCAACAGTACAAGCACTGTTCTTAAAAGAGTACGAAAACCAAACAAGGGCTTTATTATAAACCTCAGTCCTTAAAAAACACATGCTTTCTGTACCAAGACAATACACTAACTGTGCAAACAAATTAGCAAGGGTTTGTACAGTACTGAATCGCTGACTACAGATTAAGGTGAAGTTGTATGCATCTTCAGGCATACTGAATTTCATAGGATTCTGAAAATGGGAACTCTTGGTCTGATCTTTCTTGTTAGTTCCCCCAAAAATTCAGTAATTAAATTCTCACCCTCGTGTCGTTTCAATCCCCTTGAGGCCTTGGTTCATCTTTGGAACACAAATTAAGATATTTTAGATTAAATCCGAGACCCTCCATTGACAGAATGGGCTGTAAGATGTTTAAAGTCCAGAAAAGGAACCAACAATATTGTCAAAACACTCCAAGTGATTACAGTGGTTCAACTGTAATCATATGAAGCTTCAAGAACAGTTTTGTGGACCAAAAAAAATGTAAATACAACTCTGTTTACCTATATGTTCTCTCCAGTGTCAGGTCATGAGTGTGCATGTTTACTAAGGGCAGTAAGATGTATTGCCATTAGAGTCAGTATTACAATGCGCAAGCATCATATTGGCCATAGTAAACATGCACCTTGATCTGATACGAAAGACATACGAGCATGAAGTTGTTTTTACTGGGTTATTTGATGTTTTTTTCTAGCTTTATATGATTAGTTGAAACACTAACATGGATATTTAAAATATATATTTTTAGTTCTTTTTCTGAACCTTTGATGTCACCATTGTTGTATATGGCGGGTCAGAGAGCTCTTGAATTTCATCTAAAATATCTTGAATGAAGGCCTCATGTGATTGGAACAACATCTGGAGGCTGAATAATCAATGACAGAATTTTCTGTTTTGTTTTATTTTTACTTCCCTTCAAGGTCCTAATATTCTAAGACATTGAAGAACCAACTGGAGTAACATCTTTTTAAATAAAATGATGTGTTTAAAGAGTCTGAAACAGTTCTGGCTGGTAAATACCTTTGAACTCCCATTGGTCTGAGGTTATGATGCCATAGGTGGGTTTGGCTTTCTGGGTTCATCTTTTTCTTGACATTGAAATCTTCTCTAGTTTTCCTCCAATCAGTCTGCTGGGGACAAAATTCTGCGAGTAAAAAAGGAAAACGTTGAAAAAATGCTTAAAAGTAGAAATGTAAGCTGTTCTTAAAAGCAAAAATTGTTTACTATAGTGTTTAATAGTGTACAGCGCCACCCGTTAATGCAATTTTTATCCAAGGTTTTCATACCATTAGAATCTTATACCGGCCCATGCCAACCCACCACTATACTTTCAGTTGAATGTTTATTGGTTGTCTTTATGTTATGCACCATAACTTGTACTCATGCATGTTTTTGTTGTTTGTTTTTTTTACACTACATTATGTTTAATACTGATTTCTGATTATCTAACTGCTTACTGCACATTGTCCAGAACCATCATGGATGGGTTGAGAAATTATTTACATTTATTGTAGTCCTTACCAGCTATTTGTTGTAAGCCTTAAACATGAATTCTGTAAAAGAAAATATCTCCCTTTGCATTGAACTCTGAGCATCATAACATTAAAGATGCTGTTTATGCTCAAATAGCAATATTACACACTAACTAAAGTAAAAAAAGGTGAAATCATAGTCAATGATGATTCTAAAGTGATAGTTTACCAGAAAATACAAATTCTGTCATCATCTACTCTCATAACCCTCCACTTGTTTCAAACCAGTTTGAGTTCATTTCATCTGCTGAATGTGAAAGAAGATGTTTTGAAAAATACTGGAAACCAGTAGTCATTGATTTCTATAGTATTTGTTTTTCCTACTATGGGAATCAATGGCTGCCAGTCTTCAGAATCCTTAAAATACCTTATTTTGTGTACAGCAGAAAAAATTTACTTTTTATCCCTAAGCAAAGAACAAAAAACAACCTCTCCCTGTTAGTATATCAGGACCTTTATGTGGTCATGCAGGCTCATGTGAGGCCGCACTGAGACATGTCAATCACCTGCCTCTCAGACGGATACTGTAAGAGGACAGAGAAATGGCAGACCATCACATCCTACACCAGAGTCCCCCAATGCACAGACAAAAGGGCCAGTGTCTGCCCCCTGGGCAGACGGAAGATGAAAGGTAAGGTGATGAGCGGGGCAGATGAAACGACAGGAGCATCTCAGGCGGCAGAGTCAAAGGCCCTTCTTGTGTGTGTGTGTGTGTGTGTGTGTGTGTGTGTGTGTGTGTGTGTGTGTGTGTGTGTATGTGGAGTGGGTGGCGGAGGGGCTGCTGGGGGTCTAAAGTTTCAAGTGTTCGTGTCCATGTGGGAGGTTCGATATAGTTGGGGGTGATATTTTGCAATATCACAGAAAAAATGTTAAATAAGTTAGACAACTAACTTTACACAGATGTCACTTTGTGTGTGTTCACATTTGGCAGGTTTGGTTCAATTAAAATAAAATATAATGATTATGTTGCTAGGGTGATTCATTTGAATGAATGAGAACTCACCGCCATCCAAACCTTGGCAAAGTGCAGACCAAACAAAACACACATGCACATCAAACAAGCAGATTTAGACTGCTAAAAGACAAGTCTCGGTCTACTTAAAAAAAAAAAACCCTGTTGAAGTTTTGTTGAAGCTGAAATACAAATGCAACATGTGCTAAAGATCTCAGAATCGACCAAAAACAGAATGTGATGTCAGGTTGTTACGTTAAAAAACAGACTGCTAAAACATACTGTATTTCTTTTCTTGCCATGGTCATATTGTTGCCTATTTCAATTCATCATAAGGAATGTGAATTTGTACATCAACCTGAACCTTTAAAGAGATAGCTCACCAAAAACACTGAAAATTCTGTCATATTTTACTCATCCTTTACTTCTTTCAAATCTTTATGGGTTTCTTTCTTTTGTTGATCACAAATGAAGATATCTTTAAGTCTTGCATTTGTTTTTCTTACTATGGAAGTCAACTTGCCAGCGTTCTTTAAAATATCTTCTTGTGTTCAAGAGAAGAAAGAAATTCGTAAAGGTTTGAAACCACTTGAGAGCGAGTGATTTTTTATTTTTAGTGAACTATCCCTTTAACACACACCACTCACATGTTGTTTTGTGTACAAAGACACAAACTATTCACTAAGTATACACACAATTGCTATTTAAGAAATGTTATTGAAACAGATTACTTAGAAACACATTTATTTTCTGTTAAACCGCATTAGTCTACTGGGGACTATATAATTTTCTGATTCATCATTCAAGTAAACAAGCTATTTTCTTTTCAAAAATTGTGAGTATTTTAAGTCAAATGCAGGATTGTACATTTAATTACATAAATAAAGGTTGCAAACAGCAACTCTTGTTTATTTTCTCTTGTAGGTTGACATCAGGGTCTACACTACACAGTCATTTTAAAGACTCGTGTTGCACTCAGAGCTGAATAAATGTGATCAAATGAAATGTGAACTGCTTCGGGCGTGTGAAATGTGAACTGCAATACACGTGTAGGCTAATCTCGCGGTCAACAAACAGTTACAAATCAGCCAATGTCGTTTTCACAGGTCTACGATGCTTAAATGCCTACAACAAATTGATATTATCACAATAAGAGGCTAAGACAGTCAAGGTACAATTAAAAACTCATTTAAGACAAGTTTACCTTTGCCTCCAACCCGCGCGTCTCTCCTAAAATCTTTAGCGGTGCTTAGCGCCCTCATGTGTGACCAATGTAGTATTACAACACAGCTGTAGGCCTGGATTTAAAATGAGTGTGGCCTACAATAATGCATAGTGTTAGGGAAAAATCTCTTATTTAAAATAAATGTTTCTGGGTCATTTAAGCGATTGAGTACTTTTACTTTTAATTATATTTGATGTATTTATTTACGTTTTTGTTAGTTTGTTATGTAATATAAATATAGTGTACTTAGCATTAAAATGATAAAATAATTTGAAATTAAATGTTTAATTTATTATAATAATTCAATTAAAAAACATTTTCAATGAATAAAATGAATTTTGACAGACAAAATGATATGCCTACTCGACAGGCGACAGCATTCGTCGCTCTGCTTAGACGCATTGTTTTGGTGCTCGTAATACGTTGTTCTTGTGATCGATATGTGTAATCTTGGGGAAGTAGCGGATATGAATGCTACAGCAGATTTTCAGTCGTAATAAATAGGTCTTGGGAGAGATTACTGAGCCCGGGGAACAACACTCCCACGCCGTCCCATTAACAGTGTACGGCGGCGCGGTCTTAATATCTCATCTTTCACGCGAGCGGGTTTGTGGTAATCCTGTCAGCGTTAACACAGACACACACACAATCACAAACACACAAACCATTTCACCTCACCTCGTTATTAAACAAGCATCTTTGCTAAATCCTCATATTGTCACCAGGCAATCTTATAAAGCATTGGTGAATATTCGGTTCGGCTTTAGCCACGACGTTAGCTGAGAACAAAGCTTTTCAACATTGACACAAACACATATTTCTCCAGGTAGCCTGTGTGAGACAATTAAACAAAGTTACATAAAAGGATTTTAACATTCTAGCTGTTATTATTTTCCATTTGTTACGGGCTTACCGAATTGCTACGTGTGTGTTTCAGTGTTCAAAACCTCTTTCATCATTGTGATTTTGGCGTTACTGTCTAATTTACTAATAAGCAACCAAATTTTAAGGTACTGATCACTAAATTATGCTTGTATATAACCAGCATCAGAGACTCTTTAAACAAGGAAGCCTACCCACTTAAAAAAATTGTCACCTCTATAATGTATTTATTTAATTATTACATATGTACATTTTGTATATTTGTATTTTATTTATAATTACCCCCTGGCATGTATATTTTTTGTGTTTTAAAATGTTATTTGCTGTTCTTTAAATAAATAATAAAAACATTCAAAGCAGATGAACAAAATGAACTGGAACATGAACTAACTTTAACCTGAAGATTCAGAAACACACCCTATACGCTACAGACAGACTGTTTTGAAGATATTTGCTTTAAAATTGAGTAATCAGTGGAAAACTGAAGTGCTTTAATAGAATCGTATTCAAACACAACAACAAATATCTTTATATTTTCCGGCGAGTTGGAGCTAAATTATGTTTCCAGACTTGAGTAAACCTTACGAGCATTAAGCAACCTGTTATTATGGGGCTCCTCGTTCTTTCGCATTGACCGATAGCAACTCGCCCGTATCTGACCCTGAATACAAAGGAAGGAGCGGGTTAGCACAGCTTACGGACAACTACTAACATTAAACTAATCCTGCTGGATGTTAAATAGTTATTTTTGCTAACAAATGGCTTGAGTTAGCAGATTTTAAGCTGTTGGCTGCGCACCTTACTGTAACCTAACGTTGCAAACGCTTCGTGTAAGACACATTTTCTGCACAAATTGCTTTTAAATGCTGATTTATTTAGGCTACGTCAGTTCACTAACCAAGCGAACAACGTGTTCTTGTCCAAATTAAGGCAAAGTTGACAGTGAAAATGTCATCCAATGTCCTGAGGCTGTCATGTTTCTGCGACTGTTAGCGTTAACCGGAATAAGCTAAACATTGCTTCGGAGGGCGCTTCCGGTATTCAATTCCACTGTGAAAAAGGTCTATTTCTTCGGACCAGGGGCAGCCTAGCTGGAGCATGTACTCTGGTCCCCCTGGCTCTGCAAGGGTTGTGGAAATTCAAAATTGATTTAGCTATAATATTGTGAATCGTGGATTTCGAAGATGTAATGATACAAATACTGAGACGAAAATGTATTTTTGAATGTTTTGGACTGTTGGAATTTCATTGTATTGACAGTAGACATGAATAAGTGAATGATGATAATTGATATGCTATTTTCCTGTGAAATAATGTTTTTGAAGGTGAAGGTAAATATTTCTTGTGTGGTTAATAATGGTATATTGAAATGAAATGAGATTTTATGAGTTTTTAATCATCGAGTGGCCGTCTAACTAATGACGCAATGTAATTGATTGTGGGACAAAAGCCTGGAGTGAGATGATTGTGTCACACACTGAGGAAGGCATTGTGCCGAAACATTGGTGTTTTGTATCACCTGAAGAATGTAAAATAAAAACTGTACGAAGAAATTATTTAATGAGAGCAAATCATGACCTACTGAATAATATTATTGACAAGATTAACACACCAAAAAAGTTTTTAAAACTGCGAGCGCTCAGGGCAAACTTCATTACTTAACGAAATTCAAAACTGAACCAAAACAAACCATTACAATTGAAAACCAGCAGAACCTATGAAGTTAAAAAAAGATTAAAAAACGTCCTCTGTCACTTCACATGGATTGTCATAATGTTGATTTAATGCAACAAGCAGCATTTTTCTACATCATCACTACTTCTGGAATCATTCAGCTGTAAATTTCCGTGCTCAGGTAGACAAACTCCCCAGATAGCAAATTACATCTGGCCCAGATATGGCCCACATCCCCCATATTCTTCTGGCCCACATACCGCGCGGAATGACGGCGATGACTCAACCTGATTGTGGCTGACATAAAAATCCAAAAGTCAGCCACAACTGAACCAGATCTGGGCCACATCTTAGAAAAAGCATGGTCCATATCTGGGCCAGATGTGGCCCATACACTTTCTCCTGTATGCTATCTGGGCCACCTTGCTTCTTTCATTTAGTGATAAGCTGGGGATAACTTTTATATCTCCACTGCTTTTGTTGACAAAAATAACTGTAATCAAAACCAGACATGTTACTTTGAATTAAATATGCTCAAATTTAACAAATAGCTATATTTTCATGCTGATGTTTATCAGCTGTAACTGAATGCACTCTAGAAAAGCAATATTGCAACTCCAAACATTGACGAGCCATTTAAAAATATGCCAGATGGTCAAACATTTCTCAATTTCCTCCTCTAGTGCATAACAAAATACCCAAAACCTTTTTTTCTCTCTTTTTTCAGTCAAGCACCTTGAGTGGATCGATCTTCTAAAGAGGCAGAGGAGAGGAAAGGCTCCTAATTGAATGAGTTGTACAAGCACTTCACCCAGGAACTAGTGGACACCGAAGGGGAGGAGACACGCTAAAATTCCCCCATGAAGGTGTAAATTACCGTCGGTACAGACAGCCAATGTGATCGAGGAATTACCCAACACGGCAGAATCCTATTGATTGGTCTGCGGAGATGTTTGTAAACTGCCTATAATGGCTCCCACACTTTATACTCCCCATCTGGGAAGGCTTTGACCTCCAAAAGCAATTTCTATAGATCTGCTTCCACTCATCGGCTTCTTCCTGGTTCCAGCGCCACTCAGGCCACCGTGCGGGCAGTAACTCGAGCCCGTCTAATGCACTCTATGGATCGCGCCGCTGTCTGGAAAACACAGGCTTGACAGTAAGTAAAGACTTGGGTTAGAGGGTGGAGAGGTGAGATGATCCAACCACAGCTACATTCTTTCACCAGCACACAGGAGACACATTACAGACAGACACATACTGATCCAGAGCCCGCTCTGACCTGACAACCAGCCTGTATAAGAGGGACGTCGAATAATGGGAGATGAAAACATACGTATCATAACAATCAGATCAGGTGCCATAAGAGTGTGAAAATTTTACTATGATACAAGACTAAAAAATATATATATTATTCAAAAAATAATGAATAGACAAATGCAAAGTCTGTATTGATTTAAAATGAGAAGAGGTTCAAAGAATATATTTGAGCAATATCATACGTGGTGCGATATGGCTGTATATCAGCACTGGTGTGAGGCATGCCTTAGTGTCCCACCAGTGACGATATACAGCCATATCGCACTGCTACTCATGTGATATTGCGTTTATACAACAGTGCGACAGCATAATCATGTTTATAAAAAGAAAATCCTGTTGTATGAGGAACTACTTTCTTCCGCCATTCCTTCACATCTGCAACTGACATCAGAACAGCAGAAACTGTTGCTACTTCACCAATGTCACTTTTGAACTAGTGTTTGAATGATTCTTTAGCTTAATGTCTAATGTGATGACAAAACAGGTGATTTTGCTCACATTTTAAGATTTTAAGGCTGAACGGCATGAAATGTCATCAGTCTAGAGACATTTCACAGTGTTTTTCTGTTGCAATCAGGAGATCACAATAATTAACCCCGCAAAAGCCAATGCAACGCAATCACTACCAGATTACTGCTGTGTTTGTGAGAAGGACAAACACTAAACACACGTGGGCATTTCTTCATTCTTTTTACTGATCTAGTCTGCAGTAACGAAAACAGGGGAAACAAACATAATTATGGGTTCTCTGTCGCCATTTTGTGGATGGACAACGTCAACCGTCTTTGCTCAATGACAGGCTGATGGTTGCTAACGCACTGTATCTCAGAAATTATAAATATTTAAAATAGGCACTATCCTTATAACTGCATAATTAATATATACACACACACACAACTCGTACACCCGTGTATGTATATATATATATATATATATATATATATATATATATATATATATATATATATATATATATATATATATATATATACACACACACACACACACACAATGTTAAACAAATAAAATATTAAAAAACGATCTAACAAAAATATGTTAATTTAAACTGGAAGATTTTTTTTTTATTTTAAAAACTATAAAACAAATAAAATGCCTTGCGTTTATGGCTTCAAACTGAGAAAGGGGTTGGATAAATGTAGGGTAAAATTAATACATAAAATAAATTGAGTTATTTGTTATTTTATATATTCAAAATGTAAGTAATTTAGCATTGTTACCTTTCTTAAAATATTTGTGTGCAACTGGGAATCTTGTTTGAAGGTTTTAATTTTTAAATAATTTAGTTTATTTATTAACAAATAAATAATTTATTTGTTTTTAAATAATAATGTTATTGCATTTACCTGCCAAAGCAAGATGTCTGATTTTCACTTCTCAATTTATTTTAACTCATTAACTGTCATGTTTTTTCAGTATTTATTTATTTAATGGTCTAAACCTAAACTTATCTTGAGAAATATCATACATGTATATCTTTTATCCTTTTCAACTGTGAACCCCGAAAGTGGAGTGACAGTTAAGAGGTAAATGATAAAATTAACAACTTAAAACACTGATTTACAAAATTAAACCGTCTTAATTCATACGTGCACTGTAATTAAGTCCATAAATGGCAACAGCATAACTGTTGTTAACCTACAAGTAATCCAAGCTCATTTCTTGAAAAAAAAAAAAACACACACACACCCTTCCAACAAGAGGTTGGAGCTCACCTACAAAGACTTAATAGATACTCCTGCTGATTTTCCAAAGTATCTATCGACACTTTACAGGCATCTGAAAGTGCTTAGAGCCCCAGCTACTGTTTGCTTCACACTGCTCTAATACAGCACATAGCTGGAGTTTGGCTTCAGATCAGACAGTCTACCGGGGAGGTAGACAACTTCTTAATTACATCTTGTAATTTCATGAAAGTTTCATTACAGTCCTTAATCTTTAAAGTGTGCAGTGCTTGTGTTTTGATACAGCTGTTCAGGTAAAAAATCATCTGGTTGTTCAGCCTGTAGATGGCAGAAAATTCATTCATTCATTTTCTTTTCGGCTTAGTCCCTTTATTAATCCGGGGTCGCCACAGCGGAATGAACCGCTAACTTATCCAGCATGTTTTTACGCAGCGGATGCCCTTCCAGCCACAACCCATCTCTGGGAACCATCCACACACTCATTCACACTCACACTCAACGGACAATTTAGCCTACCCATTTCTGCATGTCTTTGGACAGTGGGGGAAACCGGAGCACCCAGAGGAAACCCACGCAAACGCAGGGTGAACATGCAAACTCCACACAGAAATGACAACTGACCCAGCCGAGGCTCAAACCAGTGACCTTCTTGCTGTAAAGCGACAGCATTACCTACCGCACTACTGCGTCGCCCATGGCAGAACATAGCACTTTCAATTCTTTCTTTTTTTTCTTTTCAAAAGGATCCAAAATAGGCCTAATTTGATGCACTTTGTGTCCGGGATGCGTAAAATCAATGCAATGGCCTCAAAACCTCATCATTATCACATACCGGATGCATTGTAATGCATATCGATATTTGAAATCTCAACGCTTTAGGAAGTTGTTTTGCTGCCTGACCCTCAATGGACACACATCGACTACGTCAGCAGGTAAAGCATGCGGTAACATGATAACCAGCTTCACTTCTAGTGCATTCATACTGGCGTAGATCCACTATAGGCAGACCAGCAAATGAAGCCAGAACAGTTGTGAGCAGTTCAGATTTACAGTCATTTAATTGATGTCAAACGTAGCTTATAAACGGGAAAGACACGTACCATTTTCAAGAATATACAAGGACACAAATCATATCACACAATCATCTTGTGCAATCTGTCATCTTTGGGGCAGGAACGAATTGTTCGGCAAAGGAAGAATACAAAGAATCAACCCTAATCCTCATTTTCCATCTGTATTTTACAAAATAGTTGCAGACTGAGGTATTTTAAATCCCGAAACAGTGTAAATCTGGAAGATAGCTGTGACCCAACCGTTGGGAAGATTTAAAGAATGATTAAATAAGTTAACAAATGCAACATTTGACTGTTTATTGTGGTGTCGGGATCAGCAATGACCTTTCATTTCTTCCTTTTTTTGCGCTTACATCAATACAGAAATCACAGAATACACAGATGTACAAATATAAAGCACACTGTCTCACTCCTAGGGGAAATGTGAGCTGTCAGTCAGTCAGGGAAATGAGTCTTGACTCTTCCAGTTCATTCTCTGAGAAGAAATCTGCATGTTCTTCATATCTCGGAGAGGAAATCTGAACGTAACTTGTAAATGAGACCACCCTAAGTGTTTGGAGTTTTTATAAAAGCCCCTTTAAGAGGGAATAAACTGAGAATAAACCGATCAGGGGTCGTAATACTGCATTTTCTATGGAATGAATGAGCAGTCAGTTCAGTTGTTTGTAACAGACAGACGGCATATTCAGCATTAAGTTCAAAAACGCTGAAAAACGAGAGCAAATCTTTCCATTTTTTAGAAAAAAAGCAAAGAAAGATACTTTCCCTTGTTTCAGGATTAAATCTACAGTTTTTACTGTATATCTCAATGAAAAATGTACACCTAAATCTTTTAAGTCCTAGTTCGAGTAGTTTATTATTATTATTACTTAAATTTCTTCCTGTACAATGAAATACAACTTCAACTTCAAGACAACAACATCTGCTTTAAAAATACAGAGGGTTTGCTTTTCTTTTCTGTTTTTTTTTCTGCTTTTTTAATTCACCAAGATTGAAACATATGCCCTCCCTCCCTCCCGACCCAACTAAAACTGGACTTTTATTCAATATATACTTCTGTATGTGTGTGTGTGTGTCCGTATGAGTGTGTATGTGTGCGTGTATACAAGTGTGTTTTGTTCTCTATGTCATTTACTCACAACACTGTAAACATACAGAGACTATTATACATGTGCTTGCACTGGTTCATTGAATTTGGTTGACATCACTAGAACACCACAAAAGAAGTCATGATTTGGGGTGAACGAGAACACAATGGAGAGATCGAGGGCATCCGGAGAGCATCGGGTGGTCCTTAAAGTCTCTTCTTCTTCTTAAAGTCGAGTTGACTTCAGCTGTCTTGGTGAAAAACTTGCCACAGGGTGCGAAAAGTGAGAGACAGAGCAGCAGCAGTGCTAATGGAGGGACAGAATGAATACTCTTTCCTTCAGAGAAGAACAAGCTCCTCTTGAAGGAACCATTCTGACTTTGGAGAGGGTGGACCATGGGCCAACACAAGAGAGAGGCAAGGGGCTCTTTAGACAAGCATTTTTAGAGAACGGAGTCTACGCGGTTCTCGTTAGTCCTTTGCTTGTGAAGTCCCCGTTTAAAGTCAGTTTGAGTCTGTGCCTCACATGGTCAGAAGGCGGACGATATTTCACTCTCTCAGACAAAGGGGAAACCGAAAACACTAGCGCAAAATGGAAATGAAGAGTAAAACGAAACTAAAAGAATCCGGGCTGTTTTGTTCACAAATAGACACGCCTGAGGTCCCCTGGTGACGTGATGGTGTTGCATTGTGGGCAGAGTTTCTTGTTTCCCTGTAAAAAGACAAAGGAAAAAGTGAGAAGGCGGTAATTTTGGTTTCACAATAATAAAAGTAAAACAAAATGCTACATTTATAGAGACAGAGAGAGAAAATTGAGTTTATTGCCATGGCAAAAAATGTAAATAAAATAAAAACATAAAATTGACCACATTTTATAAATACAACTTTTCTATAGTTATAAAGAATATTCTAACAACTTAAAGTCACCAATAGCCATAAATAATACACAGGGTAAAATACATAATTAATAATAATAATAATAATAATAATAATAATAATAATAATAGACAAGATAAAATCTGAAATAGTTTTTTAAGGTTTACATTTGATAATTTTTTTAGCTTTAGAAGGATTCACATTTAAAGATATTTCATTTAAAGTGTGTCCAGTAAAAATTGTTGTCTGATAACATTAAAAATAGGGCATTCCACAATAATATGTTTAACAGTTTGGTTACTGTTGCAATATTGACATCTTGGTGGTTCTTCTTTAAGTAAATGTTCATGTGTGAGTCTTGTGTGTCCAATGTGGCATCTTCTATAAACAATCTCATCGTGTCTTGAGGTAAAAAATAAATGAGATTTTCTTTCTATTTCTGGCTGAATTTCAAAAAGTTTATTTTCTGAGCACTGATCCCATTCTGTTTCTACATTTATAGAGGAATAGGAATTTTGTTCTTCATTTCCGTCCTAACGTATAATAAAGTTTAGGTTTAGGCACACCAAGGCTGCATTTAATTGATAAAAACATAAATAAATACAGGGTGTTTTTACAGGGTTTCTGCAGGTTTCACCAAGTTAAAGTTAAGACTAAGACCTTTTTTTAAACCATTATGAAAGAAATCTTAGACTTATACAGGGCTAAATGCAAAGGATTTTTTCGAATAGCCCAGTTGGAAAAGATTTTAACTCGCCCAATCAATAAATGATTATAATTTATTACATTTAATAAAACAGTAATAATTAATTAATTAATTAATTAAAAATATAGGTCAGTAACCTCAGCAGTAAATAAATGGAGAACGTTTGAACAAATGTTACTGTAAGGAAAGCAATGAAAACATGAAAGTAAATAGTTTTAAACATGCTATTTTTAAATAAAAAGTTTTACTGAGATGGCTTTTATGTGATTGTATGAGTGCTAATGGGCAGATTGGGCAGATATATGAAAACAAAGGAAAATTAAGACAAGTAAAAAAAATAAAAAAAGATTTAAGACCTGCAACACAATATTTCAGTACATTTAAGACTTTTTAAGGCCTAAAATTTAGCTTTTGAGATTTAAGACATTTTAAGACCCCGTGGATAACCTGTTTATATTTTATAGGGATGAACAGATGTATATGTCACCGATATTTATTGGATGATATTGGATTGATTTAAAACTGTTGGCAATACTATGAATAAGGCAGAAATGAAAGAATAATAATTACATGAAGGCACTTCTTTTGAATGATCTGTTTTTTTTTCCCCTTCGAGCAAAATCATTAAATATATTCCAAAGAAATCTAAACATCAGACCTGTTCAAGTGCTGGCACGAACCACTGGTTAGTTTGGCTGAAAATGTCTTGGACAATAAAAGAAACTGACTGCACTGGCTTTACTTGTTAAGCCTTATTAAATAAATGTGTTCTATGTCAAATAAAAGATAATACTGCTAAAAAAAACATTAAGCCTTTAACTTTCCCATCAAGAAAACAAATGTTTGATTGCATTTCTTAACTCCTAATGTCGCTAGTTAACACACTCAATGCATTTTTTTCAACACATCAATAATTTCTAAAACATCAACCTCTACCAAACGGTAGATATGTCGGTTTATGGTAAAAGTACCAGAATGAATACATATACTATAAAAAATCTGAAAATATGAAGCGTAAGACCAATTTATTTTAAAACAATCAAAATAAAGCGTTGTTGAATACTAAATCATCTTTATTTTTTAAGTATGCCATAAAATATTTCAGATTCTCATTTAACATGTTTTCTTGTTTTTTTGTACAATAAAACCAAAATCAAGTGTAGTAGTGCAACAGGATGTTTGTTTGATTTTTTTTATTTGTAAACCAACAATGCTGTGAGTAGTGTAAACCATTATTTAAAAGTCATTTTTTAAATGACTTTAACAGTTATTATTTAGAGCAGTCAAAATATGGTCAACCATTTGGTAAAGGGGCAGTCAAAGGGTTAAAAGCTAAAATCACCCTTGAAGATTGTAATTTTGTTCATATGTTTATGTTAACTTGTGCCACTCTTAAAATGTTAAACAGTTTAATGTTAAATGGATCTGACCCATATACAGTAAAATGTAAGAAATGGAGGGGAAAATAGCTGGTACTGTATAGTACTTCATGAAATTGACCAATATTGGTAATGGAATCAAAAGTTTCTTTGATATCTATCTGTGCTTCCATAATATTTTACTATAATTTAAAAAGTAACTTATTCCTGTGATGGCAAAGCTGAACTTTCAGACTCAGATTCTTCAGAGTCACATGATCTTTCAAAATCATCTATGCTGAATTACTACTCAAGAGGCATTTATTACTAGTATCGATTCTGAAAACTGCTGATGTACACATTTATGGAAACTAGGACACATTTCAAAGTTCAAAATAGCAGCATCTATTTGAAAATCTTTCATTAGAGTATAAATGTCTCTCCTGTCACTTCTGATCAGTTTATTACATTTATACTGAAAGTATTTCTATATAATCAAAAAGACATAGTGCTTTACTGCAGTTTTACATTGTGTAAGTGTATGTTTAAATAAAAGTATATTACAGAGCGTTGCACAGGCGGCCCACCCTGTTCGACAAGCATGCGCCTTTCCCACTACCACTCTGATGTTCAGCCAGTACCCATAAAGCCTATGCCATAAAAAAAGCAGGAGAACAGCGGGGAGAGTTACAGGAGGAGGAGGAAGGTGAGCTGTGTGGTCTGCTGTCTACACCACACACACACATGCTGCACAGCGGCTGACTGAACATCACAACAGGGTCTGCTCTTAATGTCAGCAAACTATATACTGGGCTTCAAAAATACCACAACACTTGCTGGAGACGTGGACTGCAAGACACAAGAGTTATGAAATCTTCACATTTGCGCACTGCCTCAGGAAACAAACCCAACTGTTTGCTGAAGTTGAGATGGTTTTGTTATACTGAGGAATCTCACAACCATCTGCGAACATGTCCTTGTGTAACCTTCTCACACACAGGGTGATTTTCCTGCTTATACACATGAAGCTGCTCCTATTGGAACTGATACATTTAGGGTTGTTGTTTTTTTGCTCCTGACTATCTATTAGCAAACAGAAGAGTCTGGGAGACTGTAGTGTGCCTTCACATCTGACTGTAAAGAAGATTTGTGTCTCCATATGAATTAGTTCATGTCTACGGCTACGAAAACCGGACTGCTGATCTAGACTGAACAATCTGAAACAAAAGCTCAGGGATAATGTGGTTTGCGCCTGACGTGTGTACTAGAACGAGGAATTCTTGCCTAGTTTCTGTGCTTTTTTCTTAAGTTATGAGCACTAGGAGTCCTTTGGGGTTAATGTTTTCAACCCTTCACACATGCACAAAACTCTTTTTGCTGTCTTCAGTAATTCGTTGTTCTTATTTCATCTCCATTGATTTTTTTCTGTATGGTAAACAAAGGCCCATTTCAGTCTTGTGAATTTTTGAACAATTTAGGTATTACAAAAATAACAGAGTGCATCTGTGATCAGTTACTGCTTAGAAAAATTGAGCCTGGCCTGCTATTTCTGATGACAAAATTTGTATCATGCACTTTGTATGCATACTTCAGCATATACATAAAAAAAGTAAGTGACCTTGGGCTGAATGGATCCACAGCATTATCTGGTTTATTACCCAATAACGATGGAGTCCATTATTAGATTATTAAGGGTTTCAAGTTTGAGTTCATGGTCTGACTACTAGTTTGTGGTTGTAGTATGAACTGCATAACAAAAGTTGGGGCTCTACTACTGACCGAGTCGGGTTAATTTAGGGTGCGTTCACAACTGTGGTTCGGTTCATTTGGTCCGGAAGAAGGGCAACAAATCTTTTTCACACCAAATCTTTTTCACACCACACTGATTGCTATGGTCCAAACCAGTTAAAAAGAACCAAAATGCAGTCATGTGACAAAATCCACATCACTCATTGGCCAGATGTTATTGAACGCATTTCCTAAACTGCTTTTCAATTGGTCAGAATTAACGTGTGGGAAAATGGCAACGAAACTCCCACAATTAAACAAACCAGCAGACACAAAATGTCAGTTTTTACTACGAAGGGATGACTGTGCTGGCTGATTGTATCTATGGTCATAGTATACTCGTTAGTATACATCACTTTAGATAAACTATACATGTCAAGATTGAAACGTGGCTGGAAAACACTGTTTTAATGCACTGCAAACGGCAAAAGCACATTTCAAGTCACTTCAGGAGGAGGCGTGAATTAATTTTGCTAAACTGCGACAT
Source organism: Danio aesculapii (assembly GCF_903798145.1). Lineage (NCBI taxonomy): Eukaryota > Metazoa > Chordata > Actinopteri > Cypriniformes > Danionidae > Danio > Danio aesculapii. The sequence goes on along the minus strand of NC_079436.1, from coordinate 32,807,549 downwards.
GGTCATCCTGCAGAAATGTTACCAACAATCCACCAGGTAATGTTTTTCCCTCTCTCTCTGTTTAAAATAGTTTTCTGTGAGCTTCTGCATTAAAGCCTACAGATTTAATTATAAACATTCTCACTATGCTGTGTTGGGTCCTCGACTTTAAGAGAATGTGGTCAGATAAGGCACAGAAACTCGAGTGCAATTGCTACAGTCACACCTGCCCAAACGATCCTCACCAAGAGAGAAAATGAACTCTAGTATGATTCAACTGAACTAAATAAGGCAGGTGTGAAAACACCCTTAGGCTCTTTTTTAAACCAAAAATGAGAAGTAAAACATGAAGTAGTGGAGCAACAAAAACCACAGTGTGCTTCCTTAAATACCCACAAATCTCCCAGTCACAAAGAGGACCAGAGATTTAGTGCCTTTGTTCTGGGAACCAGGAGTTTACCTAGTTTTAATGAGCGTGGGCAGGTCATGGACTAAATGCGGGCTCCTCGCATCAGCGGCGGGTGGCTGCTGCGCTCCATTAGCTTCATAAAACAAGGCTGACGCTAACCAAATTACACGCATTTACTTTGATCAAGACGCAAGGAGCCCCGCCGTGCTACTTTTATTGCTGTCTTTAGGCAACAATTTTAATGCCTGCATTACTAACAATCCGCTGTGGCAGAGCAGGCTGGCACACACACACGTCTCTGTTCTTCGGCGAGCTGTACACAGAAGGCCTTGTGATAAGCGGAGATGGAAGGAGCTGATTTAATATACAGCATATTGGAAAACGGCTGAGGCTGGGAAACATTTCCTTATTAATTGCTTCCGTGTGTGGTGACAGAATGTGTTAGTGGCTAATGAGAGTGGGCTCCCGGAGGAAGACTGGCTAAAACAGCTAAGGGAGCAGAGGAAGAGCCAGTGAGTGTAAGTGTGGGATTGCAAATGGACAAGTCGCAATTCTGATGACAAGCATCAGCTGAATAAGCAATGCCATCTAAAGGGATAAGAACCTGGAGCCCTACGTGAGGAATCTCACAGGTCTAGTTAAGACTCTTCAACCTACACTCTAGCTAAATATTACAGCATTATCAAAATCAACTACTTCATTATCCACATTAAACACTGGCCTGGGCCACAAGTGACTCACAGCATGAGAAGGTTTTAGCACTCTGTGGTGTGTAGAACTGAAATTTAATATGTACCTGAACTACTCGCATATCAAAACTATCCACATCAGCAATACTCCATTTACTGTTACACTATAGTGTGAAAAATGTACACACAGACGTGACTTAAAGTGAACCAAAGTGCAGCCTATGATGTTCTCTACTTGACCTCAAGACCATTCAAATATGATCACCACCTTTGGAGGGGCCTCTGGGAAAAACTAAAATTTAAAATAGCTAATCATGTCCATGCACAAAAGCCGTTTATAATGTGTGTAATTATGATTCATTTAACTTACAGGGTGATTCAAAAAGAACACAACTTTGAAAATCTGTATTTAATTAAGGAAACATGATGGAACCTTGGGTAATAAACAATGTGAGGAGTACTTAAAAGTTGTTTTCAGTAGAGAACAAGTTTCTAGATGTTCAATATGACCCCCTCCAGACACTTTCAACCCAAAAGTTGTGGTATTCTTTTTGAATCGCCTTGTATATTCTTAAAATTGGCGTTAAGATTATTACAAATATAGTCTAATGCTAATAATTGATAAACACTGTTGCTTGGTATTATCTTAACTATAAAGCAATGGTGGTACAAACTTACATGGAAAAAAGTATATATATTTAGAAATTCATTTGTTTAGCTTTTTCGTGGACCCCTTACCAAAAATATAAAGGAAACTACATAATGTTTGCTATTCATACTGAGAGAAAATAATTGCATACCATAAATTTGCATGTATTCTACCTGATATTAAAGAGGAATGACAGTGGAAAAAACTAACAAAAAAATTTGATAATCATTATAACTGCTAATTGCTTTGATAGCGCCTTGACCTAACAATCAAATTTGCCAAAGATTTTAATTAATATCTAGGAATTAGGAAGTATTAGGAAGCAACAAATAGGTACAACAGATTTAAAAATAAAAAATAATACAAAAAAACTAATAATAATAAATCATCAAAATGTTCAACAGTTGCTGATTTACTTTAGTCCATTTGATGAGCAGGTGTGTAATTCTTACCAGAGTCCTTAGCCAGCATTCTTCACAGTGCACGTGCCAACATTGGATAGAGGTGAGTGGCATTGTATACGAGTCCTGAGGTAGAAAAACAAGGAAAACGATTAATTTGACCCAGTCAGATGAACATAATTCACATCTACAGCCACTTACACACACAACATCAGACGCCACTAGACAGCACCAGCACAGGAGGCAGGCAGATGGGCAGTGAGGGAGCGTGTGGGGCAGTGCAGGGGTCAGGCGGGGTCAGGCCAATGGGAGCACAGAGAGCCTTACCCTCCGGAGTGGCAGCAGCTTCTTAATCCCACTGCTGCCCGCAGTGGCGGTGCTGCAGCCTGTAACGTAGCCTCTGTACAAACAGTACACGCCGAGCTGCAAGGCCTCTGCACTCCCGTGCCTCTCAGCCGCCTGATTCTTGCCGTCCGCCCCTGTTTGGGTCGGCTTCCGCTGCAGGGATATTCAAGAGCGGCACTGAGAACAAAAGCGTGGCCACTATGGCAGGCATAGACACACACACATCAGACCAACGGGCGAAACTATCAGTATAAGCTCTCGGCCGACACGAAGCCAGAACTGGATGGCTGAGAGTTCTGTTCTGCTTGTGTGAAAGTAATTAATTTGGATATCATGCTAGACAACTGTCTGTAACTGATGTTTACACTTCCAGACCTTTTTTGGTCTGCTATATGTTCAATAACCAGCAGGTGGCAGTAGACCACCACTGAAGAAATGCTCAGCTCCACAACCGAAGAAAACGCTTTAGGATCTTTCCAATGAATTCATCAAAATTTTCAGATAATGTTCTCTACAAGGCCAGAACTGATCAGTGGTTGACATTCAAGATTTGATTTCACTTTAATGAAACAGAAATTCAATCTCCAAAGCTACATGAGCTGTTGTCTCAATAGTCTGAAGCACCTACAGGAATAAAGCTGAAAAGGTTTAGCATAGATATCCAATAGGAAGGCCACTACTGCAAACTCACCAGGAAACTAACGCAACAGAACCTTGTTAATCATCCAGGCCATGCTAGATTGAAGCTGAAGGAGGCAAACCATCACAAAGCTTCAGCTGGCTTTGTGCATGATTGCGGGTGTTAGGTCATATCACCACAGCTTGTTATTAAGGATGGGTTACAACCAAACACACCCACATGAACGCACACAATACTGCCAAGCGAGAGTTCTCACCATGCATATGAGACACTTGTATCGGTCTCCTCTGAGGATCTGCTTCTCCAGTTCTCTTATGCGGGCCTTTAGCGCCTCCAGTGTGGTCGCTGTCGAGTCCTCTGTGATCCTGCAGGTACAGAACAAAATGAAATTTGAGGTTAATTTAGAACATTACAAAGCAGCTTGGTCCATTTATAAAACTGAAAACAGCGGAATGCTAATTACTTTTTTAAAGTTGTGCAGTCACGCAAATTTGCAATTCACAAAGCTTCAGTTCACTCAAACCCAAAGACTGCTAACTCCTAAAAAGTCTGAAATTAAAGACAGACAGCCCACTGGAAACAGTGAATTCATCCCCGCTCCACCAGACCATGATGTCAATATGAACTAATACGTTTTTACTTTTTGGTACTAGCATCTTATTAAACAGAAATGAGCTTCCTCAGTCTTTTAAGGGTCCAGAAAGCAGTTTCTGCAACTTCTGACCTGTCAGGCCTTCACTAAACATCCCTCAGACAAATGCCTCTCAGCAGCTGAATGTATATTTAACACTGTCCACAGCATATGAACTCGCAATAACTAAATCAATATGGTCATCCATTGATTGTGCGACGAGGCGCTTGGCGAGATGTTTATGGTGATCCGCTCATTTTCCAGGCAGATGGAGCACTGATCTACAGTATTGATTTAACGTTGCTACAGCGTTCTCCTAGGCACAATCCCCCCGATTAGTGCCTGCAGTTCCACTGCCTTTTCCAATAGCTTCATTTATTACATGCCTGTGTGACTCCACAATGAGTACACGAAGAGCACACACACTGGAACATGGGCCTCCCGGTAATCAGGTACTATTAGAATGTAAATCAAGAAAGAGCCATTAAAACGGAAAGAACCATTTATAGACTCAGCATCTCCTATATAACCAACCTAAATGGAAGAACAATGACAGTGTAACCGGAAAATCCTGAAAAGCAAAGCTTAAAATTGAGTACCTAGGAATTAAACATGCCCCATTTAATTTGAAATTGTGATGATGTATGGATTGTAACATACATTAGAATATAGTAAATTTTCAAAGAAAAAAAAGTATTGATTGTTCGAATCCACTGATTGTTAACAGGACGAAGACAGGTCTAAATGTGAGCTTATAGTTAGGGCTGCATAATTAATTTAAATGAAGTTTGATTAAGCAAAAGCTGCGATTTCCGTGTGCATGTTGTTAGGGAAACACGGCTCTGTGATCAGTAGTACGCCTTCTCCAAAGGCCAGAGGGCGCTCTCGCACTGAAACTGCAAATACGTCACAAAGAGATCAGGAAATCAAACATACTGAAGGAATTAACTGCTTTTGTGGATTCAATGTGACTGATAAACAAACTATGCAATCATCTCACGAACATATTTGTTTCAAACACTCAACTGAAGTTTTGACGTGTGTCTGAAGCAATCATGTTAATGTAGTATTAAATAAGAGCAATGGTAAACAAATCACAAAACGATCCTTGTCGATTTCAGGATTGTGCCGATTAAATCATCCACAAGCTTTTGCGTAACTATGACTCTTCGTTGCTGCTGGAAATTTACAACTGATTACAGAGCCAAAATGCAAATGAAAATGGCCTTTGATTGATCGTACAGTCCTACTTGTAGTCCTCACTTGAAAGCGGTGGAGTTTAGGCATAATAAATAGTCCAATCCTAAATGAATAAGGAAATCCAGAATATATACTACCAATAAAAGATCATGACATTTTAAATTAAGGGTAAAACTAAAATCAACCAATCAGTTTATTTTTAGTTACAAGGATGTTAGAAAAAGACTGCAATCTTAAGTTGATTCTTCCCAAGGTTAGGCATGGGCTGGTTCTGAGGGTATGATAACCTTGGATAATAATATCACAGTTTCACGGTATGCTCTCAGACATAAAAGTACAAAAGCTGTCACTGTGGTGGTACCTTTTAAAAAGATACACTTTGGTACCTTAAAGGTCCACACTTGTACCTTTAAGGTACATATTAGTACACATAAAAGACAAACGTTTACCTCGTGGTACCTTTAAGGTATCAGTGTGGATATTTTAAGTACAAAAGTGCACCTTTTAAAAAGGTACCACCCCAGTGAGAGCTTTTATACCTTTATTTCTGCTCTAAAATAAGTTCATTTTAAATGTCTGGGTAAAAACACAATAGATTTTGAACACCATTTTATTTTGAAAAAAATATAAATATTTTACAGCTGTAAACATGTCCGGCTACATAATTGAAATAAATCTTTGACTTCTGCTGTCTTCATTAATTTCAAAAACAGATTTCTTTACAACTTCAAAAGGGGATTTTTTGGATATATTTTCTGCTGGAGCAACTGTTGTCCTAAAAACAAACAAAAAAAAAATTCTTACATATACCATAGGAACGATATAACAGAATTTTTTTGCAGTTTTAAAACCTTGACATTTCCAAACCGCGGTATACCTTGAAACAGTTATCGTTCCATGCCTACCCAAAGTCACCCAGGTCTCTGTCCAAAAGCCCCAACAACACAGTGACCTTGACCAAGGAGAGTGAATCGTCCGGACGGTCAATTCCCTGCAGCCTATAATCAGCACAGGGACTATAAAACTTTAAAATCTCTTCTTATTAGTGGCCGGCTTGTAAAAAAGCATTTAGTCTTGATTAGCGTGCATGCTTATAAAGCAGACAGGAGAGTAGGTGTATCGTGCTCCATGCCTGCTGTTTTCTTTAACAGCTTCATAAATCGCTGTGGTTCACTTGCCCGTATGCCGTCACCGGCCCAACAAAAGAATACAACTATCAACCCCCAAGCAATGCCCGACCCGCTCCAGCATGAATATTCATTCTGTGCTGCTTTATAGAAAACCACATTCTAAAAGTTATTTAATTCCCTTGGGTAGTAAAAGTGGGTTTTACTCTATCTTTATGTGGACTGAGACGGAGAGAAGGTCTGGGTGAAAGAGAGTCAGGCTGCATTTTAATACGAAAGCAGGTGTAAAACCTGGAGAGGAGTGCCTGGGTGAGTTCAGAACAGAAAATCATCAAGGCCCTGTTGAGTATGTGGGAGAAAGTTTGAAAGACATTAAACACAGGCCTCATTTTTGCTCTGAAGTGGCATGTTGGCTGAATTATGCCAATGACGTCATCTAGGGAAAGAATAATGTCATTTCGATTAGGAGTTTAAGTCACTAAGGAAACCACAATGAGGACTGACATCCAAACTAATAATGTCGTTTACCTACAGCTGTGGTCTATAATGGCAAACCCATTACATTAAAATTGGATTTGGATGTTAAAACAAATGATGGACGTGCAGGTCTAATGCTTTATACAGACATCACTCTCTATTAAGGTATATTTCTATTTGTAAGGCAACAAATCCTCCAGTTTAAACAGCAAGTAGATGAAGCCTACCACCGCTATCTCATACTGTCATTATGGCAAGGCTCTGAGTGTGAGGCTATTTCTCATTTCATTATCCTGCCCCTTAACCATCCGTCTCCATCAGAGCCAAGCCTAACTGTAGAAGGCGGTGTAATCTATCGGTCTACGCGGCTTGACATGAGAGCACAAGTTACAAGTGCAGAGAGATACTGGGAGATCTTTATAAAGTCACTTGACAATCAAACCTTCCTTGCATACTTTAAACCAAGAGGCTGACTGAGCTTGTGATTTTTAGGAAATGAAGAAAAGAAAAACGTTACAACAACCTAATTACTATAATATAAATTATTAGAAATCATTCATCCATCAATCTATCAATCTATCCATCCATCCGTCCATCTATCAATCCAACCACCTATCAACCTGTCTGTCTATCTATCCGTCCGTCCATCCATCCATCTATTGATCTATCAATCTTTCCATCTATCTATCCATCCATCCATCCATCCGTCCGTCTATCAATCCATCCAATCTACCTACTCTATCTGTCTTTCCATCCATCTACTCCATCCATCCATCCATCCATCCAACCAATCAAGTTCATTCATCCATCCATGCGTCTATCAATCCATCTAGCGATCCAACTACTGTATTTATCTGTCCATCGATCCATCGATCATCCATCTATCCATTTGTCCATCTATCTATCTATCTATCTATCTATCTATCTATCTATCTATCTATCTATCTATCTATCAATTCATCTAATCTACCCACTCTATCTGTCTTTCCATCCATCCACTCCATCCATCCATCCGTCTATCAATCCATCTATCCATCCAGCGATCCAACTACTGTATTTATCTGTCCATTGATCCATCCATAATCCATCCATCCATTTGTCCGTCTATCTATCTATCTATCTATCTATCTATCTATCTATCTATCTATCTATCTATATCTATCTATCTATCTATCTATCTATCTATCTATCTATCTATCTATCTATCTATCTATCTATCTATCTATCTATCTATCTCTCCATCCATCCATCCATCCATCCATGAAACATTTTAATATTGTTAAAACAGATTAAATTAAATAGGTTTGAAAAAATAAAATAGTCTCTAATAATTCTGGAAGCAATCTGATTATTGTTGAGGTACACAGAAATCTGCTACGCCGTTTCAAGTTGAGCATGAAATTTGCCAGCAGTCACATGGGTGGCAAAGGAGCCCTCATTTATCATGTGCAGAATGAGCGGGGACAGAGGCGACCCTTGTACCCAGAGATCATTACCCATCTGGGCACAGGAGAGCTCGGTGAATTCATTCATCCCCCTTCGCCTTACGAAGACACACATGTTTACAATTTACACAACCTGCAACACAGTAACATGCTCGCCCTTACACCAACACACACACAATCCACAATGAATCACTGTAACTAAAGGGGACAAGTCTCATTTTCATTGCAGATTGAAATGCATGTGTTTTACAAACAGTGGGGTTTGGGATTGTTTTCAGGCTGGAAGTGAAATGAAATGATTCAGCTCCTTATGCGGCCTCTTTAAAGCTCGTTCAGATTAAGACCCCTCACTTCAGGAAATTGGAAATGAAACAATGGCACAGCCATTCCCGTAAGTTTGCATGCTTCATCCTTTTCGTGCTCACCATGAAAAAGAAAGAAAAAAAAGCACAAGTACGTCATTTTTTTTAAACGCTAAATAAATATGTTAATCTAAACCTCAAAAGATACAACAACTGCAGTGTTTCATCCAGGAAAGAGTTAATACGCCTCCCTCCCCCTCCTCATGACCCCTCAGGATTTGATTAATGATATCATCATTGAGATTTATCTCCCTGGCCCCTTTCATAAGACAATATCGCGTAACATCCTGTGATACCTGATCAAATCAGCAGAAGGAGAAAGGAGAGGTGCTCTTCGGAAGAGAGGGCTCTACTGTCGGGGAGAGATGGATAGATTCAGACGGAGGGCCGAGGAGTACAGGCACAGACTAGGAGAAATATTGCGCGCGATATTAAATAAACGAGTGTGTGTCACGTCTGGAGCTAAGCGCTAAGCTAATAAAACGGGTGGCGGGTGGGTTGCGCTCATTGCTCGCTCTTCTCCATGACATCAAACAGCTGCAGTGATTCATACCCCGGCTGGCTAAAACACTTAATGCCCCCCGATACAATGCTACGGCTAGTCTAAACGGCTGCCTGGTGCTGTGCGTGGAGGGAGGGCAAAAGTGAGAGTCTCTACAGAGGAAAGCAATGAATCAATCTAAGCTGTCACGCTCCTGCAGCTCCACTTAGGATTCCCGTTCTGTCCATTTTCATTCTCCAACTTGCACACCCACGCTCGGACAGAGACACACAGTGTTCATAGCATCATCTACTAACATTCATTTCCACACACTCGGTCAAACCTATCAAGCAACGGTGTGCAAAGTCACGCCTTTAACTGCTGTTCGTGGCAAACGCGGTTAACAAACGGGATTTCGATTGCAGACTTGAGCTGACATCAAGCTTGTGCTATAGATGAAGTCATTTGGAGATGCACTGGAGGTGAGAGAAGCGTGCTCACGATGTGCCGATGAGAAAAATCAATTATGGCGGGTCTGCTGTGCTTATTCACCAGTTATCCGCCCCAGATATTTAATATGGGGCCCGGTGATGGCCGCCCGCACAAGATTGATTCAGCTACACTGGAAGCTTCTCCCTAGAGAAGAGAGCTCAGAGGAGAGAACAGATACATGGACAATGAATTGGAAGGGGGTGGGTCTGCATTTAAGAAATGTTCTGGAATTTTCTTTGTGTATAATACTAAAAATAATACAAATAAAATATAAATTATATACATCGTTTTAACACTGAAATTAGTTGAGAATCATGTTAAGTTACAATTCCACACCACTCTCTCTGATGAATAAATGGTATTGCCAACAACTCTGGACAGGGGATTTAAACCTAGCTAGATAAGGGACACGGGTCATGTGGACTGACAGCTGTGCTATTGGGTAGGCAGAGTGAGGTATGTCTGTGGTTAGCGTGCTGACCCTGGATCAGCTCAGAGACAGCAGGGTGAGATCGAACCAAGAGAGAGGACAGTCACACCACCGTAGCAATAAGCCCCTCTTCTACTTGGAGCTACGATCTGACCCCAATTACCCATTCAGTGAGGCTGGCCCCCACACGCACAAATGGGAGGGGAGTTTAGAGGGAGCACTTGTCTGGGAATATGGATGAGGACGTGGAGATGAGGGAATTACAGGGGCCGGCCTTTCACCCACTCAGGTTATTCAAATTTATCTGTGGCTAGAAGCTGCCTGCTATGCTCCCTCCATCTTGCGTTCACTCACAGTGGAGTGCAGGGATTCATATTACTTTCACTGTGTCCACTTGTCCCCTTCCTTGTACACTTATTTGTAGGGACAGGAATTTTTAAATAATACAATCAATAATAATAGCAAATAGATGGCCCTGCCACCATTTATGTTTCTTCCTTTAACATCTGAAAGGCGTGTTACCAACAATTTAATCTGACTTTGAATTTTGCAATAAGCAATAAATATTGCACAATTCCTGCAGTGTAAAGCTGTAGTAATGTTGGAAACATTAATCAATTCAATGCATGTTCAATAAAGGTTAGGAGAGGTTTTTCTTCAAGGTTTAAAATATTAGCAATTTATTGGATACAAATGAATAATTCGATTCACAAAATTCTTTTATCCTCAACGCAATGCAAGAGTTACATTCTGGGGTGTGCAACAAATTCCATTTCCTGATTTTAAACGTAGCTGATATTAACAGGTGGAGTTTAGTGGAATTCGTCACTTGTCAATCATTCTCCAGTCCTCCATTGGCCGCACCCATACATACGTCCTCTTTTTCTACGAATTCTCTGCACAACATTAAAAGCATAATACTTTCTCAACTGCAAATATTCTGTGCTCACATGAAGTTTCGCTGCAGAGCTCAAGTTAATTTTAGACAATCAGCTTCAGCTACTTTTGCAATAATGCTTCATTAGTATGCAAAACATATCACACTCAACAGTAGAAGTTCAGTTAATATATCACCTTTGAGCAATTCAAATACAATTGTTTAATGAAAAGAAAAAGAGTAAAAAATACAAAATAAAATAAAAAATATATTCCTTTTTACAACAGTATGGAAATGGCTAAAAGCATATTAGCATTCCCAGGCTGTGCAGCAAGTCAGGCCCAGACAAGACTCAGCTGCCTGGGATCAATACTAAGGGCCACTCCCTGTGATCAAGCATGCTCCGGAGAGATGAGCACACTAAATGCATCATTTATGATCTTGCAGTCCCTACACAAACTAATCTCACCCCAATACACCAGCAAACACACTGCCACTGCGGACAGGTGTGTGTTTGTACTCACTTCTCTATCTCGCTGTTTTTACAGGTTCTCTGTGTGGAAGACGAAGATGAAGAGCTGGGCTCTTGTTTGCTGCTCTCGCCATTACTTGTGGAAGGCATTTCTGCAAAAAAACAGATACAACTATAATGAACAGAACATATATAATGAATGAGGGCCAACAAAAGCAACATTTTATTCTATAACAATCCCAGAAAACAAGCATCCTACAGCTTTTGTCGAAATCATTTGCAGAGACTAAACTTGGACAACATTTCTAGTGCATTAAACTTTGCATTTGCGCCCTTAATATTCTGGCAGTTTAAATATGCTGTGAGTAGTTTATTTGAAAACAGGTTATTATGCTCACCAAGGCTGCATTTAATTGATGAAATAAAAACTACCTTATTTTTTGACTATGGCTTTTCAAATTTTCAAAAAATGAATAGTAAGGAAAGAATAGTATTTAAAAAAGGCCAACTCACCATCACTGGCCCACTTGGAAAACTCAGGTGTTATTCTATTGGATGGCACGCCACCACTACAGAGGAGAATCAGAAATTTACAGTATAGCCAAGACTACTGAGTTCCGATTTGACATTTTAAACTGCAATAAAAGGATGTTATTTAAAGCCAGCATACTTCAAAACGGCTCCGCGCAGTGCCTCACGTTCTTTGGCCTCTCCCTGGTCCTCTCCAGAGCAAGGAATGATGTCTGCTTCAGTGTACCTGGAAATCCAGAGTTAAGGAACAACTGCATCTATATTCAGTTTTCTATGCACACTGCAGAACAGGTTATGAGCTAAAAGTCTCTTGGGGAATGAATAAGGATACTGGGCTTTGCCATACTCCAGTGTGTCATCTCCATCCACATCCAGGTCAGCGTCACTGTCATGGCTCTCCTTCGTGCTACACATGGCAAAGCCTGTTCCTAAAAACAAGGAAGAGGAATAATAGATATCAGTAAATGAAATTTGGGTTTAAACCCTTTGTCGCGTTCAATAATGCACATTACGTTTTTACAATATATGTGCTGTCACTAGCAACCAGCCTGAACTGTAATTGACCCAATCCATGACGGCTTTGTCCTGCCAGAGAAACACCAATTAAGAAACCCTGTTCTAGCTGTGAGCAGGACCGGATTATTGAAGACAGGCCAGAAGCCTGGTTCTCTGGGCTCAGATGGAGGCATCAGAGCCAGTCTGAATGGGAGTTGTGTCAGGTGCCTGTCAGGGTGCGGGTCCCGAGCACTCGGGCGTGCAGACTGAGTGGCACTTCTATAAATCCAGTGATGAGTGCACAGACAAACTCCAGCCACCGGCTGACTGGGTACTTCAGTTCTGGTTAGGAAGAGGTTGGATCGGCAGCAGCCTGAAGGGTGGGAGCAGCCCATAGAGACCCAGAGTCTGATTGAGCTGCAAAAGGTGGGAGTGGGCCAAGACCCTGAGGGGCTGACGGAAGGATGTCAGGGCACCAAGAACAGGTCTGTCACGGATGAGGAGCTGAGGTAGGAAATGGAGGAGAGAAACGGTGCTTCTCATTGCTCAGTGGTACAGCATAGGATGAATACTGCAGATTGTGGAGTGGATAACTACAACCTTCAAGGAGAATTTAAGACACTGACGGAAACGAGGAGAACTGAAAGTGGATGTGTCGGTCGTGATACGTCTCTCCTCCTCTCCGTAAAGGGATCCAAAAGAGGCAGAGAAGGGATAAAATGCATCACAAATGCTTGCTCTTTTTTTACAATGTGCCGATGGTTTTTAGTGATCAAATAAAAGGGACCTTTTAAGTTTTATTTGGTCGCTGTGACTGCAGAGGCATATGCGAACAATAGCTGAGCTACATAAATCTTAGCTGCTCACAGAGACAATTAGAGTTGAGTTGTGCATGCTAGTCTAAACGTACATTACTGTACAATAATAACTTACAGAAATAAAAGAGCATGTCTTGTGCTTTAATTTCTTGACAACAGTTGATAAAGCAGCATTTAAAAAAGAAAAGTATTACAATTACAGCTTACTCCAGTAAATTGTCAGCTATTGCTCCAGTCCTCAATGTCACATGATCCTAGAGAAATCATGTTTGTGTTCAGAAAAATACATTTATTTTTTATCAATGCTGAAAACATTTGTAGTGCTGCTCGAGTATCCCTCTCTTGCTTCTGATAAATCTGAAAATGGGTGAAGACTATAGTCAGCCAAAAATAAAACACTGTAATCTGTAAATGATGGTGAACATTTCATTAATGTTCTGTCAACAAGCTGCAAAATAGCCAAACAAGGGGAAAAACGAGGGGGAAAACATAATAAATATATTGTTGTGACCACTAATGGCAGCAAAGCCAGACAAAGATGTGGCAGGCCATAAGCAGAAAGAAAAAAAAAAAATCACTGTTAATTTAATCAATTGATCAGGCTATGGATCCTGGCTAATGCTTTTCTAGAACCAGGCCAGGAAAGATGTCATGTTGCATTGATTCAACATGGTCATGAAGCCTGTCCGGCACATACACTGATGAAAACCAGCCAGACTGAAAAAATAAAACAGAGTACACCTAGTCAGGCGAGCACAATTTCAAAACGGCCACCTGAATGGTGTATAACTACACAAGCAGTGTTGTAAGTGTGTCTGACTGTGAAAGCTGGGGCTACTGTTAAGCGGTCCTGGCAGGCAATCTAATCTGTGCCGAAAAGGTCAGTGCCACTCTAACTGCCTCTCAGTCAAATTATGCACACCGTCGCACCGCCTCTTGCCGGCAGCCTCTGGGACATAAGCTCACTCTTCTTCTTCTTCACTGAATACACTGGACAAATCAAAGAAAAAATTGTCTCCTTCACATTCTTACAGCAATACTCTGCAATACTTTGCATAATAATTTGGAATGTCACCTTCAGGGTGCTTTCACACTTGGTTCAATTGCCTGGACTGAACCCAAGTTTGATTGTCCCCCCTTGCCGCCTTCTCGGCTGGTTTGTGTTCACACTGTCGTTTTTCCTTCTGAACCCCAGTACGCTTGCATCATCAAGCTGCTGTTTTGTGTACAATTGTTGCTAGGTGATGGCCACGAAAGCAAAGCGCCAAAATGAAGATGTCCGCATATTACGGTCGTTTTGCTTTTACATCTCTTGAGGTTAAAAACATCTGCAGAAGTCGTCTTTGGTGGAGACACGCAGACATTATCATTGTTTGCATTGGGTCAGTCCTGCTTGTCACCAAGGTAGATGATACACAGACATACACACCCGAATGAACGTTATGAAAACTATTGTTTGTTGTACAGTTGACGGTTCACGTCTGTTATCTGGTACAATTGCATTCATATCAGAAGTAAACCGTACCGCATGAACTGTACTCCAAACCACCTCTTTCAGGCAAACTCGTGGACAGTTCATGGGTGCGCACCAGAAGACAGCGTTCACACTAGCTAAACGTACCATACTTTGACATCAAATGAACCCAGGTGTATACCAAAAGTGCTAGTGTGAAAGCACCCTCAAAGCAGGCCTTGTATCCCTTTAAAGTCACATTTTTTTCTTGTTGGGTCACATTTTGCTAGCAGATTTACATAGGCCATGATTGTTAAGTATTCATCTGCATATGTCACCCGAGACAGGAGTGTCATGTTGGTAAGAAAGCGGACACAGAGATCCCAGGCAAACGGGACATGAAACATGGCCTCTCCTCCACCTCGTTGCCATGACACTTATCAGCCTTTCACAGTATGTGTCGCAGGTCAGAGTTCATCCAATCAGGATGGCATTTACCATGTACGCCTGCTGGGGAGGGGACTCAAAGCTGCCATCTCTCAAGGTTCTTTACAAAGACGAGCGGCGGGCCTCTGTTCTTCCTTCCCGACTGCACCAAATCTCCTCCATCTCTGCCTGTGACTGCCATCGCTATCTCTTCATCAGCACAACAGCCCTGCTAAGCCACGGACACAGGAGGCCTTACGGGCTTCCACCACAAACTGATCCTGTTCGATTTCTCTCTTCCTCTCTGTCTCCCCTTTCCCTTATCATGCTCTTTTTGTTCAGTTTAAAGTGTTTCCTTTCTGCCTTTTTTCCCGGGTCCTCAAAGAGAGAGAGAGGGGCTGGTGCTTCAGAGACGATAGCTCTCTTATCCCATTGAAGACCCCTTTCAAGCCCCCCTCCCCAGTCCAGCTCCCCCTGGGCTGGAGGGATTCTGCAATGCAGGCCGATTGAACGCTTGAGGACTTCAGCTGAGCTTTCAAGGCAAAATCCACCTTCTGAGCATCCTGGGGGGAGCTTTCAAGTGGCCCCTGAGCCACCGAGTCACTTCTCACCAGGTCCCCCCTCTATCGCCATTACACTGGTGCCTGTGCTGAAGATAAAGGGCTGGAGAGCTTCTGTACAGACACATGGCTCTGTTCACATGCAGAATTGATCTGGGCCACCGTCTGTCTAGCCGGGCGTTAGAGGAGCAACTCCATTCCTTTTCTTAATCCACACAGCTTTGCAATCTGTTCCCTCCTTGGGATCGAACAGCCTTTCCATTTAAGAGCGCAGAAGTTTACAAAAGACCACTAAGGGAGGAGAGACTAGCTCCTTTTCTAAATATGAAACAGGCAGAGAGGGGGGGAAACTGTTTTTTTGATAGACGTTCACTTAGCACTTTCTCTAAAGCACCAACTCAAACTTAAGACATAACTACTGTTCAAAATAGCCGAGAAAACAACACTGAGAAAAGTTCCAAGATAAAAATCGCAAGTATGGAGGATTGACAGACACCTCCTCCCAAGTGTAAAAATAATCTGAGGAGGTAAATTATTTATGAACCAACTAGAATTCCCTTGAAAGTCTTTCAATGAGTGTGGCAGCACATCAAAAAGGGTCTCGGGGAGAATGTGTGCCTATGTGATAGAGAACGTCCCAGGTGAGCGGAGTTAGGTTGGGAGCTATAATTGCATTCCTGCAGCGGGGGAAGCCCAGGGGTCAGCGGCCCATTTTTCTCACACACATCTCTGTACTGGGTGAGGCGGGTCAATTGCACAGCTAAATGTGTTTTCCTTTGACTCCTTAAAGGCCGAAAAGGGCCTGCCAGAACTCACCTTGTCTGGACTACCGCTGCCTTGCTTATAAATGAACACACGCAACCCTTGAACGGGTTGATCTTGGGGTACATAGGGAATTATATATATGTACCCTCATTAAACAGCTAAAAGGTTCTAGTGATCTTTGACGGCTATTTTTACGAGCTTACAATACAAACATCAGTGCAAAAACAAACCAATGCACAATTACAAATATTTAAATGTATTCACAATTAATAACAAATTATGTAGAAGAAAATCTATATATATTTATATATAACCAGGGTGCGAATTATATATTGACCATGAGGGGGGGGGGGCAAGTTTTGATTGTGTTTGTAATATGCCTCAGTGAACCAAATTTATATATTTAATTCAATTACATCTAATTTATTAATTAAACTTGTTATTATGTTTTCATATGAATCTAGTCTTACTGACACCTACAGTACAAATACCCATTTTACAAGAAAGATGTTTTGTGAACACTTATGCTGTCTGTTGGTGCTCTTGATTTGCCGGTTTTAAACTTCTGAATTATTTTTTTGTAGCAAACATGCATTCACAATAGTATGAACCATTATAGGGGTGGTCAAATGTATATTGAAGTTATTTTAATTATTAATATTATTTAAGATACAGATCAGAGCATACCATTTCCTCTCTATTAAAGGGCAGACGCCACCATACATCTTGTTTTGATGCCCTTCAGGGGGGATCAAGCGTTAATTCACACCCTGCATATAACCCTTTTAACAATATTTTATTTTATTAAATTATCACGACATCACGATGCGTATCATCATGTAACTGTTTTTACTTTCATTTTGTTTATTTAAATGCAGCCTCAGTGAGCATAAAAGACTTGTAACTCTTAAGACGCTTACCTCTGAAACCACCTTCCAGTAATGTAGTAGCTCTGACCCTCTTTTGTCCGCACCACTCGTACTCTTCAAACCGCGTTCCGTTCTCTCCTTCAACATCTGCAGAATCCTCCTCTGTTGCACCTTCCCTCTGAGAGAACAAAACCACTTATCAAACATGTACCAACACGCTTCAAACGGTCCATTCAATATAAAACGACAAAACCACAAAGTGTGACTACATCAGAGGAAATCAAAGCAGTGCTTTCAAATCCACTAACTTCTAATGATGTCTAATTTTAGGGGCTATCAAACCACATGCAACAGAACACCCGAAACCAACCACCAAGAGTGCATTAGTATCATAAGAACTACTGGATTAGATGGGTTGAGAGGAACCTGCTACATAATATAATGGGCAAGTGCTGCATCCTGAACCACTAAAATGGGAAGCCAGTCAGACGGTTTGAACAACAGTTTTCTTTTTGAACTCATCAGCAAAGGACAATAATGCAAAACATCTTTGAAGTTGGTTCAGGACACCGAAATTGCCAAACAAATGTTCTAAAGTGCAGGAGGAGGAGGAGGAAACTTTAGGAAAGAGCTAATCCTTCAACGGTTCCCTGGACACCCATGTAGGAGACCATAGTTGTAGTCAATCAAGGAGTTTTTTTGCATACTATATGTGTGTGTACGCTTTGTCAGATGCTGATGTCCAGGGAAAGGTGAGGGCAGAAAGGCCAAACTTTCTAGAGGAGGTTGGAGGCCCAGATCTCTGGGTTCATGAAGCTACCTTGAACAGACATTGTTCCACATGCCTACTCATTTCCTCCTCTGTCCCTGCCAGCGGGGCGCTGCACAGTGGACATACCTGTCCATCCTCAGGCTTCCGGCGCTTCATTTTTCCAATCCGGGCTGCAGCACAAGAGAAAAGACAGACACAAGGGGATAAATCAATGTGATCATAAACACCACAAATAGGCACTGAGCATAAAATAAATACAAATGCACCACAAATCCAAAAGCAATTATTATGTTTAATCATTTTCCTTTTTAATAGTAATGAAATTAAACTGCATATTAAACTGAATATTTTATTACATAATTAAAATTACCATCTATTTTTAATTATTGCACTCATTTTCACTGAGAATTAAGAACAACAGCAGCTAATTAGGGCAAAATAGGACATCACATGACATTCAAGATTAAAAGAGAGCATTCTAAAAGATGAAGCAATATAAATCCCACATAAAACATCCCACATGGATCAGAATCCTTTACAGATTTAGCTTGAGGCCAGTAGGCGTCTCTAACCATGGATTTTGCAGAAGCAAGAAAGATGGGTCACAAAACACGACAGTGACGTGATAGGGCTCAGAGGTGAACTCTGTCCATTAGACCTTTGCACCCAGACACCATTTCCTCTGGTTACATCGGTGACGGGCACGAAAAAACCAGTGCTCTCGGATCTCTCAGGGTGTCTCGCTCTTCCCCCTCCCCTCCCAGAGCACATAATTAGAAATTTAACACAGCAGAACAGCGCCTATTGCGCCGTAAGTCTCTGTCGCTTTTTCTTAACTGCAAATGGCGTGTGGGGACATTAATTTTTAGGTGGCTGTGATTGCGAATGGGGCCAAGGGGGACTGGAGGAGGAGAGGCGGGAGCTTCTATTACCTCCAGGAGAGAGAAGCACCGGCCACATTGATGGTAATGTGGTGGGAGACGGGCATCATTAAATAGCATGAGAAAAAGGCAGATTAATTAGGCACGGCAGGAGTTTTTCCAGTCGGCCCTCACTCTGAAATCACAGCGTCTCAGATGAGAGGTGATATACTTTAATAAAAGCTTGGGTTTAAACAAAGACAGACCCATTTACCCTTATGGTGCCTGCGGCTGCGATAAAGGGGAGGGGGTGGGGGGTCTTACCATGCCGCAGGCAGCAAGGGGCTAGGGGCACTCCTCTGGGCACTGGGATTGGGGGACTTTTGAAACTTTCCTTGGCGTAGCGCCTGCACCAGCAGAGGTCATCGACTGTTGACACATGAAAAAACCAAGGGTTAAGGAGAGTCTCTGCTTGGGCAGGCGCTACAGTCAAGGGAAGTGCAAAATAGGTTGCATAAATATGCTAACTTTTTTTTTTGCTCAAAAAGTCACGCACTTATTGTATGAAAGCTTATAGAAGTCATTTGCTAGCTGCTACATGGCATGGATGCTAAGGTTGACATGGATGCCAAGCTTCTGGCAAGGCCACATGACAGACACCAGTGTTGGTGATGAGCGTTTGGCTGATGCACCCTGAGAGGTGAGGAGCTCCTCATTCCTGCCAGACGGTTACTGACACCAAGAATAACAACTGGCCTCAGGTCAGAAACATCCAAACTCGCACCCACTGAATTGGTTTACAACAAGACGAGTCTTCAGAGTATGAAAAGTTCTTCAAGTAAGACAAACTAAAACCATGTAAAAGCTCGAACCTGTTATTTTATCAGATAACGTTTATAAATGGTCAAAGCAAAAGCCAATGTCTCTCTATTTTATGTTTATGTTTGAGTATTTGAATGAAATTTTAAATACAACCATTGATCAATCATATTAACTTGGTGTTTCTCAACCACGTTCCTGAAGGACCACCAACACTGCATGTTTAAATGTCTCCTTTGTCTGTCATACCCATTACAGGTCTTTCAGTCTTTGCTAATGAGCTGATGATCTAAATCAGGTGTGTTTGGTTAAGAAAACATGAAAAATGTGCAGAGCTGGTGGTCCTCCAAAAACGTATTTGAGAAACACCGAATTAACTGATAATGGACCCTTTTCACAAGATGCTTAACAGTCATCAGCATCTTAAATTCTTTAATATTTTTAATATTTAGATTTTTTTTAATAATATGAACATTTATATGTATTAATGTTTATATTGTATCATCTTTGGATAAAATTACAAAAAAAATGTATTACCCCTTAGGTGTTTCTAACAGTGTCTATGGGGGCAGGACAGTAAATTTGACTTCGTTTTTTTCTTCTGGCTGCCGTTATCAGTCTCTCACTATTTTTTTTTTCCTTTTCTGAAAGTCTTAACACCACCATCGTGGAGTTTTTCTTTTAATATTTCAGCAAATTGGATAGTAAAAAAATCTTTGTTGTACTCTCCTGTTCACTGCGCTCTAAGTTTACCCAACTATGATGACTACTGAGTAACCTGGAAATGTGAAAAGGGTCAGAATGACAAAGTAGTTATTTTCATAAAATTAGAATGTGAAATTAAAAGCTTTTAATACTGCACTGATAAATGAGTAGTTTATTTAATAAGCAGAACTTAAGTAACAACAGGAATATTTGCACAACTGCTGTTTTTACACTGTACAACATGTCTACCTCCATGACAAATGTTTACCTGTACAGTATTTATATTTGATCCAATATTTGCACAACATCCGTAGTGTACTGGTCAGCGTTACTTTTTCTTGTCTTGTCTGTCCTATTAGCACTAAATGTTGCACAAACCACACTTTGCAATACTATTCTTATTTATCTTATTTTATTTCATTCTTCTAATTTTTTCTAGTAGTGTGTTGTCCTGTGTTATGTTGTAAAATTATGTTGTTTGATGTAGCACCTTGGTCTTGGAGGAACATTGTTTCGTTTCACTGTGTACTGCACTGTATATTGTTGAAACAACAATAAAGCCAACTTGACTTCACTAAATGCCATCCACTGTTTTTTTAATCAGGTAAAGGTTAGAGGCCATCAAACCAAAATCAATTTTTATCTTACACTTTCTTAAATTGGCATGCGGTTGTTATTTATACATTATTTTCATCACATTATAATGTGAAATAAGACCAGAGATGCCCAAGGTTGAGCCTGCAGGCCAAAGATGGCTCATTGTAACATTTGATTTGTCCCACCATACCATCCGAGAATGAGAGAGGGTTGAGGCAATGCCTTTAACAGAGATAGTAATTTCTAATTTGACGTAACCTTTTTTTTGCTTGTTTTATTACTGAGCTACAAAAAATGTGTGTTTAAAACATAAATTCTGTCACACAACAAATAGAGGACGCAGAAGACGAGCAGATCAGAGCAAAAAAACTAACTATTCTGTTTTAATTTAGTTTTTTTTTATAATTGAGTTCAGAATAAAATGTAAAAAAAAAAAATTAGTTAATATAAAGCAATGTGTTTTAGTTATTTCTAAATATAATTAAACAAATGAGCAAATTACCCATGGCAACTTTATTAACCTTCAGCCCAGTAGCTATAATAAACTTTTTTATTTGGTCCTCCATAAGAAAAAGTTTGGGCACCCCTGAACTAAACCTAGCTCCACTGCTACTTGAGTACTGTTTATTTAACAGTTTAGTGTTTTAGGCTTAATATTGAAACGTTTTATTGTTGCCAAAAGAATTAATGTAATAAAATAATAAGTATAATAAAATAACATAACAATACAATGTATAATGACATATATATATATATATATATATATATATATATATATATATATATATATATATATATATATAATTTAGAAAAAAAGTGTAGAGGCTGCTACTATTAAACATAACATAAATTAACATCAGTTACTACAGTAAATATAGGGTATTACATCATTAAATGGATGACAACTGCTTATTAAAAGGCATAAGTCAACAGATAAACTATCATTATGCATCACTTCTCTTGTTGCAGGGAGAAAACATACATACCATTCAATCGTGTTTGCCTGTTAGCTCGCACTCGTAAAAACGTCTGCAGATGAAAAAAGAGAACAAGGAAAAATCTGTCAGTCACTGGGGTTTATTTATCATTTATTTACAAAGGCTTTAATGGTGCGCGGATCACTAGATTGCGCTGGATTCTGCCGCGCATCCCTGATGTCTGAATGTAAACAAAACCTACTTCTCTCTTGCCATTGCTCTGCAACTCCTCTTCCATTGCAAACGCCACAACTCCCAGAACTCATTTGGTTTACTAAAGCATAACGCCCGGATAACTCTCCTCCAAAACGCCGTTATGGGACTAAATAATCAATTTATGAAGGATGAATAAGGATTGAAAATGTTATGCTCACTGGAGTAGTTCGGTTCAGCGCGCCACCGCCGCCATACTTCTACCGGTCATGTGATCGTCACGTCAGCGTCAAAAAAGGAGGCTGGTGCAGTTCCAACTTTCGCCACTGGGGTGCAGCAGTATGTAAATCACGCATAAGATCTGTCTGAGCTTGGTTCATTTGACGTTTTAACAGGTCTCAGCTAACTCTTCTGGCTAGCAAACTGTTTTGTTCAGTGTTTCTTCGTATTGTATCCTTTAAAAGATAAATATACATTTGAGAAAGTGCCTCCACGTTAGATTAAGCTTACTTATAAAGACTCGTGCTACTGTTCAATATTAGCCTATTCTTTCCTGTGCTTTATATAAAGAAATATGCTACATTTGAAGCTTTTACACAGCATACACCCCATGGATATTTTAGCATTTTGTACTATAAATATGCTGTAAAATTGCTACAAATGTTCTATGTTTTGTACAGAAATTCTGAAAAGATCATAGCCTACAACTATTTGAGTATAACAATTAGCTTACTTCATATTCTGGCAAATTATACATTACAATATATAAATGTATATTCAATTTCATATAAAATAAGTTAAACATGGGTCTGTTTAAGACTAAATTTACATCACCATCATCTGTAGGTCTCAGTATAGTGTTTACATACTGCTGACCAGCAGGCTGATCTACTCCCTCTTCCAGACAGCTATAAATTGGGCAAACAACTTGAAACCGGTTCAGCATTTGGCTCATGAATAATCACTATACAGGCAGAGAGGCCTTAACAAGATATTTAGCCATTACTGTTAGAAGTTAGTCTATTTTATGATGCTGCACTGTGTTAATAAACCTCTGCTCCCACAACAGACAGAAAAGATCACACATTTTAAATAAAGCGTGAGGTCATGAAAGATTGAGTTACATTATTGAGTTCTACAAAAATCTTCTTTAAACGATTTTATTATGTTTACAAGGCCTTTTGAACATAATGATATATAGGCCTACCTCATTGTTCTAAATAGCTTGTGATGTTTGAGGTGATTTTAAAAGACTTATCAAGACCACGCAGGACGGCCTTCTTCCAACTAATATTGTTTTAATTGAGAAATGCTCTCACTTTTAGGGTTGAGGGACAGATAGAGATGCAGAGCAAAAACGTCCCAGAGAGCCATGGCTCCAGGGGGGGAAAAGAAGGAAGAAAACAAACATGTCAAGGACACTGGAGCACAGAGATGATATCCGGGGCTCGGGGGCAGCGTAGATTAGCCCATGGGTTAAACTATGGATGATTACATATCAGAGCAGAACACACATTACAGCCTGAGTAAACCTGGGGCTGGAGATTAGTAGAACAGATCTCAGCCTGTATTAATACGTCCGGCAGTCAGATCCAGCCTGGGATAAGATGGAGGATATTGTGGAGGAAAAAAACTGGATACACATAATTCTCTACACATTTTTTTTTTTCCTCAATCTAAGAAAGGCCTGTAAAAATTTACCTCATACTGTGTTAATATGAAGGAATTTGAAAGACATGGCCATTTGTGTAACAGAAAAAAAGCAGCAAATAAGTTGTTTTTATTATTATTATTATTATTATTATTATTATTATTATTATTATTATTATTATACATTTTTGGTATGACATCACAATTTTTTACAACAATATTTCCTAATTTAATTTAATCTGTAAATGACTAAATACTCTGTTAGACACAATAGTTAAATTGTTGGTCTGATTCAATTCTTACAGAATGTCATTTTATTTGCCAAACCTTAAAAAAGAAGTGTTTTATATCATATTTTGTCCTTTTTGTCTTTAAAGTGTGGATAATTTACCAACATAGATCTTATTAAACTAAACTATAAAACCAAATGAATCCATACTATAGCCATGAAACTATACAATGAAATAAATTGATAAGATTAAAACAATTTATTTACTTTTTTATTTTGCAATTTTAATCAAGTTACCACAATACCAGTATACTTATTCTAGTTACAGTGTAATTATTCTAGTAGTTATTAAGCTTTTTTCTTTTTTTAATGTAATGATTTTCTGTTGGCTTGTTGTTGTTGTGGGGTTGCTAATTTGCAAACCAGTAACCCAAACACAGATGCAGGGAAGACAGCGATTCAGAGAGCAGCGTGTAAAAGTAGACGAGTGGCAAATCTGGATTTCACCATGATGCAAAAAGCTATCGGGTAAAAAATGTTCCTTACAAACATTTTTGTCGCATGTTAGCAGACCACTGTAATCCAACTGCTAGGGTCCACTTGCGAGCTGAGGTCTGATCGCAGGGAAATCGAAACAAAACTTTTGTTTGGGCACATTTAAAAACACAACACTGACGACCCATGTCTCCGAACAATTCTTCTTCTTCTTCCACTTGTTTTGATATAAAGTGGCATCTGTCTGAACACTGTAACGAGTAAAACGAGTCTTAGAATATATCATGCATATTAATGAAGTCGCATATCTGTCACAAAAGAGCACGCTAATTGGTTCGAACCAAGCCTTTCCCATGAATTAATGCTAAAAACTCAATGATGTCACTTTTGTACCTTTGTTCACAATGATCTCATCGCTGCGATGTAACTTCAAAATTTCTTTTTAAACTGTAAGAATGAATTTGCTTGAAATAACGCAAAAACAACCAATTTTCACTTGTTAGCTAAATGTATGTGTTCTAATAGTGTTTTTAGCAACGTGGGACATATTTATGTCTGTCAACATCTCAAAAAATATGTTTTGGTGTTTTGTGACCCTTTAAATGATAAAATTTTTCTAGGTAAAGAACATTTTTTAGAAATCCAAAGAACCCTTTTCGTTTATAAAGAACATTTTGTGCACCTTGAAGTTTCTATTTACGGTAAAGGTTCATTTTAGAACCATCAATTCCAATCTTTATTTTTAAGACTCCCCTACACTTCATGTTACACCTCAGATAAGACACCAACTTTTATTGATAAGACACCCGAATTTCCCTTTAATCTGAAACTCCCATATAGCGATAGTCTCCCAGCCAGCTAAAGCCCAGAGAAATGAAGAGCTGTACGAGAGTGGAGGGTTTCAGCGGTCTGTGTGTGGAGTGTCAGAACTGCACAGTCTGTCACTCTGCACCTGTGACAGACTCTCTCCGTCTGAGGTTTCCCGTCTCACCTGGTATCTGTCAGAATGGTGAGCTTCATCAGAAGAGAGCGGGGACACAACTGGAGACTCGCCCTCACGTTTGATGTGCACTGACAACAGGAGAGACTAGCGAGAGAGAGAAACACACAAAAAAAAAACAAGAGGAAAAAGGTGAGCAACCATCTGCTAGACAAACGTGTCATCCACTGAACTGATGGTGTAGCCAGTTTGGAAAAAAAAAAAAAAAAACCAGCGCAGACACAAGAACTTCAAAACCAGTATGTTAAAACAATATGACTGATGTGAACACATGTTGACAGATAACCGTTAACTGCCATTTCGGCTTCAAACTATGAGTGGTGACAGGAGTAATGGATGCTTGGATAGAGAGAAAAAGCAGGACACCAGACGGCATGACAGGACACTTTGATCGCCTATAAACACACCGCCGTGCGCTGGGAGACGTTACAGGCCTCTCCTTCTGAAAACCTAATTGACTTAATTTCTCAAATGACTGAGGAAAGGGGGAAGGGGAAATACTGCTTACTTTCCCCGAGAGTCTTGATCTCCGTCCCGCTTTTATGAGGAGGCTATAAAATATTTGTATTTACAATCTGCTCTGATTAATCAGAGCGAGAGGAGGGGTAGCTGCTTTAGCGGCTGACAACTGTAATCTAATATTAATATGTGAAAAATGGCAGCCTCTCTCTGTGGGGACAGTAAATTAGACATTATGCATGGCTCCTTATGCTTTTTGCATCGCAAGGTCAGGAAACAATTTATTTGTGATCTCAAAACCTTTGGAGCGAGGGGAATACGGTGTGTGCCAGAGTGCAAGTATGTGCGCTAAGTGTTTCCATGGGTCTACTGTATCTAGTGTGTAATGTTCAACAGTTCCCAACTGTTCTGTTCAATGGAAACTGGGTTGTTGCTAGATTAGAAATGGTTGTGGCCGGAAGTTAACGAGAACTATTTATATTATTTATAAAATTTGCCATTTATTGTATTTTATTAACGTCTACCCCCACCCCAACCCTAAACCCAACCATCACAGTAACATAAAAACAGAAGTTGTACAGAGTATTATTTATGCTATCTATTAAATTACCCAATAAACTGTATTTTTTAAAAACCTACAACCCTTAACCCAACAATCACTGTACTGTAAAAATATGAATTATTGTTATACAGTGTCATAAAAAAATGCTGCTATATTGATGTGCATATCGCACTTCTGGCTGCCCACGTATCCGATCTAGACTTTACCTGGAAACTGGTTATAATGTAAAATTACAAAATGGACAACTAGTTTAGTACCAGGAATTCAGAATTGAAGATGTTTGAATTAATAAAATGGTTTAAATATAATTTAATGGTTATTATTATAATATTCAAATGTTTGAGGTAAGATTGTTTTAAATGTCTATGAAAATTATACTCACCTGTATTTATTTGACTCAAAATACAGTAAAAATGCAGATGCTTTTAGCAGTCATTACAACATGATATTTCAGAAATTATTATCATTTTTTATTTGTGTTAAAACAAACATTTCTTTAAAATATTGAAAACACACTTCTTAATTTTTATTAAATATTGATTAAATGTATTTATGAACACTTGGCCAATTAAACACGTTTTTTTCCTGAATAAAACTACTGGTAACATTTTAGATTAGGTCACAATTCACAGTGTTAACAAACCATTAACTAACACTACTAGCTTAATAAACTACTAATTCACTGTTTATTAATACACTGTAAAACCCAACAGTCAACATTATCAAATGAAATGAGTGTAGTTAACTCAAAATTGACTGGAAGTTAATTCTACTCATTTGAAAAGAGTTTTGAACTCAGTGTTGAAGGTAAGGAATTAATTAAATACATAATTACTTCAACTTAAATGGGGTAAGTTCAAAGTACTCATTGGGATTAGTTTTTGAACCTAAATGGTTTGTTGCAATCGGTTTTCTGAAATGGTTTGAGTTACCTTAACTTTTTGGGTTTTACAGTGTAGTTGCAAGGTAGAAGTTGAGTTTAGGCTTTGAGGAGGATTAGGAATGCAGTATAAGATCATACTTTATAACTACTAATGAACAGTTAATATCTTAATAATAGGCAGGTAATAAGCCAGTAGTTAATAGCATGATCTAGACTAAAGTGTTACCAAACTACCAATGTCTTCAAAGCAAATCTTGACCACAAACGTTTAAACAGTAGCATATTCTCCAGCATTTTTGCAAATACATTTGTTTATTATCACAAAAGTCTTTGATTACAGTGCTAAAACCACTTGCGCAACATGAACCTGTCCTTTAGCAAATGTTAAAACTCCATTTAAATCCAGAAATTGCCTATTAAATACCTGAAATTCATTGCATAATTTAGACACTGATGTGCTGCAGAAGCAGTGCTGCAGATGTTAGCATGGTAACTATGCTGCCTACCGCCGTTGGCCTTCGCCCTGTTGGATTAGGAGCCGCACAGACTGGCATGGAGTCGCTATGGCAATGACGGTTTGAGAGAGGGGTGAAGACGGGCCAACTCGGCCCAGGGTTAATCCCCTTTAGAACTAGTGCGCAAGGCCTGATCTGCCTACTCGCCATCTTTTAAAGCAGAAGCATGGACCCCCTCCGCTATCCCAGCTAGCCTCTTCATTTTCCACACACTCTTACGGAATACTAAGTGCGCGCTATAGAATGCTCAGTCACGCCTCACACGGCCTGTTCTCTAACCCGCTCCAGTGTCTTCTGGCTCCCATGCTCTTTCCTTACTCTCAGTTTCACTCCAAGTGCGGGTCAGAACCAAAGGGTTTGCCCTCTGGATAAGGGACAATCATATGAGCATGGTACGATTATCTTCACCAAGGAATATGCATTTATTCTGAGACAAAGTATAAATATATATCTCAGACACTCTGCCGAATGTCTTTAGTGAATGTGAGGTTGGTATTTCTGGCATTTGCAAAGGTTCATAGCATCATAAAATCTGTAAACTGAATGATAGATGCCTGATGTGTCACAATCTTCTCCACTGGCAATGGCACATCAGCCTGCAATTTGATCTCCCTTGAAATCATGGTAGGCTACATTTATGCTTAAAGGTATAGTTCACCCAAAAATGACAATTTTTCATCATTTACTCAGCCTCGCCTGATTGGGTTTCTTTCTTTCATGGATATTTTGTAGAACATTTCAACACTTTTTAATTATTCAATGAAATAGGTCATATTGACTTTCATTGTAAGGCTACAAAAAATACCAACGCCAAAATGTATTTTGTTTTGGACCAAAATGAGACCAAATAAATGAAGACATAATTTTAATTACAGTGAACTATCCCTTTAACATCTTTGTTGGAAATCAAATACAGCCGTTTCAAACACATCAAAACTCTCTAGTGACTTTTGTGGTGATTGCACTACATAATTCAATTGATGTGAATGTCAATTTAATTGGAGAAATCCACTTTGCCTCTTTCTCCTTACAAGACTAAAACATTGGTATCATTTTCCATGTCCATTTTTTTAATAATCAGCCAGGAAACATTGAAAGCTCTAAGTAAATTACTGGAGGAAATAATAAAAGCCAGAATTGTTTTCTTATAGTTACACAAGGCTCTTTTTGCATATCTGTCTCTGGAACAGAGCACTAATTGCCATTAATTGTGCCTGAGCCTATCAGTGAACATAATGATTTGAAATGGCTGCTTACCTTCGGTGTGCCTGGAGCCACATTGATGTCCTTGTGTGATGGGTTCTTGCTGTTGGGGAAAACGAAATCTTTGAGAGATGGAACCAACAAAATATGTATATATGTGATCAAGTTGAAAAAAACAAAACAATTGTAAGCCTTTTAGAATCTGCCACACTTTTTTTGAATATACAAGTCAATGTCTAGGTCAGGGGTGTCCACACTCAGTCCTGGAGGTCCGGTGTCCTGAAGAGTTTAGCTCCAACCCTCATCAAACACACCTGAACCAGTTAATCAAGCTCTTACTATATATACTAAAAACTTCTGATGTTGAAGCAAGTTGGAGCTAAACTCAAGAGGACACCTGCCCCCCAGGAACGAGTTTGGACACCCCTGGTCTAGGTGGTTAATCGTCCTGTGTGTAATCGATGAGACTTGAACCAACTCAAAAAGCCCATTCAGGAAGACAAGATCACACTTGATGTTAATTTCAGTGGAATGTGATGAGCGAGAGCAACTTGTTGGCATGATGGCTGATCTATTTTGATCATGTGTCACAGCACTGGCTATAAACCCATCACCTTTTGACTGAAAAGAAACAGCAGTCTGTCATTTTGTAGAGATGTAACTTCTGTCCCCTAAGGAGTGAGATTGCACACGTCTCCTCCATCAACACTCACTTTAGCTCAGTCACATTGAACGCTCCCCTGTTGGCCTCACTTAGGACCCGAGCGGGCCTTCAAGAGGACAAAAGAGAACAAAGCCACACAAATCACACTTTTAATCATCTGGAGATGGAAAACCAGAGAGAAAAAAAAGAGAGAGCGGTTTCAAACCCATCCTCTATGCCACTCAATCCCGGCAGCCCTGGGTCATGCTGTATTTGAAACAATTACTGTCCAAAAGTACGATAGCTAAGCAGATTTAGGTTATAATTTTTTTATTGAAGTAATCATTCTCATGGATGCTTCCATCCAGACCTGATCCCCCCACTGCAAGCCTCCTGCAGTTCGACTAAGGCAGAAAGGAATAAATGATTTTGCGGTTATTTGATTTGTCAGTGAAACGCCTTGGGCACTTAGGACTTTGAAATATGTTGAGGACAATGCCTTGGCTTGTAAACATTGTATTAAAGAGGCGGAGAATGGCGGAGAAAGAGGAAAAAAGGGTGGGGGGCGACTCTTTCTTGAGTCTGGCGGGTGGATTGTACATTGAATCTCTGCCTCGTAGACATTGTGGATTGAGGATGACTGATTGGAAGGCAGGAATTATTAAACGGGGCAGCTAAAGCATCCGCCGACAATAGGGAAAGACACATCAAATCAGATTCCTCTCTGAAACATTAATATATTTCCTGCCATCTCTCTTTCCAGTGCATTCTTTTTTTTTGTCCATTCCTCTTTTTTCGCTGTCTGCCTGTTTTTCTGTCTGTCACTCTTGCTGAATTTCTTGTTTAGAGCCACATACATGGGCAACTGTTGGGTTCCATGAAGCAGCATGATGACGACCTGAAAAACTATGACAGGGTAAAGTCACCCTTGTCATTTTCATTTTATATCACATATTCACACCTTAAAAGATAGGTGCGATGAAACTGAATTAGCTTGAACTGTGGTCTGAAAGTCTGGTAAGCACACTTGTGGCATGAAGTTAGAAGCTAAAGGGAACATGGGTTCTGTTTGTGTTCATTTAGATTTAAAGTACAAATTAAATCAAAACTAACTGTATGATTTTGTTAGCTCACATTGCTAGTTTTGTAGTGAACAATTCATCTGTGTATGTCATTAAGAAAAAAAACAATTGTTTGCCATTGCAACCTTCTGTAATGTAAAGTGATGCTGGACAAAGGGAGTGAGAATCCAAACGCAGGTTTTTTTAAACAGAGAATGGTCAGGCAAGCAACAGTCAACACAGGAGCAAACAGATGTATACAGGCAACCCATAATCGTAGTCAATAAGCAAGCGGATGGTCAAAGGCAGGCAGCAGACATGAATAAACAAACAAAACTAAGCAAAGACCGGGACACGGCAAGACTAGGCAAGGGAAATGCGTCATAATGTTCACAGTAACGTATAACAAGACTCAGCAACTCTGTGTGTTTGTGTGCTGACTGTATAGTCCATGTAATCAGTTCATGAGCGGCTTCAGCTGTGAGTGTTTGCAATCAGACAGAATCTAAGCCAGGTGTGGGAGTGCTGCATGACTAGATCTTGCAGTTCTTTTGCCGGCATATTTGTAGTTCTGCAGCGACCTGCATGGGCTAGATCTCTGGTGATTGTGACATCATCAATCGAAATCTGAAAATGCACTTCCCGTTTTTTTTTTCAGTTAAATTCTCAGATTACGTATGATTCAGGTATTGGGAGTCCATGGTAGCCACACCTCTCCAGCTGTCAGTTTTGACAGCAAACAGAGATGGTGAGAAGGATGTGTCTGTTATACAGTAGGTTGTAATAACTCTTTTAGATCTCCAGATCAAAACAAGCCACGCCCACTGTTCACTCATTTAATATTCCATTTCTCTAGGATCTGCGTCACAATATGAAAAAAAAAAAAAACGTTGCAGCTTTCAGTTCATGTGGACTTTAAGGAACATCAAACATTCCTGCAATGACAAATTAAGGTACAGTAAGAGAACTAGGTAAAAATGTAATGAATGACAGGTGGAGGCGGGGTTTAGCACTGTGCTCCACCCCTTCACTCAGGTAATAAGCCTCAATCCCGCCTTATCTGCAGCCACTGATTGATATGACAGCCAAGGGAGGAAAGAAAGAGAAGAGGACAGAGAGAAAAAAATAGACAGAGGAGAAGAAAGAGACAACACAAATCAGGAACCAGACCTTGAGAGGGGATAAATTGCCCCATTGGTGGCATCGCGCTGTTTGCGAGATAATAAACAGACTCCTCAGCATCATAAATCCGACCAGCATGGCACAGTGAATCTCTGTGACCTCACACATCTCCTCTTGTCAAAAAAACAACAGTAAGATACACTTCATACCTCGGAGCACTCTAAATACCCCCTCAACATTCATTGGATGCCATAGCATCTCAAAACACTCTTTTCCCACTGGTGGGACATCTAGGGAAGGCCAATGACAGAAAAACACTCTTTACTAGTTCAGAAATGCCAAACAGGACCTGAACTATAGGACCTGGGGGATATTATGCAATGGTTGGTGTATGGAGCAAGTTTATTTAAGACTAGTGTGCAGACAATAATGTATAAATCATGACAGCATTTTAGCTGGGAAAATATTGGAATTTTAAACAGAAGCACAGAGAG
This sequence comes from Danio aesculapii, assembly GCF_903798145.1. NCBI lineage: Eukaryota > Metazoa > Chordata > Actinopteri > Cypriniformes > Danionidae > Danio > Danio aesculapii. The sequence continues at coordinate 32,775,327 of NC_079436.1, read as the reverse complement.
AAGCAACAGAAGCCTAATGTAAGTGCTGTGCAAGTCATCTTTAGGCAAGATACTGTATAATTTTAATGATGCAAACTGTGTGAAATGTTCTAACTTTTGGATGTTAGAGATGCTGAAATGACTATGGATGTGTTCACTCTTGTAGTCTTTGGTCCAGATCAGTGGTGTCAAACTCTGGGCCCTGCAGAGTTCAGTTCCAGCCCTGCTCCAACTTATGTTCATGTATGTTTCAAACAAGCCCAAAATCAATATTCTGTCATTATTTACTCACACTTCGCTCATCAAAAACACCCTGTTTTACCCTGGAGTCTCCCGTTTTTCAGACCCATCTCCTGCCAGCCTCCCGTTTTGTTATTTCTCCTGGAAATCTCTTGTAATTTCAACAACCTCTGGGTCTTCAACTTTGGTATAGTATCTAATCGCAGCGGTCCCCCGGATATTCAGAGACAAATGTTGGCAGGTATGGTTGGAAACCTGTAATCATTGACCTCCATATTTGGTTTTCTTACTTTTTCTTTCCCTATCGTTTTTGGAGGCATGTGACCTCCCTCTGTTAAGGCTGATTTATACTTTACTATATTATACTATTTATTATACTTCTGCCAAGCGCACGTCTACGGTCCGGCACAGCCTTCACATGCCTGCGTAGCGCGTACCCCTCAAAAAAATTTAACTACACTTAGTGCAAGCTTTGTGATTGGTCAGTTTGGTGAAAAAAAAAACAAACAAAAAAAAACAATAAGTAATCATAGATGATAGATAGAGTGGTTTACTTCAATTATTTTAAAATCAAGTAATGCACCCTACATTCAAAAATCTTTCACTTGTAATATGAGCATATTCACTGTACAAAACCTGTCAGTGAACTATGGGGGCAAAAAAAATAATAATAAAAAATAAATAAAATAATCGTTTATTAATTGTAATCGAGTTAAAATGTTCAATTAATTGACATTTTAATTTTAGGCCAAATCGTCCAGCCCTACATATGAGATTATGACATGTTATTTAGGTCTTCTAAATGTATTTATAATAACATACTGATGCACTATGAATATATAAACGTTCACCAATCAAACAGCTTTCGTCTTTCCAAAATTATTATTCATTATGTGCACCTGACTAAGAAAATCCCACAAACTCCAGACTATCCAAGCTCAGCCGTTCCCCCTTGCAAGCCAAATTCAGCCAGACTGAGAAGAGAGAGAGCGGGAACGAGAGAGAGCGGGAGCTGGTGAAAATTGAATAAATGCCAGTCGACAGTTGGGGGGTTGTAAGCTGGAGATAAAGATTGCTTTTCGTGTCGTTTGCCACCCGGATCTCCCTCGCTCCGCTGGAGGCAAATTGATTACGTGGAGAGGCTAGGAAAGGGTGGGGGAATATGTAGATTGCTGTGGCCCTCAGAGCAGGCAGACGGGTAAAGGGCATGATGGATTTCCATTTCCATACATGAAGAGTGGAGGACGAGTCAGGGGAGGGGGCACGGCGATGTGGCCACAGGGGAGGGAGAGAGAGAGAGGGGAGTGCGGCGGCGGGTTCCAATCTCACACACACTCACCCGCATCCACTCAGACATCTGCCTAATGCTACATCTTAAATAGCTTTCCCCATTTTACATGCACTCAAGTCTCATTTGGTGCAGAATGAAACGCTATCATTAAAGGGAGATTTACTACAAATTGCCACAAATTCGCCATGTCACTTCCAATGATCTGTGTGTGCTAGCGTGTGTTGAGCGGAGCCCCGCCTGGGAGGAAGTATACAGGGAAAGAAGACAGCAGCAGTTACACCGGAGCTCCACACCAATAGTGGGAACATCAAGCAATGGGGCGACTGCTGTGTCTACCTCAGGACTGCCCGAGTACAGTTCGACCAGCATTATGGATGCAAATGTAAAGGTTTATTGCGAAGAGATTGTGTTAATTTACTGTAGATGTATTGAAAGCATATAAACAACAATAGACGAATTACCAACCTACATCACAAATGACGTCACATGGGTTCCTGGTTGCAAAAAGAGACCAGTTGCAATGGCAAACATGTCGTGTTGTGCAGTAGGATGCCAAATTCGAGTGCAAAATTAGAAAACTTAAACTTTTACTGTACACCACACTGCTTTTAATGCCAATCGCAGACGTATTTGGCTAAAAGGGAGCTGAATCGAGAGACGACCTAATTAAAAATGCTCGACTCTGCAGTTCTCATTTACTATCAGGTAAGTTCACTTCACGCCATGCTGAATCATACACATTACTCGTTTTTGATTGCAGCAATGATTTCAGCAAAAACAGTTACATATGGTAAACTGCGGACACTGAATGCTAAGAATGAAACGTTAAAGTGTAAGTTCACATACCCTGCTGTACAGCCGCAGTTCACTGTCAGAATGCAGTTGTTTTGCTTGTTAATGATTAATTACCCATGCCGTATAGTCCCGTCTTTTTTTCCTTGTCTTTGGCTAGGCAGGTCCCGCCTTTTTTTCCTTGTCTTTGGCTAGGCAGAACCTCGGTTTTTAGCACTACAAAGTTTTGAATCTGGTAATCATGGAACATTATTTCTCGCACATGACCACAGAACAAAATTGTTGGCAAATTGTAGGTCTTTAACTTCTCTCTTGTATAATCACTTGGAGTTTCATGAGAGATGTATATTTCGGGCTGGATGCTTGGCCATTTCGTCTTATCCAATATCCATTGGGAGGGTGCTATCACAGATGGACCTGTCAGACGAACGCCACTCACTTTAACGTTAATTTTGCCGAATAACTGTGCTTATCACTGAGTGACAAGCTGTTATAATACACTGAAAGCATTATGTAAATAATATATATAATTTGTAATCAATTTAACTTATTTCTAAGACAACAACTCCCGCATCGGATGTCATTGCCTCGCTGTAGATGCTACACTCCTGGTTTTTTTTCTGCAACTTCGCTGCGCACACATCCTGAATGTTTATAAACATGGTAATTCGTCTTTACAACTTTGTTAAAATCAGTTTTTGTTTATATTTTTGATCTCTTATATTTAAAAGTGACAGGACATTTGATGATTAACAAACTACTGAAGGAGCAGCTCCCACACAACTGAAAATTGTTAGATCGTTAGCTCACACGTTTTTTTTAATGACTTTCTTTTACCTAAGGAACACCAAGATTTTATGTTTGACCTTTACAGAGAAGAACAAATCCTTTTACAGTTAAGTCTGTACTCTTCTCATTTTGCTCACTTCAATTAACAAAAATGGCTATGCAACTGCAAACACTCCTATTTCTTTGTTTGTCTTCTCTGTATCCTACCTCAGCATTAAGCAACCGGACTGCCTATAGCCTGGCAAAATAACTCTCTTGGCCATAAGAAGGGGTTAAAAGGAGCAAAGGAAAGGCTAAATCACAGGCCTATAATGCCAAGTGGCATCCAACCCTGACAGATCAGGAGCAATGATGCAATTTCCTTAAATAACCACCACCATCAAACAGGCAGGGGCGACAGAGGGCCAGAGCCATGTTAGTGTCCACAGCCGCTGCCCGCAGGGAGGGCGGCCCACTGCCCTTTATTAATTATTAAAAGAGAACTCCTCACCGCCGTGTGATGGATAACACTTGTGCAGGAAAGATATCCTGCTGAGAATTAATATCTCCCTCTCGCTTTCTCCCCATGTCCCTGTTTGAAACCCAGCAGCACAATCTATTAAAAATGAAAGGGGGGATATGCAGCATGATACGCAGCTTGAGGTCTATGATATGCATGTGACCTATGGATTCAAAGACTCCGTTTCTTGCTATGGCTAACGTATATTTGAGATCAAAGAGTGACACTTTCTGTCTGGTTTGTGTAGGAGAACACATCGTTTTAACCTAGTCAAGTTGTTGAACCAGCAGCTGGGATCCTAGGTCATTGCTTCAGGCTGGTTTGCCATGTCTGAAAGTGTTTGTCACTGGAAGAATGATGAGTCCTGTGCCTGATTTCTGTGATCACCCCACTATACAAAAGCCTAAGCACATGTGGGCTGATGGATGACAGAGTGGAAAAAGCACCTGTTCTACACCCTAAATCACTGAAACATTACACCAATAGCAGGTGTCTTGATTTTTAGGCCACACACTTATTGTGAGGGAGAGCAGCCAATGTGCTTCATTTGTTTGGGAAACGGTGACAAGAACTGATGGAGCTGTCAGAATGACAGCAGGAATGGATGTGTGAGTCTACCTGATGTGCATGTGGGTGAGCCTCTCCATCTCCTGCTCCATGTGCTCCTGTAGTTCGCCCGGACGCAAAAGAACCTGACAGATGGGGCAGATGGGCGCCTGACTGTCATAGAGTGACACTTTCTTCTTACCTGAGAGAAAAACAGACAGATGGGGAAAAGAAATGAGGAAGATTGTTACAATTTATTTTTACTAAAAGAATAGTTTTAGATTTTATATTAGATAACAGTTAAAGAGCTGATTTTTCCTCATCGAAATCTGCCATTTGGCAATAAATGCATGACATATGAAATACAAGTTTATATTTAGATTTCACATATATAAAATGTGTCAAATGTTCAACATATATTTCTAAATATTGCAAAAATGGTCACTTCTATATTTTTTCAACCATTGGAATAACAAATATGTAGATGTGTACAAAAATGTTAGCTGTAATTTTGTATATATGAGCAATATCACACGAGTAGCAGTGTGATGTGGCTGTATATCGGCACTGGTGGGAGGTATGCCTTAGTGTCCAACCACACCAGTGACGATATACAGTCTCATCGTACTGCTATGAGTGTGATATTGCGTTTATACAACAGTTCAATGACATAATCGTGTGTATAAAAAAGAAAATCAAACATGGAGAGTCTCAAAACTCTTTGGTAAGAGGAATTACTTTCTTCCGCCATTCACATCTGCAGCTGACGAACAGCAGAAACCGTTGCTCATTCACCAACTTCACTTTAGAGCTAGTATTTGAATGATTCTCTAGTGTAATATCTAAAGCAGGGGTGGGCAAACTCGGTCCTGGAGGGCCGGTGTCCTGCAGAGTTTAGCTCCAATTCTATTCAAATACACCTGCTTATAGATTTCTAGTGATTTTGAAGACACTGATTAGCATGTTTAGGTGTGTTTGATTCGTGTTGGAGCTAAACTATGCAGGACACCGGTCCTCCAGGGTCAATTTTGCCCACCCCTGGTCTAAAGTGATGACAAAACAGGTGATTTTGCCCACATTTTAAGATTATAAGGCTGAACGGCATGATATGCCTTCAGTCTACAGAGATTTCCCAGTATTTCTCAGTTGCAATCGGGAGCATACCTGCCAACACTCCCGTCTTTCCTGGGAGTGTCCCGTATTTGAGACCCATCTCCCGTATTGTTCTGTCTCCCAGTATTCCATCAACCCCCAAAAGCCCCCCCCACCCCCCCACCCCCTACTCCTCAGCTTTTTGGTACAGTCCACCAAACCCAACACTCAACTATCTCCATACCCGCTCCCTGCTCTTCAGTGTGCGCGCACCACCTTGCTCACCCCCCTCCCTCTTCACTTTTTGTGCGCAGCACCCCATCCCACCCCGCTGTTCTTCACTAATTACGCGCAAATATTACATTTTAATATTAAATATTTAAATATTAAATATTTAAAATAGGCACTATCCTTATATATAAACTGCATAGTTGCAATCTAAACAACTATATTCTCAACTAAAAAAGCCTCAAAAGTACATTATGTTGTCCAACAGCAATAATATTTGGCAAACTGTAGAGTGTCATCTGCTTGTCGCTGTATGTGGACGGAGTAATACACAAGGGTAAAAGGTTAAGAGGCTTGACTCCATTTTGTTGTATTCCATATAAGTAATTTGCATATATTTCCATATATCATATTTCTATATGGGTTAACTCAGATTTTTAACAACCTCCAAACCAAGAGCTTACATGTCTGTCTGTAAAGGTTTATTACTTATTGTTAGAAATCAATTCCTCTATGGAGAAAATGAATGTAGTTTTTACTTCTGAAACCAGACTGTTGCGCTCCGATCTGAGCTTTGGTGCAGTTTATAGCCACTCGTGTGGAACTTGCTGGTTTGAGTCCAGCCCACATTGTGTCCTGATCCCATTCACCATTACATTTAGCCCAGTTTTTACCAATACCCTCTTTATGATCACAAAAAGAGGCAGAATCCCCAAAGTATAATTCAAGAAGATTAAAGTTTTGAGTCCAGAATGTAAGAATGGCCAGAAACACAGCACTACTGGTGCAGTTTTTTATATATTAAATTTGGAGAAGAACATGGGTCAGATGAGTGCTCAAAGTCTTTTTCTCTCTCTCTCTCTGGACTGTGTGGATTAAGTGGCTCAGATTTCTGTCGGAGGAGAATCCGTCATCCTCGGCCTCCTGTCTCCTGTTCCCTCATTAAACCAGATCCACAGCTCCGCACAGACAGTTACGCCACTGAGCTTGTGACACTTCAGCTGTTTCTCTGACACACGCGCACTTCATATACACTTATCAACTAACCAATGGACAACATTTCATCATACACTGTATATAAAGAATGATCATTCCCACTTATTGTGAGATACACAATAAATTAAACAATAAAGACATGTCCATTTTTATTAAATAAAATCATTTATTGGGCAGAGTTTCCAAAAAGTTTTGATTTTAGTCACCTGAATTGCATTTGGACAATGGCTGAACCAAATAGGAAAAGCTGCAGTTTTGATAACACCCATATTCGATGGACAGGATCTTAGACTGCCTCAAATGAGTTGAAATATTGTTACAAATGTATGAACTCTGCTGATTTTGAATCCTCAGCAGTCTTTTTATAGTATATCCAAAGAAACACAAACAACCTTTTTACCATAAACAAACAGGCATGTGTACGTGCGTTCACATATGAACACATGGCCATGTTTATTTTTGCGATACTCCATCGTGTGGGTGGGATTTAGTGTGTATCATGGCTGCCTGTGAGCAATACATCTTTTGCATGTGAATTATCTAACGTGCTGCTCTGTAAATGAGTGAAAAAAACACTTCCTGTTTCACTCTGCTATCACTTAATCTTTCAGATCTGGAACTACCCAATCAAAGTGACTATTTTTGGCCCTCCGGGACAATGGATCCTCCTTTAAACAGGATATCCTGGATGAACTCACTGTTACCAAAAGACTACAGCTGTTAGTCACACGGTGAGTCTGCTTACCTAACTCAAAGCTCTAATATCTACACAAACAGGAAGTGAGGAAATCACACTTTGGAAATTCTGCCTTTGAGATGTGCACGTGCTAGATCACTCGCTAGTATGATTTACACAGATGTCAGGTAATGTGAAAGGTCCTCGTGCAAATCTTGCAGTTCCTATGGGCTTTTTTTCCTGGTTGTCAGGACGTTTTGTCCAGAATCAAAACTGTATCTAAAACCACACACTTCTCTACTATATAGAATATGAGTAGCAGTATGTAAGCTAAGGGGTATGCCCAAATTTATAAGCTGCATCTAAAATGGCACACTATACATTTATGCACTATATACTTATGCACTTACACACTCAACAGCATAGTATATGAATTTAGTGTCATCCTAAATGGAACACTGAGCGGAAATTCAAACTGTTTCCCAGATGATGTTTGACGATTACCAAATTAGCAAAATAAATGACCAAACTACCAAATAATACCTGCATGAGTATAACCGCATTCACCATCGGGAGGCGGTATAATCACTCTCGTGGGAGAATTTTGATTTCACAATCTAAAATAAATAAAGTAATCCAACACCAGTGCCTGAAAGCTCCACCCCTTCCGCTATGTAAGCAAAGCAGTGGTCGTTAAGTGCGTGAAGTGTCCAACATTCCACACTTCATTTTACCGGTTGAATAAGAGAATCATCCAGGCATTTAAAGTGCACTTATTATTTTTTTTAGAGTTTTCAGTATGAATGCACTACTTACAAAATGGCATAGAATCGTGCATAAGTATGTGATTTGGGACTTACATATAGTTAAAAAACAGCATGTGAGAGTTATCTATATGCGAGAAAATTTATGATTATTGGCAGATGTAGTATGTCTAAATTCCATCCATACTACTCACATTTATACTACATAGAATGCACGTTTATATTGCTTGAGAAGTCCCTTTGAATGTAGTAGCAACATTAGCAGTTTGTGATTTTGAACTTGTCAGAAGTTATCAGGGAGTTGGTATGCGCTTCCTAGGTTGTTCTAAATGGTTTTCAAGACATTTGTTGTACTTATTTAACTGATACATGGCTGACGGTTACACTTTGCTCCTATAGCTAAAAGGGAGGAGCTGTTGGGTGCTACTGTAAGGTTGGATTACTTGGTTTATTTTGGATTGTGCAAGCAAAATTATCCTACATAAGTGATTACACTTAAGTGACTTTCAATGGCGAATGTGACGTATGCATGACAGGTATTTTTGGTAGTTTGGACATCCATTTCACTAATTTGGCGACTATTAAATGTCAACTGGGAAATTGTTGGAATTTCCGAATGGTTAAATAACCTTAGTGTTCCATTTGGGACAAAAGGGTTGAATGTATAGTACATAAGTGCATAAGAGGTGCGTCCCACATCACATACACATACGCCATTTTGTAGTATAAATAGTGTAAGTATTGCATTCACACAGAAAACTCTAAAAAGAATATGTGCACTTTAAATACCCGGATGATACACTTATTCAGAAAATGTGGAATTATGGACACTTCACGCACTCAATGGCCGCTGCTTTGCTCACATAGTGGAAGGGGCGGAGCTTTCAGGCGCTGATGTTGAATTACTTTATTTATTTTGGATTGTGAAAGCAAAATTCTCCTACGACAGTGATTATACCACCTCCTGAGTCCCGATAGTGAATACGGTTATACTCATGCAGGTATTATTTGATAGTTTGGTCATGTATTTTTCTAATTTGGAAACCGTCAAATGTCATCTGGTTTTAATTTCCGCTTAGTAAAAAATTATTAGTGTTCCATTTGGGACGACACTACATTAATATACTATGCAGTTGAGTGTGTAAGTGTATAAGTATATAGTGCATAAATGCATAGTGTTGCATTTGGGACGCAGCTAATGTGTCATTTGGGACACAAGTAGTGTTTGTTATTTGGATATTAGTGTTAAGGATGCTTTTATGTGGTTGCTAGGGTGTTTTCAAATATTGCCATAGTGGCGCTGCTGTTGCTAAGGTGTTCTAGATTGTTGTTCGGATATTTTGAATGGCTGACAGAGCGTTATTGTATGGTTGCTAGACTACAGTAGTTATCATTAATTAAAAAGTATAAAGAGAGTTCCACATCCTGCTACTTTGCACCATCAGTTTATCAATTAACATATCAACGTGTTTATATATAGATATCAGGCCCGTAGCCAGCCTAGTGAAAGGGGTGGTTCTTTTTTGTCAAAGAATTTACCTTTTTTCATTTATACAGCTTGTTTTCTATTTATTTGTGAAATTTAAAGTGAGATTAAAGTGTGCATTTTAGAGACTTTTTAAGCCCTTTTCTAAATAAGCTTGTCGGATAGTCATCATAACCACACTTTTTGACTATTTTAGCCAAAACAGTATTCAAACCTATTTTAATTTGGTCCGCTTTTGGTGCTTCACACCAATTTATTGGTAACTTTTTGTTTCAAGAATAAGATTTAGAATAAAAGTTACTTGCAATTTTTTTTCTCAACAATATCATAGCGAAATATCGCTTCAGTTACGTTAGATTGTCTGTTTTCTTGCACAGTTGGATGTTGGACTCATGAAAAAAAGAGCTGTCTGAAATTTCCATCAAAAATGAAACATTTTCTCAGGCTCTTTTGTTTACATTGAGTTATTTCACTTTAAATGACAAATGAGCTCATGTATGGGACAAATTCTGGACCATTGTCAATAAGGAGTGGGACTTCTGAACCACCCAAAACCCCCCTAAGTACAGGCCTGGATATTAAGATGTAAATATGGTTTCCGTTGCTCAAAGAGAAACAGCACATCCACTGTGTTCCAATTATGAAAGTGTGCGAGTGTGTTACAAACGTCTGATGTTTTGCAGTTTGGTTCTAATGTCTGGGAGGCAGCTATTGATCTGTTTCAGTAGGGGTTAGTGAGCATCTTTTCTGGAGATGATGAGGTAACTTGAGGGCAGGTTGCAAAACAGATGTACAAACACACACACACACACACACACACACACACACACACACACACACACACACACACACACACACACACACACACACACACACACACACACACACACACACACACACACACACAAAGTGGGGCTATAATCCTGGTTCTGCTCTCTACTTAAAGCCCTGGGCTCAGTTTGAGCTGTCCTTGACTTCAGAGGGCACTGTTGTGTTTGTCTTCACATGATGTGTGTGCTGTTTGAGAGGGTGATGATCGCTAACAGTCTAGTCTATGCACACACACACACTCGTGCTGACAAACATGCGCGCAAACACATGTAAACGCTCGCACACACACACAGTTGCATACATGCGGCAAAGTCCCTCTGGGGGCACAAATCCTCTGCCCGCATATTGGCCTGTCAGAACTATTTCCTGCACGAGCACAGATTCATCGGTGAGGAGGTAGCAGGGTCAGTGTTAGCATCCCAAAAACTACCCTCTCCCTCCCCCATACATATCTCCACCACCTCCTTCTCCTCTCCTCTCCCAGTCATGCGTGCCTGCGCATACCTATCCCCTATTCTCCAGCACCACTACTTAACGGCCCCACACTCTGGACACTTTAAGTGACTTTGAAAAATAGGTAATCGATTACAATTCTGTGTGTCTCTGTTTCTCTCACCACCCTATTCTCGCTCGCCCCTCTCCCCCCTCCCTCCCTGGCTCTGTCCAGCAACATCCTGCACATCTATTTCTCATTTTCTGGCCCTTTATTTGTTTTCCGTGCTCTACCCGTCTTATCTCCTCTCACCTATTTTTCTTTCTTTCTTTCTTTCTTTCTTTCTTTCTTTCTTTCTTTCTTTCTTTCTTTCTTTCTTTCTTTCTTTCTTTCTTTCTTTCTTTCTTTCTTTCTTTCTTTCTTTCTTTCTTTCTGTCTTTCTTTCTTCCTTTCATGATCAGTGCAGTACTATGTTTTGAATACCATGGTAATGCTTTTGTTTCTTTGTTGAACTTGGATTTTAGTGATGATTTTGTTTTTTGTAACCTAGGTGAGACTGTCTTTCGTTGTTTTATGGATTGTTGTCGTCTTTTGTCATTGTTTTCATGGTTAGAGTGTTTTTTCAATTTATTTGGTGTAGTTTTTTCTAAACAGTTGTTCATTTTGGGGTATAGATATTCACAAATAAGAGAGAACACTGTCAGTTGTTCAATTTTATTTTGGGAAGAGCAAAGATGACTGTGTATATGAGTAGATGAAATAAGATAGAAGGTTCCTCAGATGTTGATGTTGTTTGTCTTTTTAATAAAAATGTTGAAAGCTCGTTTAAAAATAGATTTTAACTATTACAGTTTAGTAAGTTATCTTGAGAATTTTTCTAATATATGTTCTTATAAAGATATGCTTTTTTTAGCTTGATATGTAATTGCATAATTGTAATTAAGTATTTGTAAAAAATCAAATGTCTTTCTTTCTTTTTTTCTTTCTTTCTTTCTTTCTTTCTTTCTTTCTTTCTTTCTTTCTTTCTTTCTTTCTTTCTTTCTTTCTTGATCAGTGGAATACTATGTTTTGGATACAATGGTAGTATTATAATATTGTGACCAAATGACATACACAAATGCTGAGTTACAGCAAATTAATCTAAAATTAAATGTAATTTTTTTGTTTATTAGTACAGTATGTATATAAGACATATAGATCAAAATAATAATCATAAAAAATAAATTATATATATATATATATATATATATATATATATATATATATATATATATATATATATAATTATTTTTTATATATTTTTTAATTATGAATGATTCTCTTCTGCTTTCTCTTCTGCATTTCAATCTAACATATTAGTTTATCATGTGAATGAAGTTTAAAGCATCAGTTATTTCTGTAATTCAAAAATGAAATTTCAACATCATTATTCTTTCTTCAGTGTAACATCTTTTTTTCTAGTTTTTTCTATTATTTATTCAGTTTCACAGTAGTCAATGCCAATTTTTATTTAGTTTATATTGCAGTTTTCAAATTTACATACAGATGTATGATACTGTATATAGGGTTTTTCACAATGGTCACACAAACAACTAAACATCGGAATCTAGAAATTGTAGAAAATAAAAGAAATGATAAAATACCCAAAATTTCCATAAAAAAATAAACACAGAAGTTACATTAACAATTCAAGGACATTATAAGAACAATCAAAACAATACACCCATAAACCGATAAAAACACAAACTGATGAAAACTGAATTGCTGCTTTTCAATTACAACTCAATGGTGTACTTTTTAAACCCCATATTGTGGCCCCCAGTCTACCCTTTATTTTGCCTTTTTATCTCCCAAAACTATATACATATGAAACAGTAATGATGGTACTTTAGGATCTTAAATGTTCATTTTTTATTTATTTGTTTATTTTTAAAATAAGTATTGTAATCTTTCTTTTATGTTTTCTCTCAAAAAAAAAAAAAAAAAAAACACAAAATAAACAAAATAAAATTTACATAATTTTGACTTTACATTCTATATTAAATTTGGTCCTAATGGAAGAATATTTCTCCTTGCCTTATTAAACTCCTCAGTCTGTAAACAACGATTTATTGTTAGCCACTCTATCTTATAGATTTCATAAATGATGTCAAACTAGTTACTGATTTGAGGTCTTTTGAGCTGTAACCAATTTTTGGTTATTTTTTACAGGCTATCAGCCAAATTTTCAGCAGCTATTTGTCAGATGTCAATGCTATTTTAAAAAAAATATTATTGATATTATTATTATTATTATTATCATTATTAATAATACATTAACAACATATTTATTTATTTTTTTATATACTGTTAAGCTTTTTTATGTTAAATATATTAAATGAAATCACTTTCTATCTACCCATCATCCCCCAGATCTCTCTCACTCTCTCTCTCTTTCTTTCTTCAGAAGCGGTCAGCTTTATTGTCCTGACAAGATAATTTGAGTCATGCCAAAGCAATCACCGTCTGCAAGAGTAAACAAAGAGAGGTCCAGACCCATTCTTCAGCAGATAAATCCCCAATCCAACTACTTTTCTTACACCATCCCTCATTTGCAACATGAAATCACACAACCTGACATATGAGTGTAGGAATTACACATATCTGAGTTTACCATATCTGTCTCTCTACACAAAAGCATGTAATATTTAAAGTTATATATTTAAAAAAGGTTTAACCTATATGTGAAATAAACATGATGTCAGTAGATATAACCTAAAACACACTATTTAAACACACATTAACATTTGTAATGCAAACGGTGACCATATCAATGCAATTTTCCTGTGTATTTCAATTGGTTCAATTCTTTCCTCCTGATTTTTTGTCTGTTGACATGTCAGATGGTTTACTGACAGAGTGTTACTCTGACTCTGTTATGTGTGCATGATGGGATTTGTTAACAGAGCGTGTGATTGTGTGTATGTCCCCCCTCTGTCCGCGTGTGAAGAGAAAATGAGTGTGTGGCTCTCAAAACCGGCTCTTTAATTCATCCGTACACAATCAATGGGCTCAGTAATGGAGTCATGATGGTTTGGTCAAGCGCTTGTCGGGACCTAAACCACCTCCCTGTCACTTGTCTCCCTGAAAACACACACATACACACACTTACTCGCAAACAGGGAGCGGGTCATTTGGCAGCTTTGATGCTAACACAAGACAGAGAGGATCCGCACAATAGAAGACACTAAATCATCTGTCTGTCAGCACATTCTGATGAACGCCTGTAGAAGGGAGTGGACGTGGCTTGCAAATACCTAAGGCCATGACAAGGCTTCACATATATCTATGTGTGTGTGTGTTAGTATGGAGGCCTAATGTTTTTCCTATAGACCGCCCCATTATGTGTGCATGCAGTGTGGTGTTTGGGTCCACATCGTCCCAAGAGAGGATTGACTAATAGAGACAGCCAATGATTAATCATGTCTCCCCTGTGAGAGACACACACACACACACACACACAGTCCTCCAGCCTGGACGCACCCTCACAAACTCGTTATCTGATATATTTTTAGATATTACTTTAGCATTAATCACCATTCTTTTGTACATATCTTGTGAATTATCATGTAATTCTCATATTTGTACACCAATATTAATATGTTAGGGGAATATATTAAATTAAACTAGAATAAAAAGAAATCAAGAGAACCATATTATTTTTTACATTTAGTTGTAATTTCTATTATTTATTTCTATTCTTAAAATTGTTAGTATATAAAAATATTTATATATTTATAAAACATAAAATAAAAGAAAATTATTTTAGATTTTTTTACACACACATTATACCGAATTACACATAATTTAGTTTTTTTTTTTACAATGGCTTTAAACATTATACAAATTCTTCAGTTAAATCTTGATTTTAGTAATGTTAAAAACCCACACATTTTATAAAATCAGTGTAAAAACTTTACCAGTCACCTCACTTTACTAAAAAACCATTATGGACCAGAGCACATGTGATCTCTAAAGCGTCCCATTCTTCTTGTCCATTTCTTATTTCTCCCTTCATCTCTCTGTTTCCCCCTCTTTCCCTCTCTAAGGGAGTGAGTGATGGCTAGCACAAGACAGAGAGATAAATCCTGAGGCATGGAGGGGGTTTGGCGCATGCTGCTTGTCAGCGCGTTAAAGATGATTAATGTGGGATGCCCCCCTACACCGGACCCCTGCGTGGAGAAAGGTGGGGACTCCGTTTAATCTGAAGGGCCGGTGAGACCAGCGTGCAGAGAGGGGCAATAACAAGGAAATAGGACTGACAGAACTTTTTAGTGCTGAGATTTCTCACCTAAATGCCATGCTGTGAGAGAGAGAGGGATGCCTGTGACAGCTCTGACTGAGTGTTGGCCTGATCTTCTCTAATTTGCCAAGATAGATGGCTCTCTCTCTCTTTCACTATCTCTCTCTCTCACTCTGTCTTCAAAAAAAAAACCTTTTTTCCCCTCTCTTAGCCATAGCACACCTTTATCACAGTACATCCGCTCACCCGGACCTCCATTCTGATAGCACAGCTAATGAGGGCCAGAGCCAGCGGCCTCTCTCGGCGTTAGACGTTCCCTAATTATTAAAAGCACTTTCATCATTCGTAACCTCTTGCTAACCCCACTGATAGCACAATTACACACTGGACGGCTGAGTTAGCGCATGCTAATATCTTAAATTTGCTGCCTCTGAGAAGCAGAATCAAGCTAACTTGGCCGTTAGCTGTGTGGTGGTGTAGCGTTCGCCTCTGACACTCCTCGTATGTTGTTTTACAAGCCTCTATGTAAAAAAAGACCGAAAAAGAGCTCCACAGAAGCCGCCTCAAACGCGTGCTCCCCTGGTAGCTGGCAGCCCGCCACCAGCAGCTCCGGCTGGGGTTGTTAGCTGTCTGTCTCTCCTCTCATTTAGCCTCACGCAGCATAACTCAAACAGCATGCGCATATTTATTTAACTGCTTCCAAATGCAGCAAAATCCCTTCATGCTTACATATCTGTATCCATAAAACCCAGATATTGTGAGACGTTTAGATAGAACACTGACATAAAACCGATGTAGGTGTCTTTTAAAGATTTATAATGGTTGTAACACCCCACACATCACTGTTTATGCAAGTCCCACCTTGACCTTTTAAACATTACTCTCATAATTGCAGCAAATTCACTCGCTCTGTGAGTTTAATGGTCGTCGTCTGGTTTGCTAGGAGTCGAGAGTAAGTTTTTGAGTGTAGGTGTGTGTGCCACGTGTGTGCGTGTGTGCTATGGAGAACAAAACAGAGAGCTCTTAACACACTGGCGAGAGAACAAAGCTGCCACTAATGGGCACAGGCAGAGAGCATGTGCCTTTTGAAATCTTTCTCTGCCTACAGTGTGCCCATGCTGAGCTCACGACGGAGATGGTGAAGGAGGAGGACTTCACACAACCTGCCATGCTCACCTGGTAAAGCCTGAATACACTTGTGTACCAGCTGCATCCTGGAAAGCTGATCACACACACCATCGACACCGGATGGGAATTTCAGTTAATGGATTACAGTACACTTTTAAAGTTGTTCTTTAATCTTAAGGAGCAGATGCCCTTTCAGACCAACAATACAAGTTAGACTAGTGGTTTTTGTGAGACTGAAGGCCTTGATTAGCTGGTTGATGTATGTTTTATTAAAGTTTAAACTAAAATGTGACTAATGAGCAAAGGTTTTTACCAATTATTGGCTATTCAAGATCAACAGGTGACCAGCTTGGTTGATGTTTGTTGAAAACCATTGCTGGGAGTAAAAAAAATCAACCTAGGTGCTTTCTGATTATGTACCCCTGTATACATTTCTGGTGAGCACCAAATATGTCCCAGGAGCTAAGTTTTTTGCAGTTTTTGTTTTCGCGAATCCATCAGAGGCCACTGTGTATGCCAGGGGTCACCAACATAGCCCACGAGGATCACATGAGTTGCCTGCGGGACTATTCTAAGAATAGCTCACCAAAGCACCATCTAATATTTTTTTTTAGCTATTCTTTTTAAATCACACTTGGTTTGGTGTGAAACTGAAAATTACATTAAGTTATACTGTGTATGAAAAAAAACTTTTAAAAACTATTTCAGACAAATGAATTGTTGCATATTGATATTTATCTGTTTCCTACCTTGTTAATTTATTTATGAAGTCATTAACATGATCAGTATCTTCACATAGATGAATATCATTAATTAATATCAATAACATTTAATCAAAATTTTGATGTTTGAAAAGTGTGTATCAAACTGGTAGCCCTTTATGTTAATCGGTACCCAAGAAGTAGCTCTGGTATACGCCATTCATGGCTGCTGTTCTTACGTAAATCCACCAGAGGCCGCTGTCGACTGACTGATTTACTGACTGACCAACCGAACAATCCCCCCACAATCCCCTTTCCCTAAACCCAACCAATAGTGTTTTAAAAAGCACAGATTGACCCGCCCACCCACTGTCCTAAACCCAACCACATTGTTTCAAAAAGCAATCCAGAAAAAGAAAAGACCCCACATTTTCAGATTTTACCACATTCTCACCCTGTTACTTACTTGTTTATTTTATTTTTTAGCATCTGTTTTTGTCTTATCTGCTTTCTGGAAACGTTCTTCACCAGACTCGAACCCCGTTGTCTCGCTCAACTCCGCTCTACGGATGTACATGTCAAGCTACCGGACAAACTGGTAACATAGAAAAAGCCGTCCATTCGAAGGTAAGCAGTCAGCTGGTAAGCGAGAAAAGGAACGCGTCATACCTCCCCGAAGCATTTGTTTTAAAGATTAAATGCAGCCATATGTAACTCTGGCTACATAATTTGCGATCTCCAGATATGTATATAAGTCTATGTTTTCAGAATGAGCCTATGTTGTAAAAAATTTTGGGCACTTTAATTTTGTTGGTCATACCAGTGTTATCAATCTAAAGCCAGTTAGGACCAGCAATTTAAGATCCAGACTGGCCTAGACTTCTTATTTTAATCTGAATTTAAAACCTCTAAAATGCAGAAATATTAAATATGAGCTCAATGTAGTCAATTTGACTATGACCATCCCAAGGTCCCGAGCACCACAAACCCTACCAAAAAGATCTGTCTTCCCCTCATCTGATGAATTCCTTTTTATCCATTTCATACCAAAGCACAGCATTAAACAAGTTTTCCCAGCATGCATCAAGTGTTTACGCCTGCCTCATTCTCTCTCATCTTGCCCTTAAGCACGCCAACATCAGTAAACAGTGAAATCTCTCAGCCTCTTACCGAATGTAACCACATTACGCTGTCTGATAACGTCGTCAAATAATGCCCGATAAGAGGAATTTGATTTGATTCAGGGCCGTTTTTTCCCTCCCTTTCAAGGCTTCTCTTTTCTTCTCCTTGCCTTAAGGCCACACGCACACACACACACACATTGCTTTATACTCTGCATCTTCGAAAATGACACTGCCTTGTATGCGCAATCAAATAAATCCAGCCAGCCTGTCAGCCTTCATTTTTTCGCCTACCCTCCTCCCTAAATCAGAGCAAGGTGAGCTGCTACAAGTCATCTCCATAATGGGAAATATGTGCTTTATACGCCAAAGGAGGGGAATTAGACTCATAATGGGAAAAGCCCAGATTGTCTGTGTGTGTGTGTGTGCTTTTTTACTTTATTGTAAGTGAGCAGAGGAAACCCTAAGCAGGCTGGACAGTTTCTAGGCTGATTACTCAGGGTTAGGTGAAAAAAAGGGGAAAGGATGAGAGAAGAAGGGAATGAGGCATCGCGCCTCATTCGAGAGGACGTCTGATGAAATGGAACGAGGTCATCCTCGGTTTGGGACCTGAAGAGCGTCGGTGTTGGCATCTGTGCTAACTGCACACAGAGGCCGATCTCCGCTGACAGTGATGCATTATGCTGTTAAACAGCAGCTCCTCACGCTACCGTTCACACACACACACACGCGCATACATACTCAGAGTGTCACATTTAAAAAGGCAAATGCAATCAGCACCTGAAAGAGGAGAGGGAAGAGGGGAGTGGTTTGTTGTCGGTATCGCTCTGTCATTCTCTTTCACTGCAGAGGAGTGTTTGGCTAAAGATGATGTTGGTTTGATGCGTATAACCAGCATATGTGCGGGGCGTTTAGAGACACGCTGGCAGTCATGTGGAAATGCAAGCCAGTTATTAGGGCCAGATTCATAACTATGCTCATCAGAGGGGAGGAGACATGATTATCTGAACACACAAACAACTTTGAGGACTTTTTAAAGGGCACACATTTTAACTACCTACAACAGCAGAGTTGGGTAACACTTTATAATAGCTATACACTATGAATCATTTGTTAAGCGTTAGCAACTAGTTAAATCATTATCTGTTAAGCATTAACTCTACATTAATAGAGTTAGTAAGCAGTTTATAACTGCAGATACAAATGCTCAATTCTTGCCTTGTAAGCACATGTGCTTAATGATTGTATTTTATACTTTGTTAATTATTATTTTTTATTACTAAAGTATTGCATCAATTACAAACCAGTTATTTGAGAGAAGTTGCTGGTTTTTAGAGATTATTCTGAATGCGTGAGTAAATAAACTATTCAAATTAACATTTATATATCTTATTATTCAGACATATATTAATAGTTAATTTGTATGTTAATAAATGCTTTATTACCTTAACTTTATCCAGTTTTGTGGCCTAATCTAGTGAGGACTATTTATGCTTAATAAAGCCCTCATAAATGACAAATAAAGGCTCAGTTAAACTGTAAACAGAAAAAAAGAAAATAAACGACTTTATTAATTTCTATTCATTTGAAGATACACAAATGAAAATGTATCAAATGAAAAATAAATCTTTGTAATCTTAACTAAAATAAAATGACTGTGCAGTTTAAACATCACTAAATAACATTGAAATGTTATAATATAATATATTGTTAAATTATTTTATTGTTGTTTTTTTATCCAATTTTATGTTGTATTTTGACACTCCTGTTATTCGTCAATGTTTAAACTTTACAGTCATTTTACTTTTTAGATTAGATTGCAAAGATGTATTGTTCATTTATTACTGAGCCTTTAATTGTCATTTATTAGAGATTTATAAAGCATAAATTGTCCTTACTTTAGATTAGGTCACAAAACTGGATAAAGTTAAGGTAATAAAGCATTTATTAACATAAGTAACTAGAGCGACGCAGTGGCGCAGTAGGTGGTGCTGTCACCTTACAGCAAGAAGGCCGCTGGTTCGAGCCTCGGCTGGGTCAGTTGGCGTTTCTGTGTGGAGTTTGCATGTTCTCCCTGCGTTCGCATGGGTTTCCTCCGGGTGCTCCGGTTTCCCCACAGTCCAAAGACATGCGGTACAGGTGAATTGGGTAGGCTTAATTGTCCGTAGTGTATGAGTGTGAATGAGTGTGTATGGATGTTTCCCAGAGATGGGTTGCGGCTGTAAGGGCATCCGCTGCGTAAAACATGTGCTGGATAAGTTGGCGGTTCATTCTGCTGTGGCGACCCCGGATTAATAATGGGACTAAGCCGAAAAGAAAATGAATGAATGAACAATGTAACTATTAATATATGTCTGAATAATAAGATATATAAATGTTAATTTGAATAGTTTATTAATCATATACTAACTCATTCTGAAAGATCTTAAAAAACCCCAACTACTCACATAAAAACATAATTTGTAAATAATGCGATACTTAATTTAGTCATGAAAAATGAATAAGTAACAAAGTATGAAAACACAATCATTAAACACATTAAAAATGTGCTTCTAAGTCAAGAATATAGCATTTGTATCTGTCAACTGCTTACTAACGTCTACTATTGTATAGTTGATGCTTAACAAATAATGAATTCACTATTTGCTAATGCTTAATAGATGATTTATAGTGTGTAGTTATTATAAAGTGTTACGCAGAGTTGCTGTTCTATGCTGCAAACAAATGCTATTCTTACGTAGAGTTTTATCTTGTTTGTATTTCTAAGAATTCTTAAATCAAGAAGAATTTTATAGACAAGCAAATAATACTGTTTTGTTTTCAGAAAAATTAAGTGGGGTGGGGTAAGAAAAAAAAGCATTGTTTAACACTGAAAGTAAGTTGTTGTACTTTACTTAACCTATTGGTAGATTATTTAGCTTGTTTTAAGAAAAAACCCTATACAATTTTAAAGAATTTTTAGATATTTGGACCAGGAACAAGAAGAAAAGCTTTTTTTTGCAATGTAGTTCAAATTTAGTTATAGGTATTACATTTACAGTACATGAATTCTGCTTCCAAATTAGTTTACTGCTGACTTTATCGGAATGTGCATTTTTACTTCAGATTTCTATTCAATCTTGGTGCATATACTGTAGGTAAGATGGTGTGCACTTGTGTCAGAGCAACTGCGGCTTACTTTAAGACGTGTGTGTAGGTTTACTTTAAGGGAACAGTGTTGAGAAAGCACCTTACTGTGGTAAGTGTGTGTGTGTTTGGTTTGAGTGTATGGTATTCAGGATAAGACTTGTGTCGGTGGGTGTGAGCGCTCACAGTAGTGACAGCTGTTTATTCAATCAATCACCTTGTGGATGGCACAGCAGAGTGAAACGGCTGGAGATTGAGTTTTGCCTCACAGGGGAAAATGGAGCAAATTAATAGACCATTACCCAGGCGCTGACCCAGGAAATGAGGGTGACACTGCAGGGTTAGATCTGCCAGCTTGCTTGCCTCGTTCTCTCTCCTTCTCTTTCTATCTATCCACAAAAGCCGGGAAGCTTCAGTCCAAGCACCTCTTGCTCCTCCCTAGGGGTAGAGGGACCACTACGATGCTGGCTTTGTGACTGGGGGGAGGCAGGGAAGGGCATATTTCTACTTAAATATGGATGGATTTGCGCAGCTCTATGAAATCATGCGTTTGGCTAAACAGGTGGGCCATGTTTGCTGAGTGGGCAGGGTTTAGTCCCAGAGGACGGACTCCCAGCTGGGCTATGCACACGTGGGCGAAGGTTTTTTTCATTCAGGGTCATTCATCAACAACCCAAATGTCTAGTGCCCAATAATATGTGCAGTGGGAATGCATTCATGTCCAACTCCTGAATATAGTTGACCCTGGAAAACTGGGCAAAATGTTCTGGCCAAAAGGTCAGCAGTTTTTATATGCTCAGTATATTCAGTAGACACACATGCATCTCTAAGATGTCAGAGGTCTTAATCTGGAAAACATTTGTTGTGCTCAATGATGAAAATGCAGCCTTGCAATCTATATCATAAACATTTTGTTGACATTTTTAAATGTCATTTTACTATCTGACAAGGAACAGTTTACAGATTAGAAAATGCTTTAAAAACAGATCTTTTATTTTGAAATCTTAAAGACATCTTGTGATATCTGATTGCTGTTAGGCAATTTTTTATGTTTTATGTTCTGAGTAAACAGGAATGGTACAACTATAGCGAATTCAATTCAACTCAATACATGTTTATTTCTAGGGGAGAGCGGGGCACAAAGTAACACTTTTTGGTTTTGGTCAAATAATTAACGAAGTAATGGGGTTAGACAAACCATATTTTTTTACCAACAACACACAAGCCTCCCCTACAAATGAGCACTGGAATTATGATCGTCGAACTCATGGTTTCTGTGCAGTATTGCCAAAAGTGTCAGGAGTAAAATTGTTACTATTTACCCCACCTGCGGGGCAAGTTGTAACAGGCGGGATTAGTTGTAACACATGCTTACAAAGGCAGATTTCACACAGTTAATTAATTTTTTGCTTACTTTAAATAGGAGCTAGATTTTCTCAGTAATTGGCTCATTTCTATTTTTATTCTACATAGCACAGTATGTTTATGTATTTATTTGTTTATTGGATAAACACATTTGAATCTATTTGCATTATTATCCATTATTATACAATGCATTTATTTGCATTATTAGCAATAAATTATTTTTTTCTATTAAAACAATATTTACTATTAAAAACATTTAATAGTAACACAGTGTTACAACTAACCCTGCTGTGTCATGTTTTCCTCAAAACTGGCTAGCAGTCACTGTGTGTTCCTTACATCTTTCAAAATGGTTTCATCTTTTAGCCTAGAAGACGGTGATCACAACAATATAAGATTTTACACACATACTTTCACAGATTTTTTTTAAATAAAAAAAGAAACAAAATTTACCTGATATTTCTATAATAGTACAGTGAAAGCTAAATCTAATACTAATAAATAACTGACAGAACGCACTGAATTATTTGCATTCAATAAAGCATTGCTATATTGCTGCCATAGATGTTTACGTTAGATGTCGCCTACGCTATTGTTGTGTATTGTACGGAATGCGTAATAGAGTCGCCATTTTAGTACAGGGTAGCGCTCCTTTGAAATGAATGTGGGACCAAGGTGCAGTGGAGGACTGGCCATCCAGATCCATATACACATATATACATATATCTATGATTGGAACTTTTCCAGGTGTTCAGTACGCAAATATTTTTTTAAATTACGAAAATTATCATTTTACATCAATTTTCTACATCGACTGATAAGTGACCGCATTGGCATTGCCGACAAAGAGTGTGTTTGTGTGCATGGAAATGTATTATCCTCCCTAATTGACTTGATCTAATCCGTGTCCTGAAACACACAACCTCATCTGCTTTCACTTCTAATTGTAACGGAGGGAGCGATTCGTTTGTGAATGAATCCCTGTGATGAAAGACTCGCGTGAACCATCGACATCCCTGCGTCTCAATGTGCATATCTACCTTTCCGATCTCAATGGTATATAACATTAATAATATTCAATAATTTATGGTGGACAGTATGCACTGTTATCAGGCACTCTTATAAGTTATCTCAAAAACTAGCCGTTACTTCACTTAGCCGACAATAATACAAGTTTCTGGCACAGAGGTGTCTTGTTATCATATTTAAATTACATTGTTTACTGATTTTCTTCAACGAAACTAGCATAAGCCTAGTATTTAGAGCAAGTTGGTGCTACTTTCCTTATGATTAGTGCACTAAGAGACTGTATTATCATCAATAACGTTACTTGTTTAGCACAAAAGTTCGTAACATACAAAATCATAAAAAACGTAATCTTACCTATGAAATGTGATGCCTTTATGCGTTGTTTTTCTTTGTTTACTCGTTACAACACCCGTACGCAGCACAAAAGTCCAGCGTCTTCATTTTGGCTTTAGTCTTGACTAGTGCAGTTGAATGTGTACTAATGTGGCGGCAGTATTGACGCATGCTCAGGGTTTGTATGCGATATCTAGCGTAAATATCTATTTATTACTGCTATATTTAGCACTGAATGCTAAAGCTAATGCTAATATTGTAATTAAACTCTTAATTGAAGAATAATGCAAAAAGTATGTGTGACTTAGATGTCATTACAATAACAAATCTTCAAACAAAGTGTGTTTAATGAGTAGCTTTGCTTTGTGTAAAAACCTAATAAAGACTACAGGTCACATCTAAAGATTTGAAAAAATAGACAAAGGCTTGGCCAGATGGCATATATTGTGTGCTGAGTGCTCAAGCCTGTAACTGATGCCATGTGCTGCTTACTTTATGCCTGTCCATTAGTGGGCTTGTACACACACACACACACACACACACACACACAAGCACTGTTTCCTAAATAATGCCTAACCATAATTGATAGCACAAAGCCACCAATAACCTCTACAGGTTTCTTTTCATCAGTACACTGCCGTCGGTGTGCCCCTCTCACGTTCTCTCCCTCTCTCTTCCTGCTCTCATATGCTTGTGAGGGGGAATTAATTACCAGAGCCAATTTACTGTTTATACTCTGATGTTTTAACTAATTACCACTAATGGTGACAGAACAGCAGTCAGTGGAGTTAATTGAATTTAGATGGCGGGGCTGCAGGTCGTCTGAATAGAGCCTCTCAGGAACTGTCATAACCGTCCGCCCCCCACTTCTGCCTGCGTTAACACCCCTGCCTGTCATCACTTACACATGCATACACACACACACACACACACACACACACACACACACACACACGCACGTCTAAAACATAAACACAGACAACTCGCATCCGCACAAATGGCCTGCCCAGTCCACATTAACACCTTTTATTCCTGCATTATGGGTGAATAGGGATGCCATATTAGTAATGCCTTTTACTAATGTCAATTGTCAAACCATTTTTATCTGTATAAACAAAGCCAAAATACTGCACAAAGAACCAAAATAAGCCAATCCAATTCTATCTGTTTGTTAAATCGTGATGTATGGAGTTGTTTCCAGGTCCAAGCCAAAAAAAATATTAGTTTATGACTTTTTAGTCATGTCACACATTAAAAAGTAAATTTTATATGTAATGATGGTGTACACAACAGTCTCAGGACTTGGAGCATCACAGACATCAATATTTTAACAATTTTCTAAAAAATCAATCACTTTCTGGCCATCGGATATTAGGCATAGACATATATATATATATATATATATATATATATATATATATATATATATATATATATATATATATATATATATATATATATATATATATATATATATATATATATATATATTGCTATCCTGATTTTTGAAAGTATTACAGTGCTTTGTAAATGTTTATTATTACCATTTGTGAAATCTCCCCATACAGTTTGATAGAGCGCTTGGAACTATAAGCCACTTCGTGTGACGTCACACTTAACAAGCGTATCTCATAGCAATTTGTCACTTTTTTATTTAGTGGTGAATTCGTATGAATTAGTATGATTTCATTCGTACAATTTAGTATGATTTGCTCATCCCCCAATGATGATTGGGTTTAAGGGTTGTGCCATGGCTCTTTTTAAAAATCGTATATTTCCATTCGACTGAACTCGTAGGAATTCATACGAATTAACCACTAATCTGTTAAAACTTAAAATAGTTACATTTCCTTGTGAGATCAGGATGGCCAATCAGGCGCTGAGCTGCTAGAAATTCTATTTTCAGTCTACTTGTGTCACCACAAATGATCAATTTTGATTAAAGCCTTGCTGCAATGGAAGTTGCAACTTTTTTATTTCATATTGTGATGCATTTATGAATTACAGATTAATGTAAAAAATGTAGAGTGGGTACTTGGTTTTGTCCATCGTGGTTAATTGAATGGATGCATTGATTGGATGACACACGCTGAGCTTAACCAGACAAAATGATTGAATTCATTTGTCAATAGTCACCGCAATGTTTGTCATTAGTCACCAGGAGCGATTGGACTCGGAAGGCGATTCGCATGACGTCACACTGAACAAGCGTATCTCATGGAAATTTGTAACTTTTTTATTTAGCGGCTAATCCGTATGAATTAGTAGGATCTCATTTGTACAATTTGGTATGATTTGCTCATCCCCCAATGACTGGTGGGTTTAGTGCCATGTCTCCTTTTAAAAATCGCACATTTCCATACGACTGAACTCATATGAATTTGTACAAATTAGCCATTAAACTGACAAAACGTAACATAGTTTCCTTGTGAGATCAGGCTGGCAAATCAGGCACTGAGCAGCAAGAAATTCTTGTTTCAGTCTACTTGTGTCACCACAAATGATAAACTTTTATTAAAGCCAATGTAAAAAACAATGTAGAGTGGGGACTTGGTTTGGTCCATCGTGGTTAACATGCTGAGCTTAACCAGACAAAATGAATGGATTCATTTGTCAATAGTGACCAGAACGTTTGTCATTAGTCACTAATCTCAATTATTTAAAGCAATAAAACACATTTTAGATAAATGAACTGCGTTTAGAAAATTTAGAAAGGGTGAACTTGGAAAAAAAATAAATAAAAAAAATAATATATATATATATATATATATATATATATATATATATATATATATATATATATATATATATCGTGACATTGTGACAAATCTCGGTCCCTGTGAATGACCTATAACATATTCTGACAGTTTTATCACGTCATGTCTGGTTCGGACAAGGTACTGCCAGTAACCTTACACTGGTATTTCCGTTTCCTGATGTCCTGGTTAGCCTCTGTTTGGCCCCTGACTCAGTGAATGAATGATATTCTCAACACATCCTGCTTCAGCAATTTAGACGAGCGCAAAAAAAAAGCTATCCGGGCAAAGTCGTAAAAGAGCCGCCTGATACACTAAAGGCTTAATGATTTGAAAGTTACAAGAGAAAGTGCTGTGGGCCGTCACCGTCAATCATATCTAGCACCACCGCATCCGCCAACACAGTCTGGCCGCTGAGCTCACTCTTCACACGCGGCACGGACGCTCCCGGGGAGAGATTTTGTGAGCGCGTGTAACGGTTAACCTCTTTCCCCCTTCTTCGACCCACTGCGCCTGAGACATATTCCTTTTTACACGTGTTAACCTGCTGGCCTCCTCCGCAGTAGATCAGATCAATGGAGCTGAGCGCCGAGCTGTAGTCGGTGCAGAAAGCAGCATTGGCTTCGAGGCTGGGATTTGAATATGGAACTCTGCGAACAAGCTGTAATCTCACCCGCGACAGCTCAGTGTATTGAATGACTCTAAATTGATTTTCTGTTTGGAAAGCCACTTTTCTCATGTACTTGGCAGTTGGAGTGCAGCCCTAAAGGAAGTTTTGGTCTCTGTTGCCTGCTTTAAGCCCTGAGAGCTCCAACCGATCGCTCCTCTCGGCCTCCAGCCGCAGTCGCTCAGGTTCTGGTGTAGTTTGAGTTCAGGGATGGAGAAAAGTGAGACGTGGATTGATTTGTCACCAGAGACCCTCCTGTGTCTGCCTGTCTGCTGCTTTCGCCCAAAGCGGAGCGCTGTGAGTCTAACCTTGCAGTACGACAACACAGCCATCTCTATTTATCTCCACCTCCACACACACACACACATAAACACAAACTCTTCTGGGCATTAGGGCCAGGGATTTCCTGTTCCTAGCTCCTGCTCATCTGTCAGCAAAAGCAAGGAGCTGACACGAGCTAACACCTCCATTCCACAAACCATTTAGAGCCTAAGCCTCCCTCGCTCTCTCTCTTTCTCAGAGCAGTTAACACAGCACCTGTCTGTGCTTCAAAAGAGAGATTGGGAGAAATAAATCTATCCCTCTGCCATGAACATGAAAGCAAACTGGCTGTTGAGCTAATGATATTTTCTATCCCTTAAACCCTCACATGATGAAATTTTTAGATCTTAATTAAGACATTATTTTGTGTGGTTAGTAAACAGAGCTATGCGAATAATGTAAAATATTTAATTTAGTTAAAAATGGATTTATTTGTTTATCCCTTTAAAACAAGTTTGATGATTTCATTTCTTTCAACTCACAATATTCAATGGGTTACTTTAAGTTTCATTTTTGAATATGTATAATTACAAAAATAAGTTGATGGTGCTACATTGTTTTACAGTTTACACTTCCCAAAGGCGAAACTTCAACCCTCATTCTGAAAACGTACCCCTATATATATATATATATATTTCTGGAGAGCGCCAAATACGTTCTAGAAGCTTTTTTTGCAGCTTTTGTTTTCGCGAATACACCACAGGTTGCTGTGTACACTTTTTCAGATCTCAAATTTCTCTCGCGAGTGCCATTTGCGCCTGCTATTCTCACATAAATCCGCCAGAGGCCGCTGTCTACTGAACGACTGACCGACTGACTGACTGACTGATCAACTGACCCATCCTCCTCCTTCCCTAAACCCAACCAATAGTGTTTTCAAAAGCACCGATTGACCCGCCCACCCCCTTCCCTAAATGGAACAATTTTCAAAAGCAATCCAATAAAATATAAGCCCTCGCCTGATTTTTATCACATTTTCAGATTTTACCACGTTCTCACCCTGTTATTAACCTGTTTATTTTATTTTTTGGCTTCAGTTTTTGTCTTCCCTGCTTTCTGAAACCGTTCTTCACCGGACTTGAACCCTGTCGTCATAGTCAACTCCTCTCTGCGTCTCAAGCCCACCGATGTACATGGTGAGCTAACTGAACAAACTAGTAACAGCAGGAAAGCCGTACATACGGAAGTAAGCAGTTAGCTGTTAAGCGTGTAAAGGAACAGCATCATACCGCCTCATAGCATTTGTTTTAAAGATGAAATGCAGCCATACGTACTTCTGACTACATAATTCACGATCTCCAGAAATGTATATAGGGCTATGTTTTCAGAATGAGCCCATGTTGCAAAACTTTGTGGACTAAATCTAGAGGCAATCAGAAATTACAATTGTGTCCGATAGAGCTACGCTTGATTAATCAGTGGACAAAAAGAAATCTTATACAGTATATAACATTACAAATTTAAGGCAATCAAAATATATTTGATCAGTTCCCACAAAAACGATAAGCAACAATCCTGTTATCAACATTAACTATTAATTCATGAGAACCAAATCAGCATAATTTAATGATTTTTGCAACCACAGGAATAAAATACACACAATTAAAAAAAAAATTAACTGTTATACCCTTCCCATTTATATTACTTATTATTTATTTATATATATTTTTTTAAATTTAAATATGTGGTCTTTTTTTAGGACAGTAATCAGACAGGAAGTGAAGTGACAGAGAGGAGGGGGGGGGGTGGGGGGGGGGTGGGGGGGTAGAGTCACGAAATGTCTTCGAGCCGGGATTCAAACTCAGGAAGCCCTACAGTGCTACCGCACCATATGTCAGCAAGCTAACCACTAGGCTATTTTTTACCAAAACCAATTAAAAAACATTTGTATTGGTATTTTGACAATGATTTAAGTGTAAAAAAAACTATTGCCACAATTAAAATCCCATTATAATGCACAGTATATGAAAAATCAACACAAATTGAGATTTTTGCCCAAGTTAACCTAGTAATTAAATAAATCAAATATCTAATATGGGCCATAGACACCCCAGAGATGGCAACCCAGTAATTCAAAACCACATTCTAACACAAACATACACAATCGCACACATCCCAGCATCCATTTCTTTGTGTTTGTGTGTGTACACTAATCTGTCAGAAGCAGAACAGCTCAGAAATATGGCACAGGGGTCACGGCAGTGGAGCAGAAGGCTAATAGGAGCGCTGCTAGTTACACGTCTCTCAGTACAAATGGGCTGTGATTTATACTCAGCACAGCAACATAAGCGCATCCAGCCTGACTGCTCTCTATCAGTCTATCCTGTCAGCTCTCCAGAGCTACTGTCAGTCTCTCATCCTCCTTATATCCAATGGGCCCCAAAAAGTTTTTAAATGATTCATTTTTTAAAGGATAGTTTATTCAAAATGCCTGAAGCCAGGGGGATTAGAACCATTCACCCCCACTGCCAAAGGTCCAGAATTTCACACATGGTTTTCCTTCTGCTGTTTTGACTGCTATTACATCATAAAATGTACAGTAGGGGAAAAATTCTGTAAATGTTTTAGGACTAAGCAAAATCCTTTGCCACGGTTCGTGTTTTTTTTCATCATTGAAATTAGATTGGGTGAATGCAAACAGTTATTTTTCAAATCCAACATCCAGCTACGCAACAAAATGTGCAACCTATATAGAGACATGATCTACTGTATATAGAAGATCAAGCCTTATTTTAATGTAGTTAAATAGAGAAAAAACATTTCACATGTAGCGTATTATTAACCTTGGACTTTATGAAACACCAATCAATGACCAATAAAATACTGTCAAGTGCAACAAGCAGCCATTTCATATTAAAATATAATTAGTTTATTTTTGTTATCATGAACTTTCAAATGTATTTTTTTACAAAAGAGACTGCAGAAAAACAATTGTGAGGCATCTCATTACTATTAATATTATTATTATTCTGTTTTTTATTTTTTATTATTATTCAGATGGCCAAATTTTGACTTCTGAGGAAATATGGCCTGCTTGTTATTTGTCTAATAAATAAAAAAGTTTATAATAATTATAATTTGTCATTTTAAACAGGTTTTAACAGATTCCATGAATATTTGTGTTTTTCTTACGTAGATGGTCTAAACAGTTTGCACTGTAGCACTGTACACAACAGCATTTCATATTCTTCAAACAAAAACAAATATTTGTAAATAGATACTTTAGTAATATAGTATGTTAAGCAATTTGACAAAATTGTAGGAAATGGGATATTTTTTGGCATATCAAAAAGTGTGCACATTATCAGCCAACAAGCTTTGAAGCACAGACACAGATTACCAGATAAAATGCCACTAACATGCAGTATCTCAGCCTCACACTGTTAGTGATTTTAGTTAATAACACAGTATTTAACTGTAATGTGAACTGTATTTTATTGTAGGAGTGTTATGCAGTATGTTACTGTATTTAAAACTTACTGTATATTTTACAGTAAAGATATACAACACTGTAAATACATATAGAACAAGATGAATGGTGCTGTAAATACAGTATTTTTGCTGTGATTGATTTACAGTACGTTACTGGCGAACTGCTGCTAGTAAGCTACTGTAGATTCTACAGGAAAATGTTAATAGTGCATAGTTAAATACAAAATGACAAGAATAACTGCAAAAATGTCCACTTGTTAAGAGAAAGAGCCACACATTTCACCAGGCTGGCTATGGGCCTGATGAAGCTCAACTTTTTGGACTTCTGAAGCCTCACTTTAGGAGCAGATGTGCTCATCTCTTCAAGAGGTCAGTATGATGGATTGACAGCTCACCTGCATGTGAGCCCATTACAGCTCTCAGACTGTTATCAGGTCTTGTCAGCGACAGGAGACACTCAGCTAATCCTCCCACAGCGCTGCCATATCTGTGTCTTTTAGCTGGCATATATCTCACTTTTTTTCTCTCTCTACTTTGAGTTTCTCCACTCAGCGGGCAGGCCTGGCAGAAGGGTTTAATAAAGGCCAAAGTGGGGAATGAGGGCTGAGGATTGGAGATCGTTATCTGGAGGAGTGGGTTTTAGAGCAGGCGAACCTCAGACCCCCAATATGAAAAGACCATGGGGTCTTCGACAGTCCCCTGGAGAACAGCTCAATCAGACGTGGCCGATTGCATCACAAACATGAGCGGGCCAACACTGGACACCAGAATGATCTTATCCATGTGTGTCTCCAGGGTCCAGCATCAGCAGCTTCTCCATCAGCAGCTCTCATAAGGAGTGTGTTATGACTTCTAACAGCAGAGGGGGATGTTACCCCTTGGCTATGGTGTGTGTGTATGTGGTTAGACTGTTTAACCTTTAACCTTATGGACATTACTCAACCAGCATCTGCTTGGCCATTAGTAGGGTCCATTATGAATTTTGCAAAGCATGAAATTAAAGAATGTGGATTTGATAAGTAAATAAGTTGGAGTGTATTATTATTATTATTATTATTATTATTATTATTATTATTAATCATATTATTATGGTAACACTTTAAGTTTAAGTAATTCACACTAAAACTCATGTATTATTACCTGCCTATTATTAAGATTCATTCTTTCTTTTCAGCTTAGTCGCTTTATTGATCAGGGGTTGCCACAGCGGAATGAACCGCCAACTTATCCAGCATATGTTCTTTGCCTTCCAGCCGTAACCCAAGACAGGGAATATTATTAAGATATTAAAAGTTTATTAGTTAAGTATTAATTAACAAGCCTAAACCAATACCTAAACTACTACCTTACAAACTTTTAATAAGCAATTAAAAAATGTATAATTTATTGAGATACAAATCTTATTTAATGCACTGTTAATAGTATGAATTGTACATTAAAATAAAGTGTGACCATTATTATTATTAATAATACTAAAAATAATAATGATAAAATGTCAAAATACATATTTTTCTTCTTATTATTCTTATTAGAAATATGAATAAAAAATATAAAATTGTGTAAAAAGAATAATTACTTGGCAATTGTGATTTCAACCTCATATTTTTAAGCATTTTAGTGTAAATATGAAAAGAATAGTGTAAAAATCTAAATAAAAATTACAATTAAGAAATTATAATTTATTGAGATATAAATCTATTTCATGGATTGTTAATAGCATGAATTATACATTAAAATAAAGTGTGACCATTATTATTATTATTACTATTATTATTAATATTGTCATTATTAAAAATAATAATAATAATATGTCAAATATATATATATATATATATATATATATATATATATATATATATATATATATATATATATATATATATATATATATATATATATATATATATTAGAAATTTTAATGTAAAATATAAAATTATGTAAAAAGAATAATTACTTGGCAATTGTGATTTTAACCTCATATTTTTAAGCATTTTAGTGTAAATATGAAAAGAATAGAGTACAAATCTAAATAAAAAACAACATTACACAACCAAAATATATAATATGAAAAGAATGGTGCAAATATCTATATAAAAAACATTTAACAACCAAAATATAAGGCTTAAAAAATGTATGTTCTGAAAGGTTTTCCACAAAACATTCAAGTTGGATCCCCTAAAACAGACCTGGGGTCCCATTTATTAACATAGAGCCACTTCCCACGCAAAAATTTTGGTCTATAAAAAAACTAACCTGATGGAAGAATGTGCACAACTGTAAGTAAACACATTTACCTTAAATATTCACTTAACTGAACCAATTTAAATCATCATATGAGCCATAATCATTAATAAATAAAATATATATTTTCTGGCGTACCTTCATTTTTAGAAAGGTTTCTGCAAAAAGTTTTATGAATGAGCCCCTGGACAAAATGAGAGATGACAAAGACAGAGTAAAGGACTATCCTCAACTTCTCAGGAGCCACAGATGTGAACATATAAGGAGGGAGGGCCGATACTCAAAGCAGAAGCACAAGAATCAATAAAAAATTAAGAGACTGGAATGGTTCTGCTGGCGTTCCGTCACTAACCTCTTCACTCCTCTATCATCTACTTTTCCTCCATCTCACGTTCTCCATCACATACACACACTCTCCCTCTTCCATTTTCCTCTCTTTTTCCAGCACCCCGATGTCTGGCCAGCGTGGTACGACAGAGCAAAGAAAAAAACCCTGTGAGGGAACTGACAGGACAGGAGATGGTGGTGTTTAGGAGTTTAAGCACTAAAAACGGGGTGAAATAAAGCAATGAAGCAGCGTAATAGCAGCAAGTGAGGGAGGGAGGGAGCTTTAGCAGTCTGCTGGCTGTCTGGGGACTCAAATCTCAGAGCAATTTTCGGGCTGGGTGATTGGCAGCTTGATGTGTATTCTTCCCCTGCAGGAGCGGGGCGATAACTCTGGCCCAGTCGCCCATCTCGGGCCTGTTGTGGGGCTATTACAATGACAATGCCGATAAGGGACATTTATCACTCCTGTGGCGCGCTGACAGAGAGGCCCCATCAACAGGTCTACCGGGGCCGAGCGAGGAGAGGAGGTTCACTGAGCCTGAATTACGGGCCACTCTCAGCCACATAACAATACGTTTATCGCACGCATAAGCACACGCACATATACACAAAAGGATATGTACACATGTTCACACCGCATACAACACTGATATGACACACACACACACTGTACAGAATGAGATGCTTCTGTTTGGGCAGCATTAAGGCTCATTCACACCAAAGACGATGGCTATAACAAGACATTATACATCATCGAGTTGAGCTGGTCTGGAACGCAGCTCGCTTGTGTTTTGTCTGTTTGTCAAATCCACATTTGGATTTGTCTGTTATTTACGTATTTTCATGAATAGTATTTTTTAGTTTGTTGTAGTTTTCTAATTTGGGAATTTATATTGTGTGTAGATAATGCCTTCACTTGTAAAGACTGTAAAGACAGATTCATTTGTTGATCCTTTATTTTAATTAAACAATATTGTTAAATTTTAATTCAATATAATAAATACATACATAATAACTGTCATTTTAACGTGATCAATTGATTTTTCGACGTTTTTTTTCTTCATCTGAACACATTTAACTCTGTGTCATAACTGCAATATTTACACTCCTCCTTAAAATTTAAAGCATGACTGTATGGGCTGCTTTTCACTGTACTTTTTGACAAAAAAAGAATATTGAATGTTGTTCTGCGTCCATGATGGAACTTGCAGGCATATAAACTTGTCCCTCACGCCTCATTTCTGTCATCTGTTACTAAGGTAAGCAGGATGTGTGCACGCGAGCGAGACACTTATTTAAATGTCTTATGATAATACTATGTAGGCACATTTATACATAAAGTTTTAAAAGTTTTACAACAACTGTAAAACAAAACAAAATATATTCCCCACGTAAAAAAAAATATCCAAAAGGCACGTAGGTCTATGTGTTTTTGCATATTTTTTTGTTTATAATATATAGCGTGGATTACGATATAATAAACCGAGAAAATAAATCTTTGTCATGGACCATATTTCTAAAAATAAGCTTGATAAGTTGTCTGTAGCATGGTGCTGTAGTCCGTTTATAGCCTAATGCTAGCTTTTCAATTCTTGCGTTTGCATTTAAGATCCAAAAGTGCTAAAAGTTGTATTTTCCTGTGAGGATTATCCGGCTGGACAAAACGTGTAAGTGTAATGAACAGTGTTTGAACACAGAGCTTATTATTTGCAATCTTCGAAAAGCCTATGGGAAAAACCTATAGGGATTTTATTGAGGGAACCAGTTTTATGCTAGCAGCCGATTAGCCTACAAGGTGACGTCATAGTTCCTCCACTTTATTAATGGAGTATATAGCTATAATAAATGGTTTATAAAAATAATAAACAGACATTGTCTATTTGTGTGGACGCTGATGTAGGGTATTTATAAAATGGTGGATGATTATACATACTTTTTGTAGTAATATTACAATCATTTAGTTTAATTTCATGGTATATTTACTTATAATTATAAATAGTCTAATTACATGTCCACCCATGGGATAATTCAAGAGTAAGATTAAAAAAACTTTTTGTGTGCTGTTCTAGATTTTATCAGCCATAAAACCCTTCCTACATTCCTTAAGTCTTTATAAAGTCTGTTTTATGCAATCATTTGACACTTGAAAATGACAAATAGTGGAGTAGGCCTTTGCTTTCAGTAGTGTATGGTAACAATAGCATTGTCCCGCAGTGTACAGCACGCAGAGCTCTTTGTGTCAATCTGCCCTCTGTGGTCAAAAGGCCCCATTGTGTTAAAGAAGGTGGCACAGCTCAGCCCCACAGCTGCAGACTGGTGGAGGGCGGTGGCAGGTCCAGAGCAGGGTGCCTGACCCCCTTCCCCACACACATACACACCAGACCTGTCGCTAAATAAAGCGCAGTTACAGCCAGACACCTGTAGGGAGCGCCAACGGTGAGAAAACACTGCAAATTAAAGACATGTGGCTGGAGAGAAATTCATATTCTGCATCAATCGGGTCAACACTTAGCCGATCTCTGGAGATGAGAGATAAAGTTTTCAAAGAAAACACTCAGCGTGAACACTTATCTGAAACAAAGCTACCAAACGGTCTAAACTGTCGATGGTGGCAGGCTGTTGACAGCTGGATCTGAGGTTAAGCCCTGTTCACCTTGTGAATGAGGGCTCACATTAAGGCTCTGAACCCTTCTTAACCACCCTAAGAAGCTGCTTCCACCTTCTTGGTCCCCCATTTTATGGCCCTGACCTTGAGCCATTAACACTACAAACCTCCAGACGAGCCGGATACTTTACAACACTAAGAGACTGAGAGAGTTAAAAATGGTACAGGTTGCAGATAAATAGTCATATATACGATCCTTTAAAAATTATGAATGACCTCCGCTCTGCTTTTTTTCCCTGTTCCCCAATGTCGCCATTGCCTAAAACCAATCAAAAATACAGCGAATAAATACCACCAACTCCATTTATCATCAGAAATCCAGCCCTACCCACAATGTGCCTTCACTGAGCCGCAGAAACAAACTGCTCCTGATGGATGAGCACTTCTTGGCCAATAAATATATTAACTTTTAACTATCAGCTACCGCTTGGCATGAGAAGCACCGGCGATGAATTAACCCCCCGGGTACACGTTCATAACTCAGACACAAGTTTTCTCTCCCCTCCATTTTGTCCATCTATCTCTATTTCTTCAGAAGGGCATTAGTCAGGTATCTATTACCCATTAGCCTCTTTCTTCGCACGCCACAGGAGACTAAATGCAGGGGGAAAGGTCCAAAGCTGCTCCATGTTCAACAACACTCATTTCCTGCAATCAAAGTACAGTACACACACTCTCGAGCGTGTAAAACTCAAAAGGGGTGTTGTCTCAATTGAAAAAGCATGTTTCGAAATCAACATTAATGAAAGTGTGACGTCAAAATCCAGCACCTATGTAACGATGTGTCCTTGAGGTCTAAGTAGCTGCCTGCAAGGGGGAGTTGGTTAAAGCTTATTAGTCAGGAGGTGTGTGTTGATAAGCATGCAGTCTAGTTTACACATGCACACACACACTTGACGCATTGCAGAATGACCCATGCCCTGTTTATTGACAGACTCCAGCCAGTCTGGAGTTCATAGGGAGTCTCCATAATCTCTCTAGAGATGATTAAAAATTAATTGATCACTGCAATATTATCCATTCTCCCTAGCCAACCAGCACAGATGACAAGGCAGCTAATAAATGTTAATTACTGCTTTTTTCCCTTCCTGTTTTACGACCCCTGTCAGTCTTAGGCCTCCTGATATCAGGTTGTAAATTCATTAGACGCTAACACACCTAGCGTGGCTGCTCATTTAGCAATGACAAACAAGATTAGGACAGGAGCGAGGGTTGGTTTTCCCTCCGACTCCCGTCACCTGATAAGAATGAATTTCCTCTGTATTACTGCTAAACACAGGCAGGATTCCAAGTTGGGGCATCCCGTTGAATGAATCTATGAATAAACAGAGCTATTTATAAACCAATCAACCAATTAATCAATTGATCATCCATCCATCAATTAATCAACCAATTAATCAATCCATCAACAAATTAATCAATCCACCCATCCATCCATCCATTCAAAAATCCATCAACCAATTAATCAGCCAATTATTCAATCTATCATCTATCTATCTATCCATCCATCCATTCATCCATCCATCCATCCATCCATCAATCTATCCATCAACCAATTAATCAATCGATCCATCTATCCAATACATCAACAAATTAATCAACCAATCAATCCATCCATCCATCCATTAATCAATTCATTAACCAATTAATCAACCAATTAATCAATCCATCCATCCATCCATCCATCCATTCATCCATCAATACATCAATCATTTAATCAATCCATTCATCCATCAACCAATTAATCAATCAATCCATCCATACATCAATCTATACTTCAATCAGTCCATCAACCAAGTAATCAACCAATAAATCGATCCATCCATCCATCAACCAATTAATCGATCCATCATCCATCCATGATACGATCATCCAATCAATCAGTCAGAGTGTCTGTCAATCAGATGTGTTTGCAAATACAAAATATGCAAAATTGTCTGATCTCCTCTCTTATATTCAGCACAGACCCTGCTTTTCACCTGTTTGTCTGCATAATTATTGAATTGGCTAGGGTGGATATAACAAATAAACACCAAGAGATCAAAGTCAGAGAGAGAATGTGTGAGGGTAACTGGAGATTTTGTGTGGGGATAATTTCATTAAAGCATAATAGGCTTTGTCATAATCCTGGCAATACTTTTAAGACATTCATATCCATCTGAACACACTGATCGAAGCCACCGTCGCCTGTTACATTAAATTGCCAAATAATACAAGGCAGGCTGTAACCTCAGCACCGCAAATAAAAGAAAGCAGCTTGTTTTTATCTGAGATTGAAAGGAGAAGCTGTGGGTGCCAATCGTCAAAAGAAAATCTAAAAATCAATCAATCACACGCTGCTTATCAGGAACAGAGACTATGACATCTGCAGACTAACAGCCAATTTCCCTTGAAAAAAAAAACAGCCTGAAGTCAAGACCAATGCTGTTTAATCCCTTTAGACAAAGTCTTTCAACACAAACTATCTGTAAACATAACACGTGTCCGCTGCAGTAAACAAACAATTGCAGTGCTTCTTACAGTATCATATAATTGACTAAACAATTTTTGATCTCCGACATTTTATCTAACTGTTAGTCGTGAAACAGACAAGGGAATTTCTTCCAGCAGTGTAAAATGTAACACTGTGAGAGAGCCTGAGGCCTGGTCCTTGTGAAACACAAATCTCAAAACACTCTTATTTACAGAGAGAGATGAATGTACTCTCCTCTCCTCCAGACTCAAGTGCTCAGACTGTTGACAGTAAGAGACTTCTTGGCCTAAACTCTCTTAAGCCCTCAATCACTGCATACTAACAGCTGTAGGAGTCTAAACTAGGGTTTAATACACAAACCTGGAGTAGTTAAACACTGTTGGGTAAGTCTGTTTAGTGGGAATGGCAGTAGGAATAGTCAAAAGAGCAATCAGATTTTTCTAAAGAGCAAAAAAATTAAAAAAATTTATATATATATATATATATATATATATATATATATATATATATATATATATATATATATATATATATATATATATATATATATATATATATATATACACACACATACAGTTAAAGTCAGAATTATTAGCCCCCTGAATTATTACTAGTCCCCCTGTTTATTTTTTTCCCCAATTTCACCCAAAGAGTGAAATTACTTAATCAAGACATTGGAGTCTGAGAAAAACGCTAATTTTAGAAGAAAATTTCAGATGGCACAGGTTTTTGCATCTGAATTCTTCATTTATAATTGATTAACATTAAATAAGAGTAATGACAACTGAGTGCATGCGATAAACAACTGTATAAGTCCAAAAAATAAAAATGAGATAACCATGTGACATTAATTGGATCTGTGAACTTTGTATACAGAAACAATAAACAATATTTAGCTACGATGTATGTCTGCATTTTATGTATTTATTGATGTATTTTTGTATATTCCTTACTTCCGTCTTTTGGATGAGATGTCAAACCGAGGTCCTCTCTGTGGTCATTAAAAAAATCCCATGGCACTTTTCATAAAGAGTAGGGGTGTAACCCCGGTGTCCTGGCCAAATTCCCTTCATCGTCCCTCCCAATCATCTACATCCACCGAATTGGCTGTTTCACTGTCTCTCCACTCCACCAATAGCTGATATGAGGTGAGCGCACTGGAGCCGTTGTCCTGTGGCTGCCGTCGCATCATCCAGGTGGATGCTGCACACTGGTGGTGGTGTGGAGAGACCCCCTCTCATGATTGTGAAGCGCTTTGGGTGTATGGCCATACATGATAAATGCACTATATAAATACACATTACTTACTTACTATTTATTTATTTATTGTTTATTGTTAATAATTGATTTTAATTGCCTGTACTGTAAGAAGGTCTATGTATTGTACATTGTTCATACTGTATTTTATGTTTTTAAATAATAATAATATTAATAATAATAATAATAATAATAATAATAATAATAATAATAATAATAATAATAATAAACTTGAAAGAAATGCTTAATATTAACATGAAGTTTCTGTTACTGTAACACTAAGATAAAGGAATCAGATCCTTAGTGGTTTAAAGTGATATGTTCAATTGGCGTTATACTGTTATTCCATACTAACTGGACATATACCATTTATCCACATTTGAGAAATATGAATCACAATAACTTTTTATTTTTAATACTGACACTGAAAAAATGTTACCTCCTCAGAACTGAGATGCTTTTGTTGTCTATCTTCAAGTAAAATAAAACTATATGATATAATGTTCACAATCCAAATAAAAAAAATTGAAAATATGGCCTTATATATGGTTCTTCGTCTCAAGACCTTAATCCATACTCATTATTATTAGTATTATTAATAACAAAATTATCATTTGTTCATTAATGTAATGATCCAACAATGTTTAAACAAGCTTCTCCTTCGTTTTAGACTCTATCTACTAAACTCATTTTGCATATACTGTGAGTTTATATGGAAGCAGCACGGCATGTCTCCAGTTTCAGCAGTCTACGGGACATTTTCCTGATGACATTTCTCCACAATGCTCTGTGACATCTGCGTCAACAACTGGTGCATAGCGCCACTGAAGGTCAGGGATAATGGGAGAAAAGGCCAAGGAAATATTAGACTGCTTGAAAACAGTGCAGGCTCGGGCTCACCAGCAACTGTCACTCGTAACGCAAGTATATATGAAAGGCCAAGACTGAGGGGCAGTTTCCGTCAGGCTGACAGGCCCGGGTGGGCTGTGAAACCAAGTTCCCGCTTTCGAGAAAAACACCGTTTTGTCAGAGAAACCTGTCGCGGGTGAGTGAAGACATTTTGACAGCTGAAGGTATGTTTCAAAGGGCTTTACAGTAGGGCATTTGGAAAGTTGTGAGAGTAGAGAATGTAGCCTTGAGGCACTCCTTCAGACTACAGTGTTGGGTTTTACAGTACATCATCTCTCCCAGAGGAGATGGATGTCTGTTAAGCAATAAGGAGGAAGAGGCGTACCTGTGGTAGGCTCATGCCGTTAGTTCACTCAAACCACATTACCAAAGGGCCTCTTCCTCAGGCTAACGGCCAGCCAGGTGGTGCTGTAGTCTGGGCTCCCTGCCCTGCGCAAGAGGGTGAGAGAGAACAGGCACAGGGTCTCCTTACAGGAAGCCGAGGTTATGATTTCGCAGACATGTTCTGAGAATATTCTCACACTGCTGCTTTGATATCAGCATATACACCAAAACCAGGATTAAATAACAGTGAGGGCGTGAAGTGGAGAAGGCAGGCCACATGAGAGTGAGGGTGCGAGACACCAAACAGACACCTAGCAGAGGCGAGTCACTCAATCTCAACTGCCCCACCGCAGAAAATGATCCCATTTCCCTCAGTGTGTAGCAGAGCTTCTGCTGCAGGAGTTTTCTCAGGTGAAGTGTTTGCTTTAAGCAGCGGTCATTAAACCCATCCTGATTCATTAGGCTGCAGCTGCTCCTCATTAGCTCAGATGTATGGGCTGCAAGCTCTCTTTTTCATATACACACACTATGGCTGTTTCTCAATTCCAACAACACAGAGAACGGACTTGCGTTCTTGTGAAGAATGGTCTTGCCAGGACACCTCAGAAGAAGGGAGATGGCAAGAACACAGAACGTGTCCAGTGAGAAATGAGATACTGCGTTCTTCCTGATGGTCACATGACCTCCAAGCATTTTTAACAGAAAGTTATTTAAACATTACAGCATTTATTCAAGGAGTTATTATTTTTACCCTTTTCAATATACAGTTGAAGTCAGAATTATTAGCCTTCTTTGAATTTTCTATTCTTTTTTAAATATTTCCCAAGTAATGTTTAACAGAGCAAGGAAATTTTCACAGTTTTGGCTAGAATAAAATTAGTTTTTAATGTTGAATAAACATTTTAGGGTCAAAATTATTAGGCCTTTTAAACTATATTTTTTTGATAATCTACAGAACAAACCATCCTTAACTTGCCTAATTACCTTGACTTGCCTGATTAACCTAATTAACCTAGTTAAGCCTTTAAATGTCACTTTAAGCTGAAAACTAGTGTCTTGAAAAATATCTAGTCAAATATTATTTACTGTCATCATGGCAAAGATAAAGAAAATCAGTTAAAACTATTATGTTCAGAAATGTGTTGAAAAAACTTCCCTCCGTTAAACTGAAAATGGGGGAAAAATAAACAGGGATGCTAATAATTCAGGGGGCTAATAATTCTGACTTCAACTGTATATAACATGCACAAACACATTACAAATATGCTTTGCACAATACAAATAAAACTGATTTTAATATGAATTTCCGCAAACAAATAAACTTTAATGTCTTTATGCCTTTATTAAGATTTTCATAGTGATGTTTACTTTCACAACCTCATTTAGGGAAACTTCTGAGGCAAATAAGTTATATCTCCAAACTTTAATAATAAATCGATATAAAATGTTGTGCTTCCCATCTCCTTTATTTAGTCGTAAAGACTTCTGGAACTTC
The DNA here is from genome assembly GCF_903798145.1 of Danio aesculapii. Classification (NCBI taxonomy): domain Eukaryota; kingdom Metazoa; phylum Chordata; class Actinopteri; order Cypriniformes; family Danionidae; genus Danio; species Danio aesculapii. Next base: position 32,732,733 of record NC_079436.1, on the reverse strand, counting down.
TAGAGCAAGTCAAGTTTGGTGCTGAAGTCTGCATTGGTGCATCCTCAATACCAAAAACACATCCGTGAATTTCCACACGTTCTCCGTTCTTGCGCTCTTGAGTTTTGAAACTGAACTTTGGCGGTTAATGATGACGTTGGACGAGAATACGAGGACGCAAAGTCGCATATTGAAGAACAGTCTACAACTCTGTTTCCTTCCTTGATGTATATTACCTACATATGCATCAAAAAAGATTGTGCATATATATATATATATATATATATATATATATATATATATATATATATATATATATATATATATATATATATATATATATATATATATATATATATATGTACTGTATGCTGACCAACAGAAAAGCTGCTTGGTATGAAAGTGACTAGACTATATATGATTTGACCAATGATAAACTATAAGGGATAGTTCACCCAAAATAAAAAATATTATCATCATTTACTCACCCTAATCTTGGTTCAAACCTGTTTTTTTCAGTCTTCTTCAAAACATCTTCTTTTGTGTTCAACAGAAGAACGAAAATCACAGTTTGGAACCACTTGAGGGTGAGTAAATAGTAAGTAAATTTTAATTTTGGGTGAACCATCCGTTTAAATTTACTACTGATTTAAATAGTAGTTAATATTCACAATACAATAGTCTACTACTCAAATTTTATTTACTAATCTGGGGTCGTTCGTTTTTAGTGTATTTAAATGTTTTAAAAGTTTTTGTCCAATTTTTCATTGTTCTGGAATTTTTTTTTTTTTTTTTTTGGTGACCAAAACAGGATTTCACCTAATCTGAAGGCGAAAGATCCTGCTTTGATATGAAAGTGACTTCTGTTTCAGATGTTCTTCATCCATCTTAACGCTACGGACAAATCATCATCGTTTTTGCATATGAAAGGAATCTGAAATGACGTTGTTAATGTCTGTTTTGTATACACAGTACAGGTGTGTTCGAAAAAAAAAGAAAGAAAGTAAGGATGGATAGAGGTACAGATACACACGCTGTCCTTGCTATCTGCCACCGTTGCAGGCATTCCCCATAAAGCAGACATTTTACTCTCTGCACACTCTCTATAATATGGCCATCACCATTAAAGCTGTCAGGGCATAAGCACTAAGTGTTATAGCCCATACATTACACACACACACACACAGTCAGTGGCCTTTCCACCCCTCAGAGCTGACAACACCATCCCAGCAACATCGAGTTCTGCCTCTCATCCTGTTGCATCTTGTACGGTCTGTCCCACAGCTCCACCTTGCTTAGGATTGGCCTACTGCACTGTGTGAGGACGACCCTACTATAATTTACGACCACACAGGCGGGACCCCTATGTGCATAAAATGTATATTTTATGTCCTTTGTGAGGCAATGCTCTACTCAAAAAACATCACTTAACAGACTGAGATCAGAGGTTAGCCATTTGAATTCAGAAAAGGGTAATTTCAAACTGCAGCAGCAAAGGTGTTATCTTCGCAGCATGATGAAACAACAGTGCAAATGAATATAAAAGAGAACAGAAATTGAAAAATCAGGTGGATGTGACAGGAACTGACAGGAAGGATAAAATTAGGACGTATAAAAAAAGATGAAATAAGACAGCTGTTTAATGTTGGCAAAAAATACTTGTAAAGTTGTAGGAATAATATAATATAATATAATATAATATAATGTAATGTAATGTAATGTAATGTAATGTAATGTAATATAATATAATATAATATAATATAATATAATATAATATAATATAATATAATATAATATAAATAAAATTAAATAATTTAATATAATGCTATATTTGATATTAAATATACTAGGGCTGCACAATATATTGTTTTAGCATTGATATTGCAATGTGTGCATCTGCAATAGTTGACCAGGAGTCACAGAATTGTATTTAATTACTTTATTTTTACGGAATATAAATAATTTAGGCAACTTTTTTTTTCCTTGATTAGAATTTTTGTCTTGTTTCTAGTCCAAATATCTACATTTCAATGAACAGGATTATTTTATGTACCCCACTGGCAGTAAGCAAAAATTTCTTTTAAAAATTGAAAACAAAACAATATTTGTACCTGATCTAAGAATGTTTAGATATTTTGACTAGAAACGAGACAAAACAAATGAATAAAAGCCTTTTTTTGCGATTATATATTGCGATTATTGAATTTTTGTACACGAATACTGTTAGACTCCCCAGATAACCATCAAATAGTGCTATTCAAACTATCTTATGAAACTGTATTCATTTCGCAACATTTGTTGCAGAAAAATAAAATATTGCAATTTCAGATTTTTCCAATATTGTGCAGCTCTAAAAATACATTTAAAACTAGCAGAAAGGATATTTGACAAACAATCGGAAAATAAATCGGGTCACAATATACAAATTAAAACATGCTATAATAGTTCATTAGAATAATATAATATAATATAATATAATATAATATAATATAATATAATATAATATAATATAATATAATATAATATAATATAATATAATATAATATATAAGGGGCTGCACGGTGGTGCAGTGGGTAGCACGATCTCCTCACAGCAAGAAGGTTGTTGGTTCAAGCCTCGGCTGGGTCAGTTGGCATTTCTGTGTGGAGTTTGCATGTTCTCCCTGTGTTCGCATGGGTTTCCTCCGGGTGCTCCGATTTCCCCCACAAGTCCAAAGCTATGTGGTATGGGTGAATTGGGTAGGCTAAATTGTCCGTAGTGTGTGTGAATGAGTATGTATGGATTTTTCCCAGTGATGGGTTGCATCTGGAAGGGCATCCGCTGCATAAAACATATAGTCGATAAGTTGGCGGTTCATTCCGCTGTGGTGACCCCAGATTAATAAAGGGACTAATCCGAAAAGAAAATGAATGAATGAATGAATAATATATAATAATATATTATTGTCTTATACTTATTATTTAAAATTGCAGAAAGAATAATACTCTATTATAATTAATTAGAATATAATGTTACACGATTTTTATATTAAAGATGATTATAAGTATGAAATGAAAATGATTTTTGCGATATTCTTTTTACAATTTTTTAAATCCACTGTGCATTGAATCATCCTGACATATTCTAAACCATGGTCCACAAAAAGCTCAACAATTGAATTTAATTAATGCAGATCAACCCTTGTCAAATCCTCCTATTTGTGTCATTCCGCTCAGTGTACCTGACCTCCGTCATGCCTTCTCCCTCCCTTCCCTAGTCATTCTTGACGTATCTACCACATTAGTATTAGAGCTTCTCCCTGTCATTCTACGCTCATGAACCAGGCTCAGACGTGCTGTTTGTGGCCCCCCAGGAATCCTAAGGGGGACTGATCTGGTTTCTCTTTCCCTTCGGTGACAATTTTCGCTCTCCCTTCTACTACACAAAGAAGAAAAAAACCATCATGCCTGGCAACAACTTCAGCCAGCGAAAAGAACAGCACTCAGGGTTTCCTGTGAGACAAAGATTGCCAATGCCAGCTTCAATATGACAAGTGCCAGTGTTATGAAGACAGACATGAGCAAGGATGGGCGGGGTGACCTTTTCCAAATGTCACATGTCATCAGAGTTTTATGTCACCCTCCAAACAATATGTCAGGGGCATAAAAAATCATTACACCCTAGAATTATGTTATACAGGGCAAAAATAATAATTAAGATCATATTATTCAAAGCCAAATGGAGATTTGGGAGAATTTATGAGCGGCTAGTGGAAGAATATTCCCATGCATGTCTTTAAAACTTCCCTTAACTAGTAAAATGGTTTAAATAATGGTCTCTAAAACCAGTTTTTAGTTTGCAATAGCAGTTTCAAAGTCAAAGGTAAGGATTTACAGAGGTTTACACAGGTCACCACTGCAGTGTCCTTGACTTAAACGGCCTCTCTGCAAATATCTGCATGAACCAACAGTGAGATCCTCAGGAGATGCCCAGTGTTATTAATCACAGTATTGATCACCTGACCGAACTGTTGTCTGGAGATAAAGACTCAGAATGAGAGTGTGGATCATCAGGACTATGATCTTTCCACAGCTGGACTGGAACACTTCTAAACTTCTAATGGCTCAGGTGTGACCCTGTCTTAGATCAGCAGTATAGAGGAAGTCAATACGGATAGACCTGTCCAATCAGCACTATGCAATGTCTGGGATCAAAGGTCAGGATGATGTCATACATTCTGACAACACAATAAAGATTGTGTCTGAACAAGCTTGGCTTGTCCCGATCCCCTTCCTCTCTCTTTCTCCACGACTCTCACTCTCTCTCTCTCTCTCTCTCTCTCTCTCTCTCTCTCTCTCTCTCTCTCTCTCTCTCTCTCTCTCACCCTCTCTCTCCACAATGGTGTAATGGGCTCTTGTCTTTGTTAGCCCCCCTACAAAAGGCTGCCTTTTCCCAATCTGGCACCAGTAATAAAGCACTCTGTGAAATCTTTATTGCTTTAATAAACAAGAAAGGGTGATTAATGTTGGTCTTCTCCTTTAGTGTTTCAAATAAATTATGACAGTTTTATATCACGGTCAAAGCAGCAAAATCCCTATGAAACCCGTCAAGAGTGGATGGATGGCCTGATCTTACCAGTTCAAAAATTAGCCAAACAATGCAAGCGCTGTTTCTGTAATCTGCTCGGGAAAAAAAAAACAATCAAACACTTTCAATTTGTCATGGCAGTTCAGGTTTATTTTAAAATCGTTTTATTTTCCTCTTTCCCTCTGATTGTTCCCGCTCTCTTTGTTTCTCTTTGCCAGCTGGGCGCACATGAGAGCCTTGTAAAGCCGCACTCAGAAATATTGTGTTTGACTCAAAATGGTGTTGGACAAAATGGAAGAGAACTTTGGCCCTGTACTGTATGTGTTGAAGGAAAATACTGAGAAGTTCTGGACACGGGGTTCTGAGTCATCTGCAAATGAGACGTGCGTCAGTTTGTAATGGCAGAGAGATGGTGTTGGTAAGCTTTTCTCTAATATTCATTCACTTGCTGGTCCTTACTGTATCAAATATGCACAATAAAAGTCAATTAAAACCATGCAGTAGGACATAGATTAAAAACACCATAGCCACAAAGAGGGCCCTTACCAGCAACCTTCTGAAAACTAAAATGATCAATGGGAGACACTACAGTCTAAAAGACCGAATGAATGTGTCTGAAGCCATTGTTAGTCTAGAAGAATGTTAGACTTCATGTACTTTACACAAAGCCCTGTGCCCTGTACACAATCCACAAATGCACATGAAGTGTACCCTTCAGGACAGGCCTAAACGAAATGCTGAGAAATTATACTTTTCATTCATTCATTCATTTTCTTTTCAGCTTAGTCTCTTTATTAACCTGAATGAACCACCAACTTATCCAGCATATGTTTTACGCATGTCTTTGTACATGTGGGGGAAACCGGAGCACCCGAAGGAAACCCACACGAACACGGAGAGAACATGCAAACTCCACAGAAATGCTGAGCCAGCCGAGGCTCAAACCAGCGACCTTCTTGCTGTGAGGTGACAGCTCTACCCACTGCAACGCCCACATGATGCTTTTCATTTATTTTTAAAATTCACTTTAATCAAAACAGCTATTTTTTTACGGCTTACATTTGCTGCCCCTTTACTTTGAATTTGTGAGGTATTTGTGTGTGAGGTGTGTTGAATTTGTGAGGTATTCACTTCGGACCCTGTTGGAGCCAGAACCTGATTTGTTGCACACTTATGATTTCAATCCCTACTGCTGCATATTTATTTTGTCGCCATGAGACAAACAGTGGCGGTCAGCGACAGGAAGGTCAAAAAGATGACACGCCTGTTTACCCGAAGAGTCGCCGTTATATGTGTCCTCCATCATTTGGTCAAAGGGAATTCTTGTTGTAAGTTGTCCCAGACAAGCCTTGCTAAACACACTAAAAACCCATCCATCTCTAAACTCCAACTCCACCCCACCCAGCTTTTAATAGAGCTCCAGCATGTTCCACAGAGCCTTCCAAACGGCAGGAATTCGGTCATTTCTCCAAAATCAAACCAGATACGCGGGTGTGGCGAGAAAGGCACCCCGCGGTGGGCTTCATTCATTGAAGTCTGCTTTTATAAGCAAAGCCTGAACACTGAGGTTGAGGGAGGGGGAACTTATCAGAAATGGTGCCCGTAAGTGAGAAGTGCTTTGGTTTTTTGCAGAGTGGGAATGTAGCAATTGAAATTCAATGGGAGTTACATCATGGCCATCATCTTTCTTAAGTGAGGTGGGAATTAGACGTCTAGCATCTGAAGTGGAAAAGCACAGCTGGCAGAAAGGTTGCCACATGCTGAGGGGGTTGCCCCACAAACGACTTGGAGTCATAGCGGGTAAGGTGGGGGTGGTACTAATGCCCCGAAGTGATAGCAAAGAACACAAGATGTCATTTCCAAACTGAGACGAGACCCTGATGCTCTGTTAAAGCACCACTACCGCCGCCCCCTAAGACAGAAAAGCACAGAAGAAAATGCTTCAGCAGCAAAGCTGTCAATCTGGAACCTTTTACAAGTACCGAATACTTTTTATATGAAGCAGCCATTAAACATTTCCTAGAAAAGGAAAAGCAAGAGTAAACCGCCTATTATATTTGTAGCCTTGGGAAAAGGCACGTGGCGCCATACCTGATAGACTCAGCGGTGGTTAGAATGCCGAACGCTTTACAAGCTCTTTACGATCTCCGACTCCTCAGTCTTTTTCTTTAATCAATGATTACTCCGTATAATGGAGGGAAGGCCTCCCGATGCTCTCTGCACAATGGTTTTGGACACCTGGCACACAGGTAATGAAGTGGCTCCCTGCAGGCCTAATGCCCAGGTGCAGGTACTGTCGGCCAGGGGTGTGTGCGCTTGTAAGTGGGTGTCTAATGGAGCTCCAGGAGGCATGCCAAGTGTGCCAGTCCCGCAGCCAGTATGGAGTAGTGCACTAAACAGAAACAGTCAACTCGACAGAACTTAATGATACACACTGAACTAAGGGATGGAAATAATAGCCATTATTAAAGGCCTTGACTCAAAGCTTAATAAAAGAAACGATATTTAAAGGCTCTCTTTACTATGATGTCATGGAAGCACCTTAAATACAAGATTGATCTCATTCCAAAAGTAATAGTATTACTCTATATCAAATAAACGGTTGTAATCTCAATCTCATCACAAGGTTTTTCAACTCTATTTCACTACAGAACTTCCTAAGTTTCCTCATCACCATGGGCCCAATTATCTGTGCCCAATACATTACACAGAGGCTAATAGATTAGGATATCACAGCAATACAATCATTTCAGGGAGAAGTCAAGGGAGTCATTCTTCTTATTAGCCTTACTGAGAAATAGAGGTTAGAAATGTTCAAACAGGAATGTTAATACCACTTTACATGTAATTGTCCCCCGCCATTCTCTCCCGCTGAAATATCTCTTTATTAATAGTAATTGAGGGTATAAATTATGAATGGAATGATTTCCTCCCAACATTCAGAAGTGAGGCATAATGATCGTAATTCTTAATCATCTTTCTTGCCCCAGCCTCCATCATCTGTCTCTATCTCTCACTTCCTCCTGTGGGGAAACTGTCTGCCAGGAGGAACAAAATGGTTTGACATATTCTTCTCATTCAGAAGCAGCTGTTTGACTGCAGTATGCTTGATTTGAGCAAGAGTTCAGTTCGTACAATAATCAGAAAGGACAAAACTAAACTGGACCAAGTACAGTGTGTACAGTAAAGCATAAAACAAATGAGTTTGCTTTCTGTCCTCATCTGGTGTTAGGATCTAGAAGTAGATGCTGTTGATTTTGGGCTCCAGGGCTGTAGTGAATTCAGCTTCTAGTAATTACATAATAAGAGGTCTGGCGATAGCCTGAGGGTAGGTGGGGCTTTCTTGGCCAGCCTTAGACGAGCGGCGCTTAGTCTTTTTAAAGATTGGCTTTCCACACCTACGATGAACCGCTGCATTTGTTGAGCGCCGTACCCCTTCCCCGGTCTGTTTTTTATTTAGAAGATCAAACGTTTCACTTCATTAGGGCCCTTTTAGTTGCATTTGAAGCATGTTTTCCGAAACAAAAAAAGATTTGGAGGGAAAAAGAAATCATGCAGTCTGCAGCAGTTTTATTGGGGGAAATAATAGGCAATTGAGAGAAGGTATTTAATAGGCTGAATACAGCATTGCATCTGCTGTGGAAAGCCAGTCGGTGTAATTCTAAATGTACAAGGCACAGTTTTTCATGTAGATACTCAAGTCTTGGACTCAATTAGTGATGTCACAAAGGAGGATTTTGAGTTTGACACACTCTGAAGGGAGGGAATCTGAAGACTCGCAGCACGGGGCATCTGCTATGCATATAAATGAAAAGAGAATGGACAGAAGGCAAAACATTCACTGATCAATACTCCAATATCTGGACCAGGAAGACTCCAATAACTGCATCAGTGACCACCGATGGCTACATGGGGAAAATGATACACAATCCAAATGACTGGCTAAGTGAATCAGTGCTCAACCCTGCAATGATGCTTTCCAACAACAAACCATTTTTCAGCACTACCAGATTTCAATACGCCTTCCTGTAAACCTGTCACAGTAATGCGCCAGTCGCAAGCGATTGGATAATTCTACCGGTTATTAAGTGGAAGCCATTAGGCAAGGAGTAAGATTTTCTAATAAGAGGGGAGGTGAACGGATGAGTCCTATACTAATCAGATCAGCCAAGGCTGAAGTGGACACAGGGTGCACGGCGCTGACCTTTACTGACCAGTGCTTGGTGTGGAACTGACCACAAAGGGTCAATAGCACATAACCACCCCCCCCCAACAGCACATTCACAGTCAAATCAATGTCGAATTATGGGTTATTTATTGAATAATCAAAAAGGTATTATCGCCCCTGAAGTGAAAGAGGTTGTCAGAGGGGAACACTATTTATCAGGCCTCCTCTCAAAATTAGGGTAATCAGTTATCATGTAAACAAGAGCCAGCAGCTGCCTGCCAAAGCATGACTATTACTCACAGCTACTTAACACCGCTGGGAGAGTGTGTGTGTGTTCTGTGAGAGTGAGAATAGATATTTTTCTGAACTGCAAAACTCAGAAACCCACCAATAAGTCCAATGCTGTGGGAATATTAAACACACACACACACACACACACGCACGCACGCACACACACACGCACACACACACACACACACACACGTCATCTGAGCACAGTGATATGATAGAGGTCAAAGCACCTCGTTACAGGGAGGCTGCAGAGGACACAGGATGTGACAATGAGCAGATTGAGTTTCTCTCTCCTGGGCTCGAGGCTGGACACAACTCATGAGACGGTCACACACATTTACTGTACACAAATCTGAGGGCAAAACAAACTTAAATTTAAAATATACCCCCTGACTCTTGAGATATGGGACATTTCTTTAACTATATATAAAAACATTTAAAAAGTAACATTTTGTAATAAATGAATCAGGTTTTTGATCACTAAAATGTTCTATAATATGACATTCCATTTAATTGTCCTATTTCCTTTAGATTTGTTTATATAAATACTACAATCAACATTTTTTTTTGTGTGAAAAGTATCTGTTTTATTCATTAAAGGGGTGGTCCAGAGTGTATTTTTAAGGCTTGGTTGTGTTTATAAGATACAAAGCAATGTGTGCTCATGCTTTATTTGTAGAAAAATCAAGTTTTTTTTTCCTATATCTAACTATGATTATATACAGCTACACATCTAACATGAAAACGACTGTCAATTTTCCTAGTTCCGCTAAAAACGTCCGCCCTCAAGAGGCTCTGATTGGTCAGCTAATATAATGTGCTGTGATTTGTGGATCTGCTCCACGTCACCTAGAAGCATCTCTGTTATAACATTACGGCGCCTCTGGCAACACCCTATTGCTGCGCAAGGTGAATACGCGTAACCTGAAAGGTTTATGACATCATTAACCTGGATGTATTTTTTGTAGTCCCCAAACTTAATTTGCTGTAGGCTTTGCTAATCTAACTCTGTAAAAGCCAATGTCTTAATTTGCATTAAACTTTGAGCGTTACATTCAGAGATGTTGTTTATGTTTACACAGCTACATTACACATTAACTAAAGTTTCATACATATGATATTGTAGTGGACCACCTCTTTAATATTTATCTATATGGGAATATATATCTTTCTGCAATTAAAGTAAAAATAAATATGTTACACAAAAAATAAAAACAGTTGATGCCATTAGCCTAGTGGTTAGTGCGTCGACATATAGCACCCAGGTGCTCGCGGCGACATGAGTTTGATTCCCTGCATGAGGTCCTTTGCTGATCCTTCCACTCTCTCTGCTCCCCATACTTTCCTGTCTGTAAATCTCCACTGTCCTATAAATAAAGGTGAAAAACCCTATAAAAATAATTATAAAAAAATAAAATAAAAACATGGCAACTTACAGATCTACTTTTAGTGTTCTGTAGTTATACATACTGGAATTTTCTCACTCAGTTCCTTCCCACATACTCAGTGTATTTTAAGATCTCCTCTGCCGGTCTTTACAAATAAAATAAATGGCTGTACAGGTCGCTCTTAAACAGCCCTATCAATCAAATACACTTACATCTGCCATAAATTCTGAAGCAATCATAGGCCCCTCTAATGCATTGGCTGGAGCCACAGTGGTAGAATCTATAGTTGTGGCCGGCCCTTCCAAACCTTTTCTCCATTTACATTATTATCTGTCACCAGAATTTTTTTTGTCCCTCAAAAGCATTAGAAAAGCTGATGTTGTCTCTCTAACCAGATTAAGATTGGTTTTTGTCTCAGCCACAAGGGAGGTAGAGTTACCGACAATAAGATCAAAATGAGCCAATTCCTTTTCTATTCTCATTCAAAACAAACAAAAGGGGCTAATAGCCCTAGCATCTGTGTCCAAAGCGGTGGCAGGTCGATATACACACTGATAGATGTGAGCCACAAAATTGCTGGTTATTATGGCAGTGAAAGGGGCTTGCTCGGTTTAAGTGGTCAGTAGCGATCATATCTCACTGCCTGAGATTATCTACCGTAAGGCAGAGCCTGGTTCACTTATCGCAACGAAGACTGCGCTTGAGAAATGCTCTGATAAGATATATTGGGTTATAGCAGAGCTGTGAGGAAGCAAATATCTAATATTGTATTCCAGTTATTACACTATTTTGGCTGTACGGCATTTATCCCAAGCCATTTGTGTAACCGTTGTACTAGCCTCCAAATGTCATGCCCCGTAGTGCACATATTCCAGTGCCGCCTGACGTCTTTATTGAAAACACACGATGAAGCCAGTTGACTTTAAGTGCAGGATGGAGCCCAGCAGCCCACTCAGGTGAGAGCGATACGTTGTTGTAATGTGGATTGTGCCAGCAATGTTAGTCGCAGTGACCTGACTTGCCTCGCTTCTAGTCCTCTGGGCTTTCGGTGTACCTAGTGTCAGTGTTCCCGGGGGAGCTATCACCTCTCTCCCCCGATTCAATTCCAGGCCTATTTCATTCTCTCGCTGCCAGCCCTAGGCCGCGGCCACACCAGCGGCAACCTTGTCTTAACCCCACACTCCCTGGTGTTAATTGCATTAGGGCCACGATGTAAGCCTTGTAAAGGGTCACCTCGCAGGCAAGGCTGTATGCCGCTTACCTCACCCCATCCAGCCCAATATAAAAGACTCTATTCGCTCTCATCCTCTCTCATTACACATTAGTCAAGTCCCTCGATCCGTCCTGGGACCCGTCTTGTAACTCTGTTAGCACACTTGTTAGGAAAGCGGCCACTCGCACCCCCATCCCTCCCCTTTTTCTTACACAGATCTTCACCTCTCCTAAACCTTTGCCTTTTTGACCTCAAATTATGTTTATTTACTTTGTAGTGGATGTGATGTACCTCCACACATACTCAGATAGCAGAAAGCGCTACCAGATAACTGACTTGAAGGTCTTTATTAGGCGCCATGCGGGGACTTTGGCCCTAATGTCCCACCCTCCACCAACACCAACTCTAGATGTTCTTAAGAAGAAGAACACTTATTTTTAATCAAAATTTAAATGTTTGATTTGAATGTAAGTACTAAATATAAAAAAAAAATATTAATTTATATAAAAGTAATGAAATGATTACAAAATTTAAGGTCGCACTTTATTACAAGGGTTGTTCTCACTACTAATAAACCATTAACTATGAATTTTGCTTCAATAAACTCCTAAATTTCTGCTTATTATTAATTATTAAAGTAGAAGTTAGGGTATTCGGTAGATTGAGGATGTGGAGTAAAATCATGCAGAATATTATTATTATTATTATGAATACATAAATAAACAGACAGATGAAACAAACAGTTAATAGTCTTAATCAGTGTTGGGTAAGTTACTTTAAAAAAAGTGATAGATTACAAATTACTGACTACTACTAGAAAATTGTAATCTGATTACATTACTAATTACTTCATGTAAAATGTAATCAGATTACTAATTACTTTACTCTGAAGGTACTTTTAAAACATAAAATATACCTATAAAAATACAAAATAAACTGCAGCTCTTTCAGTAGTTTAATATTCACTGAAAAACATTAAAATGGGTTGATCACAGCAGCTGTGGCACACGCTTTAAGTACAAATGTGTGCCTTTTCAAAAGGTACCACCCCAGTGACAGCTCGCATACCTTTATTTCTGAGGGTGTAATTAGTCTACCGAAATGTGTATATTCCATACAAAGCGTGAAGCTGATCAGTCAGTTCTTGTCGTGTGACTCGCGGTTTTCAACTGCAGCGCCTGGAAAATGCGAGCATGTGCAGTATGCGCGTCAGATATGTTTGCGCAAGCTGCACACCTCTATTGGAAATAACGAACTTGCGTGCACAAAAGACACGATATTTGAATAGCCCAATAAGCAGCTACACTTCTCTTCTCATTCAGAAGATACCTCACTTCCGATCCTGCACAAAAACTCAATTAAGCCTGTTTAGGCTGAGTTGGACCACAGTGTCCTCTTTGGCGATGAGTTATCATAGAATGCTTTGTATTCAAGTGCTTGGACAAGTTGCTGCTCGAGCTGCTTTGGAGCCTGGACATATACTGCATTTCACAGCAATATTTTTGTTTTTCCGCTCAATGAAATCAAAGTAATGTCTGCATTTCCACTTAAAGAAGCAAAACTGTCAGCATCCATCACCATTTTAGCTCGTGTTCCTAGAACGCATTACACCCAACTCTGGTCTTAATAATAGGCAGATAATAAGCCACAATACATAATAGTTAGAATTGTTACTGAAAAAAAATGCTAATTCTAGCAACTTATCAATAATAAAAGTAACAAATATTACAAAAATATTATTTTTTTTCATGAGCTGAAATATGCAAAGTCACTGATATAATTGGTAAGATAATGCCAGTTGGGTGCTTTTCTAGATTGATGGCCTGATCTGCAGGCTGGATAAGAACATGAAACTTGATTAAACATATTAATTGGAGCAGCCTGTAAATATGGCCAACTGTAAATATGTCCAAAGAGGAACCATGGACCCCTCTTATGAGAGACACATAAAACCCTGTGTCTCCAGGGGATCTTGGCCAATAAATATCACATCAGCTTGTGCCTCAAACACCACCCAAACCTCACTATAGTCAGCCTGTTCCATTATATTAAGAGGAGCGTCAGTCTTTAATGTCATAAAGCTCTGCTGCCCGCGCTCCTTCACCCCCCCGATGGGCTGATGTGAGGTTAAGCAGCAAGATGTGCAACTCACGGCTGCACGTTCAGCTCACGGTCCTTGGCCGGGCTTGGGGCGAATGATGATCGAAACCGTGCCTGTATAAACGTCCTCGTAAAAATGACAGCTAGACATATGTATAGATCCCCATTAAAATTTTACTACTAATCACCCGGCTGGCAGGCCTGCTGCCTGGGCCACGTGGGCTTTGGGCTCACAGGCAGAGCTGCGCCAGAGGGACCAGTTCTAAATGAAGACATCAGCTGCATCTCCCTGCCTTCGCCAACTATCATAAAAGACAGTCAACAACACCTAGCCGACAGGGCCCTGTAATGGGCTTTTTATTTCGGCTTGGTCAAAGTGATGGGGGAAATTAAACCCCAATTTAGTGTTTGGGGGACATGAAGCTCAAGGTCATGAAAAGTGAGCTAGACTCACTGAAGACAGGAGGTAACATTTACCCGCATTTTTTTTATTTCAATACTTGACTGTATCATTATTATCATGAAATTCTGTGGTAAGAGAGAAATGAACTATATAAATGTATATTAATGTGAATTAAAAGTCATATATAAATAAAATACACACTTTACAGCATAGTTTGATGCTGCTTGTTGTTTATCTTTACTAAAAAATAAAAACATTTTTAAACTTATGTGTGTTGTCTCATATAAAGGAAGATCCAATGGATTCATGATAACAACTAAAAATGCTGTATTATGCATGGCCAGTAGTTGGAGCTGTCATTTTGTTCTGAAACTTCAAATACCTTCAAATACTCATATTTTATTCACAAATACTATCCTGATTCATATATTTTTAGGAAACTTTCACTTCACTATGTTTTAAAACAAATTATAGTACTTTATTCCACTACATATTCCTGAATGAAGCTAAGGGTGCTTTCACGTCTATGGTTCAGTTCATCTGGTTCCAGACCAAGGGCAACAAATGATACATTGTAGCATTTTTCTGCCATTTTGGTTCCTTTTCACACCACACTGATTGCTTTGGTTCGAACCAGTTGAAAAGAACCAAAATGCAGTCATGTGACAAAATCCACGTCACTCAATTGGCCAGATGTTATTCAACATATTTCCTAAACTGCTTTTCAATTGGTCAGAATTAACGTGCAGGAAAATGCCAATGGAACTCCCGCAAGTAAACAAACCGGCAGACACAAAATGTCATTTTTTATTATGGAGGGATGACTCCTCGACTGATTGTATCCCTGGTCATAGTATACTATATAGTTTGTATACATCACTTTAAAAAAACTATACATTTCGAGAATAAAGCGCGGCTGGAAAATAGTGGTTTAATGCATTGCAAATGACAAAGGCGCATCGCAAGTCACTTCAGGTAATGTCTCTCTCTCTCTCTCTCTCTTTTTTGGTCCGCTTTTGGTGTGCACTCATGTGCGATTGCTACATTCACACCTGCCCAAAGAACCACACCAAGAGGAAAAACGAACTCTAGTGCGATTCAACCAAACTAAATAAGGCAGTTGTGGAAACACCCTAAGAAAAAGGTTATTTTGAAGGGAAGGAATTGTCACCTGCTCCCAAAAAAGATTTACAAATTGCACTGAAAGATTAATTTGTAAATTGGACTGACACCTGTTCACAAGTCAACAACTCACTGATTTAAATGATTCATTAGAGTGAGTCTCCAGTAAATAATGAACTGATTCAAATGATCCGTTCAGAGTGAGTCTCAAGTATAAGATTGACTGACTCAAATGATCCTTTCAGAGCGAGTCTCCAGTAAATGATTTTGTGATTTAAATGATCTGTTTAGAGCGACTCTCCAGAAAACAATTCACTGATTTAACTGATCTAAATGGGGTTCAGCATGTGAATGTGGTTACATATGTTTACAATTGAATTATCATCTATTATCACTGTGGTTATTGGAGTTTAACAAATTTGGGTAATTCAACTTTCTTGCTAAATAATCATTTATTGGTAAGTACTATTATTAAGTAAGAAAGAAAAAAAATCAAGCCCTTTTGAACTTTGACTCAAGTAATATTGAAAAGGACAACTTTATACATCTACTGGAGTAATATTTCATTGTGGTATCTGTACTACTACTCAAGCGCCTAATTTACAGTACTTTGTCCACCACTGATACAAATGAAGTCCACCAATTTTATTTAGGTTGTAATCTACACCAATAGACTGAATATGAAATGTGTAATAGTTTTTAGTTGAAAACAGTGTCGTCCAAACACCCCCAGGGTTTTGTAACGACTATGACTCTGCTGAGAGGCTAGGAATGTAGATTAGAGATTAGAGTTTAGGAATGTAGTTTTTGTTTGTGGAAACTATCCAGAGTAACAAGAGGGTGGCATGGCAATCCAAACATGCTGGATTAAGTTGCAAACAAAGACAGGTGTCTGATAGGAAAGCACACCTGCAGAACCGCACAACCATCTGGGGTTTCTCACACAATTAACCAACTCTGAAAGCCGAGTCTGCCAGGCTTGTTATGACTGAAACTGACACTTAAATCGGTGTGTTTGGAAGTCCGTCCCTTGATCTGAAGCAGCTTAATCTCACTCTGCTGCTAATAAAGTGAACACGTGTACCCACCGAACCTGTCAAATTAGAAGTATTAAGTTGTTTAAAGTAAGGATTAATGGACTACTGGAATACAGAGACGCTCCTAGATCCACAAGGACAAATAATCAGCGAGAAAGTGCAATTCATACAGTCGGCGTACAACACAACTCCGCTGTCACCTAGTAAAGACCTGTTAAATATCATTTATGCAGTCCATCATCACTAAAGTGGAAGAGACAAGGCGAGAACACGGGAGTCTTGTGGAGAAGCGCGGCAGGTCAGATTGAGGAGATACCCTCTAAATGAACCCCTTTTATGAACCCCTCCCACCACAGCCCCCATATTCAGAACACCTCTTCTGCCTCTATTACCTCCCTGCCCGTTTCATTATCCAGCCTGAACTCTGAATAACCCCCCTGTGGTCATTTTTTATGTCACTTCGGGTACAGGGTCTGTGATTTAAACACACAGTCCCCATAATTTGATTTCTTCACGGGGTGCAGCACCGGTGAAGAGACAGGAGAGCGTCAGGGGGGTTGGGTCTCCGGGGTCGCCTTGGTAAGCGATAGCAGAATGACTTGAAGAGGCTAATAAAGTAATCAAGCCCTTCGTTACATGGTGATAATATTGCCCCTAAAACACTGATAACTATTACTTGGCCCAATGATTATTGAACATTAATGGCCTTCCACTTTTTCACACCCTCTGTCATGCTTTCACCCGTTCAGATGCCAATTAGCAGTTAGATGAGAGAAATAAAAGGCTGTCTCTGCATGATTTCCAATGATGGTAGAGTAGCTACAGAAGACAAGTTAGTAAGAAAGCAGATCTACAGACCGATATTGCCAATGTGGTTTAACACCAACACCAAACAGGTGAGAGTACTTAAAAATTAACTTTGAACAATTAAACTTAATTATTAATCTTGAATTAATTAAATATACAATAATTAATAAATATATATCACCTATATTTTCCATGAATTTATTTTTTTCAATGACAAACGTTTACAGTTTTTAAAAATATTTAAAATGTTTGTTTATGAACTTCACAGAGCACCCTGACGGATGCTATCTGAAGAAGAACAAAAACATAGACATGATCAAATAATAAACACTAACACAAAATGCCAAAAACATTATTATTTATGCCAAAATTATTAAAAAATCTTATTTAAAATTTAATTGAAAACATAAAATACAATAATAAAAATTAAGGTTGCACAATATACTGTTCAGCATCAATATCGCACTGTGCACATCCACAATAGTCACATCGCAGAATCTGCAATGTCGAATCAGGATTATAGTTGAGTAGGCATTAAAAACACACATGATTGTGGAGTAATTGCAAAGATTAACGATTAAGTTTGTACAAAATGTATCATTTGCATTTAAGCATTCAGGCACAGAAAATACTAATTTTAGTAACTTCAAGAAACATTAATTGTCTTTATGCAATGTAGATTATACCGTGTTATTTATTTTACATTAAATTGTTACATTTCTGAGCCTGAATACTGTTAGACTCGCAGAAAAAAACATGAAGCATTTATTTCATTTGTAACTTTGTTTTACTGTATTCATCATTGCTTGTGATTTGGTTTATTGCACTTTATGCAGATGCGCTCGACTACAAAATCATCCTATTATTGTCCTAAAATTTTTACATGATACAGTTGAAGTCAGAATTATTAGCCCTCCTTTGAATTTTTTTTTCTTTTTAAATATTTCCCAAATTATGTATAACAGATTCAGGAGATTTTCACAGTATGTCTGACCATATTTTTTCTTTTGGATAAAGTCTTATTTTTTTATTTCGGCTAGAATAAAATAAGTTTTTAATTAAAAAAAAAAAATTTAAGGTCATAATTATTAGCCCATTTACGTATTTTTTTTCGATAATCTACAGAAAAAAACATTATTGTTATGCAATAACTTGCCTAATTACCCTAACCTGCCTAGTTAACCTAATTAACCCAGTTAAGCCTTTAAATGTCACTTTAAGCTGTATAGAAGTGTCTTGAAAATATCTAGTCAAATATTATTTACTGTCATCATGGCAAAGATAAAAGAAATCAGTTATTAGAAATGAGTTATTAAACTATTATGTTTAGAAATGTGTTGAAAAAATCTTCTCTCCGTTAAACAGAAATTGGGGAAAAGCCCTAATAAAAACAACAATAGAATCTCAATGATTCTAACATAACAGTTGTCTGTGCATTAAAAAATAAATTGAAAATAGGATGTGGAATTGTAACTCAAATTTGAATGTCAGAATTAAAATTAAATGAAATATTCTTTCATTTAAAAGTAAAAACGCTGTAAATAAACCAGAGTGGGACAAATCACTTCACAAAATGCCTGTTATTGCTGCTGTTTCAAACTCTTCTTCCTGTCATTCCAAATCATTTTCAACTATATGATTAATGGAATTTAAATACTATTAAATCACTGAAAGTTTGCAAATTTAAGACCTGTTTTCTACCTTCAGATCATCTTATGCCCTGATTTCCTTCTACAAAGGCCTTTCTCACAGGAGAGGGCTATTGAGCAGTCCTGCTGCCAGAAAGGCCCGATCAGTCAAGTGCCATCAATATGACCCAGCTTGTTTACACCTGGAAAGGACACGACTGTGTAGTGGAAATCAATGGGAATCACCTGAGTGGCACCTCGGCCACTGAAGGGAGGGACTAGACAGAGAAACAGGAGAAAAGGGAGGGACAAGTCCAACAGACAGCCAATAAAACAATCTCTCGTTCTGGCTAAGAAATGAAGAGCAAACAACCAAGAACATTGTGATGTACATTGAGGAGTATAATGAGATTTTTGAAGTTACATTCTGAATGCGCTGAAAGGGTTTTGTGTTGCATCTCGCTTTCTTCACATCTGAGAGTGTGTGACTCAGACAGGTACCCATTTCTTAATAGGGCTGCACATCCACACATCAAACGATCTGCAATGTTGAGTTGGGATTGCATAGTTTAGGATTAAACAGTATAGTTCAAAATACATGACATTTGTGGAGTTACTGCAGAGTTTAACCTTAATAGAGTACAAGTTTATTGTTTGCACATGTTTTTAAGTGCTAAGAGCATTCAGACACAATATTTAATAAAAAAATATTTTATTGAACTGTTTAAACAGTAAAATCTTTGCAGTGACTACATATACCATATGTTATATGCATATTTGACTACATATACCCTAAAAATCATATTTCACTCCTATATTTGCATATTACATTTCATGCATGATTTGTTCCCTTTACAAAATCATGCCAATCAATTGAAAATTAATACATTGTTTTCGAATAGGGATCGAATATTCGATTCATCTGGTGAAATTGTATTTATATTGCAATATATATTGCAGAAATAAAAAATATTGCAATGTCCGATTGTGTATTCCTATGTCTTGCCCTGACTCCATCTGGAGAGCAGACTTTGGAAACTGCAGCCATTACATTATATATGAGTGCATACAGATTGAAGGGTGTTTGTGTGTGTGGGTAATTGGGTGTCTGCATTGCAAAATATCCTTATATTTTCTTTTCAGTATTTTAAATAGTCGAATGCACTGCAGAAAGTTTAACAATATAGGTTAAAAGACACACATTTAACACAAATAAATACTATAATTTTTATCAGTTTGTGATTCCTAGAATTTGTATGTTTAATTAAAAATTTTAAATTGTATCAGGTTTGTTATTTAATATTTGGGCTGGTACTTGTGCTGTATGTATATGAAGATGTGGAGAAAATAAAAGACTTTACATTTGAACTTTAGTATACACTCAGACATAAATTAGATCAATTATAAGGAAAAAAACTTACCTGAAAGGTGACAACCATGATGAAGAAACATGTAAAACAGAAAAAGAGAAAAAGACTATGTTAAAAACTTTAAACATACAAATTTGTTTACATTAAAACATATCTTTCTCAACAACAAATAGAGCATGTAGTTTTGTTTTTAAAGGACACATAATAAGGCTTCTGGCAAATCTAAATGTGAACAATATTTTCATCTCGGACACTCAAGGCTGCCTGTAGTTCACGTTTGAAGCCTGTGTCCCCTCCCGCGCCCTTGTGCTGTGGTGTAAACACATATTGTTAGGTTAGAGGTTAAAAGTGTTGTGCTTAGATTCTTTGACAGTAATCTAATTTCTCCTCTCTTGCGCATCTATATTTATTTGGTTTTGTCAACACTCAGGGCTCTTTTTTCTCCCTTTTGCCTTCAGTGTATTGATCTCTCTAATGGATTGGATCTGATTCCAGAGCGTCTAACATGCTTTTGTATCCCTTTATTTTCACCCAGGAAAATCGATCAGGCAGGCCTGAAAATCAGCCAGGATCAGGTTTTAAGGGATCCACTGTGGTGGGAACACTTGCTGAATAGAGAACATTTAACTAGCCAATAGGACATTTCAGATACATCCCGAATCCTCCTTTTTGGTTTTGTAAACATTTTCCGTTTTTATTGAAATCGTAACTTACAAAATCAGTAGGGAATGTCAGCTGTTATATGAAACTAAGAGAAAAACAAAACACAAAAGCTGACAACTGTAGCGCACTAAACCCAAAGGAGGAGAGCAGAATATGAGAAGAGAGTAGATCAATGACCAGGTTGCATTTGATATGTCACAAATTCTCAGACTGAAGAAAAAAAGAG
Organism: Danio aesculapii; assembly: GCF_903798145.1. Classification (NCBI taxonomy): domain Eukaryota; kingdom Metazoa; phylum Chordata; class Actinopteri; order Cypriniformes; family Danionidae; genus Danio; species Danio aesculapii. The sequence continues at coordinate 32,711,772 of NC_079436.1, read as the reverse complement.
TGTTGGGAATAGCCGAGACTTTTACTTCCACCTCTGAAATCTGAGCATAGTGTGTGATCACTAGGAAAATATCAATGAATACCTTCACTTCCTCACACGTTCGAACAAATTGAACTTGTGAGGAGCCACATGAGAGGACGGGTGGAAAGGAAGCCTGGCAGCCTTGGCTCAAAACAAGCTAGTTCGGTCAAAAAAAGTTAGCGTGTTCCCAATGGGCATATGAATGTGCCATATGAAGAATATGTGCTTCCTCATAGATCACAAACTTTAGGCAGGGGTTGACAGGAAGGACATGGTTGTTGAATGAACTCTGAATCCTGTTCATGTGGGGTAGCTGCAAAAATGCAAAACTGAGGAGATAAATAAGGAAGGATAATGATGGAGAAAGGGGAATGGGATCGGAAAAGGTCTGCAAACTGGGGCCTCATTTAACTAAAATGCTTTCGTTTTAAAACGCATGCGTTTTGCTATGGTTACGCTTTACGTTCACACTACCCCAGAGTTTTTGAGCCCTGAAAACGGAATGCTGGAGAGGTCATTTTGGTTTTAAAACGCTGCTGCTCTGTCTCAGTGTGGATGGGGGAAAACGGAGACATCTGAAAACTTAGACATTCGTCTATCTGATTGGGGCTTTTCACTCCATATTAAGTAGCCTACACAAAGTTCAGTCTTGTATCCTTTCCTGGTAAGTTCAGACTTCGCAAGTTTGATAGGGAAAACAAACTCCTGAGAACATGTCGGGTAAATGCTCAAAAGAAACAGTGTACTTTATAACGTCATTTGCATCACCCAAGCTACGCTGTTTCACATCTTAATCAAGTGAAAACCTTATATAAGGAACTGCCTATTTTCACTTTGATATTAATAACTTAACAGACACCAAAAATGTTGAGGCGTTGTGTAGCTGTTTATGACCGTCATCTTCACTGTATGCATATTTATAACAAAACAGAGCCTGTAACATAACTGCCTCCTTTCACTTTCATTGAAAATATGAAACATACCCTGTCTCTTTTGTTGAATATCAGTTTTAATATTCAACAATGGCCATTATAAAAGTATAACGTACAATAAGTTTATACACTATAAGAAATAAAGGCAAGCAATACAATGTGCAGAATCAGTGTATGTGGTTACATTAATATGATAATTTATCCTTGCACCCAGCCAAAACTCGTTACCTGAGAACAATAGATTCAAAAGACCAAAGTCGGGGAATATGTCGTTAGATATAGACAACAAGATGAATTAAATATCACGTTTAACAAGTATAGTGAGGTTGGATCCAGCGGTAGATCCTTGATGAACCGTCCGGCGTGCGCTGCTCTCACCTGTGGAGGTATGCTCATAGCACCCGCTGACTGCCAGGAGCTCAGACGTGCACACACGCTGCAGTGCATGACAGGGTATGTGTGGTCACGTGATGTGCGTTTTCAGTGGTGTAGTGTGGATGGAGATCTTTTCAGAAATTCTAGATGAAACGCCAGTGTGGACATGGATTTTACAGTCAAACATATTAGTGTAAACGGGGCCTAGGACTCGAACTTGGGACACCAGAAGTGTAATAGTCCTATAATGGGTTTCCACTAGACAACCCTTATATAGATGGAGATTACAAGTGATGATAACATGTTTATGCAGAGCGCTGTAATTTGTATAGAAGGAGAATATAAAGGTGAATAACATTATTTCAGCTTTCAAATATGGCACTCAAAACACTTTCTGTACATCTCGCTGGCAACATAACCCCGGCCTCAGCCTCCGAACTTAACCTCTACTTATGAACCAATTTTCTTGGCTCTGAAACAACACATTGCTTTTCAATTACGGACTAACGAAATAATTTATGTACAATAAGGTCAAATCAACATTTGTATCACGTTCAAAAGCATTTCAATGTCCTTTCTCTAAAACCAGATGCCAGAGGTATGAAAGGTGCTGCCCCATTTCCCCCGAGACAACTCTATTTGTGAGGCTGCCGAGGGTTTAACAGTGCAGAGAGCAGGAGGAGTAATGAGAGGCCGGTGACATCTCATAAACTGGTCCACCTCACACAGACACACACACACACAAACACACCTGTGAGAGCCCCTCTGCCACAGGACCGACTGACATCACTGATCTCTGACATCTGCTCAACGGTGCTTGCCTTTGTCTGATGGAGCTGCCTGTCAAAGCCCTTACAACATGAGCTACAACCTAAGAAGGGTCCCACGATGATCACACAAATGATAGAATCATATGTAGCAATCAGAAACAATGTCTACTCTCCGTCATAAACACCTGTCCTTCAAACGCCCTGATGTTATAGGCAACGGTGCGGAAACGGCTCATGCTTATGGTGCAGGTGCGATCTGTCTGCTCTCCAGCCCCACATACCCAGTGGTGCTTTTCCCTTTGAGGATGAGAATACGAGTTGAGATGAAACACTCTCTTTTCCTCTTCCCATATCCCTTGAGCAGATCCTATCAGGCTGTCTGTGACATTTGACAGTAGCCATCTCCAAAAGCATGGTGGCACATGAGAGGGCTGATACTATGTTTTGGTTTCCCATAAGCAAGTCGCCTAACTGTGGTTACGTTCACCAGATGTTCTGCTCTTAATCCCAATGCTGTCAGAAGGGGAAACAAAACATTTGGGCTTGAGACTCAAGTAGCACATTTCTGCTGACACTTGTACTCAAACCAGATCTGAATTAATTTCATTTTTATCTGGATGATGATTCCAGGAATTTGTAACTCGACGATCTGCGTTTGGCATGAGCCTATGAATTATTGAATATTTGATAGAGGGCAGAAAAGCAGATGACTGAGGACGAAGAATGAACTCATACATGTTTTAATGTGATGTGCATTTAGGGTGAAGGCTTTCCACACACAGATCTCTAACAGTGTGAAATCAAATCCCCAAATCTTGGAACTGCCTACATGTGCGCGCGCGCACACACACTCACATTTACACACGTATGCAAGTGCACAAGGAGTACTAACATTCAAACACACACACATGCAAAAAAACCTTCTCACAGATTTATCACCCAAGCCCTGCTCCCATCGGCATCACAGTGGCTGATTTTCTCATTTCATAGGCCACCGGGGTAGAACAGACATGTGCTTGTTCAAATCCACCCAGCAAGACGCACCGGTCTCAGCACACAACTTTCTCTTTAGCAGCTTAACAGATGCCAGGCAGGGGGTAAACTCAGAAGTGGGCGCACATGTGGAGGGGGGCACACCCGTCAAGGGCGAACCCCTATTGCGCACATACACACACAAGGTAGAGACAAAAGGGGGAGAAATTAGGTTCCTGCTGCCCTCCGCTCTAGTGACCATGACCGTGAGGGGTTTTATTTATCATTCTGTGCCAGTGGTTTTAAATGATAGCACTTTTTCGGCCTCCTTTTTTTCCAGCGTGAGCCAAGCAGAGCACGGCTCCTCTCCAAATATAGAGATCATGTTTGTATTGTTTGACACTGAAGCCTGATGGAGTGCTTATTCTGTTCCTGTCGACATGGGTAACCCCTTCCTGTGTGCACACACAGCCTGGCCCCCCTTCCCAAAGCAGCTTGGAGCAAGAAAATAGCATCAGGGCTACAGACAAGGCGGGCTGTTTGGGAAATCAGGGACCCACATGAAAGGCATCAGCCCATGCACGGGGGAGACCGAAAAGAAGTGCATATATACGTGTGTGTCCGCACATGTAGGCGAATTGCTGTTTATGTGTGCCAGACTGCTAAAAACAGCGTTTTTTTGAGGGGGAGTCATGCTGGAGAGAGGATTTAATTGTGCCCTTTTGAGCGATGCCGGCTTATTGATGTAATGGTTTACTCATGGTGCGGTTGAGGAGGTACAGTTTAACAATAGGGTCTTGTTAGGAGTCACTGAGTCCTGTGCACAGCATCCACATTACTTAGAGGGAGCACGCAGGCTTGTAATGAGGAGCAGGAGCGCTCAAATGATCTGCTCTGTTTGGGCTGCAGCTCAGTGCAGGACAACGCACACGTAAATTCCTGTTAGCAACAGGGAAACATTGACTCAGTTCTCAGATCTAGCATGGCTACTTGGCAACCTGCTACAATGAAAAAGAGTGGCTAACACTCACAAAGACAATAAACTATGACACATACTATACAGTTGGGAAGATTAAACAGGTTAATAATCAGCCAAATATAGCATTACAAAATGGACTTCTGCTGCTTTGGACAGACTAAAGAGATTTGACACAAACACTGTCACTAATAAAACTACAGCTTCTAAAATTGTATTACAGCGCTTTAAAAATGGCCTTTAGCAGCTCCAGGCAGGCAAATGTGAATATTTAGAAATTGGGTGATACAGAAATATACACATTTTGGAACAGTAAACGAAAGTTGGAAGACCAGAGGTAAACATGCAAGTGAAAAAATGACCATTTTTCTTGCAACCTTGGTGGTTTTTGGTAGAATAAAAGGAGGGAATGTTTTTCCTTTGATGACATGCCAGATGGAGTAGCTGTGGATAAACAGAAAGAAGCCAGGAAAATATACAAGATCCAGGGTAAGGCCTGGGTCTCACATGTGGAGCCAAACCATTGGAAGAGCACTATGTTAGGCATGAGTTCACCTGCCCTGGCCCTGCAGTGCCACACCAAGGACTGGAGGGACAGGCCATGTAGAGGCTGTTATTGTAACATGGTCAACACATGCGAGAGCTCTGAGGCCATTTATTTAACTCTAGTAGTCCAACTGAGCCTCATGTGGTACCAAGATCCTAAAGGAGCCAACAGGAGCTTCCCTTCCACACAAAATAGCCAGACTGTGTATTTTCTTCTTCAACAAAAGTTAATTTTAATTGAAAGCTATAAAATGTGGAAGTATGTGGTGTGACAGAATGCCACATGGCATGTGAGAACGAGAGGTATGTTGTCCCTAAAAGACACTGTGCTGCATACACATAACAGATTGTTCAAATCTACCAGCCTCTGTTGTTTTCTATTGTAATGAGTGTTTGTGCTGCCATTGCCACAGACAGACACACTCTGGGCGCCTGGCATCCCCGCTGTTGCCCGCTGCACATGCTGGCCTATTGTACTTGGCAACCTTGTTCCCACAAACAGATCACAATGCACTAGCTCCCTCTGGCCGGCCCCATGTTTGCACTGGGAGCAGCTGTCGGTGAAATGGCCCTGTAAGCTCTTCCTAATTACCTAACATGCTCCGTGTCTAAGCAGCCCTCCGTTTAGTCCCTTTTTCAGAGCTCCACACTGCCAGGCCTGAACTGGGCAAACAAGACCCACTTTCCAATGCAAGTGAGGGGTCAAAAAGAGTGAGAGGAGAGGGCAAAATGGGATGGGTGGGGGTGGTAACTGAGGCTACGCAGCCTATCGGGCCCCACCCGCCCCCACCCACCTCACTGGGTCAGCCTGATACTCTTCTAGATAATATATCAGCCTGCCGTCCCCTTGGCAACCAAGCCAGACCCCACACACTACAGCCACCCCCTTTTCTGCTCCCCAGTACTGCCACCTGGCCCCCTTCGCCTTGCCTCTCAAAGAGAGAGCCTCATCGCTCAGCTAGCAGTCCATTGTTCAGCTCATGAAGTGACTGTGGGCCAATTAGCAAGTTAACAAGTTAAGAGGTGGACTCTGTCAAATGCAGAGCTTTTTCACCCCAGGGTCATCAGTGGGGGGAATCGCTTTCTTCTGGGAGGGGTGCTTCATAAAATGGCTGCCGGAGATTTGCTGAGTCTAGCATGACACTGAGATTTCAATGCATCTCTAAGTTCTCAGTAACATCTGTCTGCCTAATTATAAATGGCTCTTTTAAATCAAAGGTGTATTTTTTGCAATTTAACTTGTGCCTACTGGTGCCTGAATTCAGATGCTCTTTTACAACCCCTCAGAAAATAATTACAGTGGTGAGATGTTAAGCTATTCTGGGTTTGTTTACAAGGTTTGCCGAGATTCATTCGTAACCAAATACGCTTCCATAAAACCAGTCTGAGTTTGACTTCTTTTTTCCTGTGCATTAGGATTTCAGCTTACCTGTGGTCTGAACAACTCTACTAAGAAACTTAGCTGACCTATTGAAAATGGCCCTTTCAGACCTCCTTCGATGAAATCGAGCGTTTCAATTTGAAACAAAGACTCAACATATTTTCGCTTTAAACTGTGCAATTCACAATGCATTCTACGGCCCCCATATCCTTTCAGTGTCACAGCCCCCCCTACCATCTCATGACACTTTCTCCTCCATTCCCCCTACCTCCTTGAGACAAAGACAAAGGCCCCAATTTGTCACGTCATGTCCAGCTGTTGACTGGGAAGACCCCTCAGCCAGTGAAAGAAGCACAAGCTGGGGGAGCCAAATAGCTTTTTCCCCTTTCTGTGGGAATGTTTGTCCAAGGAAACAATGCCACCTCAACAGGGTGGGGTGGGGGCTACTCCCAGGGGGGTATGAGGCTAGTTCCTTGGGCTTTAACCCTTTTAGGGAGAGCTGTCCACCTTGAAAAGGCCATTGAGTTGCTGCTGGGTGGCAGAATAGCATCATTAAGCTTCACTAACCTCACTGTGATTGCCAGGACACTGATAGTAGTGATGCCTCACATAGATTTACTGCTGGATAGTGGGTTTGTTCTGTTTCCCTAAAGGGACTAGATCGGGAGAGACTCCCAGGCTGGAGAGAAACAATACTTAGCAGTGAGGGGAGCAAGAGGGCCAGGAACCACTTAATGAAGAACTTATAATAAACTCCCTCCCCAAACCGTCTCCATGGGCTGCTCTGGGGTACGACGGTCACTGCTAATTGAGTAAAAAAAAACTGGTGGTTGCTTGACCCTTCTGAACTAATGGCACCTGTAACCAATTTAAGAGATGATTAATTGAAATTCATGTGACATATAGGTTAACCCCCTCAAACCTAGACCTGGGAAACATCTTAATCCACATTCAGTGCATACACACAATCATCAGGCCCCCCTAGGAAGGTTTGAAGGGGTAACATCTTTGACCATACACTAAACTAACAACATAGCACACTTCAAGCCAACACCTATAATCAGAGCATCAGAGGGGGAAAAAATCTCCTACTGAATATAACAAGGCTTATCACATGTCGTGGGCCATCTTACTGCTTTTCCCTTGACACATTGTCCTTCCAGGGAAAAAATAAGGTGGAAAAGGTGTTCCTCGTACTCCCTTTAATGTGCTCCACAATTACAGCTGTCACAGCACAAGCCTCTGCATAGTTCGTTTCATTACCACCCTCCCTTTCCCTTTCAGTGTGTGAAATATGGTGGCAGGGAACAAACCTTCTGTCATAAATACCCTCTCTATGAGAGCCATCAGAGAACAGCTTCATCACAGGAGGAATACAAGGAAGAGTGCCGGTGGGGGCGAATGCTTCTCATAAATTATTTGGGTGTGCAATAATATTTGTTTTGTGGAACGGGCCCCCAGTGGAGCATTTGGACTGCCGGCACATCCATACTGTCATAAGAAGGCTGAGGAAGAACAATCTCAAGGAGCTTCCACTGCCATAGAATGGTCTGATTTGGCTGACTAAATGTTGCCCTTGTGCAAACCAAACCAAACCCTAGACCAATTGACTATCCTCTGGCTCACGCTAGAGTACCTAATCTCCTCACCCTGACTATGGCAGAGCCCACTGCGTCTCTCCTGTGCCTGATCTAAAGCCATCAATATGCCAATAATCTCTGCAGCCAATAACTCAGACTGGCTGTGCAAATGAACAAAGGGAAGGTGTTATAGATCCTGCATTTCTCTGTTCTCCCAAAGTCAGGTCACATGGAAAATGAGGCACAAGGGCAACACCTAGCTATAGAATCCCAATTCAGCCTGACACTGTCGGGCTGAAGGGTCAAAGGCCAGTATGTTCATTATGGACAACCAATTCTCTGTGCCAACTGTCTCCTTTCACGTGAGTTCACTTGGAGGCTGTCAAGCTTTCCGAATTTCCAAAATGCACCAAAGACAGACAAAGAAATATTCAGTTTAATATATTCATTCCATGAATAACCAAGTTTATTCATGCCACTCACAAGGTAGCTTTACTAGGATTAATGGCACAGACGCCTTCAGCTAGATGCACAAAAAACCCAAGCAAACTCATAAACAGCAGGTCGTAATGCCATGCATATTCTGTCACGCTCAACCCAACTGCATTTTAATACACAGGAAATGGCACAGATTGGGCAAACGCTGTGACTGATGGGCACAGACACCAATGAGAGAGCTATATAAACAGGCAACACTCTGAAGCCATTGGAGCGTGGGGAGGCGAAGTGCTCCTCAGTACTCCACTGTCTTCCCTGAGGACCCTGAGGAGTCATAATCAGACCCTTGTAATACACTAGTACTTGTGTGGTCCCCTGGGCTCATTTGCATACTAATTACCGATTGCAAATGAGAGGGGGTGCTGATTGTGTTCTGCCTGAGTCGCCGTGGCGGCAGAATATTCCGGTGATGCCACTAAGGAGCTTATCCAACACAGCAAGCCGAGCAGAGCAGGGCCCTCCCCTGATATACAACCCCTCATTAGTATTACAATTAAGGACATGAAAGACACATAAAACATTATATACTGCCAAAGTGTTGTTTTCGTACCAATTAACACAGCTACTGATTTACTATCAGAGAAGACCCAGATCTCAGAGGAATCCAGGAACATTTTTCAAGGCACATGAACACATGCATCAAACACGTACTGAGCTCACTGTGGAGGTAGAACTGAAAGCTAACAATAGACTGAAGGGAGGACCACATAGCAGCCAGACAAATCATTGTGTTATTCTGCACTGTTAACTGGTGTAACAATCCTCATTCACACACACACACACACACATACAGATATATAGGCTAGCCACAGTCATTCTTATACACCTGACACTATCTCTGCCCTTTACAACAGCTCTTTGTTTTTGTCACTCCTTACACTTTCGTTGGCATGAAAGAAGTATGAGGCGATTGTGTGTGTCATAGCTCAGTCAGATGAATGGTAGTGTCGGGCAGTGGGAGTGTGTGTGTGTGTTCAGCCATGCTTTTTTACACCCTCTCTGCTTGATGGCCACCGAGGGCCTGTTTTATAGATCTCTTTCTCAGGTATACTGATTTGCCTGCAAAATGCTGTTGGGGTCTTTACTCTTAAATCTATAATAACAAGACTTAATGTATTTGCAGTTTGGTTTTCTAGTAATTTTGTCTTATTTCTTGCTAACAAAATGTAAAATAATAATAATAATAATAATAATAATAATAATAATAATAATAATAATAATAATAATAATAATGTAACAAAAATGACTAAATATATAATATATTAAATAATAATAATATAAAAAGTGACAGACATATGAGAACGATTTCTATGAATAATTAAAAATATTATTTAAAATATATTTCCTAGAGTGGGGCAACATGGTGGTGCAGTGGGTAGTGCTGTCGCTTGACAGCAAGAAGGTCGCTGGTTCGAGCCCCAGCTGGGTCAGTTAGCATTTCTGTGTGGAGTTTGCATGTTCTCCCTGTGTTCGTGTGGGTTTCCTCTAGGTGCTCCGGTTTCCCACACAGTCCAAAAATATGCGGTAGGTGAATTAAATAAGCTAAATTGGTCATAGTGTATGTGTGTAAATGCAAGAATGTACTGGGTGTTTCCCAGTACTGGGTTGCCGCTAGAAAGGCCATCCGCTGCGTAATAACATATGCTGGATAAGTTGGCAGTTCATTCCGCTGTGGTGGCCCATGATTAATAAAGGGACTAAGCTGAAAAGAAAATGAATGAATGAATAAATTTCCTAGAACAGTGGTCCTCAACCACTGGGCCGCGGACCGGTACCGGTCTGTGGATCAATTGGTATCTTCTATTTTGAAAAGTGACCATATTCTCTCACTTGTCTCTACGTTTTGGTCACTTGAGCGACCAAATTTAACCCACAAGCAGCAAAATGAGTACGGAACAGACGTCTGTGGAAAGTTTCGTTGATAGGGGGACCTCGGCTGACTGTGTGCGCTCATCACGAAACGGACGAGGCATTTGCGCAGGCTTGACGCACTTGCACCTTCCAGACACACGCATTTGAATGAATGCCACAAGTGCACCGCGAGTCGCATGACAAGAACTGACCGACCAGCTTCAGCTTTTATGGAATATACACATTTCGGTAGAGCAAGAAGGTCGCTGGCTCGAGCTTCGGCTGAATTGAGTAAGCTAAATTGTCCGTAGTGTATGTGTGTGATTGAGAGTGTATGGGTGATTCCTAGTGATGGGTTGCAGCTGGAAGGGCATCCGCTGCGTAAAACATATGTTGGAAAAGTTGGCGGTTCATTCCGCTGTGGCGACCTCTGATTAATAAAGGGACTAAGCTGAAAAGAAAATGAATGAATGAATATAAAATATGTATATTTACTGTCATTAGCTTAGCCGCTAACAAACCTTTCTTTCCCCAACTTTGCTAAGCTTCTCCCTTTTCTCTACCTTGCTCTGAATTGACTGAAGACAGGGAAAAAGAACTCGCTAGCCTTGTCTTCTTTCTCCTCTCAGCGGTGCTAATGGATCCTGTCCCCAGGCCTTCTTTAACTGGGGAATCAATCACATTGGGGCAGCCATTTCCAACCATTCTCACTCTCACTCAGTCTTAACCATTCCAAACAGCCCATTAACCTGCATTTAATCCCCACAATGTCTTCTGTGGCCAAACACGTAAAGTCTGCCACAGCCACACACACACACACACACACAAGCAGACGTTTTTAAAACTACAGTGCAAGAGATTCTGCTTTTCGGAATTACAAGAGAAAATTACGTTGCATTCATGCCGACAGATCTCTAGCAGTGTGCACGGCTCATCGTTGCTTAACTCTAAAATAAGGATTAAAATTGATTCCAAAATGAACATGGTTTTTAATAACATGCAGCTTGAGAAATATATATCTCATCACACAACCTCGCGGAGGGCTGTGGAACGACTAATAGACAGAAATACGAGTGCAGGGATTTTAGCTTCAAGTCCTCAAACGTTCTCTGCGCACCACTGGTGACACACATCTCCCTCTCTGCACGAGTCCCGTTCATGAGTATTATATCAGGCCTAATTTTCCCCTCCATTCAGTCTGCTGCTACGCAGGGTTAACACGGATCTTTATCAGCAATCTCTCTCCTTTGCCGACACAGCTTCTCTCGCTGACACACACATATAAACCACACAGTTTGCCCTCAATCTTTGCGATGGTGTCATATACACATCTTCTCGCTCTCTCACGCACACACAGAATGAGACAAATAATCAGTCTTTGTTTAACTCTGTGGGTTGGTAAGAGCGCTAAACATATAATGACACTGACATACATTACCATCAGCCAATAATTCCACAAATCTGTGCCCATTACTCCCTATCTGCAAAACGTCAAGTCGGGTAATACGATTAGCACGCTCAAATGAAATATCGAAGACCCCTGATGCAAATAATGAATAGAGGTAGAGTGTGTGATACGCATGTTTGTATGAAGCAAGATCCAAAAACCTGAGATCATTAGTAAAAAGGGTTTTATAATAATTTAATACAAATATTTTGGTCACACTTTACAATAAAGGCTGACTTATACTTCTACGTGGAGTGATTGCCGTGATTGCCCTGTTTGTGTTGCTCTGCAATAGCACTTCTGAAACGCTGGCTGGCAGTGAGGTTCTAATGTTCCTCTGTGTCGAGTTTCTTCATGGATGTTTTACATTTTCTGAATGCTACCTTAATGTACGAGTGGCTCAAACTCGTTCATTCAGAGGCAGGAATAGGTGGACTTACAACAACTTTAATCATAAGGTAAACATAAAACAACAGTTTCCATCTAGAGCTCCTTCACGGGACTCCACACTTGTAAACACTCGCTCCATCGGGCTTACACAGCTCTCAGCACCGCCCACACTTATCAGTGCTCCAAAGCAAACAAATCACAGAGCTTGAGCTTGAGCTACGAGTCGCGTCGTTGCGACATTTTTTGAGAGGTGTGCGTCACGGTAAGGGGTATACAACCGCGTGAAGTATAAATCAGCCTTAAGGTTGTACAGGCCCATAGCCCGGGGGGGTTTCGAGTGCCCCCCCCCCCCCCCCCCCCCCCCCCCCACACACACACACACACACACACACACACACACCCCCCCCCCACTCCCCCGCCTATAAGAATAGAATACAATAGAAGAAGGCTTTAAGACAAATTTATTTATTATTATTTAAATAGACAAATTTTGACTAAGGAAATTAGCTGGCCAGTTTGTTATTTGCATATAGGATATGGTTTTTTACATAAAACAATTTTAACAGATTCCTGATTGTTTTTTGTTTTGTTTGTTTGTTTTTATGATGGATGATAATAAATTAGCATTTAAAAAAATAAGTATTTTTTTATATATATAAAATTCTAATCGCATTACATTATTTATAAAACTGTAATAACTCACAGTTTAAATGCACATTTGTAAATAACCATACATTTTTTGTAAACATAAAATAGTATTGTAAGCACTTTCACAAAAATGTAGGAAATATTTTTGTTAAAATTCAGAAAATGAAGTGAATAACTGCAAAAAGGTCCACGTTTTGAGAAAAAAAAGAACCACCCCTTTTAATAGGCTGGCTACGGGCCTGTTGTATTAGTTAGTTAATAGTGTACATTTACTATTATGATCTAAGAATGGAAAATACAGCATTTATTAATCATAGCTCATCATTTACTAATGCATTTTAAGGGGTTGTTTACTTTTTTTGGGATAGGATAGTGGGGGTTACAAAAAGGAAAGTATTGGAGCAGAGAGAGGGGAAGGGCCAGCAAAGGACCCTGAGGCAGGAATCGAACCTGGGTCACCGTGTGCACCTTCGTACTATATGTCGGCACACTTAACCACTCGGCTATTGACATAAACTAAAAATGAATTACTTAATTAGCATTAACTAACATTAACAACATTATTAAATACTAATAAATGTATAGTTAGTGGAGGCGCGGTGGCGCAGTGGGTGGCGCTGTCACCTCACAGCAAGAAGGTCATTGGTGCGAGCCTCAACTGGGTTAGTTGGCATTTCAGTGTGGAGTTTGCATTCTCTCCGTGTTTGCGTGGGTTTCCTCCGGGTGCTCCGGTTTCCCCCACAAGTCCGAAGACATGCGCTACAGGTGAATTGGGTAAGCTAAATTGTCTGTAGTGTATGTATGTGAATGAGAGTGTATGGGTGTATCCCAGTGATGGGTTGCAGCTGGAAGGGCATCCTCTGCGTAAAACATATGCTGGATTAGTTGACAGTTCATTCTGCTGTGGCGACCCCTGATTATTAAAGGGACTAAGCCGAAAAGAAAATGAATGAATGAAATATATAGTTCATTGCTTATTTACTGTATGTTAGTTAATACATTAACATTAGCTAATACAAAAAAGTGTTACGAATAGTGTTATTAAATATTATATTATTAATATTATCCGGTTTCAGATATGTTACATTAATTTTAGCATAGTTTTGTACTTGTTAATGTTTTCTTTGTTTAAAAAAAGTTGCGTTTTGTTGTGGTCTCAGTCTTTTTAAGTGATAAAGTATCGACCCTAGCAGTGTTAAAGATCACAAGCATATAAATGTGAGGAAGTAGTGCGGTAAGTAGAAGGATGAATAGACGGATGTTGGTAGGCTAAGTGCTGTTATCTGTTCTTATTGGAGAGAACGAAGGATTTGCACTTTACAATGGAGTAAGCACAGCTGTGACCTCACTCGATCTAGTGTAGTCCTGGTGACGCTCTTGGTATGAGGATGTGTTTGTGTGGAGATGCGGGAGTTTTAAATGTTAGCTTAATGGTCTCTAAACTACTGATTAGGCATGGGCCGGTATAAGATTGGGATGGTATGATAAACTTGGATAAAAATATCATTGTTTTTCGGAATTGTGATTACTGCTCTAAAATATATTCCTTGTAAACATCTGGCTAAAAAAAAAATCCCTTTTAAACACAATAAATTTTATTTTGAGAAACATTTAAAATATTTTGGAACAATAAACATGTCAAGCTAAATAATTTGAATGAATAATTGACTTCTGCTGCCTTCATTAGTTTCAAAAACACAGATTTCTTTACAATTTAAAATGGCATCTTCAGGTATCTTTCCTGCTGGAGATACTGTTGTCCTGAAAAACAAAGTAAAAAAGTAAAAAAAAAAAATCGTACATATTTCGTAGAAACGGTATAGCAGAAAATGTAAGCCAACCTTGACTCTTCCAAACCGTGGTTTCAGATGTTAAGTCAAAGGTAATAAAGCTTTAAAAAGCTATTAGATCTCTCACTAAATGTACAAAACATTTCACTTCTATTGTTTCAAGCGAAATATTACATTAACAAACCTAAAATGAAACTTTATTTGAGATCAATTGTGATTTTGCTAACACAGCTGGACGGTAAGAACTAATCTCTGTGACATTTCAGAAAAAAAAGCATAAGATTATATAGCTAAACAATTCTTTCAGCCTCCAATGATTTACAAAAAAGAAATGTATTTTATGGAAACAGATAAAAACATTCTAAACATAACAGTCCATACTGCTTAACTTGTGTGGAATAGTTTGAATTTCCAGACATGCTCACGGAATGGGAGGGCTCATCCTAGCCCACCCACTTCCCCTGTCCTCTCGTCTGTCCTTCATAAAAGTGCCGGCTCTTCCGGAAAGTAATGAAGGTTTACAGCTCAGCACAGCCTGCTAATTACCCAGACTAACTACCAACCCCAGACACCTGCCTGTCTGCCTGAGACACAACCAAGCAGAAGCAAGACCAAGGAAAACACAACGCTCCATAAAACAGTCAAGCCATGTCTCCATGATGCAATCTCATTGATATTTGTGCACATTTACATAAAAAAATTCTATAAAATCTGAAAAATAAAATGACAAAAAGGAGATTTGTGTAGACTGTTGACATCTATAATTACGGTAGGTACAGTTGATAAAACATTACATGTACAAATGACATTTACAGACTTCCTAACACCACCATAAGCAAAAAACCTTGTTTTTGACCTCATGCTAACCTAAGGTTTTGAGGAAACAGGACCACTCTCGGACCACTGAGATGTATTCAAGCAGTCTCAGAGTTTATCCCAAGAAGGCTGCATGAGCGCTGAAGCCCACCAGCAGCTAACGGCCCTACACAGACCAATAAATCCCTCTTCATAAACAAAGGCTGAAAGAGAGAAAGAAAGCAAGGGCACAGAATGATGAAGGAAGAATTAAGACAGAGAAGCTCAAGAGAAAAAGTCAGCCAGAAACAAAGAGAAAATAATATAGCTGTAGATCCGCAAGGTTTGGTCTACTTTGCTGTGTCATGTCTGCTCCCTGACTCAGGGTGGATGGGTCATTAGGGGTTGACCATTTACTACGGCATCACGAGTCATTTAGAGTGGGCAGCACAGAGGAAGGAAAGGCTAAAATGACTTCCCCAGATGATACAGGTCAAGCAGGAAGTGCTCAAGGGGTCAAAAAGACCAAACCAAGTACAAATAAACATAGCCAAAAACCTCATTTTACTTTTGAGAAAAACAAAACAAACCTGAGCCAATGAGGATACAATAAAGACATAAGATGTCACAGTCATATTTGGAAAGATGGGAAACTTCTAAAGATTTATGAACTGGAAATATATTAAAAGCAGTTCCAGGTTTGCGTTCTAAAAGATGACCTAAGCCTTTGTCATTGAGTCAGCCAGAAGTGTTGGTGGAAAGTTCACTGCATCCCTCCTCTCAAAAATACTAGATCATAATGTTTGGAGAGGTGCTGTCATGTTGTGGTGATGGCGTCACCACAAAACTACAATTACGCTGTGCCCACATCATAGGGACATAATGGAAACATGGCTACAGTTCGGCCCGGGCATTCTCCTCAACGAGTCTGCTATAGTGCATGAGGAAATTGAGGCTGAGAGTGTGCCATAAAACATTCCATTACTGTATCTTCCGCCAAAACCAGGACATAAATTTTTACAAATGCAGCTATATTTTCCCTTTTGGCTAAACAAATCTTGTAGCATCTAGGGACAGATTTCTCAACTTAAGACTAAAAACAAAAACAGAAAAGGGATATGGGAAAACATCTATTTACAAGACAGGAGACTTACAGTGCCTTCATTCCATTATCTTCACTGTGACTGTACATCAAGCTCTTTAGCTTTTCAACACTAACATTCCTCGCACTGAACTCTGAGTTTCTTAGGCTTGTGGGAGCTAGCGGTCTTCAGTGAAGCCTGCCGGCTGAGCCTTTGAAAGCAGCTGGCTTCTTACCGGAGCACAGGAGCTGCGTAAGAACTCCTCGACTATTAGTTTTACTGGTAAGGCAATCAGCCCTGGTGACTTTGTTCAGGCGGCCCTACAGAATGTTTCCAGTACTATAAAATACTGAGCCCAAGGACAAGCCACCAGCATCACATCTCACACACACATGTAGATAGCGAACTGGCTTGAACGGGTAAGGAAGGGTGCAAACTACACGCAGTGATATTAACCCGATAATGTTTGTAGATGTATCTACACGTACATGCCCTGGTGAGGATCATATATTCAATGGCAGGGCATCACTCCCTTTAAGACCAGCTTCAGCGCTGCATGTCCACTACTCAGTATTTGCTTGAATGATTTGTGGACTCCAGGGACTAGGGATGTGCCTTTTTGTAGTAAGCCAACAATCCAAACCCCCCTCTTCCCTCCTTCTTCTGAATGCTTTGAGTCTCTTCGCTGCTGTCTTTGAACTAAGATCAGAGAGAAACATTTTGGCACACATGATGCTGGTCGATCAGGTGCAGGGATAGCCTCCTTTCGAGTGGTCTGTTGTTTTAATAATGTCCCCCCCCTCACACACACCTCTAAAACCTTCGTCTTCCAGTGCTCTTCCTAGTACCCCTCCTGTGTCTCTCTTCTCCCTTTCAAAATCATTATGGCCCCCTCGGATTTCTTTCACCCCATGCCATGCAATTACTTCTTGTACAAAGAGAACAAAGTAAGGGCAGTTTGGGAACATGGGTCCAGAGGCTTCGGACAGGAGAAGTGTGGGGGGGGGGGGGGGGGGGTGCGGTCACTTAGGATCTTTAAGGGTGGGGGTCTGAGTTCATGCTAACCCCAAAGCCTGCCTGGGAACTCATGAGTGGAACCTCTTTTGGGGGATTAGTCCCTGGCTGGGCTGAGATCTCTTTCCCAATGCCAGCACTTGAAGGAGACTCTTACTTATCAGGAAGTGATGATATAAAAGTCGATGGCTTGAGAAGTGACCTCGTAAAAACCCAAAGGAACAGAACTGTGGCAAATTCCTTAGCGTCTCTGAAAAAACAAGTGCACTGCGTATTAAGGGTTCAGGGGGACAGATGGAATAAGGAGGTGGGTGGTTTTGTCTGGAGTAAAGGGAAAGAAGGTTGTAGAAGGGGTCTAATTGAATAGTGCCTGGGTTGTAATTCCTTGCCTTCAATTAAGGTGCCAAATTTCCATGCTGAGAAAAACAAAACTTCTTTTTTCTATGACAAATGAAAACAAAATAATAACATGAAACAGGATGCGAAAATCGAAAGGGAAAGTGGGGGGAGGATATGCTGTTTAACTACCCCTTTTTTACACCTGTCAAGCCTTCTAAAGCCCTGGCTCTGCTCTGTTTATCTGGGATAAAAAAAGACAGCTTTGATTGAGTAAATCAGAGAGTGAGATGTCGGTAACAGAACGCAGGGCAGCGAAACAGCCGGTTTCAGAGCAGTGCTGCAATTTGGTGTAAATTTGACCTGAAAAACACAGGGTGTTTATTGTGCGCTATCATATAGGCCCTGTCAAAGCACCGGCAATTATTGCCATTAGGCTTCCATCATGTCAGTGGCTGTGCCTCTCAAGCAGCCCGCCCCCTTTCTCCAAGCCCTATAATCTGAACACACTTTTGCTCCATCAGGACGGCCCGAAGCAGGCAGATTGTTAAACTGGTGCCCATCACCCTCTTTCTCCCTCTCTTTCCAACCGTCAGACAGGAGTGTGAGAGCTGGGTGCTAAGTCACCGTCGGTCGCTCTTTTCTTTATCATTTGCCTCTATCCGCTCCTGGCACTTCAGCGACTCTGACAGGCGTTTGGGGACCTGACTGATGTTTGTATTGTGTGCACTGAATTGAAAAGGAAATGGCCATTAAAGTATGGGAGATGGTGGTTTGCGTGGAGATAGGAGGATAAGTGGTGAAGTGTGTGCGCATGTTACCATCAGAGTATTCTTCAACTATGCTCCAGACTGCATTTTACCATGCTTGCCTGGCACGACTCAGTTCACAGATACCGGATGAATTGTCCTGTGTATTAAATTTGGAGTCCTCTTTGGTCACCCAGAGAGATGAAAGAATGTAAGAACTTTCCTTCCGGATGATGTCATCCTCCACCCTTTCCACAACCGCCGCTCAACCCGAAAGTCCTTGTTTCTTCAACCTCAGCCCAGCCCTCCCTCTTCCCTTCTCTCTGCTCGCATCAGTACCCCAATACACACCCCAAATCCACCCAGCCACCCTCACACACACGCACTGCTCCAGCTGGGGTTGATGCAGGGGGGCAGGAGGACCACCACCTGTTACACTTCTCTGGACTCGGAACACACAGCCTTGGAAAAACCACGATTAATTAGCACTGAATGATCATTTGCTATGATCACAGGTATGGTAAGTGTTAATCAAAGTCTAATTATTGAACCACTATTTGAGTTTTCCCATGTTAGATATGACTGAAGGAAACAGTGTTTTCCAGAACTCTTACTTTTGTGGGAGTCGAGGCTTGAGCCAGCTGGCTAAGACGAGGGTCTCCTGAGGGCCTGAGGCTGTTTGGCCAGTGATCAGGAAAGGAGAGCTTTGTGTATAAGTACACACACTCACACTAACGCAGTGACACTGAAGTCAGCGTGCATGGCTGCAGATCGGCGAGCATTCAGGTGCACAGTGTGGAGAGTCTCCTGTGTGGATCATTAGGGCTATCGGAGGCACTGGAGTGGGATTAAGTGACTTTGAAAGGTAGCAGGCTCAAGCCGCAGACTCTGCCTGGTGGCCACTTAAAAGCAATAAGGTCTCTGGCACTGTGATGTCTGCCCAGCCAAGCAGTCTGATACGGTCTCGGCTCTGCTGTCTATTCTTTCTTTCTTTCTTTCTTTTCTTTCTTTCTTTCTTTCTTTCTTTCTTTCTTTCTTTCTTTCTACCTAACATCATTGCTATTTTTACTTATCTATGTTTTTTCTTTACTTTTCAGCTTTATTCTGTTTTTTTTCCATTAATTTATTCCATTTTCTTATTCTTTTTCAGTAATTTCAGCCTTTTATCTTTGTTGTTCTTCTCTTTTCTTCATTCCATCCATTTTTCCTTGTCATTCCTTGCCTTTTCTGCTTTCCTATTTTATTTTTTTTTCTTCTTCCCTTCCATAATTTTTTTTAGTTCTTTCCTGCCATGATGGTTACTGTCTGTACCTAAGAGTCATAATGAAAAATACAGCTCACAGAGTCACAGAGAGTAGAAATATATAGCAACACAATTAGAGATGTCCAGATCCGATCACGTGATAGGAAATCTGGCCCGATCACGCGGTTTCAGGCTCGATCGGAATTGGACGTTACCTCCCGATCAGGACTCGAATATATATGACCTCTTTCTTGACTTCACACAGAAACAGCAATACGTGCGGCATGACAGAGACGCTATTGGTTAAATGCTTGCAAAGAAGAACACAGAAGCACGAGTATGTCTGCAGTCTGGAGGTATTATAAAGTTGATGACAACAACATTGCCATAGCACACTGTGAGATATGTAAACTTGGTATTGCCTGCCGGGTATTTTAATTTGAGGTGCTATTTGTTTTTATAGTATATATTTTTTATATTTACTGTTGCACTAAAATCTAAAAGTGAAGAACTGATGTTATTTATTACTTGATTGTTCAAGCTACCTCACAGAAGTGTTATTGAATTATTGAATGTTAAAATAAGGTGAATTAAATAAAAATAAGGAACATCCTAGATCTGTTTCTTTGCTCTTCTTTATTCTTTTTTTATGTATTATAGACGTATCGGATCGAGGTTTCGGTATCGGTAGATACTCAAAATCAAATGACTCAGACTTGAGGGGAAAAAAACCTGATCGGGACATCCCTAAACACAATCCTAGCCTTAACCAACATCTTCCCTATAAAAAAAGAGAACATCTTTATAGTATTGCTGAGCTTTCTTTGCTACACACCAACATACAAGCATATATGGACAAAAAATATACAAACACACACATTTGTGGGAGGCAAATGGATAGAGATAGAAGACTGGATATATATCCTTTTTTTTCTTTATAATATGTACAAACACAGAGCACAAAAACTATTTTACACACACTGTATATTTGTGTTTGTATTTAATGTCAAAGAAAAAAATAAATATAAGAAAAAATGTGGAAAATGCATTAATCTACAACCTAAATCAAATGCATGGCGGAAACTGCAACCAATGATACAGAATTCCAGTTAACCGGTCAGTTTAAACCGACAATTAAAAAGGGATTTTGAGACATTGCCTTTGGGTAACAAAACTTTTTTTAACCATGTATAACAAACGTATCATTGTGCAAGAATGTTTGGCTTTTCCAATGAATACAAACATCGTCACAGATGGTTCGTAAGAATTGGACACAAATACTCTCTTGCCCACACTCTCTCTCTCACTCTCGAACAGACGTATGAAAAACACTGCAGTCAATGGTGTGGATAGGGCCGTGGAACACAAAGGGTCGGCTTCATCGCAGCTCTTTTCAGGGCTGCAGGAGGATAATGTCCGTCCTCTGTTTTGTGTGTGCGTTTTCAGGGTCACAGAGGAGGGCACATTAAGCCTGTATCGCCAAGCTGGTCATTTCACTGCTACTTCTGCTGGCAATTTCCACCTCCCTCTTTCCTTTTCTCTGTCTCGGCTCCCCCCCTCTTCACCCTTTCTTCCCTTTCTAATACAGCACCAAGGTCTAATAGGCCTCTATTGCTGTGCGGCCATGGGGGCTTTATTGAGACACTGGAGTGTTTAAAAACAAGAGACGAAGGTGGCGGAGGGGGATGTTGGTTAGCTACCTTTACCTCGCAAAAAAAAAAGCTCCTTCTCAGCTATAGTTCATTTGGGAAAAAAGAAGGGAAACGGTAGCTAGTGACTGCTTCCCGAACCCCCTCCTTCCCCCGAACCCCCCCGCCAGGATGAAAGCTGCCTCCACTTTAAAGTGGATTAGAGGAGCAAAACACTGAAACAATGGGAGGTGAAAAATCAAATTAGGCTCTTAAACATCAAAAAGGAGCCTTGAACAGTTAAGCTTCCTCTCCTCTAATCTGTTTACTTTCAGTCAACTAATATTCACAATCACAAACTGTTTCTCCACAAGCTTGGCACTAAAATGCGAGTCTGTTCCTGTCACTGGAACGGTCCAGGGACTGTAATGCTGTCCACAAAAACAGAGGGCGAAAGGGCATGGCAAGTCTGTGTGGTTTAGTCTGAAGTGCTTTAAAATGATCACTTTTGAGAGGAAACTCTTGAGTGCCTGAATGCTGCAGTGGGTAAATAGTTTGTCTTATTTCCGTCTGTTTTTCTTTCTTTCTCCCCTTATTTACTCTGTTTTTATTTTCTCCCTCTAAATCTCTCTCTCTCTCTCCCTCTTCATCCAGCAGGGGTGATTTTCACTAAAGAACAACCCAGCAGTGTTCCATGTTGCATTGTTCACGCTCTGCCTCAATTGCTTTCCACATTCTGCAGCCCCGTCCGAGACGTTACGCCGGCTTAAGAGACAAATCGCACACACAAAAAAGGGGGGAAAAAAATGGAGAGAGGAGAAAGGGCCAGCCCTTCACAGCAATGCAATTATCGCAGCATTTGATGCCGGGCGACCGCCACTGCAGGCTTTTGTAGTGCGGCTTCTGCACTTCTCGGCTTGCCCTGTACTTCACCAGCGCACCTAATAGCCATGGAAGCAGCGATTTTTACGGTACAAGACATTAACATGGCTACACTCCCCAACAATGCCCACATTCAATAGGACTTAAAAAAGAGAGGTGGCTTCGCCTACTTAAGTAAGCCAGAACCTGCCACTGAAAGAGACAGTCCGTGAGTTTATTACACCTTCAGAGGGAGAGAGATAAGAGAGTGTGAGAGAGTCTGTGAACTATGTCCAGAGCTTTAGCTTCAAACTCAAACATTTTATCTTAGATTTATAAATTGCACAAAGAGATGAAGACAACCAGAATGAAACATATCAACATCCACCATCTCCCAAGCCATAATTTTTTATTTTAAATAAATATATTTGTAGTATACGGTTTGCAAAATTCACATTAATAAACAAATATGTACATAATAAAAAAGTGACCAAAAGTCATGCTTTGCCTCCATTTTCAACTATTTTGTTAACTTATAAATAATTTGATAAATTAATTAATTTTATATTTATAAATTTTATATTTTGATGCAATCATAATAAATCACATTTTCACTTAATTAAATTGCATTATAAATGTGTAAAAGGTGCCAGTAACTGCATTTTATAACTGTAGAATAACTTTGATTTATTATTTAAAAAAATCAATAAATAAATAAAATCAAAGAACTTTATAACTTTATAAAGAACTTTACATTTTATGTTTTATTTAAATGTTTTAATGTTTATTTTTAATTTTATAAATATTATCTGCAATTCTTTTTTTATTATTATTGTTTATCTTCAACACATTTGAATTTAATTTTTTTTTGGTCCCATTAAATTTTTAGTTTTTTAGGGATTGTTTATCCTCGACACAGCTTTTAAAATAACAAAAAAAAATTATCGAATCAGAAATTAACCTCTGAAGAATTATGAATAACGAACCTATTAATAAAATGGTATTTAATTCAACAGATGCTAATAAAAATGTCTGAATATAACAGGCTAACAATCTTAACAGTGATTTTTTTTTTTACAAAAAAACATTGATCATTTATTACAGAACAAAGCCAGCATACATACAGTTGAAGTCAGAATTATTAGCCCCCTTTAAATTTTTTTCCTTTAAATATTTCCCAAATGATGTTTAACGGAGCAAGGAAATTTTCACATTATGTCTGATAATATATTTTCTTCTGGGAAAAGTCTTTTTGTTTTATTCCAGCTAGAATAAAAGCAGTTTTTAATTTTTTAAAAGCATTTCATTAAACCTTCAACCATCATTATACAATAACTTGTGTAATTACCCTATCCTGCCTAGTTAACCTAATTAACCTAGTTAAGCCTTTAAATGTCACTTTAAGCTGTATGTAAGCTGTTAATGATAAAATATCTAGTCAATATTATTTACTTTTATCCTGGCAAAGATAAAATAAATTCTTTATTAGAAATGATTTTTAAAACTATTATGTTTAGAAATGTGTTGGAAAAACGGAAATTGGGAAAAAAATAAACAGGGGGGTTAATAATTCAGGTTTGTTTTTTAATTTAACTGTAGCTAGCAACAACTTTATACAAGCCAGGGTTTGCATTAAAGGAACATACATAAGAATTAAATAATAACAAAACGCTGGGGTGAGAAGTGACCTTTATACACCTCTAATATAATATTATTTATCTTTCAGTACACTTTAGTTTATCTAGTTATTCTATAAGAAATGTTCTCAATAAATTCAGACCATACTTTGATTGTTTAGCTCTGTTAATTTTTGCTGCAGAACGTTTTAACATCGCAATATTTTTTAGTTCAATAAGCCATTTTTTTGCTGGGAATGTGGGTTCATGCCAAATTTATTGTTTAATATCCTAGATTGGTACATGTTTAAGTTATCATAATCATAATCATCATTCAATAAACAGATATTGGGGGATTTAGAAATAAACCTATCACAAAATTCTGATATAATTTGCCAGACCTTCTCCCAAAATGTACAGATAAGTGGACATTCAAAAAACATGCATATATGTCAGCCTAATTTGTTTTTATTAATTTGTGGGACTTTAAAATAACAAAATCTAACTATTCAATCAAGTAAAAGCACAAGGAAAATGATACACCTTCTCTACAAAAAGTAATTGAATGAATTTAATTAAAATATGCAGAATTTCACATTCTCTTCAAAAGTATTGCTATCCTCGTAACATTTTCTCACTGCAAGACAATTAAAAGTTACCACAGTATATTAGCACAACCAAATACCAGCAGAAGAAGTTGTCGTTTCGACCATTCTGCTTCCTGTTTGTTTGTGAGTGATACCCAGTCTGATATTGTGCTGTTCGGGGTTACAGATGCACCAGACAGCAGAGAGAGAGAGGCGGAGGAATAAAGGCGGGAGGAGGCGGAGGTGAAAAGAGGGGCAGATGAGCAGGAGGGGGCATTTTTACAAAGGCAATGGAAAGAGAAAGTTGGACACAAAGAAACAACGAGGAGCAAAATGCGGGACACAGAGAAAGGAGAGCTGAGCCATTGAAAAGACCATCTGTGATTTGAAATGGATGAGTGTTTGGTTCGCTGTGTTTTTCCTTATTCGGTGCTGAATGGACAGAAACCAATCAGTAACTTAAAAAGGCCATAAACAAATAAAAAAAGAGCCTTTCGTGCTTCCTCACAGGACAAATTATATGGGGCGAGATTCCTCGACACAGCTTTTAAAGTAACAAAAAAACTATGAAATCGGGAATTAACCTCTGAAGAATTATGAATACTGAACCTATAAAAAAACTGGCGTTTAATTCAACAGATGCTAATAAAAATGTCCGAATATAACAGGCTAACAATACTAACAGTGATTAAACAGGCTGTAATAGGGATCAAAATAAATCGACGACTCGCTAATATCCATTCATTTGAATCATTGTTAGTGTTGTGTTCTTTGTGGTTATTAGTGCTAATATCGGAACAGCAGAAAAAATGATTGTTGATCATAATAAAATTAATTACGCTCTTCCTAATTTAAATTCATGTTGCCATATAACCTTAAAGATAATTAAAACGACCCGTGATACAAAATTACTCATGCATAATTATCTCATGCAGATGACTGTTTATGAATAAAGAGAGAACACCTCAAGTGATTGACAAGAATTGCATGTAAATTATATCATGCACTCAATCTAAAGTGCTAATGCTCACTATCAAGCTGGAATAATTTAGATAAAGGTACATGGAGAGGGAGAGAGAGAGAGAGAGAGAGAGAGAGAGAGAGAGAGATGCAAATCTCAGTTTAGTTATAGCACTACCAACATAACAGATATTTCAAACTTAAATAATTCTTGCACAATTATTATTATCATTTTTAATTATTATTTACATTATTTTATTATGTAGTTGCAGAATAACGACTCGTGATTAAGTCAGACCAGCCAAGATTGCAGCAGTCAATTATTAAATTACGCACATAACAGCTTTGTATACATTACTGGACATTAAAGCAAAATAATAGACTTCCTAAAAGCATCACTTATTAATGCGTCCGCAAGGAGCTCGACCGAGACATGAATGACTTTCTCTCCATAAAGTAAAATAATGTGAAATATCGCATATTTTAATCAACTTCAAAGTATTGCTATCCTCAAATTTTGGACGGGTGCCGAAGACATTCATGGCAGTTTAATTAAATTAACTCACGTACATCTTTGATTTGTACCCATTAACAATACATTTTATGACTCAATTCGAAAAAGCATCATAGAAGGTTAATGACTAAAGTGGGGCATAAGAAGCTTAATTGCGCACAGACACTGCCGACAGTATTTTATTGTGTAAAGCTAAATTCAAGACACCGATTCTGCAGCTAAGAGCTTTGTGGATGGCATTAAATCAAGGGCCAGCCTGGGACAACTGCTCTAGAGGACAAAAATTATCCTTTAAAAACGTGAATGAACTTTTATAGATCTCAGCCGAGGATTTAATTTAGGGTTGTATTCTTGGACATTTGCTTTTGTGTAATTAAGCTTGGCAAACTAATTCTGAAAAATAAAAAAGAAGAGCATCTTCCATTACACATTAAAATAATAAAGACTTAAAACACTCATTTTATTTATTTTTTTGTTGCTTGTTCAAACTACTTATTCAAAATGTGCTTTTTGGGACAACTTAATTGTTTTATGTTTAATCCATTTAACTTGGCAAAACAGTTAACTAAACTGATTTGTGTTGGGACACATGAAGGAATTGTTTGGAACTCAGTAATTTTTTTACAGTGAATGTGATGCCACATTTAAATACATTCCTGAGTCGCAGACAAGTCTGCAATGTCAAAAGTTAATACATTAATGTATTTTATCAATCTTCCGATGCTAAAACGAATGTTCTTAATACCCTCATTTTAGGGCTTAAAGGATTACAAGTGCTTGGCACAACGAGAGTGTTGAGTTGAATCTTAACCTATGGGTGAAGCAGAGCTAATAAACTAAAGGCGAATTTCTGGATGGTCCATTAACCCGTCCCTTGGCTGGAATGAGCTGATGTCAGTGGCGGATACTGAAGGGATGACATTAGCTGTAAATGTAATGATGCGGCGGTCCCATCTCTCACTGCTAGGATGAGCTGCAGGATGAAGTCAGTTCGGCAAGAGCACAGGACTCTTATTGACCAGGGGGAGTTTGCCTAGCACTAAATTCTCAGCCATAACAATGTAGTGAATAGGTGAGAAAGGAAGGAGAGCAGAGATCAGCCTGCGGCGTGACCCGAGAAGGGGTGGCCGAGGTTTTGGATAGAAAGGGAGGAGGGAGGAGAATAGGGTTGACGGCTAGTCTCTTGACCTCCAGGATCTCCATTCCTGCACGACCGAAATGACAGGACCTTCCCACCTTTATTCTCCCAAACGCACACTCGCTTATTTACTATCAAAACTAAGGCTGTGGTGATACTGGGGGGATTCAAAAATGACATTGTGATATTTAGGTTTTTCTACAAAATGTATTAAGATATGAATTGTATTTCACCAGTTGACCTAAATACTTTTGAAAAGCTTGGTATGATTTTTGTAGATTAGAGAATCTGGTTACATAAAACAATAACACTTTAGTTTAAGTATCAATTTTCACTACTAACTGTGGCTTATTACCTGCCTATTATTAAGATTTTGGCTGTTTAATAGCACTTAAATTCCACATCCGTAATCCCACCTACCTAATAATAAATAAATAACAGTGCTTTATGGTTTTCAGGTCAGTCAAACATTATTCAAGAAGAGAAAACTAATAATTAAATGTTATATATATATATATATAATTTAGTCTGTCCATACAAATAATAAATAATCTTTGTTAAAGCTATAAATGTTATGATTTCTTGTGTCTAAATGCCACAAGCCTTAAAGGGACAGTCCACCCAAAAATGAAAATGAGCTCATCCTTTATTCTCTCTTATGTGATTTTAAACCTTTACGAATTTCTTTCTTCTCTTGAACACATAAGAAGATATTTTGAAGAATGCTGGGACCCATCAACTTCTATAGTAGGAAATAAAAATACAGTGGACGTCAATGCATACCATCAACCAACTTTTTCAAAATATCTTCTATTGTGTTGAAGATATTGTGTTGAAGAATCTCAAATAGCTTTTGAACAAGTGAAGGTGAGTGAATGATGACATTATTTTTGGGTGAACTGTCCCGTTAAGAACTAATGTAAATTATAAACTTTCACTGCATTATGGTTAAACTTTAGAGTGCATATCTTAACTCAACACTGCATTACACTGCTTCTCACACTGCGTCAAAAAATTTCCAATGTGTACATGTTTATATCTTAGTTTTTCCTGTGCTGATTTTTTTGGGGGCGAAAAACATGGAATTTGTCAAGATAGTAGTTTTTTAGGTAAATAAATAGGTCAATCACAATATCTTATGCCTGAATGCTTCACAGTCACAAACCTTAAAGGGACAGACCACCCAAAAATGAAAACGAGCTCGTCCTTTATTCTCCCTTATGTGATCCCTTATGTATTCTCCCTTCTCTTGAACACTCACAGAGGATATTTTGTAGAATGCTGGGACCCATCAACTTCTATAGTAGGAAATAAAAATGCAGTGGACATCAATGCATACCATGAGCCAGAATTTTTCAAAATATCTTCGATTGTGTTCAACAGAAGAAAGAACCTTTGGGAGCTTCAAGTAGCTTTTGAACAAATTCAGGGGTAAAGTCCAGATAGGATACACGGCTGGTTTGAAGTGCGATATGCACATCAATATAGCAGCATTTTTATGACACTGTATAACAATAATTAATATTTTTACAGTACCAGGTTTAGGGTTAGGGGTAGATGTTAAAAAAATACCATTTATTGGGTAATTTAATACATAACATAAATAATACTCGTTACAACTACTGTTTTTACGTTACTGTGACGGTTGGGTTTAAGGTTGGGGTGGGGGTAGACGTTAAAAAATACAAAATTTATAGGAAATTTAATAAATAATATAAATCATTTTCGTTAACTTAACTTTCGTTAACTTTCGTTAATCTAGCAACAACCAAGTGAAGGTGATGATGACATTATTTTTGGTTGAACTGTCCCCTCAAAAATGAATGCAAATGATAAACCTTCACTGCATTATGGTTCAACTAAGTGCATATCTAAACTCAACACTGCATATCCTACGACTTGAATATTGCATATGCGTACATTACAAAGTCTATGCTGAAATGATATATCGTGCAGACCTAATCAAAACGCATAGCGAACACCTTCACGGGGCATAGACTGCTTTTAGGGGTATTACTAAAACAGTTAAATAAGTGAGAGAAGCTGTCATATCTATCAGATGTATTTTGCCCTGACACATTAGTGCATTGTGAGGGTGTAGGAAGAGAAAGTGTAAGAGAAAGATAAACAGTGAAGGAAAGTAGTAAACAAAAAATCCCCTAATGGATGGGTGTGTTGGGGGTTTTTAAAGTTGCCATTAACAGATTAAAGCACCCTTTTGGCCTGATCAGTAAAGCGTGTCGGCAAACTACTCCTAACTACTAGCAAACTGCTCTTGCTGTATTCTCACAGCGGACACGTTGGGAATCTTCAGCAGGCTAAAGAAAAAAGAGACAAGACGGGGTAACGGAAGATCGGGTCTGAAGCGCATGACTGCCCTCCTCCTAACACACACACACATTAACAGGGGTAGTTCCAGGCTGGTTGTTGGCAGGGCTCTCTGATTTCACGGCAGGCTGGGTGGTGCCATTGAGCAGTCATCATGCTCTCTTTCAGCCTTTTAGACTACAAACCCCCCACCCGCCGCCTCACTTCACCCTCATACATACACACAGACCCATAAGTCTCACACACACGTCCCAATACTCTCACCCAAGCACTACTATGACCCTGCCCTGACACAGAGCGCCGTCATAACACTGTTTCTCACACTGCGTCCAGAGATTTCCAGTGTGTATGTGTTTGAATGTGAAAGCTGGCAGACTTTTTCCTGTGGTGATTTTTTTTTGGGGGGGGGAACTTAGAATTTGTCAAGATAATAGTTTTAAAATAATTAAATAGCTAATTCAAAATAAAAATTAGGGCTTTTACATGATTTAGTCATGTTTTCTCAAGACAACCCGATTAAATTAACCTAATAAAATGTAAAGTGTTTAAGTGTATTGAATATAAAATGATTGTCACAAACTAATCTCAAGAATTGTGTTTTAGCTCATATTAAAGAAGTAGAATAAAACTTATTATTTTAGTTTTTTCCATGTTTTTATTTTAATTTTAGTTTTTGATTTAGTTTTTATACCTTAAAGTTTTGTACAATATTTAGAGATCATAAAATGTCAAAATATATAAATGACATTTAAATAAGGCATAGACTAAAGCAAAGGTATTTCGGTGACCTGTATATTTTACATCGTTTTAAACATTTATTTGGGGGGGGGGGCACTTAAGGTGATTATTCATTTATACTTTATAAGTGTTTTTATGTTTATGTTTTATGTCCTAAAGTTAATTTGTTGTTGTTACTGTGTGAGTTCCTTTGTGTGGCACTGTTGTGAGATGAGGACTCTTGACTGCAAACCAAATGTACCTTTGGGTATAAATAAAGTAACCTAACCTAACCTAATAACTAAACACAGCTATAGGAAAAAAAAATCACTGCTTGAAAATGTCTCTGGTTTTACTAGGATAATGATTTAATCCTTTATTAAGTATCGTAACCACCTGCTCGACCTTTTCTCCATAGGTTATCATTATTATTTTAATTGCGTATTACTATTTATCAGAGTTGTGTCAGTTTATTATTCAATGCAAGAGTGGACCAAAAAAGTGGGAGTGCACCTTAAAGGGTTAAGTGAAATATTAATGTTGGTTTTATTTTATAAAGAACTTATTACATATCTTTACAAATACAAATAAAATAAGTCATTGAGAGTATTTTATTTTCATTTTTTGTTTCCTTTTAAAAATATATATATATTTATTCAAAGGTTTTCTATAGCAAAAATATATATAAAAATATATCATTTTTTATTTATAAATAAAAATATTTACATTTTGCCACAGAAAACTCACAGAATGTTACTTATTTTTTGTATATACAGAAGTAAAATGTGTGAAATGCAGATGTCAGTGCTGTTCTTTTATGAAAGCTAAGAGCATAATCAAATTCTCCTAAATGTGTATTAAACACAGAAGACCACAGAACACTGTGAACCCACTACGCTTTCTGTGGAGCTCCGTGCGGCCCTACTGTAGCACCATCCCATAAAATCTCTACTGTGTCACCTGTCCTGCATTACAGAGACGTGCTATAATTTTGATGATGAGGTGGGAGACTCATGCACAGGGTGACAGTGAGGTAACCAGTTCTCCCCTCTCCCTCTTCCTCTCTCAATCCTCTGAAAGCACACCAAAGAAAAGTTTTTTGTTTGTGAGTAAAGTTTTCTCCTCCTCTCTGAGTGGACTAAAGAAAGTCTCCGTTCTCTCCTTTAACAAACTCCCCTCTCTTCTGTAAGACTTCCAGCAGGCTAATTAACATGCAGCAGGGTGACTTTTCGCCTCTTGTGTTTCTCTCTCTCTCTAAAGGGTACTTAATAAAATGTGAGTCTGCGGAATGTAACAAAGGCGCAGCGCCTCAGAGCAGCTTCATTTCCATTAGAGAGGCCTCCCGGCTCTCACAGTAACGTCTGGAGCTGCAGTTCATCCTCACAGAGCGGCCCGACAACAGGCCCGTACTGCCCCAGTGACAAGGAATAATTTGTACTCGTTTCCTTTAAAAGTGTGGAATGAAGGAAACGCTTTCTTCCTGAGATTAATGTAAAAAGATACAGAGACAGTCATTTAAAGCTTAGTAAAAGTCAGCCAAATGTGCAATCAGCAATGCTATATGTATGATTGATTGATTGACGGATTTACTGATTTTTATTATGCTTATAAGTGGGATATTATTCTGTCAAAGCTTGGCTAAACTTCATTAAAATTAAAAATGCAATACTATATTTAAACATAGTGTTTGTTTGCTTGTATTTTTTTCATTGTAATTTTTTGTGATTGTGTTGCTTGTACTAATAATAGTAATAATAAAATAATAATATTAATAATAATAACAATAATAATAATAATAGTAGTAATAATAGATATAATAAAATAAAAATAAAATAGATAAATAAGAATTATAGAAATAATAAAAATATAAAAAAGAAAAATAATAAAATAATAATAATAATAATACTTAAAATTATAATAGTAATAATAATATAATAAAAATATCAATAACACAAAAATAAATAATAATAATAATAATAATAATAATATAATAATAATAATAATAATAATAATAAATAATAATATATAGCGCAAGCAGCAATTATCGGGACCAAGCAGCCCAGGGGCTACATTATAAATAAGCGTGGCAACAATCTCATGACAACAGACAAAACTTTTTAAAAGTCATTTGATACCATTTGTATGATTTCAATTGATGAAATTTCATTGTTTGACAGTTTTAACCAGAAGGTGGTGCAAACTGATGTAGTTTGGTCAATGTCAGGTCTAGACCACACACTTTAAATTTGGTTTCAATACTTCAAACCATTGCAGTGATTCAGCCTGTAATAATAATGATAATAATAATGATAATAATAATATAATATAATAATAATAATAATAATAATAATAATAATAATAATTTGTTTTTAGTCTGACTAAAAAGGGTCAATGAAAGGGTCATTATGGGGGCAAGTCACCAAAATCAAACAATTATTTAAACCATTGTTTACTTTAATTTGTTTGTTCATTCAATTCAAAGTTCATTCATTCATTCGTTCATGTTTATTTAGTGTAAAAAACAAAACATTAGAATTTACCATATTTTTATTTTGACAAAAGTTAGCTCTGGGTCAATTTGGTGGCAAGTCAATCTGTCGCTTGGATAGGTCTAAAAGACAAACAGTGTTTACTTAAAATATCCCATCATCACTTGATTAAGAATTCCATTTGTTAAAACTGCGCAAATATGTGTTTCATTATGCATGGCTAATGGCTTTTGCATTAATGAAACACTTGCAGAGCTGAGGAATTAATCAAAAGAAGAGACAACTGAAATAAGGAATTAAAAGTTATACAGGTACAGTAATTGCAGTTGAAAAATGGTTTGACTAAGATGAATACTGCTGATTCTTAAAGAGATAAACGACACCCCTCCTCGAAAATACAAATGGTTGCTACAAAATCTCTAGTTATGAGATCACTGTGAAACAATTTCCAGCGGTAGGAAAAATTACCCCGCAAAATAGGTGTTTTTCTCCTAACTTAAACTCTTTTCCCTTATGTTCTTATTGCTCTCTCTCACTTCCCCAATCTTGTGTCCCCGGTGCCTGGCTCTTCCTCACATCCTTTCTAAATTATTCACAAGCAGTCCTGCAGTATGCTTGATTAAGTTTTAATTTCAGCAAATTACCAATCGGCAGGAGGCCACCCTAGTGAATCATATGGATGGCGAGTTATTTATCAGAGCCGAGGAGGTGCAGATACTTCAGTGCTCCCTGCGCTCTAATCTACTGGACACTGACCTGGACTTCATTTTGCGAACATGATGACATGCCAGATGGAGTAGCTGTGGATAAACAGAAAGAAGCCAGGAAAATATACAAGATCCAGGGTAAGGCCTGGGTCTCACATGTGGAGCCAAACCATTGGAAGAGCACTATGTTAGGCATGAGTTCACCTGCCCTGGCCCTGCAGTGCCACACCAAGGACTGGAGGGACAGGCCATGTAGAGGATGTTATTGTAACATGGTCAACACATGCGAGAGCTCTGAGGCCATTTATTTAACTCTAGTAGTCCAACTGAGCCTCATGTGGTACCAAGATCCTAAAGGAGCCAACAGGAGCTTCCCTTCCACACAAAATAGCCAGACTGTGTATTTTCTTCTTCAACAAAAGTTAATTTTAATTGAAAGCTATAAAATGTGGAAGTATGTGGTGTGACAGAATGCCACATGGCATGTGAGAACGAGAGGTATGTTGTCCCTAAAAGACACTGTGCTGCATACACATAACAGATTGTTCAAATCTACCAGCCTCTGTTGTTTTCTATTGTAATGAGTGTTTGTGCTGCCATTGCCACAGACAGACACACTCTGGGCGCCTGGCATCCCCGCTGTTGCCCGCTGCACATGCTGGCCTATTGTACTTGGCAACCTTGTTCCCACAAACAGATCACAATGCACTAGCTCCCTCTGGCCGGCCCATGTTTGCACTGGGAGCAGCTGTCGGTGAAATGGCCCTGTAAGCTCTTCCTAATTACCTAACATGCTCCGTGTCTAAGCAGCCCTCCGTTTAGTCCCTTTTTCAGAGCTCCACACTGCCAGGCCTGAACTGGGCAAACAAGACCCACTTTCCAATGCAAGTGAGGGGTCAAAAAGAGTGAGAGGAGAGGGCAAAATGGGATGGGTGGGGGTGGTAACTGAGGCTACGCAGCCTATCGGGCCCCACCCGCCCCCACCCACCTCACTGGGTCAGCCTGATACTCTTCTAGATAATATATCAGCCTGCCGTCCCCTTGGCAACCAAGCCAGACCCCACACACTACAGCCACCCCCTTTTCTGCTCCCCAGTACTGCCACCTGGCCCCCTTCGCCTTGCCTCTCAAAGAGAGAGCCTCATCGCTCAGCTAGCAGTCCATTGTTCAGCTCATGAAGTGACTGTGGGCCAATTAGCAAGTTAACAAGTTAAGAGGTGGACTCTGTCAAATGCAGAGCTTTTTCACCCCAGGGTCATCAGTGGGGGGAATCGCTTTCTTCTGGGAGGGGTGCTTCATAAAATGGCTGCCGGAGATTTGCTGAGTCTAGCATGACACTGAGATTTCAATGCATCTCTAAGTTCTCAGTAACATCTGTCTGCCTAATTATAAATGGCTCTTTTAAATCAAAGGTGTATTTTTTGCAATTTAACTTGTGCCTACTGGTGCCTGAATTCAGATGCTCTTTTACAACCCCTCAGAAAATAATTACAGTGGTGAGATGTTAAGCTATTCTGGGTTTGTTTACAAGGTTTGCCGAGATTCATTCGTAACCAAATACGCTTCCATAAAACCAGTCTGAGTTTGACTTCTTTTTTCCTGTGCATTAGGATTTCAGCTTACCTGTGGTCTGAACAACTCTACTAAGAAACTTAGCTGACCTATTGAAAATGGCCCTTTCAGACCTCCTTCGATGAAATCGAGCGTTTCAATTTGAAACAAAGACTCAACATATTTTCGCTTTAAACTGTGCAATTCACAATGCATTCTACGGCCCCCATATCCTTTCAGTGTCACAGCCCCCCCTACCATCTCATGACACTTTCTCCTCCATTCCCCCTACCTCCTTGAGACAAAGACAAAGGCCCCAATTTGTCACGTCATGTCCAGCTGTTGACTGGGAAGACCCCTCAGCCAGTGAAAGAAGCACAAGCTGGGGGAGCCAAATAGCTTTTTCCCCTTTCTGTGGGAATGTTTGTCCAAGGAAACAATGCCACCTCAACAGGGTGGGGTGGGGGCTACTCCCAGGGGGGTATGAGGCTAGTTCCTTGGGCTTTAACCCTTTTAGGGAGAGCTGTCCACCTTGAAAAGGCCATTGAGTTGCTGCTGGGTGGCAGAATAGCATCATTAAGCTTCACTAACCTCACTGTGATTGCCAGGACACTGATAGTAGTGATGCCTCACATAGATTTACTGCTGGATAGTGGGTTTGTTCTGTTTCCCTAAAGGGACTAGATCGGGAGAGACTCCCAGGCTGGAGAGAAACAATACTTAGCAGTGAGGGGAGCAAGAGGGCCAGGAACCACTTAATGAAGAACTTATAATAAACTCCCTCCCCAAACCGTCTCCATGGGCTGCTCTGGGGTACGACGGTCACTGCTAATTGAGTAAAAAAAACTGGTGGTTGCTTGACCCTTCTGAACTAATGGCACCTGTAACCAATTTAAGAGATGATTAATTGAAATTCATGTGACATATAGGTTAACCCCCTCAAACCTAGACCTGGGAAACATCTTAATCCACATTCAGTGCATACACACAATCATCAGGCCCCCCTAGGAAGGTTTGAAGGGGTAACATCTTTGACCATACACTAAACTAACAACATAGCACACTTCAAGCCAACACCTATAATCAGAGCATCAGAGGGGGAAAAAATCTCCTACTGAATATAACAAGGCTTATCACATGTCGTGGGCCATCTTACTGCTTTTCCCTTGACACATTGTCCTTCCAGGGAAAAAATAAGGTGGAAAAGGTGTTCCTCGTACTCCCTTTAATGTGCTCCACAATTACAGCTGTCACAGCACAAGCCTCTGCATAGTTCGTTCATTACCACCCTCCCTTTCCCTTTCAGTGTGTGAAATATGGTGGCAGGGAACAAACCTTCTGTCATAAATACCCTCTCTATGAGAGCCATCAGAGAACAGCTTCATCACAGGAGGAATACAAGGAAGAGTGCCGGTGGGGGCGAATGCTTCTCATAAATTATTTGGGTGTGCAATAATATTGTTTTGTGGAACGGGCCCCCAGTGGAGCATTTGGACTGCCGGCACATCCATACTGTCATAAGAAGGCTGAGGAAGAACAATCTCAAGGAGCTTCCACTGCCATAGAATGGTCTGATTTGGCTGACTAAATGTTGCCCTTGTGCAAACCAAACCAAACCCTAGACCAATTGACTATCCTCTGGCTCACGCTAGAGTACCTAATCTCCTCACCCTGACTATGGCAGAGCCCACTGCGTCTCTCCTGTGCCTGATCTAAAGCCATCAATATGCCAATAATCTCTGCAGCCAATAACTCAGACTGGCTGTGCAAATGAACAAAGGGAAGGTGTTATAGATCCTGCATTTCTCTGTTCTCCCAAAGTCAGGTCACATGGAAATGAGGCACAAGGGCAACACCTAGCTATAGAATCCCAATTCAGCCTGACACTGTCGGGCTGAAGGGTCAAAGGCCAGTATGTTCATTATGGACAACCAATTCTCTGTGCCAACTGTCTCCTTTCACGTGAGTTCACTTGGAGGCTGTCAAGCTTTCCGAATTTCCAAAATGCACCAAAGACAGACAAAGAAATATTCAGTTTATATATTCATTCCATGAATAACCAAGTTTATTCATGCCACTCACAAGGTAGCTTTACTAGGATTAATGGCACAGACGCCTTCAGCTAGATGCACAAAAAACCCAAGCAAACTCATAAACAGCAGGTCGTAATGCCATGCATATTCTGTCACGCTCAACCCAACTGCATTTTAATACACAGGAAATGGCACAGATTGGGCAAACGCTGTGACTGATGGGCACAGACACCAATGAGAGAGCTATATAAACAGGCAACACTCTGAAGCCATTGGAGCGTGGGGAGGCGAAGTGCTCCTCAGTACTCCACTGTCTTCCCTGAGGACCCTGAGGAGTCATAATCAGACCCTTGTAATACACTAGTACTTGTGTGGTCCCCTGGGCTCATTTGCATACTAATTACCGATTGCAAATGAGAGGGGGTGCTGATTGTGTTCTGCCTGAGTCGCCGTGGCGGCAGCAGAATATTCCGGTGATGCCACTAAGGAGCTTATCCAACACAGCAAGCCGAGCAGAGCAGGGCCCTCCCCTGATATACAACCCCTCATTAGTATTACAATTAAGGACATGAAAGACACATAAAACATTATATACTGCCAAAGTGTTTTTCGTACCAATTAACACAGCTACTGATTTACTATCAGAGAAGACCCAGATCTCAGAGGAATCCAGGAACATTTTTCAAGGCACATGAACACATGCATCAAACACGTACTGAGCTCACTGTGGAGGTAGAACTGAAAGCTAACAATAGACTGAAGGGAGGACCACATAGCAGCCAGACAAATCATTGTTATTCTGCACTGTTAACTGGTGTAACAATCCTCATTCACACACACACACACACATACAGATATATAGGCTAGCCACAGTCATTCTTATACACCTGACACTATCTCTGCCCTTTACAACAGCTCTTTGTTTTTGTCACTCCTTACACTTTCGTTGGCATGAAAGAAGTATGAGGCGATTGTGTGTGTCATAGCTCAGTCAGATGAATGGTAGTGTCGGGCAGTGGGAGTGTGTGTGTGTGTTCAGCCATGCTTTTTTACACCCTCTCTGCTTGATGGCCACCGAGGGCCTGTTTTATAGATCTCTTTCTCAGGTATACTGATTTGCCTGCAAAATGCTGTTGGGGTCTTTACTCTTAAATCTATAATAACAAGACTTAATGTATTTGCAGTTTGGTTTTCTAGTAATTTTGTCTTATTTCTTGCTAACAAAATGTAAAATAATAATAATAATAATAATAATAATAATAATAATAATAATAATAATAATAATAATGTAACAAAAATGACTAAATATATATATTAAATAATAATAATATAAAAAGTGACAGACATATGAGAACGATTTCTATGAATAATTAAAAATATTATTTAAAATATATTTCCTAGAGTGGGGCAACATGGTGGTGCAGTGGGTAGTGCTGTCGCTTGACAGCAAGAAGGTCGCTGGTTCGAGCCCCAGCTGGGTCAGTTAGCATTTCTGTGTGGAGTTTGCATGTTCTCCCTGTGTTCGTGTGGGTTTCCTCTAGGTGCTCCGGTTTCCCACACAGTCCAAAAATATGCGGTAGGTGAATTAAATAAGCTAAATTGGTCATAGTGTATGTGTGTAAATGCAAGAATGTACTGGGTGTTTCCCAGTACTGGGTTGCCGCTAAGAAAGGCCATCCGCTGCGTAATAACATATGCTGGATAAGTTGGCAGTTCATTCCGCTGTGGTGGCCCATGATTAATAAAGGGACTAAGCTGAAAAGAAAATGAATGAATGAATAAATTTCCTAGAACAGTGGTCCTCAACCACTGGGCCGCGGACCGGTACCGGTCTGTGGATCAATTGGTATCTTCTATTTTGAAAAGTGACCATATTCTCTCACTTGTCTCTACGTTTTGGTCACTTGAGCGACCAAATTTAACCCACAAGCAGCAAAATGAGTACGGAACAGACGTCTGTGGAAAGTTTCGTTGATAGGGGGACCTCGGCTGACTGTGTGCGCTCATCACGAAACGGACGAGGCATTTGCGCAGGCTTGACGCACTTGCACCTTCCAGACACACGCATTTGAATGAATGCCACAAGTGCACCGCGAGTCGCATGACAAGAACTGACCGACCAGCTTCAGCTTTTATGGAATATACACATTTCGGTAGAGCAAGAAGGTCGCTGGCTCGAGCTTCGGCTGAATTGAGTAAGCTAAATTGTCCGTAGTGTATGTGTGTGAATGAGAGTGTATGGGGGTTTCCTAGTGATGGGTTGCAGCTAGAAGGGCATCCGCTGCGTAAAACATATGCTGGATAAGCAGGCGGTTCATTCCGCTGTGGCGACCTCTGATTAATAAAGGGACTAAGCTGAAAGAAAATGAATGAATGAATAGAAATATGTATATTTACTGTCATTAGCTTAGCCGCTAACAAACCTTTCTTTCCCCAACTTTGCTAAGCTTCTCCCTTTTCTCTACCTTGCTCTGAATTGACTGAAGACAGGGAAAAAGAACTCGCTAGCCTTGTCTTCTTTCTCCTCTCAGCGGTGCTAATGGATCCTGTCCCCAGGCCTTCTTTAACTGGGGAATCAATCACATTGGGGCAGCCATTTCCAACCATTCTCACTCTCACTCAGTCTTAACCATTCCAAACAGCCCATTAACCTGCATTTAATCCCCACAATGTCTTCTGTGGCCAAACACGTAAAGTCTGCCACAGCCACACACACACACACACACAAGCAGACGTTTTTAAAACTACAGTGCAAGAGATTCTGCTTTCGGAATTACAAGAGAAAATTACGTTGCATTCATGCCGACAGATCTCTAGCAGTGTGCACGGCTCATCGTTGCTTAACTCTAAATAAGGATTAAAATTGATTCCAAAATGAACATGGTTTTTAATAACATGCAGCTTGAGAGAAATATATATCTCATCACACAACCTCGCGGAGGGCTGTGGAACGACTAATAGACAGAAATACGAGTGCAGGGATTTTAGCTTCAAGTCCTCAAACGTTCTCTGCGCACCACTGGTGACACACATCTCCCTCTCTGCACGAGTCCCGTTCATGAGTATTATATCAGGCCTAATTTTCCCCTCCATTCAGTCTGCTGCTACGCAGGGTTAACACGGATCTTTATCAGCAATCTCTCTCCTTTGCCGACACAGCTTCTCTCGCTGACACACACATATAAACCACACAGTTTGCCCTCAATCTTTGCGATGGTGTCATATACACATCTTCTCGCTCTCTCACGCACACACAGAATGAGACAAATAATCAGTCTTTGTTTAACTCTGTGGGTTGGTAAGAGCGCTAAACATATAATGACACTGACATACATTACCATCAGCCAATAATTCCACAAATCTGTGCCCATTACTCCCTATCTGCAAAACGTCAAGTCGGGTAATACGATTAGCACGCTCAATGAAATATCGAAGACCCCTGATGCAAATAATGAATAGAGGTAGAGTGTGTGATACGCATGTTTGTATGAAGCAAGATCCAAAAACCTGAGATCATTAGTAAAAAGGGTTTATAATAATTAATACAAATATTTTGGTCACACTTTACAATAAAGGCTGACTTATACTTCTACGTGGAGTGATTGCCGTGATTGCCCTGTTTGTGTTGCTCTGCAATAGCACTTCTGAAACGCTGGCTGGCAGTGAGGTTCTAATGTTCCTCTGTGTCGAGTTTCTTCATGGATGTTTTACATTTTCTGAATGCTACCTTAATGTACGAGTGGCTCAAACTCGTTCATTCAGAGGCAGGAATAGGTGGACTTACAACAACTTTAATCATAAGGTAAACATAAAACAACAGTTTCCATCTAGAGCTCCTTCACGGGACTCCACACTTGTAAACACCGCTCCATCGGGCTTACACAGCTCTCAGCACCGCCCACACTTATCAGTGCTCCAAAGCAAACAAATCACAGAGCTTGAGCTTGAGCTACGAGTCGCGTCGTTGCGACATTTTTTGAGAGGTGTGCGTCACGGTAAGGGGTATACAACCGCGTGAAGTATAAATCAGCCTTAAGGTTGTACAGGCCCATAGCCCGGGGGGGTTTCGAGTGCCCCCCCCCCACCCCCCCCCCCCCCCCCCCCCCCCCCACACACACACACACACACACACACACCCCCCCCCACTCCCCCGCCTATAAGAATAGAATACAATAGAAGAAGGCTTTAAGACAAATTTATTTATTATTATTTAAATAGACAAATTTTGACTAAGGAAATTAGCTGGCCAGTTTGTTATTTGCATAGGATATGGTTTTTTACATAAAACAATTTTAACAGATTCCTGATTGTTTTTTGTTTTGTTTGTTTGTTTTTATGATGGATGATAATAAATTAGCATTAAAAAATAAGTATTTTTTATTATATAAAATTTCTAATCGCATTACATTATTTATAAAACTGTAATAACTCACAGTTTAAATGCACATTTGTAAATAACCATACATTTTTTGTAAACATAAAATAGTATTGTAAGCACTTTCACAAAAATGTAGGAATATTTTTGTTAAAATTCAGAAAATGAAGTGAATAACTGCAAAAAGGTCCACGTTTTAAAAAAAAAAGAAACCACCCCTTTTAATAGGCTGGCTACGGGCCTGTTGTTAGTTAGTTAATAGTGTACATTTACTATTATGATCTAAGAATGGAAAATACAGCATTTATTAATCATAGCTCATCATTTTGCATTTTAAGGGGTTGTTTACTTTTTTTGGGATAGGATAGTGGGGGTTACAAAAAGGAAAGTATTGGAGCAGAGAGAGGGGAAGGGCCAGCAAAGGACCCTGAGGCAGGAATCGAACCTGGGTCACCGTGTGCACCTTCGTACTATATGTCGGCACACTTAACCACTCGGCTATTGACATAAACTAAAAATGAATTACTTAATTAGCATTAACTAACATTAACAACATTATTAAATACTAATAAATGTATAGTTAGTGGAGGCGGCGGTGGCGCAGTGGGTGGCGCTGTCACCTCACAGCAAGAAGGTCATTGGTGCGAGCCTCAACTGGGTTAGTTGGCATTTCAGTGTGGAGTTTGCATTCTCTCCGTGTTTGCGTGGGTTTCCTCCGGGTGCTCCGGTTTCCCCACAAGTCCGAAGACATGCGCTACAGGTGAATTGGGTAAGCTAAATTGTCTGTAGTGTATGTATGTGAATGAGAGTGTATGGGGTGTATCCCAGTGATGGGTTGCAGCTGGAAGGGCATCCTCTGCGTAAACATATGCTGGATTAGTTGACAGTTCATTCTGCTGTGGCGACCCCTGATTATTAAAGGGACTAAGCCGAAAAGAAAATGAATGAATGAAATATATAGTTCATTGCTTATTTACTGTATGTTAGTTAATACATTAACATTAGCTAATACAAAAAAGTGTTACGAATAGTGTTATTAAATATTATATTATTAATATTATCCGGTTTCAGATATGTTACATTAATTTTAGCATAGTTTTGTACTTGTTAATGTTTTCTTGTTTAAAAAAAGTTGCGTTTGTTGTGGTCTCAGTCTTTTTAAGTGATAAAGTATCGACCCTAGCAGTGTTAAAGATCACAAGCATATAAATGTGAGGAAGTAGTGCGGTAAGTAGAAGGATGAATAGACGGATGTTGGTAGGCTAAGTGCTGTTATCTGTTCTTATTGGAGAGAACGAAGGATTTGCACTTTACAATGGAGTAAGCACAGCTGTGACCTCACTCGATCTAGTGTAGTCCTGGTGACGCTCTTGGTATGAGGATGTGTTTGTGTGGAGATGCGGGAGTTTTAAATGTTAGCTTAATGGTCTCTAAACTACTGATTAGGCATGGGCCGGTATAAGATTGGGATGGTATGATAAACTTGGATAAAAATATCATTGTTTTTCGGAATTGTGATTACTGCTCTAA
Organism: Danio aesculapii; assembly: GCF_903798145.1. Lineage (NCBI taxonomy): Eukaryota > Metazoa > Chordata > Actinopteri > Cypriniformes > Danionidae > Danio > Danio aesculapii. Next base: position 32,669,342 of record NC_079436.1, on the reverse strand, counting down.
ATATATTCCTTGTAAACATCTGGCTAAAAAAAAAATCCCTTTTAAACACAATAAATTTTATTTTGAGAAACATTTAAAATATTTTGGAACAATAAACATGTCAAGCTAAATAATTTGAATGAATAATTGACTTCTGCTGCCTTCATTAGTTTCAAAAACACAGATTTCTTTACAATTTAAAATGGCATCTTCAGGTATCTTTCCTGCTGGAGATACGTTGTCCTGTGAAAAACAAAGTAAAAAAGTAAAAAAAAAAAATCGTACATTTTAGTAGAAACGGTATAGCAGAAAATGTAAGCCAACCTTGACTCTTCCAAACCGTGGTTTCAGATGTTAAGTCAAAGGTAATAAAGCTTTAAAAAGCTATTAGATCTCTCACTAAATGTACAAAACATTTCACTTCTATTGTTTCAAGCGAAATATTACATTAACAAACCTAAAATGAAACTTTATTTGAGATCAATTGTGATTTTGCTAACACAGCTGGACGGTAAGAACTAATCTCTGTGACATTTCAGAAAAAAAGCATAAGATTATATAGCTAAACAATTCTTTCAGCCTCCAATGATTTACAAAAAGAAATGTATTTTATGGAAACAGATAAAAACATTCTAAAATAACAGTCCATACTGCTTAACTTGTGTGGAATAGTTTGAATTTCCAGACATGCTCACGGAATGGGAGGGCTCATCCTAGCCCACCCACTTCCCCTGTCCTCTCGTCTGTCCTTCATAAAAGTGCCGGCTCTTCCGGAAAGTAATGAAGGTTTACAGCTCAGCACAGCCTGCTAATTACCCAGACTAACTACCAACCCCAGACACCTGCCTGTCTGCCTGAGACACAACCAAGCAGAAGCAAGACCAAGGAAAACACAACGCTCCATAAAACAGTCAAGCCATGTCTCCATGATGCAATCTCATTGATATTTGTGCACATTTACATAAAAAAATTCTATAAAATCTGAAAAATAAAATGACAAAAGGAGATTTGTGTAGACTGTTGACATCTATAATTACGGTAGGTACAGTTGATAAACATTACATGTACAAATGACATTTACAGACTTCCTAACACCACCATAAGCAAAACCTTGTTTTTGACCTCATGCTAACCTAAGGTTTTGAGGAAACAGGACCACTCTCGACCACTGAGATGTATTCAAGCAGTCTCAGAGTTATCCCAAGAAGGCTGCATGAGCGCTGAAGCCCACCAGCAGCTAACGGCCCTACACAGACCAATAAATCCCTCTTCATAAACAAAAGGCTGAAAGAGAGAAAGAAAGCAAGGGCACAGAATGATGAAGGAAGAATTAAGACAGAGAAGACTCAGAGAAAAAGTCAGCCAGAAACAAAGAGAAAATAATATAGCTGTAGATCCGCAAGTGTTTGGTCTACTTTGCTGTGTCATGTCTGCTCCCTGACTCAGGGTGGATGGGTCATTAGGGGTTGACCATTTACTACGGCATCACGAGTCATTTAGAGTGGGCAGCACAGAGGAAGGAAAGGCTAAAATGACTTCCCCAGATGATACAGGTCAAGCAGGAAGTGCTCAAGGGGTCAAAAAGACCCAAACCAAGTACAAATAAACATAGCCAAAAACCTCATTTTACTTTTGAGAAAAAACAAAACAAACCTGAGCCAATGAGGATACAATAAAGACATAAGATGTCACAGTCATATTGGAAAGATGGGAAACTTCTAAAGATTTATGAACTGGAAATATATTAAAAGCAGTTCCGGTTTGCGTTCTAAAAGAATGACCTAAGCCTTTGTCATTGAGTCAGCCAGAAGTGTTGGTGGAAAGTTCACTGCATCCCTCCTCTCAAAAATACTAGATCATAATGTTTGGAGAGGTGCTGTCATGTTGTGGTGATGGCGTCACCACAAACTACAATTACGCTGTGCCCACATCATAGGGACATAATGGAAACATGGCTACAGTTCGGCCGGGCATTCTCCTCAACGAGTCTGCTATAGTGCATGAGGAAATTGAGGCTGAGAGTGTGCCATAAAACATTCCATTACTGTATCTTCCGCCAAAACCAGGACATAAATTTTTACAAATGGCAGCTATATTTCCCTTTTGGCTAAACAAATCTTGTAGCATCTAGGGACAGATTTCTCAACTTAAGACTAAAAACAAAAACAGAAAAGGGATATGGGAAACATCTATTTACAAGACCGGAGACTTACAGTGCCTTCATTCCATTATCTTCACTGTGACTGTACATCAAGCTCTTTAGCTTTTCAACACTAACATTCCTCGCACTGAACTCTGAGTTTCTTAGGCTTGTGGGAGCTAGCGGTCTTCAGTGAAGCACTGCCGGCTGAGCCTTTGAAAGCAGCTGGCTTCTTACCGGAGCACAGGAGCTGCGTAAGAACTCCTCGACTATTAGTTTTACTGGTAAGGCAATCAGCCCTGGTGACTTTGTTCAGGCGGCCCTACAGAATGTTTCCAGTACTATAAATACTGAGCCCAAGGACAAGCCACCAGCATCACATCTCACACACACATGTAGATAGCGAACTGGCTTGAACGGGTAAGGAAGGGTGCAAACTACACGCAGTGATATTAACCCGATAATGTTGTAGATGTATCTACACGTACATGCCCTGGTGAGGATCATATATTCAATGGCAGGGCATCACTCCCTTTAAGACCAGCTTCAGCGCTGCATGTCCACTACTCAGTATTTGCTTGAATGATTTGTGGACTCCAGGGACTAGGGATGTGCCTTTTTGTAGTAAGCCAACAATCCAAACCCCCCTCTTCCCTCCTTCTTCTGAATGCTTTGAGTCCTCTTCGCTGCTGTCTTTGAACTAAGATCAGAGAGAAACATTTTGGCACACATGATGCTGGTCGATCAGGTGCAGGGATAGCCTCCTTTCGAGTGGTCTGTTGTTTTAATAATGTCCCCCCCCTCACACACACCTCTAAAACCTTCGTCTTCCAGTGCTCTTCCTAGTACCCCTCCTGTGTCTCTCTTCTCCCTTTCAAAATCATTATGGCCCCCTCGGATTTCTTTCACCCCATGCCATGCAATTACTTCTTGTACAAAGAGAACAAAGTAAGGGCAGTTTGGGAACATGGGTCCAGAGGCTTCGGACAGGAGAAGTGTGGGGGGGGGGGGGGGGGGGTGCGGTCACTTAGGATCTTTAAGGGTGGGGGTCTGAGTTCATGCTAACCCCAAAGCCTGCCTGGGAACTCATGAGTGGAACCTCTTTTGGGGGATTAGTCCCTGGCTGGGCTGAGATCTCTTTCCCAATGCCAGCACTTGAAGGAGACTCTTACTTATCAGGAAGTGATGATATAAAGTCGATGGCTTGAGAAGTGACCTCGTAAAACCCAAAGGAACAGAACTGTGGCAAATTCCTTAGCGTCTCTGAAAAAACAAGTGCACTGCGTATTAAGGGTTCAGGGGGACAGATGGAATAAGGAGGTGGGTGGTTTTGTCTGGAGTAAAGGGAAAGAAGGTTGTAGAAGGGGTCTAATTGAATAGTGCCTGGGTTGTAATTCCTTGCCTTCAATTAAGGTGCCAATTTCCATGCTGAGAAAAACAAAACTTCTTTTTTCTATGACAAATGAAAACAAAATAATAACATGAAACAGGATGCGAAAATCGAAAGGGAAAGTGGGGGGAGGATATGCTGTTTAACTACCCCTTTTTTACACCTGTCAAGCCTTCTAAAGCCCTGGCTCTGCTCTGTTTATCTGGGATAAAAAAGACAGCTTTGATTGAGTAAATCAGAGAGTGAGATGTCGGTAACAGAACGCAGGGCAGCGAAACAGCCGGTTTTCAGAGCAGTGCTGCAATTTGGTGTAAATTTGACCTGAAAAACACAGGGTGTTTATTGTGCGCTATCATATAGGCCCTGTCAAAGCACCGGCAATTATTGCCATTAGGCTTCCATCATGTCAGTGGCTGTGCCTCTCAAGCAGCCCGCCCCCTTTCTCCAAGCCCTATAATCTGAACACACTTTTGCTCCATCAGGACGGCCCGAAGCAGGCAGATTGTTAAACTGGTGCCCATCACCCTCTTTCTCCCTCTCTTTCCAACCGTCAGACAGGAGTGTGAGAGCTGGGTGCTAAGTCACCGTCGGTCGCTCTTTTCTTTATCATTTGCCTCTATCCGCTCCTGGCACTTCAGCGACTCTGACAGGCGTTTGGGGACCTGGACTGATGTTTGTATTGTGTGCACTGAATTGAAAAGGAAATGGCCATTAAGTATGGGAGATGGTGGTTTGCGTGGAGATAGGAGGATAAGTGGTGAAGTGTGTGCGCATGTTACCATCAGAGTATTCTTCAACTATGCTCCAGACTGCATTTTACCATGCTTGCCTGGCACGACTCAGTTCACAGATACCGGATGAATTGTCCTGTGTATTAAATTTGGAGTCCTCTTTGGTCACCCAGAGAGATGAAAGAATGTAAGAACTTTCCTTCGGATGATGTCATCCTCCACCTTTCCACAACCGCCGCTCAACCCGAAAGTCCTTGTTTCTTCAACCTCAGCCCAGCCCTCCCTCTTCCCTTCTCTCTGCTCGCATCAGTACCCCAATACACACCCCAAATCCACCCAGCCACCCTCACACACACGCACTGCTCCAGCTGGGGTTGATGCAGGGGGGCAGGAGGACCACCACCTGTTACACTTCTCTGGACTCGGAACACACAGCCTTGGAAAAACCACGATTAATTAGCACTGAATGATCATTTGCTATGATCACAGGTATGGTAAGTGTTAATCAAAGTCTAATTATTGAACCACTATTTGAGTTTTCCCATGTTAGATATGACTGAAGGAAACAGTGTTTTCCAGAACTCTTACTTTTGTGGGAGTCGAGGCTTGAGCCAGCTGGCTAAGACGAGGGTCTCCTGAGGGCCTGAGGCTGTTTGGCCAGTGATCAGGAAAGGAGAGCTTTGTGTATAAGTACACACACTCACACTAACGCAGTGACACTGAAGTCAGCGTGCATGGCTGCAGATCGGCGAGCATTCAGGTGCACAGTGTGGAGAGTCTCCTGTGTGGATCATTAGGGCTATCGGAGGCACTGGAGTGGGATTAAGTGACTTTGAAAGGTAGCAGGCTCAAGCCGCAGACTCTGCCTGGTGGCCACTTAAAAGCAATAAGGTCTCTGGCACTGTGATGTCTGCCCAGCCAAGCAGTCTGATACGGTCTCGGCTCTGCTGTCTATTCTTTCTTTCTTTCTTTCTTTCTTTCTTTCTTTCTTTCTTTCTTTCTTTCTTTCTTTCTTTCTACCTAACATCATTGCTATTTTTTACTTATCTATGTTTTTTCTTTACTTTTTCAGCTTTATTCTGTTTTTTTTTCCATTAATTTATTCCATTTTCTTATTCTTTTTCAGTAATTTCAGCCTTTTATCTTTGTTGTTCTTCTCTTTTCTTCATTCCATCCATTTTTCCTTGTCATTCCTTGCCTTTTCTGCTTTCCTATTTTATTTTTTTTTCTTCTTCCCTTCCATAATTTTTTTTAGTTCTTTCCTGCCATGATGGTTACTGTCTGTACCTAAGAGTCATAATGAAAAATACAGCTCACAGAGTCACAGAGAGTAGAAATATATAGCAACACAATTAGAGATGTCCAGATCCGATCACGTGATAGGAAATCTGGCCCGATCACGCGGTTTCAGGCTCGATCGGAATTGGACGTTACCTCCCGATCAGGACTCGAATATATATGACCTCTTTCTTGACTTCACACAGAAACAGCAATACGTGCGGCATGACAGAGACGCTATTGGTTAAATGCTTGCAAAGAAGAACACAGAAGCACGAGTATGTCTGCAGTCTGGAGGTATTATAAAGTTGATGACAACAACATTGCCATAGCACACTGTGAGATATGTAAACTTGGTATTGCCTGCCGGGTATTTTAATTTGAGGTGCTATTTGTTTTTATAGTATATATTTTTATATTACTGTTGCACTAAAATCTAAAAGTGAAGAACTGATGTTATTTATTACTTGATTGTTCAAGCTACCTCACAGAAGTGTTATTGAATTATTGAATGTTAAAATAAGGTGAATTAAATAAAAATAAGGAACATCCTAGATCTGTTTCTTTGCTCTTCTTTATTCTTTTTTTATGTATTATAGACGTATCGGATCGAGGTTTCGGTATCGGTAGATACTCAAAATCAAATGACTCAGACTTGAGGGGAAAAAAACCTGATCGGGACATCCCTAAACACAATCCTAGCCTTAACCAACATCTTCCCTATAAAAAAAGAGAACATCTTTATAGTATTGCTGAGCTTTCTTTGCTACACACCAACATACAAGCATATATGGACAAAAAATATACAAACACACACATTTGTGGGAGGCAAATGGATAGAGATAGAAGACTGGATATATATCCTTTTTTTTCTTTATAATATGTACAAACACAGAGCACAAAAACTATTTTACACACACTGTATATTTGTGTTTGTATTTAATGTCAAAGAAAAAAATAAATATAAGAAAAAATGTGGAAAATGCATTAATCTACAACCTAAATCAAATGCATGGCGGAAACTGCAACCAATGATACAGAATTCCAGTTAACCGGTCAGTTTAAACCGACAATTAAAAAGGGATTTTGAGACATTGCCTTTGGGTAACAAAACTTTTTTTAACCATGTATAAACAAACGTATCATTGTGCAAAAATGTTTGGCTTTTCCAATGAATACAAACATCGTCACAGATGGTTCGTAAGAATTGGACACAAATACTCTCTTGCCCACACTCTCTCTCTCACTCTCGAACAGACGTATGAAAAACACTGCAGTCAATGGTGTGGATAGGGCCGTGGAACACAAAGGGTCGGCTTCATCGCAGCTCTTTTCAGGGCTGCAGGAGGATAATGTCCGTCCTCTGTTTTGTGTGTGCGTTTTCAGGGTCACAGAGGAGGGCACATTAAGCCTGTATCGCCAAGCTGGTCATTTCACTGCTACTTCTGCTGGCAATTTCCACCTCCCTCTTTCCTTTTCTCTGTCTCGGCTCCCCCCCTCTTCACCCTTTCTTCCCTTTCTAATACAGCACCAAGGTCTAATAGGCCTCTATTGCTGTGCGGCCATGGGGGCTTTATTGAGACACTGGAGTGTTTAAAAACAAGAGACGAAGGTGGCGGAGGGGGATGTTGGTTAGCTACCTTTACCTCGCAAAAAAAAAGCTCCTTCTCAGCTATAGTTCATTTGGGAAAAAAGAAGGGAAACGGTAGCTAGTGACTGCTTCCCGAACCCCCTCCTTCCCCCGAACCCCCCCGCCAGGATGAAAGCTGCCTCCACTTTAAAGTGGATTAGAGGAGCAAAACACTGAAACAATGGGAGGTGAAAAATCAAATTAGGCTCTTAAACATCAAAAAGGAGCCTTGAACAGTTAAGCTTCCTCTCCTCTAATCTGTTTACTTTCAGTCAACTATATATTCACAATCACAAACTGTTTCTCCACAAGCTTGGCACTAAAATGCGAGTCTGTTCCTGTCACTGGAACGGTCCAGGGACTGTAATGCTGTCCACAAAAACAGAGGGCGAAAGGGCATGGCAAGTCTGTGTGGTTTAGTCTGAAGTGCTTTAAAATGATCACTTTTGAGAGGAAACTCTTGAGTGCCTGAATGCTGCAGTGGGTAAATAGTTTGTCTTATTTCCGTCTGTTTTTCTTTCTTTCTCCCCTTATTTACTCTGTTTTTATTTTCTCCCTCTAAATCTCTCTCTCTCTCTCCCTCTTCATCCAGCAGGGGTGATTTTCACTAAAGAACACCCCAGCAGTGTTCCATGTTGCATTGTTCACGCTCTGCCTCCAATTTGCTTTCCACATTCTGCAGCCCCGTCCGAGACGTTACGCCGGCTTAAGAGACAAATCGCACACACAAAAAAGGGGGGAAAAAAATGGAGAGAGGAGAAAGGGCCAGCCCTTCACAGCAATGCAATTATCGCAGCATTTGATGCCGGCGACCGCCACTGCAGGCTTTTGTAGTGCGGCTTCTGCACTTCTCGGCTTGCCCTGTACTTCACCAGCGCACCTAATAGCCATGGAAGCAGCGATTTTTACGGTACAAGACATTAACATGGCTACACTCCCCAACAATGCCCACATTCAATAGGACTTAAAAAAGAGAGGTGGCTTCGCCTACTTAAGTAAGCCAGAACCTGCCACTGAAAGAGACAGTCCGTGAGTTTATTACACCTTCAGAGGGAGAGAGATAAAGAGAGTGTGAGAGAGTCTGTGAACTATGTCCAGAGCTTTAGCTTCAAACTCAAACATTTTATCTTAGATTTATAAATTGCACAAAGAGATGAAGACAACCAGAATGAAACATATCAACATCCACCATCTCCCAAGCCATAATTTTTTATTTTAAATAAATATATTTGTAGTATACGGTTTGCAAAATTCACATTAATAAACAAATATGTACATAATAAAAAAGTGACCAAAAGTCATGCTTTGCCTCCATTTTCAACTATTTTGTTAACTTATAAATAATTTGATAAATTAATTAATTTTATATTTATAAATTTTATATTTTGATGCAATCATAATAAATCACATTTTCACTTAATTAAATTGCATTATAAATGTGTAAAAGGTGCCAGTAACTGCATTTTATAACTGTAGAATAACTTTGATTTATTATTTAAAAAAATCAATAAATAAATAAATCAAAGAACTTTATAACTTTATAAAGAACTTTACATTTTATGTTTTATTTAAATGTTTTAATGTTTATTTTTAATTTTATAAATATTATCTGCAATTCTTTTTTTATTATTATTGTTTATCTTCAACACATTTGAATTTAATTTTTTTTTGGTCCCATTAAATTTTTAGTTTTTTAGGGATTGTTTATCCTCGACACAGCTTTTAAAATAACAAAAAAAAATTATCGAATCAGAAATTAACCTCTGAAGAATTATGAATAACGAACCTATTAATAAAATGGTATTTAATTCAACAGATGCTAATAAAAATGTCTGAATATAACAGGCTAACAATCTTAACAGTGATTTTTTTTTTTACAAAAAAACATTGATCATTTATTACAGAACAAAGCCAGCATACATACAGTTGAAGTCAGAATTATTAGCCCCCTTTAAATTTTTTTCCTTTTAAATATTTCCCAAATGATGTTTAACGGAGCAAGGAAATTTTCACATTATGTCTGATAATATATTTTCTTCTGGGAAAAGTCTTTTTTGTTTTATTCCAGCTAGAATAAAAGCAGTTTTTAATTTTTTTAAAGCATTTCATTAAACCTTCAAACCATCATTATACAATAACTTGTGTAATTACCCTATCCTGCCTAGTTAACCTAATTAACCTAGTTAAGCCTTTAAATGTCACTTTAAGCTGTATGTAAGCTGTTAATGATAAAATATCTAGTCAAATATTATTTACTTTTATCCTGGCAAAGATAAAATAAATTCTTTATTAGAAATGAGTTTTTAAAACTATTATGTTTAGAAATGTGTTGGAAAAAACGGAAATTGGGAAAAAAATAAACAGGGGGGTTAATAATTCAGGTTTGTTTTTTAATTTAACTGTAGCTAGCAACAACTTTATACAAGCCAGGGTTTGCATTAAAGGAACATACATAAGAAATTAAATAAATAACAAAACGCTGGGGTGAGAAGTGACCTTTATACACCTCTAATATAATATTATTTATCTTTCAGTACACTTTAGTTTATCTAGTTATTCTATAAGAAATGTTCTCAATAAATTCAGACCATACTTTGATTGTTTAGCTCTGTTAATTTTTGCTGCAGAACGTTTTAACATCGCAATATTTTTTAGTTCAATAAGCCATTTTTTTGCTGGGAATGTGGGTTCATGCCAAATTTATTGTTTTAAATATCCTAGATTGGTACATGTTTAAGTTATCATAATCATAATCATCATTCAATAAACAGATATTGGGGGATTTAGAAATAAACCTATCACAAAATTCTGATATAATTTGCCAGACCTTCTCCCAAAATGTACAGATAAGTGGACATTCAAAAAACATGCATATATGTCAGCCTAATTTGTTTTTATTTAATTTGTGGACTTTAAAATAACAAAATCTAACTATTCAATCAAGTAAAAGCACAAGGAAAATGATACACTTCTCTACAAAAAGTAATTGAATGAATTTAATTAAAATATGCAGAATTTCACATTCTCTTCAAAAGTATTGCTATCCTCGTAACATTTTCTCACTGCAAGACATTAAAAGTTACCACAGTATATTAGCACAACCAAATACCAGCAGAAGAAGTTGTCGTTCGACCATTCTGCTTCCTGTTTGTTTGTGAGTGATACCCAGTCTGATATTGTGCTGTTCGGGGTTACAGATGCACCAGACAGCAGAGAGAGAGAGGCGGAGGAATAAAGGCGGGAGGAGGCGGAGGTGAAAAGAGGGGCAGATGAGCAGGAGGGGGCATTTTTACAAAGGCAATGGAAAGAGAAAGTTGGACACAAAGAAACAACGAGGAGCAAAATGCGGGACACAGAGAAAGGAGAGCTGAGCCATTGAAAAGACCATCTGTGATTTGAAATGGATGAGTGTTTGGTTCGCTGTGTTTTTCCTTATTCGGTGCTGAATGGACAGAAACCAATCAGTAACTTAAAAAGGCCATAAACAAATAAAAAAAGAGCCTTTCGTGCTTCCTCACAGGACAAATTATATGGGGCGAGATTCCTCGACACAGCTTTTAAAGTAACAAAAAAACTATGAAATCGGGAATTAACCTCTGAAGAATTATGAATACTGAACCTATAAAAAAACTGGCGTTTAATTCAACAGATGCTAATAAAAATGTCCGAATATAACAGGCTAACAATACTAACAGTGATTAAACAGGCTGTAATAGGGATCAAATAAATCGACGACTCGCTAATATCCATTCATTTGAATCATTGTTAGTGTTGTGTTCTTTGTGGTTTATTAGTGCTAATATCGGAACAGCAGAAAAAATGATTGTTGATCATAATAAAATTAATTACGCTCTTCCTAATTTAAATTCATGTTGCCATATAACCTTAAAGATAATTAAAACGACCCGTGATACAAAATTACTCATGCATAATTATCTCATGCAGATGACTGTTATGATAAAGAGAGAACACCTCAAGTGATTGACAAGAATTGCATGTAAATTATATCATGCACTCAATCTAAAGTGCTAATGCTCACTATCAAGCTGGAATAATTTAGATAAAGGTACATGGAGAGGGAGAGAGAGAGAGAGAGAGAGAGAGAGAGAGAGAGATGCAAATCTCAGTTTAGTTATAGCACTACCAACATAACAGATATTTCAAACTTAAATAATTCTTGCACAATTATTATTATCATTTTTAATTATTATTTACATTATTTTATTATGTAGTTGCAGAATACGACTCGTGATTAAGTCAGACCAGCCAAAGATTGCAGCAGTCAATTATTAAATTACGCACATAACAGCTTTGTATACATTACTGGACATTAAAGCAAAATAATAGACTTCTCTAAAAGCATCACTTATTAAATGCGTCCGCAAGGAGCTCGACCGAGACAATGAATGACTTTTCTCTCCATAAAGTAAAATAATGTGAAATATCGCATATTTTAATCAACTTCAAAAGTATTGCTATCCTCAAATTTTGGACGGGTGCCGAAGACATTCATGGCAGTTTAATTAAATTAACTCACGGTACATCTTTGATTTGTACCCATTAAAAATACAATTTTATGACTCAATTCGAAAAAGCATCATAGAAGGTTAATGACTAAAAGTGGGGCATAAGAAGCTTAATTGCGCACAGACACTGCCGACAGTATTTTATTGTGTAAAGCTAAATTCAAGACACCGATTCTGCAGCTAAGAGCTTTGTGGATGGCATTAAATCAAGGGCCAGCCTGGGACAACTGCTCTAGAGGACAAAAATTATCCTTTAAAAACGTGAATGAACTTTTTATAGATCTCAGCCGAGGATTTAATTTAGGGTTTGATTCTTGGACATTTGCTTTTGTGTAATTAAGCTTGGCAAACTAATTCTGAAAAATAAAAAAGAAGAGCATCTTCCATTACACATTAAAATAATAAAGACTTAAAACACTCATTTTATTTATTTTTTTGTTGCTTGTTCAAACTACTTATTCAAAATGTGCTTTTTTGGGACAACTTAATTGTTTTATGTTTAATCCATTTAACTTGCAAAACAGTTAACTTAACTGATTTGTGTTGGGACAACATGAAGGAATTGTTTGGAACTCAGTATTTTTTTACAGTGAATGTGATGCCACATTTAATACATTCCTGAGTCGCAGACAAGTATGAATGTCAAAGTTAATACATTAAATGTATTTTATCAATCTTCCGATGCTAAAACGAATGTTCTTAATACCCTCATTTTAGGGCTTAAAGGATTACAGTGCTTGGCACAACGAGAGTGTTGAGTTGAATCTAACCTATGGGTGAAGCGAGCTAATAAACTAAAGGCGAATTTCTGGATGGTCATTAACCCGTCCCTTGGCTGGAATGAGCTGATGTCAGTGGCGGATACTGAAGGGATGACATTAGCTGTAAATGTAATGATGCGGCGGTCCATCTCTCACTGCTAGGATGAGCTGCATGATGAAGTCAGTTCGGCAAGAGCACAGGACTCTTATTGACCAGGGGGAGTTTGCCTAGCACTAAATTCTCAGCCATAACAATGTAGTGAATAGGTGAGAAAGGAAGGAGAGCAGAGATCAGCCTGCGGCGTGACCCGAGAAGGGGTGGCCGAGGTTTTGGATAGAAAGGGAGGAGGAGGAGAATAGGGTTGACGGCTAGTCTCTTGACCTCCCAGGATCTCCATTCCTGCACGACCGAAATGACAGGACCTCCCACCTTTATTCTCCCAAACGCACTCGCTTATTTACTATCAAAACTAAGGCTGTGTGATACTGGGGGGATTCAAAAATGACATTGTGATATTTAGTTTTTCTACAAAATGTATTAAGATATGAATTGTATTTCACCAGTTGACCTAATAATTTTGAAAAGCTTGGTATGATTTTTGTAGATTAGAGAATCTGGTTACATAAAACAATAACACTTTAGTTTAAGTATCAATTTTCACTACTAACTGTGGCTTATTACCTGCCTATTATTAAGATTTTGGCTGTTTAATAGCACTTAAATTCCACATCCGTAATCCCACCTACCTAATAATAAATAAATAAACAGTGCTTTATGGTTTTCAGGTCAGTCAAACATTATTCAAGAAGAGAAAACTAATAATTAAATGTTATATATATATATATATAATTTAGTCTGTCCATACAAATAATAAATAATCTTTGTTAAAGCTATAAATGTTATGATTTCTTGTGTCTAAATGCCACAAGCCTTAAAGGGACAGTCCACCCAAAAATGAAAATGAGCTCATCCTTTATTCTCTCTTATGTGATTTTAAACCTTTACGAATTTCTTTCTTCTCTTGAACACATAAGAAGATATTTTGAAGAATGCTGGGACCCATCAACTTCTATAGTAGGAAATAAAAATACAGTGGACGTCAATGCATACCATCAACCAACATTTTTCAAAATATCTTCTATTGTGTTGAAGATATTGTGTTGAAGAATCTCAAATAGCTTTTGAACAAGTGAAGGTGAGTGAATGATGACATTATTTTTGGGTGAACTGTCCCGTTAAGAACTAATGTAAATTATAAACTTTCACTGCATTATGGTTAAACTTTAGAGTGCATATCTTAACTCAACACTGCATTACACTGCTTCTCACACTGCGTCAAAAAATTTCCAATGTGTACATGTTTATATCTTAGTTTTTCCTGTGCTGATTTTTTTGGGGGCGAAAAACATGGAATTTGTCAAGATAGTAGTTTTTTAGGTAAATAAATAGGTCAATCACAATATTCTTATGCCTGAATGCTTCACAGTCACAAACCTTAAAGGGACAGACCACCCAAAAATGAAAACGAGCTCGTCCTTTATTCTCCCTTATGTGATCCCTTATGTATTCTCCCTTCTCTTGAACACTCACAGAGGATATTTTGTAGAATGCTGGGACCCATCAACTTCTATAGTAGGAAATAAAAATGCAGTGGACATCAATGCATACCATGAGCCAGAATTTTTCAAAATATCTTCGATTGTGTTCAACAGAAGAAAGAACCTTTGGGAGCTTCAAGTAGCTTTTGAACAAATTCAGGGGTAAAGTCCAGATAGGATACACGGCTGGTTTGAAGTGCGATATGCACATCAATATAGCAGCATTTTTATGACACTGTATAACAATAATTAATATTTTTACAGTACCAGGTTTAGGGTTAGGGGTAGATGTTAAAAAAATACCATTTATTGGGTAATTTAATACATAACATAAATAATACTCGTTACAACTACTGTTTTTACGTTACTGTGACGGTTGGGTTTAAGGTTGGGGTGGGGGTAGACGTTAATAAAATACAAAATTTATAGGAAATTTAATAAATAATATAAATCATTTTCGTTAACTTAACTTTCGTTAACTTTCGTTAATCTAGCAACAACCAAGTGAAGGTGATGATGACATTATTTTTGGTTGAACTGTCCCCTCAAAAATGAATGCAAATGATAAACCTTCACTGCATTATGGTTCAACTAAGTGCATATCTAAACTCAACACTGCATATCCTACGACTTGAATATTGCATATGCGTACATTACAAAGTCTATGCTGAAATGATATATCGTGCAGACCTAATCAAAACGCATAGCGAACACCTTCACGGGGCATAGACTGCTTTTAGGGGTATTACTAAAACAGTTAAATAAGTGAGAGAAGCTGTCATATCTATCAGATGTATTTTGCCCTGACACATTAGTGCATTGTGAGGGTGTAGGAAGAGAAAGTGTAAGAGAAAGATAAACAGTGAAGGAAAGTAGTAAACAAAAAATCCCCTAATGGATGGGTGTGTTGGGGGTTTTTAAAGTTGCCATTAACAGATTAAAGCACCCTTTTGGCCTGATCAGTAAAGCGTGTCGGCAAACTACTCCTAACTACTAGCAAACTGCTCTTGCTGTATTCTCACAGCGGACACGTTGGGAATCTTCAGCAGGCTAAAGAAAAAAAGAGACAAGACGGGGTAACGGAAGATCGGGTCTGAAGCGCATGACTGCCCTCCTCCTAACACACACACACACATTAACAGGGGTAGTTCCAGGCTGGTTGTTGGCAGGGCTCTCTGATTTCACGGCAGGCTGGGTGGTGCCATTGAGCAGTCATCATGCTCTCTTTCAGCCTTTTAGACTACAAACCCCCCACCCGCCGCCTCACTTCACCCTCATACATACACACAGACCCATAAGTCTCACACACACGTCCCAATACTCTCACCCAAGCACTACTATGACCCTGCCCTGACACAGAGCGCCGTCATAACACTGTTTCTCACACTGCGTCCAGAGATTTCCAGTGTGTATGTGTTTGAATGTGAAAGCTGGCAGACTTTTTCCTGTGGTGATTTTTTTTTGGGGGGGGGGAACTTAGAATTTGTCAAGATAATAGTTTTTAAAATAATTAAATAGCTAATTCAAAATAAAAATTAGGGCTTTTACATGATTTAGTCATGTTTTCTCAAGACAACCCGATTAAATTAACCTAATAAAATGTAAAGTGTTTAAGTGTATTGAATATAAAATGATTGTCACAAACTAATCTCAAGAATTGTGTTTTAGCTCATATTAAAGAAGTAGAATAAAACTTATTATTTTAGTTTTTTCCATGTTTTTATTTTAATTTTAGTTTTTGATTTAGTTTTTATACCTTAAAGTTTTGTACAATATTTAGAGATCATAAAATGTCAAAATATATAAATGACATTTAAATAAGGCATAGACTAAAGCAAAGGTATTTCGGTTGACCTGTATATTTTACATCGTTTTAAAACATTTATTTGGGGGGGGGGGCACTTAGGTGATTATTCATTTATACTTTATAAGTGTTTTTATGTTTATGTTTTATGTCCTAAAGTTAATTTGTTGTTGTTACTGTGTGAGTTCCTTTGTGTGGCACTGTTGTGAGATGAGGACTCTTGACTGCAAACCAAATGTACCTTTGGGTATAAATAAAGTAACCTAACCTAACCTAATAACTAAACACAGCTATAGGAAAAAAAAATCACTGCTTGAAAATGTCTCTGGTTTTACTAGGATAATGATTTAATCCTTTATTAAGTATCGTAACCACCTGCTCGACCTTTTCTCCATAGGTTATCATTATTATTTAATTGCGTATTACTATTTATCAGAGTTGTGTCAGTTTATTATTCAATGCAAGAGTGGACCAAAAAAGTGGGAGTGCACCTTAAAGGGTTAAGTGAAATATTAATGTTGGTTTTATTTTATAAAGAACTTATTACATATCTTTACAAATACAAATAAAATAAGTCATTGAGAGTATTTTATTTTCATTTTTTGTTTCCTTTTAAAAATATATATATATATTTATTCAAAGGTTTTCTATAGCAAAAATATATAATAAAATATATATCATTTTTTATTTATAAATAAAAATATTTACATTTTGCCACAGAAAACTCACAGAATGTTACTTATTTTTTTGTATATACAGAAGTAAAATGTGTGAAATGCAGATGTCAGTGCTGTTCTTTTATGAAAGCTAAGAGCATAATCAAATTCTCCTAAATGTGTATTAAACACAGAAGACCACAGAACACTGTGAACCCACTACGCTTTCTGTGGAGCTCCGTGCGGCCCTACTGTAGCACCATCCCATAAAATCTCTACTGTGTCACCTGTCCTGCATTACAGAGACGTGCTATAATTTTGATGATGAGGTGGGAGACTCATGCACAGGGTGACAGTGAGGTAACCAGTTCTCCCCTCTCCCTCTTCCTCTCTCAATCCTCTGAAAGCACACCAAAGAAAAGCTGTTTTTTGTTTGTGAGTAAAGTTTTCTCCTCCTCTCTGAGTGGACTAAAGAAAGTCTCCGTTCTCTCCTTTAACAAACTCCCCTCTCTTCTGTAAGACTTCCAGCAGGCTAATTAACATGCAGCAGGGTGACTTTTCGCCTCTTGTGTTTCTCTCTCTCTCTAAAGGGTACTTAATAAAATGTGAGTCTGCGGAATGTAACAAAGGCGCAGCGCCTCAGAGCAGCTTCATTTCCATTAGAGAGGCCTCCCGGCTCTCACAGTAACGTCTGGAGCTGCAGTTCATCCTCACAGAGCGGCCCGACAACAGGCCCGTACTGCCCCAGTGACAAGGAATAATTTGTACTCGTTTCCTTAAAAGTGTGGAATGAAGGAAACGCTTTCTTCCTGAGATTAATGTAAAAAGATACAGAGACAGTCATTTAAAGCTTAGTAAAAGTCAGCCAAATGTGCAATCAGCAATGCTATATGTATGATTGATTGATTGACGGATTTACTGATTTTTATTATGCTTATAAGTGGGATATTATTCTGTCAAAGCTTGGCTAAACTTCATTAAAATTAAAAATGCAATACTATATTTAAACATAGTGTTTGTTTGCTTGTATTTTTTTCATTGTAATTTTTTGTGATTGTGTTGCTTGTACTAATAATAGTAATAATAAAATAATAATATTAATAATAATAACAATAATAATAATAATAGTAGTAATAATAGATATAATAATAATAAAAATAAAAATAGATAAATAAGAATTATAGAAATAATAAAAATATAAAAAAGAAAAATAATAAATATAATAATAATAATAATACTTAAAATTATAATAGTAATAATAATAATAATAAAAATATCAATAACACAAAAAATAAATAATAATAATAATAATAATAATAATAATAATAATAATAATAATAATAATAATAATAATAATAAATATAGCTGCAAGCAGCAATTATCGGGACCAAGCAGCCCAGGGGCTACATTATAAATAAGCGTGGCAACAATCTCATGACAACAGACAAAACTTTTTAAAAGTCATTTGATACCATTTGTATGATTTCAATTGATGAAATTTCATTGTTTGACAGTTTTAACCAGAAGGTGGTGCAAACTGATGTAGTTTGGTCAATGTCAGGTCTAGACCACACACTTTAAATTTGGTTTCAATACTTCAAACCATTGCAGTGATTCAGCCTGTAATAATAATGATAATAATAATGATAATAATAATAATAATAATAATAATAATAATAATAATAATAATAATAATAATAATAATTTGTTTTTAGTCTGACTAAAAAGGGTCAATGAAAGGGTCATTATGGGGGCAAGTCACCAAAATCAAACAATTATTTAAACCATTGTTTACTTTAATTTGTTTGTTCATTCAATTCAAAGTTCATTCATTCATTCGTTCATGTTTATTTAGTGTAAAAAACAAAACATTAGAATTTACCATATTTTTATTTTGACAAAAGTTAGCTCTGGGTCAATTTGGTGGCAAGTCAATCTGTCGCTTGGATAGGTCTAAAAGACAAACAGTGTTTACTTAAAATATCCCATCATCACTTGATTAAGAATTCCATTTGTTAAAACTGCGCAAATATGTGTTTCATTATGCATGGCTAATGGCTTTTGCATTAATGAAACACTTGCAGAGCTGAGGAATTAATCAAAAGAAGAGACAACTGAAATAAGGAATTAAAAGTTATACAGGTACAGTAATTGCAGTTGAAAAATGGTTTGACTAAGATGAATACTGCTGATTCTTAAAGAGATAAACGACACCCCTCCTCGAAAATACAAATGGTTGCTACAAAATCTCTAGTTATGAGATCACTGTGAAACAATTTCCAGCGGTAGGAAAAATTACCCCGCAAAATAGGTGTTTTTCTCCTCAACTTAAACTCTTTTCCTCCTTATGTTCTTATTGCTCTCTCTCACTTCCCCAATCTTGTGTCCCCGGTGCCTGGCTCTTCCTCACATCCTTTCTAAATTATTCACAAGCAGTCCTGCAGTATGCTTGATTAAGTTTTAATTTCAGCAAATTACCAATCGGCAGGAGGCCACCCTAGTGAATCATATGGATGGCGAGTTATTTATCAGAGCCGAGGAGGTGCAGATACTTCAGTGCTCCCTGCGCTCTAATCTACTGGACACTGACCTGGACTTCATTTTGCGAACAGTCAATAGGCCGCAGCTAGTCATTTACTCACTCAAGCAGGACTACACCTCACTTTGCGTTTGAAGTGTTCACATTGCAAATCTATGTGAGGTGTTTAAAGTCAAGTTGAAAGCAAAATGCATTTGTCTATACTGTATAGTTTATGCGATAGTCCAGCAAATAAAAATTTTTATTATGCATTTACATATTCAAACTAACATCAAATCCTGACTTATTTATATTGCTATGTATCATTAAAGTACATTAAATGTATCAATAAAGACTTATTGACATTTGGTCAACACATATGACCTCAGAGTCCAGTCTTTGAAATAAGACTTCTATTATTCGTTTTTTGGTTGGGTTTTACATACAGTCAATGTTGTTTTGGACCCATTGACTAATGCTGTATGGATAAAAATACTTCATCATTTAAAAAATCTCTAAAAGAAAAAACTAAACATGACACATCAGGGTAAATAACTATATTTTTGTATTAATTACACAGCAAAAACAAAGTATCCGTACATTTTCAGTATTTTGTGCTTCATGATTTTTTAAAATGTATTTATGAATTTTAATTGCATTATGGGACCTCAGTCTGTCCTCCAACAACTTTTGATGTTGAATAAGTGACTGATATTGAGATATATTGCTTGGTTGGTGTTGTAAATTACAGTACAAAATCTGAAACCTAAACACAACAAATTTAGATATTTACAGATTTTCTTCTCTCTATATATATATATTATCTCTTCCACAATATATTGTTCTAAATGACTAAAATGTCAATAAAAGTTCAAGCTGTTGAACTGCAGTTCAATTTTTAACAGAATTTTAATCAGAGATCAAGGTCTCATAAAGTAATTCATAATCATAAAAAAGAGATAATAATAATTATTATTATTATTTTAATAATAATAATAATAATAATAATAATAATAATAATAATAATAATAATAATAATAATAATAATAATAATAATAATAATAATAATAACACAATGCGGGTGGATCTCCTCATCCACCACCAGTGTGCAGCATCCACCTAGATGACGCGGTGGCAGCCATATTGCGCCAGACCACACACCAGCTGATTGGTAGAGAGGAGACAGAGCGATGAAGCCAATTATGTATGGGGATGGTTAGGTGGCCATGATGGATGGAGGTTAAACCCCTACTCTTTTTCGAAGGACATCTTGGGATTTTTATCGACCACAGAAAGTC
Organism: Danio aesculapii; assembly: GCF_903798145.1. Lineage (NCBI taxonomy): Eukaryota > Metazoa > Chordata > Actinopteri > Cypriniformes > Danionidae > Danio > Danio aesculapii. The sequence goes on along the minus strand of NC_079436.1, from coordinate 32,649,032 downwards.
AGGCCTCGGTTTATTGTCTCATCCAAAAGACAGCGTTCACTGAGCAGTATAGAGTCTCCTTCACTATATTGGGGCGTTAGTACCCACACAGACCACAGGTTGAGCGCCCAAAGGGATACATTTACCCTTCATGTTAGGTTTAGGCTTATGGTTAGGTTTACGCACTTCTACATGATTGCTATTCAACTATTTTCCCTCTCTGATTCTGGGAATAATTTACAGGTATGGTTGGGTTTAGAGGTAGGGAATAGGTACACTGTAAACCCAACAGTCAACTTTATCAAATGAAATGAGTGTGGATAACTCAAAATTGACTGAAAGTTGATTCTACTCATTGGAAAACAGTTTTGAACTCATTGTTGAAGGTAATGAGTTAATGAAATACTTCATTACTTTAACTTAAATGGAGTAAGTTCACAGTAATCATATAGATTCGTTTTTTTAACTCAAATGGCTTGTAGCAATCAGTTGGAATGGATTACATTTTCGAACAAAAATGATGTCCCGGGATCAACATAAATGTTAATCCAGGATCGCATCATACTTGTCAAATTCATGACGTGTGAAAATGCAAACAAAATTACATTTTAACATGCAACTAGACGTGACTTTTTATAATAGGCATATTTGCCTTTCTTAAAACTAGCTAATTTGCATTATACCCCAGAAAACACATTCTTTTAGATTGCCTAGTAAAACATTTAAGACAATATATGCATGCATCATGTCACCGCCATCTGGGAACAGTGTGCTATTCCCCTCCCAATCTCTTGACATCATATGTGGGGCGCAGATTAGCGCTCAACACACTGTAAATTACATTGTGGTCTCATTAAGACCTAATAGCATCTTATTACTCTAATTTACCGATATAGGCATTTGAAGGGCTAGCAGAGGCACTCCATACCGCCGCTAACTCTGAGCTTATAGATTAGCGTTCTCCTTCACAATAATCAAGCACTAACTGCAGGTAGTAATTTAGCACTCAGGATAATTACCACTAATGATCACGTCGGTGTCGGAGCGAGGATGCACACCCGCATGATTATGTGCATTCACGCAGCATGTTTGCGTTAACATGCGAGCGCTGTTGATTTGTGCTCTGTGAAATACTAGCGGTAGCGCAGTAGCTCATAACCCATTAGCCCGAGTGTGGGGAGGTAGCCAGGGCCCTGCGTCGGATTTATCACGCTCTCCCTGGGTGATTGTCCAACACGGCTTTCCTGTAGCTCTGACAATAGGGTTGGGATTAACGCGGCCTGTCAGTTTCCCCCACACTACAGATCTTTTTGTCCTCGTTAAAAGCTCCTCTAATTAGCGCAGAGGGGCTTCGCTGCTATCTGCTATCGCTCAGACACACCACAGGGTTATAGCTGGAAAAAAAGGAGCACATTTTTCCTCTCTTTTCTATGGGAAGCTCACACACACACACACTTACACACACAAAAGCCCCCTTACGGACCTGGGAGATATCATCCTTCCCCTTTCTGTGGCTTTTAGCACACCGATCATAGATCTTATTCATGGGCCGTATTGCCTTATTGCGGTCTCGGCTTTAATGAGACATAATAAGGGGGACATTTCGTAGCAACATGTCGCTCTTTTTTTTATTTGCTGAACCGTATCTCTCTTTCTCGCTCCCTCCCTCCCACTCTCGCCAGCTCCCACTTGGCAGATGAATCATATCTCTCGCGCTACATATGCTAAAGCCATGTAATTACAGGCCACCTTAAATACAACAAGTCTTAAAGCTGTCGCCAGAATTACCCCGAAACAAGGCGGGCGGCTCTGTAACCAAGCTGTCAGTGTTAAAATTAATTTATCATGGGACGGGGAGAGAAAGAGAGAGAGGGATAATTTGGCAATGGAAGGCTGGTGGCTATAACAAAGTGAACTGAAAGCTAGGCCAATTGATAGGGATTTTAAAGTAAGTATGGGGTATGATGTCAATATGACATGTTCCATGGCAGATGACTCATCTTTATTTGTTCTTCTCGTTTCAGTTCAGTTTCTAAGCCGCTGCAGCTCACTTTAGGCTTTGAAGGCTGTGTATGGTAGGTTATATATGACTAACTTAAGGCCAGTTCACTCCAAACATGATAACAATAAAAGTTTTTCCTTTTGAGTTTTGAAAAGTTTTACATAGAGTCAACATTATGTTAAAGCTTTACCTCACAGAAACAGATCCACAAAAATAAATGACAAGCTAGGGATGTCCAGATCTGGTCACGTGATTGGAAATCAGGCCCGATTATGTGGTTTCAGACTCAATCGCTCGATCAGGACTTGAGTATATATGTAAATATATATATATATATATATATATATATATATATATATATATATATATATATATATATATATATATATATATATATATATATATATATATATTTTCAAATAATTTTTTTAACACATCAATAGTTATGCGGTGGCACAGAGTTAGACCTCTTTCTTGCTTTCTTGACACAGAAACAGCAATGTGTGTGGCATGACATCACTTTGTTGCAGAGACGCTATTGGTTAAATGCCGGCAAAGTAGAACACGGAAGCAGCTTGAAGCGGAAAGCGCGAGTTGATGACGACAACATTGCCATAGCAAACTGTGAGATATATAAACTTGAATTTGCCTGCCAGGTATTTTAAGTTGAGGTGCTATTTGTTTTTATATTATTATGTTTCTTCACTGTTCTTCATTCTTTTTTTATGTATTATAGAAGTATCAGATCAAGTTTCATTATTGGTAGATACTCGAAATGAAATGACTTTGACTCGAGGTCAAAAAAACCTGATTGGGACATCCCTACTGAATGCACTATATGAATGTTGGCAAGTACATACAACCATTGTTGTTTTAGTTGTGAAGTGCTTGCACATGCATTTAGATAGAACAAGAAATATTAACGTACAATAACTAAATTGCAAAAACAATGACGTATTGTTTACTAAAACATGCCTTTTGATAAGTCATGTATGCTTAAAGTACGAATATAGCATTGGTCACGGTATAATGAAATTAGAATTAATTTCATGACTTTAATCAACTTGTGAAAAATAAATACATTGACAGCCAATCAGAATCTATTCAGCATTTAAAGTGACAGACAACAAATCTGCACTTAAAGGTGCCAAAATGTTATTCGTTAGCATAACATCTTTTAAAACAGTCCCTTCCCTGCCGTACAAAGCCGCGTCTCCTGAAACTGCACGAACGTGCACCTTAAAGATGACATTAGAAAACCCACTAGTTCATGTCATGCGCCAGTTAGAAAACTTTATAGTACTTCATAATACTACAATTCCCAATGAATAACTGTATTCTATCTAGCGTGTTTTCAGTTGTGTAGCAAGCAAAACTTGACATAATGTGCAATATTTCATGCAAGCAAGGATCACTGGTACTACTTTCTCGCACGCTTTATCCTAAAGCAACTACTGTATGCTTAGTGGTTGGCAGGCGGGGCGCAGAAATTAGCATGGTAAGCAATATAGGGAGCACGTCACAGGTTGTCAGTGTTCAAAAATGAACCAATGTGAATATAAAACCCATTTCACCTCAGTAAAGCAGTCTAGAATAGCGCTATTTACTTCTGTTTTGTTGTTAACTAAATAAAAATCTACATCATCAGTGCTGTGAAAGGTCCCTTATGAAATCGAAAAAAGTCACATCAATCTTTCAATGGAATATTTCAGTGACTGAACAACATTTCAGTGTATATGGCACATTCACAAAAGCTTTGTGTGACTAAAATAGTTTTGAAACAGAACATTTTGGGCTACTTTAAATTTTAATTGGATGAACATTTTTTAGTCTTATGCCTTACTTGGAATATAAAAATACATATATATCCATTTAGATCATTTACTTTAATATTGCTATTGAAATGTGAAGAGACTTTCAACCAGCACAACAAAGAATGCTTCTGAAGACAATCACCTACTGCACCTTTAATAAAATGTAATCATGTGCTGCTGTGGAAATTATTACAATTATCAATTTTAACAAGAACGGCCTCCTCGAAGGTGTGTTTTTAAAATACCCAAGCGATGTGTGTGCAGTTTAACCAAGTTTCAGCTTCCCCCCTCCTGGCTGCTAAAGGCTTTAATTCATCAGCAGGCTGTCTGATTGATCTGCTTCTCATGGGCCGCTGCTGATGCTGCAGAGCGCGTGTAGACGGCTGGCAGAATAAAGAGTAGCAGTTGTGTGGCTGGCTGTGAGAGTGGAGGGGACATTTTTTAAAACGTATTAATCGCCCTGCCTGATCAGGCCCTGAGTGCTGCAGACAGGCCCTGTCAGGGAGAGAGCGAGAGAGATGGTCTGTAGGACCACATGAGTCTCAAAAGGGCTGCTACTCACGCCTACAAACACGACTGAATCCTTCTGTTCTGTGAATAACACACACACACACATATACAATCAAACACGCTCGTAAGCAGCACGCTTGAAAGAACACAAAGCTCTGATGATCGTAATCGGGCTTCAATATCAGCAATTCCCTGAACGTTAAACAAGCTCCATGAAGGAAAACCAATTTGTCATAGTTATGTTTTCCTTCCTTTGCAATGTTATTTGTATTGCCCTCAAAGCTACGTGATTAATACATTATAATGGCAGTATTATTTCACTTTTCCCGACTGCTTGTCTTTTTCAGATTTTTTTTCAGCACATACAATTCAGTTCTTAATTGCGGAGGGATGCAGGGAGGACTAGCAATGAGAGAACCGAATGCCGAATCATAAGCCACTGTGTTTTCAGCCCCATTTAAACAGAAGGTTTTTTTTTGCGATTGTGGTTTTGCTACATGAAAGCTGGGCTCTATGGGTACGTGGCGTCTCTGTTTTAGATGTTTGTGGTTGCATGCCATGCAACTGATGGTAGATTAACCTATCAACTCCCTGACTTACCACAAAAGAGTATGTAAAGCAATATTAAGTTAATTATCTGGCAATTTAAATCTAGACAGCATGAGCTAAATCTGGCATTTGGGCTGTTTTCAGCATTGCCTGACCCTGATAAAACACTCCTTTTAGTAGACTTTTCTTATAAGGCTAGGGCATTGTGATGTTCATTAAGGGATAGTTCACTTGTTTCCAGTGATGGGAATAACGATGCTAGAAATAAACGACGTTACTAACGAGTAATCAAATTAGTTACTGTTTCCTCTGATACTACGCCGTCGCCATTACTGATAATAAAGTGTGCATTACTATAATTGAGAACACTGACGCTGTTTCATGCGAGCATTGTCTCTTTTAGCCCATAGGACCTCTCTTTCTCTAACCAGCCAGCGATGATGATTGGTGTTTTTGTGAACGTGGTGTAACAGAGAACATGATGATTGGCTTATATAGTGTACATATCCATTGTTTGCCAATCAGAGGCAGAGTAGTGCGGGTGTTCAAACACAAGCACATGCACAGTCAGTCGCACACATCAAAGACCAGGAGTCAGAATGATGGCAAATCCAACAAGACCAAAGGTAGCTTTAGCAAACTGGAAATATAAGCACTAGTTTTCCCTTAAAGTTCTAAACCATCTATTGTGTTTTATTGTGCAACTATTGTTATGATAATATTTAGAATGATATGTTGAATTCGATGGTCTCACTTTGTCTCACAACAACATTAAAATAGTGTGGATTAGTGTACAATGAATTATATTTGTTTTATAGTTATTTGACAAATTAGATTGTTACAGACAATAGAAGTAATGCAATAGTTACTTTCCCTGGTAATTAGTTACTTTTATATTTATGTAACTCAGTTACTAACTCAGTTACTTTTGTGAGAAGTAACTAGTAATTATTTACTCTTTTAAAGGAACATGCCCAACACTGGTTGTTTCATGTTTGTTTTTCTTTCTTCTGTTAAACACAAAATAGGATATTATGAAGAACCATTCAAATATATTAATTTGTACTGTACTATGGAAGTAAATGGTTACTGTGTTTCAGATTTCTTCAAAATAACATCTTTAGTGTTCAACAGAAGAAAGAAACTCCTGAAGATCTGAAACCACTTGAGGGTGAGTAAATTTAAATGTCTGAGTGAAATATCCCTTTAAAACATAGGTCTCAAACTCAATTCCTGGAGGGCCGCAGCTCTGCACAGTTTTGTGCCAACCCTAATCAAACACAGCTGATCCAAATAATCAAGGTGTTCAAGACTCTTTTGAATACTTAAATTATAAGGATCAGCCGTGTTTGATAGGGTTGGAGCAAAACTGTACAGAGCTGCGGTTTGAGACCAATGTTTTAAAATATAGTATTTTATATTATAATAAAAAAGTTGGTTGTTAGTAGGAATGCAACGATGAACCGGTTTCACTATTAACTTTAGTTTAAAGTTCCGAGCTTGTACACTGAGACAGATAACCATGCACTCTGGATTAACTATGGCTGAGGGAGGCTATTAACTAAGGCAAGTTCGTTATTTTCAATGAAGGAACACGCCCACAACGCAACGCGCTCACCCTTTCCAGGCACAGCTAGTTGAGATGACAGGGGTTTTTTGTGACCGCAGGAAATGCAAATGGCTGAAGTTTGAGGAAAACACAATGAAAAGTACACAGGTTTGCACTGAAAACCCACATAAAGTTTCAAATAATGTGGCTGATGAGAGCGATCATGTGGTGAATGTTGATCTTCGAGATCAATCAAGTGTTTTTGGAAAGAGAGCTGAAAGGCTCGGAGTGAATCCGCTGTTTTATGGCTGAATCTCGATGCGTTGCATTCACTGCGTGTTCAGCATAAAAGGCAGCTAAATGTAAAATCTAACATCATCGGCAAATAAGCTCGCTTTTATTAAATTTAAACTGAAACTGCAGCTCATAACAAAGAACGGTATAGCGGAGGTAATCGCTATATATTGGGCCAGTTGACTCACCTACATTTTTCGGCGCATGTCGGCGCATAACAAGACTGCGCATTTAAAATGAAACAAAGCAAAAGCAAAACTTTCAAATAGTGATAGAAGTGAGACTTTTCTTCCTTTCTTTTGTCCGTTCTATCTTGAGATAAATATTACATTTCTATCTAGTTTCTGAAAGTTAATTTTAATCCCTGCATTAGACAAATACAATTTTCATTTATTTATTGATTGTTCTGTCATTTATTTTCAGTGTAAAATTATTACTTGTGTTTAAATGTAAAAAAAAATGTAAGCACAAAGAGAGAAATACATTATTGTTTGTTTTCAATATTATTATGTGCTTTATTAGTTGGTTACTGAGCAGCAATGAATAACACTTAAAATATTAGGAGTTTTGAAATTGTTTTGAAATCAATGAATGCATAATAATTGTGATAACCGTAAAACCATGATTATTCCTCAGACTATAATCGTACAGCCAAAATCTATAACCGTTGCATCTCTAGTTGTTAGATGTCTTGGCAATCAGTACAAATGATTAAAATTAGAATGAAAATTTTAAATACACAAGAAGAAATACACCCCATAATGTCACACACACAAACACTGCTGTATTGCTAACTCTTTGTCTTGACTCAAGTTTTAATGGCTACTACATGAATCTTAAAGAAAGAGGTCAGTTTAAAAGGACATGCTATTAATTACAGGTCTGCAAATGCAACCCACAAATGGAGCCCACTAAAGGAAGCCCATTTCTGATTGAATGACCATTGACTGGTATGAGGGGAAGGAGGAGGAGCCAAAGATGAGAAAAGAGCGAGGGTGTGTGTGTGTGTGGTCCGGGCCCCGCTGGCTCCTGGGGTGTTTCACTACACTGAGGACCGTCACAGGGGAAGTGAGAGGAGGGAGCCAAGGTGGCGAATGAGAAGGGAAGGTGACAAGACATCAGGGAGAGTGCAATGAATTATTTATGAGGCCACTGATGGACAGGCTGAATAAGAGAGACAGAGAAAGGGGGATCAGTGGAGGGGAGGGGTGGACAGTAGAAACCAGGGACTCTTTCATGCTTTGCACACACATATACACTCGGATGGACAGACAAACGCACAAGCTGTTGTGTGAGCCTGGTTGGAGGAAGGTAGGCCGATGGGATGCTTTGATTATAACAAACCTCAAGCATAAGGATGCGAGCTTCATGTGCGATGTGAGCATATGTACACATCGTGTCTGTCTGCATTGGGATGCAGCGGGTTTAAAAATAATAACAAAATCAGTAGGAGGACTGTAACCATTTTTCACGCTTCCTGGCTATAAGAAGACAGCATGTTTAACCTCAGTTACCTCCTGGTGCTCTAGGCCTTGTTCAGGGCATATGTGAGTGATGTAGCGGTGAGAGCACTGTAGGTGCACTATAAATGGGGGCTCGGACTGGTTAAAGCTAGGATGATGAATATTTAACCCTTGTAGACGGGTGGTGGTTAATTTGTCAGGGCCGCTGGTTAAATGCCACCATTAGCATTGGGGCCCGATATTGGCGGGTGGAGGCTGGAAGCAGGGATGATGGATGTAGAACAGCCCAAACCAGACAGCCGGCTCATCACGTCGCTGTATCGACAGAATATTATTAACACAGCAGCAGAGCGTGCTACAACAGGTATAAGGGCGAGAAAAGACCCCTGAGGGTGGACACACACAGAGAAACACACACACTCAAACACCCTGGTAATTTACATACAAGTTGGCTTCTTCAAAACTATAAATTGTATTAATAATAAATATATATTTATACAATGTGCTTTTTTTACTTCAATACAGTCACTAAGTGTGGAAAACAACCTGATATATAGAAATGAGATACATAAGTACAGACTGATGTAATGCTACTTTAGTTAGTATGGATTTTAAAAAATAATAATGAAATATTGAAAATGGTTATTAATGTATACAAAAAGAACTGTTTTATAATAAATGGAAATATTGGAGAAGTCTGCCAGATTTAAACTCATACACTGTCAACCCCGCTGTTGTCATTACTAAAGATATTAAGTTAATATAACTTGACCAGAGTGTGAATTACAGGGGGGTTTGGGGGGACCCCCCTAATTAATGACTGATTCCCCCTAAAGGACGTCAAAACAAGGTGTATGGGGGTCAGCCCTTTAATAGTGAGAAATAGCTCAAGCTGATCTGTATTTTAAATAATAACATTAATGATTAAAATAACAGAGATTATAAATATACATTTGACGACCCCTATAATGGTTAATACCACTGTGAATCCATAATCACGCCAATTAGTCTATGCGAGAAAAAAAATCATTCAACAGACTGAAATCGGTAGATCTAGAGCACCAATGGACATAGTAAGTAGTCACAAGACACTTTTAGGTAAATTGGTGTTGGTATCAACATATGGCCTAAAATACAGTAAAAGTTGATGCACATTTTGTATAGTTTGACCTCCAGTAGCCTCTAAAATAACTACTCAGAGGATACTGTAGGTCAGACACTAAATATCCCTCAAAACACTGCACACTTAAATATGTTTTATTAATAAATTTGATAATTTAAATAAATACAAAAATGACTGAAACTTGTATTACACAAACTACAGTAACATTATCGAAAAAGTTGAACCCCCCTGATTATCAATGTATAATTAGCACACTGAACTTGACATTACTTATAAAATACCAAGTTTTGCCATCAAAACTTAAACAGGTGTGTTTAACTTAATCATTAGGCAGCAAAAAACTTTTAATTAATATTTTAAGTTCTCTGAAAAGATTCTCTGTGTCTCTATTTAAAATTATTTGTTGCGCGTAAAATTCTGCCTAGACAATCGGGCTGATTGGTCGATATATGTTATGTGACAAGGTGGTCATTTTGCTTGTGATAATGAACTTTGCTAAAGGACAGAGGCACTAGCTGAACCCATCTGACAAAAGAGAAGAGATCAATTTAGTAGATATTCAAATACTTATATATATTTTTCTTACTGATTTAGTCTATTAGCCATTTTAAGTTATCTGTAATTAAACATTTCAGTTATCTGTAATTAAACATTTAAGTTAATTCAATGTTGAGACCACATTTGGTCAACTTAATTAATTGAGTCGTCGATTTCCCATTACTCAAAAGAACCCCTTGCCTCAAAACATTTGAATAGTCTCAACTTATTAGAGTTTACAGTGTATGAGCACCAAAAACCACTAAACCACAACTCTAGACTTTTTTTTTTTTTGAGAAATAAACTCAAAAAAGACATTTATATGGCAATGTGTTTTATTAACCATTACTTTATCCTTTTTGTGGTTGTTTTTGCTTTTCAGTAACTCTTTTAAACACCCCCTGGCATCATGTGGCTTGAACTAGAGGTGAGGGTCATATCAGTGCTATTCTCACAACCGCAGGTAAAGCTTTGTCTGTTCTCCACACCCTGCCATTAAAGCACACAGCAAAGGACGAACCCCTACCAAAACATTTCCCACCATGCAATCTGCCTAAGGAACGTAGACGTCCCAGCCCACCAGGGCTTCTGCCCCGACCCCACCAATTGCCCTGTTACCACGGATAAAAAGGCCAGGTTCTGCGTGAGGCCATTTTTCCCCAGACACCTGCCACTGGAGCAGGCTCATAACATCTCTCCAGTTGTTACTGTGACATTGCCGCAAAGACAGGCAGTTTTAAAACCTCCACTTTACAGGCCCTTCTGCTATTCACATAGTATATGCCACTGTCTACATCCGCTGCTGATGCAAACAGCCTCGCTCTGTCATTATGAGAATTCAGCTGGAGTTGTAACAGTTTGGAACAGATTGCGTGAAAATCCACCAAGGAAAAAAAAAGAAAATAACTGGATTTCTGGAGAGGCAAAAAACAAATCTTGTATTTCTCTGTGCATCATTCCATGAAATACAAACACATCTGAGAAAACGAAGTGAAAAATTCCTCTGTGTTCAACCCAGCTCGGCAAGCCATTGGTGGCGAGTCTGTTGAAGCCTGACTGAACAAACAGTATCATCTCACAAAAACAAGCCTCAGCTCTCTGCTGCTGCGAGTAAACTATTCGCTCTCTTTTTCATGTTAGATCTGTCCATCTTCCTTTTTATCTTTGGATACATTTACACAGTCATGTTTAGGGATTAAAAGGTGTATTTACATAAAGGTGGGACACTCAAATTGAAAACTTTCATTTGGTTTTAACATATAGGCTGTTTCTCAATATGCGTTCTTCAGCGATCTTGCGTCCTCGTGTAATGTCATCATCAACTGCCAAAGTTCAATTCCAATACTCAAGACCGCAAGAACGGAGGATGTGTGAAACTTACTGTATATGTTCTTGATATCGAGGATGCATCGATGCAGACTTGAGCACCGAACTCGCTCTACAAGTCCCAGAAGTTATTGCTACTGGAGGTGGGAAGCGCAGCATTTTAAATTGGTTTATTATTAAAGTTCAGAGATATAACTTATTTCCCTCAGGAGTTTCCCTAAATGAAACGGTGAATATAAACATTACCATGAAAATCTTAAAGGAATAAACACATTAAGGGTGTTTATTTGCTGAAATTCATATTAAAATCTGTTTTATTTGTATTGTGCAACGTATATTTGCAAAGTCATTATGCATAGTATATATTGCAAAAAGGGGAAAAACAATAACTCGGTGTATGAATGCTGTAATGTTTAAATAATTTTTAGATAATTAAATAAAGCGTGAAGGTCACATGACCATCAGGAAGAACGCAGCATCTCATTTCTCACAGGACACATTCTCTGTTTTTGCGGTCTCCCGAGTTCGTTATTCCGAGGTGACCTGGCAAGATCGGTCTTCACAAGAATGCAAGTTCGTTCTCTGCGTTCTTGGAATTGAGAAACAGCAAAGGTATTTAAAAATGCAAAAGAGAAAATAATCTGGTCATTCCTTATATGAAGTTCAAAATATATTGCAATTTTAAAAACTCGAAGGCAGTGGCCCCCAACCCCCGGGCCGCTGACCAGTATCGGTCTGAGGATGAATTGGTACTGGGCCGCCCAAGAAATCATTAATTATTTCTGTTTTATTTATTAGCTAAGTCTGAAAAATTTTTGATTTTGAAAAATGACAGTATTCTCTTGGTTACATCTCGTCACTTGAGCAGAAAAATTTAACCCACAAGTTAGCAAAAAGAGTAAGTAACAGACGTCTATGGAAAGTTTCTTTGCAAAAGGAAAAAGGCCCAGTGAAGGACCCACAAACTGTTATTTTCAATGGAGGCTTGCTGCTTGCAGTCACATGTTGGGAGCGACGCACTTATGCAGGTAATAATATCCAGCACAGAACACCCAAACACTGCAGTGCTTTTTAATTTTCTCCAGAAATAAAACTTGTATCAGAGTTGCAGGAATGATTTGTCGGCTTGTTATCCTCTGAGAAAACGGTTGATAGCCGCCTAGCAATCTACATAAACCCCACCCACACATGGGCCACGGTAAATTTGTCAAGCGTTGACTGATACGATGATAAATAGGTTGGGGACCACTGCTCTAAGCCATGAGGATGCATAGTTACCCAAAAATAAAAATCCATACACCAATTATAGCTATTGCTGAAGGATGTATCACTGCTGTTTATAAACAAACAGTATCTGAATGTGAACACATTTAGGACTCTAAAACTGGAGTCTACATCTGTATTCTGCAACTGTGTGAACATAGCTCTTTCCCCCATCTATCTTTCTCTCTCTCAAGGCTTATTCCAATATACTTAAGGATAGATTCGCTCTGAGAGGTGTAGGCCCTTTTCCCCTGATACTATTTGTTTGTATATGATCGTTTTGTCTCCCTTCTCTTTGCTCCACAGATCTTTGCATCTCAGCAGAATCTGTGTGTATCTGAGGAGACCACTAAAGAGAATGTTAAAGGAGTCACACATGGAGGGCCTGGATGAGCCCTCCTAAACCCCACAAAGCAAACTGGACACACATGCAGAACCGAAAGTTCCAGCAAAAGGCCCCACACGCTGCCATTCGTGTGCAGAAAAATGGTCTCATATGGAGAGATCTGCAAAGCTGGAACAGAGGGGAGCCGGTGTCTTTTGATTATTTGCACTTGTTTGAAGCCCCCGCATGGAGGACAGAGAGGAGACGTGTTTAACTTCTAGAAGAGAGCATCATGCTGTGTCTGAGCCATACGACCACTATCACTAAACCCCACTCAGCCTGCCGCTTGTTAGACAGAGCACTGGAAAATCAATATATCTTTGAATGGAGGTCACAGGGGTGACTGCTTTGGGAAAAGTGACAGATTTGCTCTCTTTTGCTCTCTAAGCCCACCCTCCTCCTCTTTCGGACCCCATCCGTAGGCTCGGCTGTGCCCCCCTCCATCCTCGTTTCCCCAGAGGCGGATGCCGTGCATTCTGCCGTGGGGATGTGGTATTAGACAGCCCGTATCCAAATGGCACCCGCAGAGCTGCGCAAGCACGGGAGCCAGGGGCCAACATGACTACAGGATTACACAGCAGCAGGTGTGAATCGCAGCTTAACTCACAAAAGCACATATACACACACACACACACACACAGGAAAAGGGGGGCCTCGATAAAGAAGGAGTTCAGATTAGCCACTTTTAGGTTCCATTTTCAATGGCGACAATTTTCAGCTCTGCAGTGTTGAAATTGTCGAGGTCTCGGGCCTGCAGGCGAACAGCCACCGGGCTGAAAATGGCCGACCAAAGGGGGGGCTGTTAGGGGCTTTGATAGGATGGTGTGGAGCGGGTTTCTGCTTAAGAAGATTTCTGAACCCCTAGGGGGAGATGCGGTCAAAGAGCGTCCATGTTCTTTGATGTGTCACAAAAATAAACTCACTCTCGGCTTGTGGAAAACACAGAGAGGAAGAGCACTCGGTGCATGAGACCACTAGTAACTGTTGTGTCTTCTGTGTCCGATACTGTATCACTCACACTGGGTGGACACAAAAGGGAACAAAGAACAGTAATGAAAAGCGAATTAATCAATACACCTGTCAATAAATAAAATTGCCTTTATTGCTAAATCTTATTTTTAACTACAACTCAAATGTTTGTTGAGAATGACTTTATCTATTTCAAACATCAATGATGTGCAGTATGTATCAAACTTTACTAATAAAATGTCTATTTTTCTATTTAAATTCTTAACATGTCTTTGTTGTTCTCCCTGTGTTCGCATGGGTTTTCTCAGGGTGCTCCAGTTTCCCCCACAAGTCCAAAGACATGTGCTATAGGTGAATTGGGTTGATAATATTGTTCATGTGAGTGAATGGGAGTGTGTGGGTGTTTCCCAGTGATAGGTTGTTGCTGGAAGGGCATCCGCTTCTTAAAACATATGCTGGAAAAGCTGGCGGTTCATTCCGCTGTGGCGAACCCAGATTAATTAAGCGACTAAGCCCAAAAGAAAATAAATGAATGTTTTTTTGTAGGGCTGAGGGATTAATCGGAAAGTAATCGAAATTGACATTCATAACTTTTAATCGATCACAATTTTCCAGGCACATTTTTTTCAATTACTTTCCCTACCGCGTGTGGAGTCACATGACCCCGCTCTGTTAAGGCTGATTTATACTTCTGTGCCAAACGCACGGGTTTGGTCCGGTGTAGCCTTTGTGAGCCTCTACCTCCGCACCTCTCAAAAAATGTAACTACACGTCGCAAGTTCGCACTACATTGACGATGATTGAAAGCTGCGCCAGAGATGCCTTGAGACGGCATATTTCTATTATGATGTTCAATAAATGATCATAGACAGTGCACGTTTCCTTCAGTTATTTTAAAATCAAGTAATGCACCCTTCATTCAGAAATCTCTAACTTGTAATATGTGAATATATTTGCAGTACAAAACTTGTCAGTGAACTATGAGGCCCAAAAAAATTAAACACATAAATGAAATAATAATAAGTTTAATTAATCGAGATTTTGATTCTAAGCCAAATCGCACAGCAACATTTTTTAATACAAATAATGAGTTTATTTTTATTTTTCTTAAGCCAAATGTTCTAGCCTTCAGTAGTCTCAAACTGATCCTGTGCTTAAACAATCCTGAGTGTTTTCAATTCTTTTCAATAAAATATGAATCCTGAAAGATAAGATTGCTAAGATACTGGCTCGATGATAGCCTGAGATGGTTCAATAACAGCTTTGCGCCAGTTGACAGGATAATATGACCATGGATCCATGTTCGTAAAATGAAAGGAAGAGTAAAAAGAAAGAGAGACGGAGAAAGAGGGAGGGAGTGGGAGAAGAAGAGGAGAGGCCCATTTGTAATGTATACTACAGGAGGCATTGATGATTGCAATTATCAAATAGCTGTTTTAAAAGGCCATTGATTGGTGTCATTAACTCAGCGAGTGTTTACTGATTGCTGCATTTGCACGATCACTCATGCTGGGCGCTCACGCATCTGTTCTGATTAGCCCTGAAGAGGAGTGGGCCATCAAAGGACGGATATAAGCTCACACACATCCAGCTGGCAGCCAGCATATGGACACACACACACAGAATTTGTACACACAAATTAATAAAACACACATACAGTTGCTGTATGCACACACACAGCCAGAATTCTCAGAGAGCACAGTGGCTGGCACATGAAATGCTTATCTACTCAGGGCTACTGTATTCAATTATGTCAAAAGCCTTGTTAGAACACAACTGAGAACGGCGGTGTAACCATCATGATAGGAGAGGGGGGGATGGCGTTCTTAAGTGCCTGTTTTAACTGTTTTCTCCCAGGCTGCCTGGCTACCAGCCCATCCCCAAAACGGCCTTCTTTATTGGCATGTAAAAGCCCAGCTTCAGGGGCCTGGCCAGACAGACCAGCCTGACAACTGCAGGAGCGTTTCAGCTTCCTGACCGCCCCACACTCTGGCCCTTTCACTAATCGCACACCAACACAGTGACCAGCTGCCATGGTGCTCTTATCAGCGAGCTGCCTCTCTGTCACCACAACAAACAAGCCCCTGCTGCCTCCACATAAACACCCATAAACAAAGAGAAAACTGTAAGCGCTACAGGGGGAGAAAGCAGGTAAGACAAAGGCTGTCCAAAAGAAGAAAAATGCAACTTGTGCAGGCAAAACCAGGAGTTAGAAAGGGGAGTTGGCTGACTATGACAATACTCTTCATGATATGGCAGTTTGCTAAATGAAAAAGGTGTCTTGACACTTTGGAAGCAGGTAATGTATGTGGACAGATGCTAGCTTCTAATGTTAAAAAAAACTGGATTATTGTGTCTGCTGTTAACTGAAATGATAGACAGAAAGAGAGACTGAATGACAGATACAAACAAAATGATTTTTGAAAAAAATCATAAAAATGTATCATAAAAATTAATTAAACTAGTTAAATCTGAATTGTTTAATAACGAATTCTAAACAAATTATTATACTATCTATTGCCTGTTTATGTATTGTTTGTTTCATTGTTCATTCTCTCACCATCACAGACAGACAGACAGATATTTGATGGATGAATGGATGGATGGATGGATGGATGGAAGGACGGACGGACGGACGGACGGACGGACGAACGGATGGATGGAGGGATGGATGGGCAGACAGACAGACAGACAGACAGACAGATAGATAGATAGATAGATAGATAGATAGATAGATAGATAGATAGATAGATAGATAGATAGATAGATAGATAGATAGATAGATAGATAGATAGATAGATAGATAGATAGATAGATAGATAGATAGATAGATGGACGGACGGACGGACGGACGGACGGACGGACGGACGGACGGACGGACGGACGGACGGACGGATGGATGGGCAGACAGACAGACAGACAGACAGACAGACAGACAGACAGACAGACAGATAGATAGATAGATAGATAGATAGATAGATAGATAGATAGATAGATAGATAGATAGATAGATAGATAGATAGATAGATAGATAGACAGAGAGATGGATGGGCAGACAGACAGACAGACAGACAGACAGACAGACAGACAGACAGACAGACAGACAGACAGACAGACAGACAGACAGACAGACAGACAGATAGATAGATAGATAGATAGATAGATAGATAGATAGATAGATAGATAGATAGATAGATAGATAGATAGATAGATAGATAGATAGATAGATAGATAGATAGATAGATAGATAGATGCAGCTGTCACCAAAGGAAGAAAGAAAGAGGAAATAGGACTGAAACCAAGAAGAGACTAAATGGATAGCATGACCACAATAATCGAAACAAAAGACATATACTGTATATGTTTCATGATTTCATGTCACCCTCAACCCTGCCACATCTCTTTTATTCTCGCCCACATCTTTCTGAATAAAAAACCCCTTCCATGTGTCACTTTGACAACGACACCGCGGTCACACCTGAGAGGGGGCGAAAGATACACTCTCACTTTCTCCAGCACAGCTGTAGCTTAACACGGCCTCTGAAACGCAACCGCAGCGACAGACGCGATAGTCGACAGAGTCACACAGCGCACAGACAGTCAGGCGCAGTGACAGGCATTGAATTTAAATATGAGCTAGCTGCTGCGAGAGGATGCACAATTAGAATGCAGGATTGGATCAATAGGCGTGCTGACAGATGGATTACTAAGGTAAATAGATGATACATGCTGCTAAATAATTAATCAGGCCCCTACGAGCGCCTGGACAGAGAGTGACGGGAAGAAGGTACAAAATGGCAACACTTTCTAATGTGTGTAGCCTATTGGCATTCTGGAGGAGCGTGTGTGTCTCCATGCAGATTCTCCTGAGCCGCCTTTCCGCCTCAGGTCTTACCAACCGGTAATGAGCAATGATCACACACACGCGGCCCTCTCAGAAGCAATAAAGCAGAGCTGGAAGCTTCGTTAGCACCCGAAAACAAGCTAAGAACTGCTACAGGTGTAAGAGCTTACGTCGCGCCTCTAGCTAATGCTAATGTTCAGAAGAAAGCTGAGCTTACATTAAAGACATTTCTCATGCAAGATGTCACTCCGGATGCTGTTGTTTTAATCCATGACAGTCGTCTGAAACTCGCGAAAAGCCCCCAACGCATCCCACTCGGTAATCACTCGTGTTCAATAATTCACATTTAAGGGAAGCAATAAATATATATAATATGTGTGTCCTTTAGCCAAGCCGGCTTTTTGGAAACAAGTCTGTCACAGAAGACTGCACCCGCACACGAAGAGAAGATTAGATTACTGGGGGAATCAGTGAGGAGGGGTGAGGGAAGAGAGGGAGAAGGATAAAGAGGTGGTGGCTGGCTGGGGTGGGTCTGCTGTGCTCTGGGTGGTGAACCTGTTAGCGAGAGTGAAGTTTCATCCCCTACTTCTTTAAGGGACTCAGGGGGATGAGGCTTTTCAGCACATCTGCATTAGTCCAGGATGAGGAGGAGGGGAGTTTGAGCCTGATCTAAGGGTTGTTTCTGGTTGCCGGTGGCCCGGAACTAAACTCAGGGCTGACGGACGACCCGCTGTGGTGCCATGACCGGCTCCATGACCCTGGGCGCATGTGCAGAATGGATACTAATGCCAGCTGTGCGGTTCTACAGGACTCAGCGGACCGCTTTCAGCTTGCTTTTATAGCAAAGTGTGACATCACCACAAGGCCCACATCCAGGCCATGGGAACAAGCCTGACCTACAGCCTGGGTGCATGTGTGTGCTTGTCAGAACCACTATACAGCTGCATGTACAAATCTGCCAAGAGCTTGCATCTACAAATGGAAATCATTTAGGTTACATACTGTACGTGGTCGTTTTCCTTTAAACCACAAATAAATAAAAGCAATATGCAATTTCCTACCAAACAAGTATGTTTGCTCGGCAATAAACAGCTACTGTATATTCATGAGCAGTGTGCTAAACCTATGATGTTCTACATCAATTCACTCGTTCACTCTGATCCCAGCTGTTCGTCTGCAGAGGATGCATGCTTTCATCTCATTTCCCCTGTTCATTTCCCTAACAGTGGCTCCAGCGGTCCGCACACACCAGTCTGTGTCCAATTGAAGTGGGCCTGCCAACAAAGCTCAGGCAGGAAGCGTTAATCCTTGATCTGCATCATGCCGCAACAATGGCCTGGCCCGGCGCTCCCTTACACTCCACAGAGTGGCGCAGCCATGGCCTGCTGCACTGACACCTGCTGTCTTTTGCCAAGAGTAACTGGAGAGTGAGCAAGACGGATCACACACTTTACTCCTCTGATCTGCAATAAAGCAATTCTCATTACTCTCAAATGCTTCAGAGAGGCAGAGAGTTTTGAATAAAGATGAAACCTAAATCGCCCAAGGCCGACTGCAAGCAAATGTTTGCTATAAAATGGCCAGTTAGGTATGAAGGTAGGTAGCTAGGTTCCTTCTTTCTTTACTTACATCAACGCTTCCATGAAGAACGTTCATGAATGAACACTTTTTTTTTTCCAAAAGATTCTTTTAGAGTACAGTTCTTAAAAGAACCTTTTTTTTGTCTGTGAAAAGCATTTTAAAGGTTCAAGAGACCCTCAAGTATTTGTTTTTTATTTATTTATTTATTTTCAACACAGATTTGTGTGTTGACCATCAGTTAAGACAACATTGGCACCTGTCAGCTTTAATTGTGGGGAAAACTCGATAATTCTGAGCTTTTGTGAGCTTCCAGGTTTAAAATAATTTTTGGGGGCGGGATCAAATCGGTGACGTAGTGCGAATCTGCTAGTGGAGCGTTGTATTCTCATTACTATTCATAGCGGAGTTTTCTTATCGAGAAGACCCTACTTCTTAATTATTCCTGAGAGCATGTGCAAGCACGAAGGCAAGGCAGACCTGCAAACCCCTCCACGTACGGCAAACAGTATTTAGCCGTTTATGAAGGGTCGTAAAGTTATGTTTGTTTCCAAACGGGGGTTTGTTGCATGTGTTTCCCCTTGATACTGTCAGGGCCTATACAGCAAGCGTTTTTGTCAGGAGAGCTGTACAAGAATTGGAGAATGATGGACTTTGTCATTTATCAGTTGAGTTCATTACCTTTCAAACACATTGCCTATATCTGTGCTGCTGTGTTCGTCTATGTTTAAAACCCTCCAGATTACCGGCAGTGTTAATGGTTGGAATAGACAGAGCAAGAGACCTGCTGCACTGCTAATCACTGTGTCTGTATTCAGACCCGGGGATTCAGAAGGAGAGTCCTCCTCGTTTATAGTGTCTACATGGTTATCTTTATAATGATAGAACCAATTATGTTTATATAAAATTACAAATATCAAATGAAGCAGGGCATTAAATTACTGTTTATTTCTTTACATTTTAAGTTTGTAAACTACAAAATCATGCATCTCCTTATAGTTTGTCTCATTTTGTAAGCAACTGACAACAGGTGATTTTTTTCCCCTGCTCTGCTGGCCACACCCAACTCTCCCTCTGCTCGCAGCACTCCACGCCCATCATGAAGCATTTTTTTAAAAAAATCTGAGCTAGACTTGAACCGAAAGAGGGGGGTTTCATGGCGCTTTAAAATTATAAAACCTTTCTGCACTATACACAAAATAAAGTTTCTTTATGGATAAAGGTTCTCTTTTTTTTTAAAGGCTAGAAAAATCATACATGTCCATAAGAGGCATCTTTATACATTTAAAATCCTCTTCACACTAAGAAAAAAACATTCTTCTAGGAACTATACTCTACAAGATTCATATGGAAAATGGTTCTTATATAAACCTTTATTTGTAAGAGTGCAGATAAGTTGTCAGGTAGGATGAGAGACATATTTCCAAGGTGGCGGCAAGTGCAAGAGAGATTGAGGACAGAGAAAGAGAGAGGGAGCTGGAAGAAAGGGATGGATGAAGGGTGGAGGGGGTACAGCTGGGAGGCAACATGAGAGGACAAGCCTTTTAACATCTGGGTAAGCACAGACGAGCGGCCGCTCTGCACCCTAATTATTAGAACACTCTTACTTAACTTAACCTCGCCACTAGACCGTGACAGAGAGAGGGAGGGAGCAGGAACCAGAGCAGGAGGACAGATGAGGGAGGGAGGGAGGCAGCGACAGAAGGAGGGGGGATTTTTGCTGGGATGACATTGTTGATCTCTTTAACTCTTCACCTGCCGGAGACGATCGACAACACAGTCAGCTTGGGAAAACGCTTGACTTCAGCTGCAAGCAAACAAGTCATTCTTTATTGTTCGATAATAACATACTTCCATTATTATGATGTATCCCGGTTATTCCGCTGCAACTGTTTCCTAAAGTTTTTCAATACATCCGAAAGAAAAACACACACACAAACACGCCGCTGACATCTGCTCTGACAAAAAAAGGAGGTAAAAAAAAACAACAACTGTGTGTTTTAACAGCTGTCAGCGCACACTGCTCTTCAGAGCTTTTGAAAGGAAAAAGACGGCGGAATAACTATACACTCTGACAGATCTGTGCGGCCCAATCGAAAAACATGAAAACAAGAATCAATCACACAGACAGAGTAGGGAGTGAGGAGAAAGAGAGAGCAGGAGAAGGAAAAAGAGACACCGGCAAATAATTAAAGGCTCAAACCCAGTGGCTGACTGGCAACTACAAAGCCAGAGAGCGACAGGGAGACGCAATGCAAAAATAACTATGCTTGCTAACACAATGCATCTTGGCGCTACTGCTCAGCAGCCGTGTAAATTAGAGGATGAGTCCCTGCCAGGTTTGCCACTGTAACAATATATCCTCGTGACTGACGCGTTCAGGGAGGACACACGGGAGAATCTTTTAACATGTGTTGATATGTGCTAGAATCTGCACGCTGTATCGACCCAGGCCCAAATCATTTGAAGTTCAAAACAAGTGTGCCAGAGCTCCACGGGGAAGGACGAGCGGCTGGCGGTCCGGCTGGCTGCTGGGGTGGTGGGGGTTAAGCACGGAGCTGCCAGCCACCCGGTTCCCCCGTAAATCAGCGGGGATTTATGGAGACAGGCCCACACGGCTCACGGGCTGGTCACGTCAGGAAGGAAGCCCGTGTGGCTGCGCTCTGTTGTCTTAAGGATTTTTTCCCTTTTATTTCAGCTGCTCAGGAAGGCAGCTGCAGTCTGCGTTTCAGCTCACAGCGCTGCTGATTGCTCATCCCCTGCCTTTTATTATTTTTTATCTTTCTTTCATCTCGCTCTCTCTCTCTCATTCCTTGCCTTCTCTCTTTCTAAGTCTACATCTCATATCTTATTTTTTTTCTGTGGCTCATAGCGCTTTGAAAACAGGCTGCACTATTTCAGTCTCTGTGTTTATGGCGCACACACACATTTTCCCTCTGGATGTGAAGCTGGGATTGCAGTCCTGGGTCAGGTTCACTGCCCGTGTCTGCCGTGCTAATGTGTGCAGGGAGAAGACAAACAAACAAGCTCCAGATGTGACACATTCACACTGGGAAATGCAAACACCAACACACACACTAATTATGTCCATGGTGGAAAAAAAAAATTCATGGTGACCATCCTTTCTATTAAAATAACAGCTTGTCATACTACTGCAAACTCATAATAATTAATATTAATAGTAATTGTCCCATTACAATTACACTGTAGTACCTCTTGGAAACAATGTGAGACCATTTTCCGTCACACAAATAATGAATATAGAAAATTGTTCATGTAATTTTTTTCAAATTATATTTTATGTCTTTGTTTTATCAGTAACACTTTACAACACATTTTCCTTGATTTACGTAGATAACATTTGCTAAGAATGGAAAATACCTTCAAATCATTTTACAAAATTATTACAATGATTATATTTTATTAACTAATATTAACAAAGATGAATAATTAAAATTACACAATAATAGAGTAAATAATGTTAAAGATGACAAAGATAAAATAAACCAGTTATTAGAAATCAGCTATTAAAACTATTATGTTTAGAAATTTTGAAAAAAATCTCTCCATTAAAAAGAAATTGGTGAAAAAAATAAACAGGGGGGCTAATAATTCTGACTTTAACTGTAAAGGCTTTAATAACTAACTTCTAATAACTAATTTCTTTTGCCTTTCCCATGATGACAGCAGATAATATTTTAGTTATTTTGTCAGATACTAGTATTCAGCTTAAAGTGCGATTTAAAGTCTTTACTAGGTTATTTAGCTCAACTAGATAGACAAATTTTTCTTAAATTAAAAACTTCTTTTCTTCCAGCCAAACTAAAATAAAGAAGAAGAAATAAATACTGTGAAGATGTGTTTGCTCTGTTAAACATTAGTTGGGAAATATTTGAACAATTACTAAAATGTCAGAGGGGGGCTAATAATTTTGTCTTTAACTATATATATATATAGAGAGAGAGAGAGTTCTGAAATTCAAAGCTCTAAAATTAGCATTCATCCCAGCATCTTATGTTTATATTCAGTTAATTTACATTAAAAGCAATGAAAATAACCTATTATTCACCATATATGAACCTACAAAAAGAAACAAGAGAAAAATGCTTATTTTAGAAGAAAATTTCAGGTGGCATTTAGCGTAGGGATGTCCTGATCAGGTTGCCCTTGAGTTCGTGTCAGAGTCACCTAATTTTGAGTATCTACTAATACTGAAGCCCAATCCGATACTTCTATAATACCTGTACATAAAAAGAATAAAAGAAGAGCCAGAATGTTCCTTTAATTCACCTTATTTTAACATTCAACAAACAGAGCACTTCTGTGAGGTAGCTTGAACAATCAAGTAATGAATAACATAAATTCTTCACGTTTGGACTTTAGTGCAACAGTAAATATTAAAAAAAAATCTAATATAAAAACAAATAGCACCTCAACTTAAAATACCCGGCAGGAAAACCCAAGTTTACATATCTCACAGTTTGCTATGGCAATGTTGTCGTCATCAACTTTATAACACCTCCAGACCGCAGACATACTCGCGCTTTCTGCTTCAAGCTGCTCCGTGTTCTACTTCGCAGGCAATTAACCAATAGCATCTCTGCAACAAAGTGATGTCATGTCGCACGCGTTGCTGTTTCTGTGTGAAGTCAAGAAAGAGGTCTAACTCTGTGCCACTGCATAACTATGTTAAAAAATAATGAGAACATGTATGGATACATATATATGAACAACTATTAAAATGTCAGAGGGGGGTCCTGATCGGGAGGTAATGCACGATTCTGATCGAGTCTGAAACTGTGCGATTGGGCTCGAACATCACTAATTTAGAGGCTTTTGCATTTGAACTCATCATATATATAATTTAGTTTTTTTAATAAAAAGAATGTATCTTAATGTATTAAATAGTATGTATTATACATAAAACATTAAAATCTTGTTAAAAGATTAGATTAGACATTAGACTAGATTAGACATTAAAATCTCTTTTTAAAAACTATTATTATAAATAATATTTCATAAAAGAAAGTATAACAAAGAAGAGAAAATTGTATGGTAATTCTATGAAGATAGAAGCATTGGCATTATTCTATGTAAAACAAACTGGTTGATTCAAATCATTAATTATAAATCTATGTTAAATTGTACTATGGTTATGGTGGGAAAACAACAATTAACCAGACAAAAAAAATTTAACATTCTTTCCAGTTTTGTTGAAAGTTAAGAAAACTTCATGCTGTGGTTCTATAGAGATGACATTGTAACTGTTGAGAAGGGTGAGACTGTCAGCAGGAATTGTGTCATGACAGGACAGCAGCATGCTGAGGTTTCCTGCTCACCACCGTAAAGAGGGTGAGAATCACACCGGCTGCAGTACAGTGCAGATTTGGGGCTTAACACCCAGAGAGAGGACAGGGCTCCTGAAGTGACAGCCAGTAGCACGGCAGCCAGTCAAGGGGAACCCAATTTAAGTCTCTTCTACAACACTGCTGGAAATTCAATTGCATTAGAGCCCTTGGTGGGCCTAAGGTTTAATCTAATTAGATTCAGCTTCAAAAGACGGAGACGGAGAAGGAGAGAGGCAGAGAGTGAGAAGACAAAACTGTCTCCTACTCTCCAAATCATTGTATTCTAAAACTCCCTCTATGTGTCTTTTTTTTTCCTCCACAGAGAGGAAACTAAGGCTTTCCTATTCCTTCCGCCACCCTAATCCCCTCTCATTTCAGCAAAAGAAGCCGCTGCTCTTATCTGATAGTATGAATGTCAGATTACAGTCCATTGAGGGACTTGGATTATACCTGGATTGGCCCTCGAGAGCCACTATCTGCGCATAATCTGAGCTGAAGGTGAAGGTGTTATAATCCCTCTAACCGAAAGGACCGGCACTGTATCGCTGCTTCCTGTGAAGCTGCCGGTTCAAAAGCTCTACGCTGGACGTCTTAAAAGAGCGCTCTCAAACGAGACCCCCTCAGAGGGGAAATTCTAGATGAGATACTGGACACAGTTTCCTCCAGTCTGTCTCTCTCTCTTCCTCCCTCACACTCCTGCCTTCCTCTCTCGTTTCTTGTTGGGTGTCATTCTCGCTCCTCCCAGCCTGCGTGCTGCTGCTGCTGTTTTTATCGGATCAGTCTCAGCTCGCCGCTCTTGTCTCTCATCTGTTCGATCAAGGGTGCTTCCATCTCTCCCTGTCTTTCGGTAGCCCTATCTCTCTCTCTATTTACCCCACTGAAAACCCCCTGTCGCACAACAGATGTCCCAAAAAGAGTGAGTGGGTAGGACCGAATTTGAACATTTTGGCATCTGAAATCTGAGGACAACTGCTACAAAGTTTACTTTGTTTATTTTCTAAAAAAAAGTAAAAGGACAGCAGAAAGAAGCATAAACAAACAATTTGGGGGGGAAAGACAGGAAGGACAGAATAAACATAAAAATTCTAGGACTAGTTATTATATTTGCTAACCTAGTATAAAAATGGACAATACATATTTTTGGCAGCATTGTTTTTTTAATTTGTTTATACGTTAAAATTTGTTCAGACGTTAAAATTCATCCTAAAAAAATTTTATAATAAAAAACTTAATTGAAAAAAACTTTTAATTCTTTTAAAAAAATAGAAAAATGGGTAATATATATTTTTGGCAGCATTTTTTTTACTTTGTTAATACAGTAAGTTAAAATTTGTTCAGACGTTAAAACTGAGCCTAAAAATATTGATAATAAAAAAAAAACTTAATTAAAATGAAATTTTAATTCTATAAAAAGTTGAAAAATGGGCAATACATACTTTTGGGAGCATTTTTTAAACTTTGTTAATAGTTTAAAATTTGTTAAGACGTTAAAATTTATCCTAAGAAGTGTTTATAATAAAAAAACGTAATTAAAGTAAAATTTTAATCCTTAAAAATTTGAAAAATGGGCAATACATATATTTTGGCAGCATTTTCTTAATTTGTTAATAGGTCAACATTTTTTCAGACGTAAAATTGATCCTAAAAGTGTTTATAATAAAAAAAAAATAATTGAAATAACATTTAAATTCTTAATAATGTGTAAAAATGGGCAATATATAATTGGCAGAATTTTTAACTTTGTTAATAGGTTAAGGTTTGTTCAGACGTTAAAATTGATCCTAAAATGTTTATAATTAAAAAAACATTAATTAAAATAAGCCTTTAATTCTTAAAAAAAAGAAATCGTTCACCAGTTTTAGTTTTTTTTTTTTTGATCATGTAAGAAGATATTTTGAAGAATGTTGGAAAACTGTAGCCATTGGCATCCATAGAAGTCAATCCAAGTCATTGGCTACAGGTTTCCAGCATTTTTCAAAATATCTGAACAAAAAGAAACTCAAACTGGTTTGAAACAAATTCAAGATGATTAAAATTATGAACTATCCCTTTAATTCTAAAAATGTCCCACAAAGAAAATCTCTTAGCACTACGTTAAAATTAATTTACAAAAAAAAAAAAATTATGGTACATATTCTGTGAATGAGAGTGTATGGGTGTTTCCCAGTGATGGGTTGCAGCTGGAAGGGCATCTGCTGCGTAAAACATATGCTGGATAAGCTGGAGGTTCATTCCGCTGTGGCGACCCCTAATTAATAATGGAACTACGCCGAAAAGAAAATGAGTGAATGAATATCCTGTGAATGAGAGAGGTAATGAAAGGGTCTGCAGAACTCAGTGTGTGTGTGTTTCTGTGTGTGTACTTATGTTTTCACTGGGACTTCTAATGTATTTGAGTAAGAGTGGTCAGGTTGGATTACTACAGTAATACCACTGGGCTTCCACTCTGCAGAGGTCTTATGAATCTGTGCACACATTTCACATTTCCTCAACACCAAAGCACACACATACACACTCGTACCCACGAGAAACCTCCATTTCATTTATGAGTTTTATCTGTGAAATTTATCTGCTCTGTAGGACCGGTAGGGCACACTCTCTAAACATTTCTCAGCAGTTTGACTTGTGCTGGGGGACAAGCTTCCAACATTACAGGCATAACATATCACGGCAAGAACTTTATAGGTTAAGCACTGTTACACATGCACTAGAAAAAAAATGTGTAGGTGAAAATTTGGAGGAATATCTTCATTTCTGGTTGGATTAATTTAATTGTTCATCTTTTTGCCTATTATTTTTAATACACTATTGTTAATTATATTGTAATTTAACTCTAAATAGATAGATTGAGTTTATTCTATATGTCTGATACCCATTTGAATGTTGCTGTAGCTTATATAAAAATAATCAATATCTACAACAATTCAATGAAAGATATCATGATCAAAATGAGTTTTGGAGGTAAAAAATTAAAGGGGTAGTTCACCTACAGCTGAAAATTCTGCCATCATTTACTCACACTTCACTCATCACAAACCAGTTTGATGTTTGTTTTCTTCCTATTTTCTTGTTTTTTCTTTAACACAAAGTTAAGTTTATTCATAAACTAATTTCAAGAGGATCACGTGCTTATGATTGATCACAGCTGGTGCTGCATTAGCTAATGACTGAATCACCAATCAGGTGACTACTAACTCACTATAAATATCGTTTTCTTATCTCAGTATCTACGTCTTGAAAAATCCCCCCACTACCCACCCCTACTCCCCCTCCCTTCCAGATGGGCGACACGGCGGCCCAGTGATTAGCACTGTTGCCTCACAGCAAGAATGTCTCTGGTTAAAGTCCGTACTAAACCAGTCAATATTTATGTGTGGGTTCTCCCCGTGCTCGCGTGGGTTTTCCCCGAGTTCTCCGTTTTCCTCCCACAGTCCAAAAACACACAACCTAAGTAAATTGAACATTCAATATCCAAGATCTTAGTAAGCGTACATCTCTTCTTAGCCATCCTATATCTGTCATTAGCCAGAAATAAGTCAGAGGAGTTCATCAAGATCTACCTGAGCTCAAACTTCCCTCTCACCCTGCAAATGGGAGGACTCCTTCCCAGGACAGCATGCCAAACAAGCTTTATTATCAATCATCAGCTAAGTGTGAAATCTTGAAATAAGTTATTATAGAAAACTCCTGAAAACCTTTAACCACTGGCTTCCATGGTGTTTGTTTTTCCTACAGTGGAATTTAAAGGTTACAGGTTTCTCACGGTATTTAAAATATCTTCTTTTGTGTTCAACAGAAAAAGGAAACTCAAAAGCTTCTAGAACCTAAAATCAAACAAAAAGTGCTCATGGGTAGCTTAAATAATGTGTCGGTGCTCTTTGGGTGAGGGATACATCAGAATAAACAGCAAAAATCAGTCCAAGGCACTTAAATAATGTGGAGGAAATATTAAAAAGCCTTTATTGACATGGCTAATCCTTAAAACTGCTTCTGTAACCTACTTGAGGGTGAGTAAATTATCATTTTCAGGTGAACTATCCCTTTAAGGAGACAAGTTATTTAAAAGCCTATAGTTGGCAAGTATAAACAGTGCTTTTCAATTGAAAAAAAAAGTGTACTCACAGCGTTCAATGCGATCCTCTGGGCTGGAAGAGGTTTCTCGATCTGACAGCAGACCTGACACTGCGAAGATCTTCTTCCCTGCGTCTTCCACAGCTTTGAGAGCACTGGGCGAGCTGGATGGGATCTGAGCACCACCAAAGTCATATTCTTTCCCTTCTGCATCTGAGTAGCGCAAGTGTGGGGACGCCTCGGCCTCCAGGCAGCCCTTAAGCCTCTTGGCAGGGGTGAAGGCAGACTGGTATCCACCACCCGCTCCATCCCGATCCTCCGGAGGAGAAGCGAATGGCCGGAAGGCCCCGACGCCACTGTGGTTGAGCATGCTTATGGGGGAGCAGTCCAGATTGGGTGGTGCAAACTGATGATGGAGGTGTAGAAGGGAAGGAGGAAAGTCCCTGTTGGGGAAGCCTGGAGGTACGGCGCCCTGTCGGTGGTACATGGAGGCAAACGTATAGGAACCATTGTTGAAGGGCAGGTGAACGTCCTTCTCTACAGACACTGGCACACCGAATGGACGAGGCTGTTGGCAGGGGATGGAGGCATCGCGACTAGCCTCAGCCGTCGATGCTAGCACCATTAGCGCAGGGGATGCTAATGGGTTGGGCAGATAGGAGGAGCTCTCCATTTTGAAAGCTGCCCGATGCAAGTCCATTTTGGAGATTGGGCTGGGGTTGGGTAGAGGGGGGGTGAGGGGCGAGAGTAGAGGGGTGTGGGGGAGGGGTGGAGAGAAGAGAGACGGGGTGAACGGTATGGGCAGAATGGTGCAAACTTTTGCGCTGTCGACACTCTAGTAGAACTGGGGGGGGGGTCCCTCTCACTGGCGGCTCATCCTCGATGGTCCTCCACCTGAAGAAAATTGAACAGAGGAGGAGTTAAACCACTTAAAAACACCCTGGAAACTCTTGCTTACTTTCCCCTTTTTCCGAAATAGAAAGTTTCCCCCTGCAGATCTGAGGTTCAGATCACATATAAGCCTCTTACTCCATCTCCCCGTCTGCAGAGCAGAACGGCGTCTGAGGGAGATAAGAGCCGTGCGCTGATCAGATAAGAGCGCGGCCCTGCTCGTGTGAACACCCTGGTCCTCTGCCTCCGATGGGATTCTCATACTGATATCGTATCAGCCTGCCATCTGCACAGGAAATTTGACTGAATGAATAAATTAGCTGCACTTCACCCCTTGACCCCTGCTGCAGCCAAACAGCCAGAGAAAAAGCCCCGGAGGATAACATTCGCTGATTGGTAAAAGTGTGAGTGGGTTTAATCAGAAACGTTTTAGCGAATCTGTGTCTTTTTGTGCGCATGTGCGCCTGTCCGTCATCGCCAGTCCCCAAGGTGATCTATTACAAGTTAAATGGATGTTTAACTTACATAGAATTTAGAAATTATTGTAGAGCTTAAACGTCACGCTCTATTACGGATCAAAATCACACTGTTTTTCTTTGAGTCACCAACTACTTTTTAAAAGTGGAAAAAATGTGAACAAAAGATTTTTGAGGACAAATATAAAGGTTTGGGGTAAGTAGTTGAAGTCAGAATTATTAGCCCCCCATTGAATTTTTTTCTTTTTTAAATATTTCCCAAATGATGTTTAACAGAGCAAGGAATTTTTCACATGTCCGATAACATTTTTTCTTCTGTAGAAAGTCTTATTTGTTATATCTTGGCTAGAATAAAAGCAGTTTTTATTTTTTTACAGAACAAACCATCATTATACAATAACTTGCCTAATTACCCTAACCTGCCTAGTTAACCTAAATAACCTAGTTAAGCCTTTAAATGTCACTTTGAGCTGTGTAGAAGTGTCTTGAAAAATATCTAGTCAAATATTATTTACTGTCATCATGGCAAAGATAAAATAAATCAGTTATTATAAATAAGTTATTAAAACTTTAGTAATGTGTTGAATAAATCTTCTCTCCGTTAAACAGAAATTGGGGGGTGGGGGGAACTGGAAGGCTAATAATTCAGGGGGACTCATAAATCAGACTTCAACTGTATGTATGTATATATATATATATATATATATATATATATATATATATATATATATATATATATATATATATATATATATATATATATATATATATATATATATATACACACACACACACACACACATTTCTTTCAACAAAGACGATTAAACTAATCAAAAGTGACACAAAGGCATTTATAATGTTATAAAACTCATTTAAATAAATAATACTCTTAAAATTTCTACTTTGAAAAAAATTATGGAAAAAAATAAAACTTCACATAAAAATGATTTCTGAGGGATCATGTGACTGAAAACTGATATAATGGCTGCATCAAGATTCAGTTTTGCCATCACATGAGTAAATTAAGTCATTAATTATATTAATAATAAAAATAATTTCCACTTTTAATAATGTGCATTTGATATAATATTTACCAATATTACTATTTTACAGTATTTGTATTTGTTAAACAAAGCCATGGTGAACATAAAACACTTCTTATAAATAATCTTACTGACCCCAAACTTTTAAAATGCTTGTGTGTGTGTGCGTGCGTGCGTGTGTGTGTGTCACATACATGTCCAGGAAAACCGAATTTAATCTGCAGAACAGGCCCTCTTATTCAGAGTAATTCAAATAGATGGGCCTTTAGTCTTGTGTCACGGCGAGGCCATTTCAAATGCCACACAGAATATCAGCCTGCATCAAAGAAACTCCTGGGGAATTTATCAAGGCATTTTTACAGATATCAGCTGTCCAGAACACTCATTCGAATCAATTTTAAAACTCGATCTGCACACACACACACACACACACTTGCTCTGCGGCCCAGTAAAAAGAGCTTTACATTATCACATACATGGCAGGGGAATGTGTGCCGTTTCCTGTCTGTAGAAAATGGGTTACACTACACCGCGTGATGCTGGCGTGAAGCCCAAGAAACGCATTACGTTTCGTCTTCACTCTCGGCCTAGCTGGGAAAATAGCACCTTGAAAATGTACCAATATCGCTTTTTTTTCCCCCCACTCTCACACTCATCAGGGCCTCGTCTCTGTATCGAATCTCTCCCCTCGGATAACCTCTAAAAAATGAGTGCGGGTGGGTGTTGATAGCAAGGTAATACAGTGATAAGTACCTGGATATTTCAATTTTATTATCATTACCATCAGCGCAGTCAGGCAGTGTGAAACTGACAATCCAATAAAAGGACACAGGATATCCCCCCAATGGCGCACGGGAGAGAGAGAAAGAGGGGGCATAACTAGGCTGAGTGTTGTACAGATGTGCTAATCATTTCTGTGGCTGCGGCCGGTCTGCCTGGTGCCCCTGTTTCACACACACACACACACACACACACATACACACGCACAAAAGCATGCACAAACTGAGAGTCCAGTGTCCCAGAGCAACCGAGGAGAGCAGTGAGTCAGCCTGACACACACTGACACGCTAGAGACTGTGTGTGTGTGTGAGAGAGAGAAAGAGAGAGAGCGGGCAAAAGGGGGGGTAGAACCGAACCGCAATATCTACCACAGCTCTTGTCACACTTCTTTCATTCATCAATCACTGCAAGCAAAATCCAAGAAATCCAATCTTAAATGACCCAGTCAAAGGAAATCTGCGTTTCAAAAATAGTATTAAAGTTTGGGACATCAACATAAATGTATAAAGCTAAACATATTATTGGATTAAAAGGACTATTAATATGAATTATAGGGATATTATTATTAATTATTAACATTAATCGTTGCTGCTATTGTTGTTGTTGTAATTATTATTAGATATGAAAGTGTATATTTAAATTAATTTTATGACAAATATAAAAGTTTTGGTCAACATAAACACTAGAGACTACAAAAAGATTAATAGATCAGGTTTACATGTATAATAATAATATTAATAATAATAATAATAATAATAATAATAATAATAATAATAATAATAATAATAATAATAATAATAATAATAATAAAGGGACTAAGCCAAAAAGAAAATGAATTAATAATAATAATAATAATAATAATAATAATAATAATAATAATAATATTAACAATTGTTGTCATTCTTGTTAAGATTTACATTTATTAAAAATGTTTAATTAAATTTAAAAAAGACTACTGAATACAAAATGTAAAAATAAATATGTAAGAAATTTAAATGTGTAATAATAATAATAATAATAATAATAATAATAATAATAATAATAATAATAATAATAATAATAATTGTTGTCATTCTTGTTAAAATTTACATTTATTTAAAAAATTTAATTAAGCTAAAATAAAAACAAAAGACTACTAAAAACAAAATGTAAAAATAAATGTAATTAGATTAAGTGTAATAATAATAATAATAATAATAATAATAATAATAATAATAATAATAATAATAATAATAGTTTATTTGTTATTGTATATTTTTCTATATTAAAATAAACACATTATTAGATATGCTTTTTTAAAACTATTATTATTAGTAGTAGTAGTAGTAGTAGGGGTAGTAGTACTGGTGGTGGTGGTGGTATTACAAATTAGTTAATTTTATTAAAACAGTGTATTAAAATGATTAGAAACGAATTATTTGATTGACAAAATCCAAAGCTGGGGTTGACTTAATAAAAAAGTAAACACTTAATAAGTAAAGAAAACATAAATAAATAAAATATTGATTTGACTTAATTAATTATTTGTCAATATTATAATTACTATTACTATGAAATAATAACCCCCCTAGAAATTCACATGTAAATTGTATTAAGATATGTTTGTACAAAGTTAAAAATTGAGATTGATGATCCAGTAAAACATAAAACTGTCACGGAACAGTTACAGTGATCCAGCCTAAATCTAGCATTGCATTTCCTTTTCAAATTACATTGTTATGATATCGCCGTGTCAGTTGCAGTGATGAGCTGCATGTTCTCTCTCTCTCCGAAACTTACTGATGTAAGGAAACAGAATGGCTACAACAAAGACAAATAAGAAGTTGTCAACGACACATTTTTCGGGGCGCAGCTCTGGGGAGCGCTGCAAATGAATCCAATTTCAGCGAAAACAAACGACTGTCAAATTTGACTGCTGAGAGAAAATGCAAAAGTTTCAGCGGAGGGTGTCACTCAAAAACCGCAGCTCCTGCTCCTCTGCCTGTCTGTCAGTATATTTAGAGATTGTTGACAACCGTGAAAGTGCCACTCTTACATTTTATTACAGGACAGGGCAGACACTGTCATTCAATACCCTCAGAAAAAAAAAAAACACATCTCCAACTGTCTGAGCCAGACACCACGTGAGGAGACAAAAACGGCAACAGTTACAAGAATGTGGCCGACGAATGGATTTCATGCTAATTGCTGCTCCAAATTAAGCCATGCCAATGATTTCTCATGCTTTTTTAACTTTCACTGAAATGCTTCCAGCGCTGTCAGAAAATATGATGTGGTGTGAAGGCTGTTATGTGTGCAGCTGCTAAAATGGAGAGCCCTCAAACGACGTCGCAGGAAATGACACTGGCGGAGCACATTTTTTAACTACTTTGCTCTTGAAAACTTCCCAAACGCCTTTGTCTGAAGGGTCTCAGCAGCACTCCAACTCGTTAGCTTTTTTTAATCACCCTAGAGGGTAAACTTATGTTCATCCACAACCATCTCCTTAAGCATCCTCTTGAAATGGCTGCCACAAACACAGCACTCCAGCCTCCCCTCGGCTTGTCAATCAAGGAAGCCGTGTGAAATATTTGCGGCAAGGAGGGTAAAAGGTGCTGAATTGCCCAAGCCACGCTTAGTATTCGGCAAGGAAGTGCTTTTTGGACAGTCGATATTATTGAAAACACAGTCATTCGCCAACGGCTGGCCTGCAACTTAGGACCACGCAGATAATATATCCTGCTGAATTAGAATCAAAGGCCTGGCGATATGAAATCTCTCACAGAACAATTCAATAACGTGCAGCAGCTGTGGAATAAGACATAAAAATATGAACGGCGCATTCTGAAGACGTGAAAGCGAGATTTAATGACGGAGTGAGAACGCAGTGAAGGATAATGACACTTGGACGTACAGCTAACTAAATCAATAATGATAGTACAAGCTGTGCCTCAACACTCCAGTTCACTATCAACAAATAAATTCCCCACAGTGTATGACACACAATAAAACCCAGCAATAAATAGTGGTAATCAATCACTGCTTTATTGGATCTTATCGCCTGCGTATGTATACCAGAGGCCTGCCTCCAAACTTTTTCAACTTTTTTTTCTCCTCTTCCCCCAGACGAAATTTGTACGATTAACTCTCAGAACACCGAAGGAAAAAAAAAGTGCTACTCTGTGTGAGCTGTCAGTATAAGTGAGGATTTGCTTTTCAAATAAAGCTTTGCGGCGGGCACTGGGGAACATTGATTCATTGTGAACAAAATGATTTTCAAAGTTTCCTGTCCTGCCTGCCCTATTCATTTCAGGGGCTGATGGACTGTTTGTCTCATCCCACCCACCTGAGCCAACTAATTCCTCACTAAGCCCAGATTATTTGCAAGGTGTCTGGATCCTCTGTGCTCAGAGCCAGGACCGGACTGCAAAGAAGCCACGTCGACCCCTTCCCAACCCACCTTACAGCTGTCCAGTGCAGCCCGCCACTGTGTACTGAGACAGACAGAGAGAGAGAGAGAGAGAGAGAGAGGGAGACTTTACACTGTTTTGATTTCGCCTGGTTTGAGCACACTGTTTGCCAACCAGAGGCTCGTCAATAATAGATAACGAAGCCCAATGCAAGAGCAGTCTGCCACTAAACCGCTTGAACTTGTTGGCTGGCTTGTCTTTTAAAACACAAGATTAATTTAACCAGCAACGGTTGGCCTCTTATTCCAGGTTCAGTTCCACAACATAGTCCGCCGACTAAGAAAACAGAATGAATTTCATGCTCATCCTTCGTGCTTAAAAAAAACAAAAAAAAAATCAATGCATTTCAGAGAACGCTGTGAGAATAGAATGCAGTAACTAATGTAAAGGACATTTATATCCTTTATATATAAAGGATATATATATATATATATATATATATATATATATATATATATATATATATATATATATATATATATATATATATATATATATATATACACACACACACACACATATATATATATACATTGGAGGGAATAGCCATCCATGTCTCGCTCCTAGACTAATGTTCAGTGGGAAAATAACAAGCAGGATTCGGACAAGCAGAGAGATATAGGAGTGTTATTGATCCCAGGCAAATGCACTGGTAATGCCTTGTGTGAGAGGGTGTAAAATTAACTTATTCCACAGCACTGAAACTCACATCTAAATAATGGACAGGTAGGTAAATCAAAATAGAACATTTTTTTAAAAACTAGCATTAACTGTCAATGCATCCTCGGTCAGCCTGAGTAGAAAACTTAATGCTTTAAAAATCAGTTTTGCTTGTTTATTATGTGACTATTTAATCACCTGTTAACAAAACAGAATATTTTTAATTTACAAAAAAAATGTTTAAGTTTTCTAAACTATAAAAACGTAAATTGTGTGTATTATTTTGCAGTTTAAAATAAGAGTACACGCACAGCCAACGCCCCGCTGAGTGTCACTGCAATGGCTGAGGCTAAATAAATACAGTTCTTCATAAAGTCAAGGCGCGGCGATTTATTATAATTAAATCAGCATTAATAGAGAGCAATCAATGTAAATTAATCATCCAATAATTAAGTAATTGTAAAAAGAAGCAATTAGACATATACGCATTATAATTAGTTAAATACAACAGTCACAAAATACTTAAATCGCTACAAAGGGACAATAGCAAACTATATATTTTTAGACAAGTGCGTAAAAGAGGACGCAAGCGATAAACAGTGTTCAAAACCCCCTCAACAGCAGTAGATTTTATTCAGAGGCACTGCTGCGGTTGGGGCGCTTTACCTAACAAACAAAGTATCTCACTCACCATAAAATTTCAAATGTTCCGCCTCGGTACTAAATAAAAAGGTACATGAATAGGCGTGTCTGCACGCTTCAAAACATAATGGAAGGGGACATGGTGAAGTTAGGCAATCCAAGGACTACACCTGATTATTTTCATCTTTATACAACCGTCCAAACACTTGTCACGCACGCGCATCTTAAATATTTCTCCAGGATTTCAGAAGAATCCTTTAAGGACCACGACCTTTCCCTGTGCTCAAACTGTGGTATTATTTGTAGATTATTTTAATTACCATAGCGTGCCACCATCTGCATGACAAATGAGCTTTCGGTGAAGTGTTTATTAGCACGTGAAAACATAAACATGCACGAGGGCGGGTGGGTATGAGTTAACGGGGTTAATTCTAGTTTAATTCGTTGGGAAACAACACGCTTGTCGATAACACGCAACAGACAAAAGGCCAATCAAGCCGGTGCGTTTGAGAAATGCGTGCTTCATATACTTTCAGTGCGCGGGGTCGGATGGATTTTTCTTTTGAATCTAAACCAGAAACACTTTCCCACTCGTATATTATCGCAAGTTAGAGCCGCAGAAGTTTTTGCTGTCTCCATCCTCGCTGTCTGTGGGGAAAGATGCTCTCCTCTCCTCCTAATTGTCAACAAGAATAAAAACGTTTGATTGCGCTTGCTGGTTTTTAATTCTACAAATCCAGATTAAAATAACTCTGGCCATTGATCCGGCCAGTGGAATCGACATTAATTTTAGTTCACTTCTCACTTTGCACGGGGATCAATGAGAAGCAATAACAACTGACATCGGCTCTGAAAGGACAGAACAGAAAACGCAGGGCTGAAAATCGAAATGCTGACGAATAAATCATCTGCTACTTTTCTTTCATTCTCTGATCGTGTGTTGTCTCGTTAAGACTCGAACCGGACTGCTGTGTTAAATTATTCGGTGGCAAAAAAAATATATTTTATGGGATTAAAAGAAGTAATGAAACACTGAATTAATGGGACCGAGCGGTTTAGGTTTTAAATGCAAGAGCGCAACAGGGTGGGTGTCCTGGTATTCATTTGTTATCATAAATCCCGATAAAACAGACAAAAATATATACAAATAACATTTAGACTATTTCGTAAACTTAAATGTTTTATAGATGATTTGCATAATCTCTTATTTTTAATTGAAATGAATATGAATTTGAAAACTATAAAGATGAACATTGTACACATAAGATTCTATAATAATTCATATCTGTCCATTATAAATTTATAATATAATCAAATTTAACACTCAAGTGAGTTTGACATTAGTTGTATAAACATTTATTCACACGATTATCTGAAAAGATAATGTAATCTTTGAAGATTATAATTCTATGTAATGGCTATTTAAAAAGATTCCAAATATAAGACTGATGCAATTATTTAGATAATTAAGTAAACATTAAACAATTAGACATTAAGTATTAGAAAAAAGATTTATTACTAAAAATCTACAATTAAATATCGAGTAAATTAAGCGTGTAATTGAGAAAAATGATTCGGCCTGCTTGCACAGGAGCGCCTAAATAAAGCGCGTTTCTGTCCTGTAGAACAGTTTCAAAATAAAGATAATCAACGAATAAAAAAAAACATTTAATGCATTTTTAGGTGTAAAGATTTTTTTTCTGGTGTAAATATAAAACAAAGTAATAAATATTAACTGTAGTCATTTGCAATATATTCACAGTTGTAAAGTGCAAATAGTTAACTGCACACTGCCGTTTAATAACACGGGAATAAATAATTAGCTATCCTGCAACTGAAAATTCACAAATGTAAGATGTTACAATAACGAAGCTATTTACCTAACGAATGTATTGTGCCATCAAAAATATAAATAATTGATGTGAATTATGTAGACTGCAGAATCATAGACTGTTTATGTAGCACTGCTCTAACATTTAGTAAAAATATTTAGATCATAAATCTAAAATTGCCAACATAAGACAACGCAAACATGATCTATTATGTTGCATGAAATTAGACAAAAGTATTAAATGTGTTTTAATGTGCATTTTAATTGTTATATTTTCTATTAATAAGTTTCCTGCAAATAAAATAATAGTGCTGAAAATAATGCGCTATAAAATTATTTAAATGATTGCAAACCTTAAATAATCAAACAAATCAATGCTATGGTGTTAATAAAAAAAATAGTATAAATTATACACCGAAGGTGCGATAATATAGTTTTAGTCTGAGAACTGTGCCTAAGATTTTCCTTGGAAAAATTATTATTAAACTCCTGAGTAGAACGGAAACACTCCCGTACGTGTTGTGTAAATTGTAGTGACCCATAGTAAACAGGTGTTTCCTTGCACCTTGTTTCCTTACTGCACGTATCTGATTCACTTTGCTCTCCGTATAAGCGCTATCCAACTAATTGCTCCGAGTAGGCCTATAGTTTTCTTATTTAACAACCATTGTTGACAGATTAATTTAAAACGAAACATTTCTTTTTCAATTAACACACATGCGCGCGAATTCAGGAGGAAAAAACAAAGTGGCCAACAGTCTACTGTGGCTTGAGAACAAAATATAAATTATCCGCAACATTGGTCTCGAGCGCATTAATTCCCGCTCTGATTACAGACTATAAATGGAGAGGACTATAAATGGAATAGTAAAATCTCCACTCTCAGGAGCACTTCTCACGTCCACTACCAGTCACAAATTAGTAGGGAGCGTAACTGAACTACCCAAGCAGTTGGCTTTAAAAGCCGGTCTGCGCTGATAACGTTCGTTATTAAAGGTTAACCCACTGAACATCACACTCAAGCATGTTATACTCGTGGGTGGCCGCAGACACGCGCACATCATCACGGGTATCATTATAACAAGTTCCTCTTCAGTTCCGTCAACCAAAAACAGAGAATTTTGAAGGACATGCCTAAATTTCCCAGGAGAGCACTTGTGCAACTCTTAAATGTGAGTTTATGTTTGCCGGCATTTTTGAAACGTTTACGTCAAATTGTTACAATTTTTTTAGGGTGATATTGTTAATTTAAAAATATGTTTTAAGAGATTTCTGGCGTTTTCCATCGTATGGCATTACATTCAAAACTTAAATGTACTGTTTTTGCAAACTTTACAATCACCAACTGATGTTCAAGTCAAAACGAGCAAAGTATTTAGGAGTTCAGAAACTCTTCCACACTAACAGCGAAGTTGCTCCATGAAGTCACTAAAATAATTGCTACAATCAACCCATTACGCGCGAGCGAAACATGGTATCTGATAGGAGAGCTATTGATATGGAATAATAAAGTTGCGCATCATCACCTTAACTCAATTTCCACACAAGAAAAAGCAAACAACAACAATAACAAATGCAGTGCTATCCTGGCGCAAGAGACAGCCGCGTTAGGGTACGTTAAATCAGGCTCGGGGTCACCCATTAAACAGTCTGGAAAAAGCGGATTTCTCCACATAAACATGAGACGCGCTCCCACTGGATCACAAAAACAATCTCTGTCAAGACATTCAGAGCACTTACGTTGTTTTAAAAAATCCCTCGGAAGGTTTAGCTGTCCTTTTATCCCGACAACCGAAACTTTTGGAAACCGGAGAGCGAAGATCACCGCGAAGCAAGCGCCTCGAGGAAACAACGTGAGACGGTCGCCGCGCGTGAGACAGAGTTCCCGGGTCGTGTCGTGTGTTGAGAGTTGTATCAGTTGCATGTACCGATGAGAACGAGTCAGCGCTCAGTGGCAAAGTAGAGACGATAGGCAGAGATTTGCTCAGAGGTGGAAACAGTGTTGGAGGTGCAGTGCTGCCGCTCAGCGCCAGGTTCGCTCATTGACTGACATTCATTCTCTCCTCCTCGCGCGCTGAGGACCCTGACCCCCCTTCTCCGAGCTCCCGTGGGGGATCTCATGGGCTGTTTTGTGAGCACGGAATGAATTATCGTCTCTCTTCACCATTTAGAAGACCAGGGAAATGAAGTCCGCAGCAAAACAAAAGATGTTTCAACAATGCGCGAGGTCTGCAGAAATAGGTAAGTGTGCAGCGTCCCACAGCGCGCTATGGGCTGCTCGCGAGTTTGTCTTTAGCTGTTTTCACTCCGTGTGGCTCCCATACAAGTGTGTTTACGTGTTGTAAAAAGTCATTCTAGTCTACTTGTTGCTTTTTTTGCACATACCTGCTACTGGAGTAGAGTAAGTCCCATAAACGCGTCTTAACATCTGTCAATCTGTAAAAAAAACGGAAAATGTTTTGTATTCTTCCATTTAAAATAAATAAACATACACAAACTCTGCTATCATATTCATTATGTAGCTTTACTTAAACTTAATCACAGTTTATGTGTAAACATAATACAACATTAACACTGAACAGCACCACGCAGAAATCCACCTGCTGGACAAAGCTGGAAATGCACATGGCTTCAGCCTCAAACAAACGGCGAAAATAAAGCGCACGTTTACAAATGTCAACTAATGTCTTGTTTTGGCTAATAACGCGTATTCTGTTTAATTTTCATATCTACAATAAGTCTCTACAAGAAGTTATGTGTGCTCCCAGGCCAAAGTAATGGGAGGCAGTGCAATGTAAGGGTGATGGGAGGGCAGTAGCCATACATATGTGCATTATACTGCATTACATTAGCACTCTCTTGTATTGCTAATGACCTCCGTTAAAGCATCAGTGAAACAGAGGAGGAAAAGCCCATCCATGTCCAAGGTCCCTTTCCATTCAAAATCAAATTTCAGGCCTCAGTCTCTTAACATGTCTCTAAATGGACTGGTGTGGATTGGTGAAGTGCTTTGATGACAGCTCTTTTTACCAGGGCTTAAGCACAAATCCTCTCCTCCATTTCCAGAGCCCCTTGATTCGATTGAAATTATTTTACATTCTCTCCGGACTGTATCAAATAACAAAACATATTACTACGACTTGATTGAATCCATTACAAGCAAAGCTGGGACATTTATAAATCTACACTTCAGTCGATATAAAAGTTGAGGTAGCCAGAGTGTATATGATCTGCTTTCTCTTTATGATTGAGAGACTTTCAGTGGCCGGTATAAATGTGGAAAATCTTTGAAATTGGATAAAAGATATTAACAGAAGGATATAGTTTGACCAAAAATGGACTCAAACTTGGGCTATCAAACACGTAGGTGACATTTTTTCCCTTCGGTAGAATTTTAAAGAAGGTTTTAGCTAAAATCCTGGTTCTTGAAAAGGGCTATTAGCATTTTGATAGTCAAAAAACAAATATAGGTAAAAGAAAAGTATTAATGATGCCTGCTTGTGATAAACTGAGGTCTTCTGAAGCAAAAAACAATAATAATGAAAATTGGTGTATGCATTGTCTAACACATTTTACATGTAATAGACAGCACTGGCAACAGGCACATATCATTGTGTGACAAGAAATATTTGATGTCACGAAAACATTGAGGAAAGCTTGCAGAGGCTGTAGATTAAAGGAAAAATAACAATGTTGTAAATATTTTTTAGTTTCTTGCACAGATGATTAAACTTCACAAAGACCTCATTTTATAATCAGAACAGCAGCTTTTTACTTAAAAAAATGCCATTTAATTGCATTTTATGAATCTCCAAAGACCTGGATTTGTGCGTTTCTTTAATGCTCTAATGAGGACAAAATCTCCTACAAGAATTTTCGTTTTCTGTGAACAAAATTCCTTGTGTCAAGTATATTTTGTAAAATATGCTTAACGTTTGATGAACAGGGTCAATCTGCTAACTGCTCTTTTCATTGTTTTCAGGTCTCATTTGTCATTCTTGCCATGTCTACGTGAACGCTGAAGAGGAGTGAAAATCATCGCCATTGGAAAGGGAAGTTAAACATCACACGTTCATTTAAGTTGAGTGATTTTGACTTCTCAGATGTCCCTTT
The DNA here is from genome assembly GCF_903798145.1 of Danio aesculapii. NCBI lineage: Eukaryota > Metazoa > Chordata > Actinopteri > Cypriniformes > Danionidae > Danio > Danio aesculapii. The sequence goes on along the minus strand of NC_079436.1, from coordinate 32,606,543 downwards.
AATGCAGAGCGCAGTGATAATTGAGGGACCCGTGTTGAGGCAGGACGGTCACTGTAATAACAGAGACATCTTTTCAACACACCAGTCAGGTCTTAATTATTACCTTTACAACAGCGATCTCAGCGAAACGGGTACCAGAGGACCTATAGCGAGAGATGTCCCACACAATGGAGGCTCAGCACAGATTCCTCATTAGCATATGTCAGCCATGTGCTTCAGATGGCTATTCATTTCTGTCACTTAGCACTTGGAAGTGCTCATGCTAAGAGCTGGTAAATTAAATGCTGTATTCCTGCACTGTAACCTAAGATTACGCTGTTGTCACTGAGCCTGTCTCCGCTAGTAGATTACTTCTTAAAAATAATTTTAAAAAGGACAGGGCAAAAAGAAAAAGAAAATAATGTAATGGACGAGCAAAATGGTGCTGCTGTGGAAATGATTGACAGCTACAATATGAATGAAAACCAATCAGAACTAGTGGCTCACTGTTCTTTTCACCTGACAAAAACAAACATGTTATATTCAGACTGATATGAAAATTAAAGGGATAGTTTATGCAAAAATGAACAATCTGTCAGCATTTACTCACCCTCACGTCATTCCAAACATGTTTCATTTACTTCTGTTGGAAACAAAAGGAAGATTATTTGAAGAAAATTGGCTCCATTTTGTTACTTAGAAAAATTTCAAAAACTTTTTTCCCCATTTTCTGAGTAAATGACCACTTTAAACACTTTTAATTAGAAAAGTAAAATAATTAATAGTACTTGGAACTAGATGATCCATTTACTCCTCCACAACTGTCTGCCACATTCACAGAGACACAAAAAAAGCTGTAAAGGGTTTGGAGTGACTCCCGTCAGAACAGAATTAGGATGAATGGGGATCTAGAGTGACAATATCAAATAAATTCAGATTTCACTGGTCACATTGCAAAACATTCATACTGTATTTGATATAAAACCACATAAAGAAGTGGCCCAAATCAAACCAGAAATTAAAAGATCAGATTGGATGCAGTTTGCGCAGTTATCTGCACTGTAAAAATAATACAAAATAATAATACAAAAATAATGTAAGTAAACATATTGTAACTTGGAACTGATAAGTTGACTTAATTTCTATAATTATGCAAATTGTACTTACTTTTTTTAAATAAAAGTAAACGAATCACTTTTTTCCATAACACCTTCATTATATACGTTTTATTCCCAGCTTTACTGTATCTAGCAAAATGAAATACAGTAAAATAAATCTGCTCCTCCAGACTCCAGCGTGTCTTCTAAATTCAATACAGGCTATTATTGTAGATTTTACAGACTTAATAAACCACCAAATATGTAATATTGAAATAATTACTATAATTATTTGAAAAATGACATGCTAAAATAGTCTGACAATGTAAGAAGGGATTAGTTGACTGTAAAAAAGTAAGTACAGTTTGCATAATTATAAAAATCAAGTCAACTTAGCAGTTACAAAAGTTACAAAAGATTTACTTACATTATTTTTGTAAAGTCAACTTGTTACCTTTAAGACAACTGGTTTACTCGCTTTAAGTTTTACAGTGTGAATAGCATATGGGCAAAAAAAAAAAAAACAAGACCAGATTTCACATCTAAAATAGCAATGTGAGCACAGCCTGTGTCATGAAGAAGATGGACCTTCATGAAGATCACCGATCAGAACTCCAATCTTAAAAATAAAGCTTCTTTCAAGAGTTCACACTTAGCTAATGATTGATAATAAAGCGTATTTGGCATGCTGTCCCGGGAGAGTCTTTAGCTCATAACATCTTCAAGCCCGGGGCTCCCTCCTATTTGCAGGGCAAGAGGGGAGTTTGAGCTCAGGTAGGTCTCGAGAACTCCCCTGCTTGTTAGGGCAAATGGCAGATTAGAGATTGCTATGAAGATATACTGCTGATTAAGAGCTTATCTATGGTCCTTCATTTGGTTTGGTCAGTTTACCTATGTCGCATGTCTTTGGACTGTGGGAGGAAACCAGAGAACCCGGGGGAAAACCCACACAAGCACAGGGAGAACATGTAAACAGAAATGTAAACTGGCCAGCTAAAGACTGGAACCAGTGACATTCTTGCTGTGAGACAACAGTGCTAACCACTTTGCCACTATGCCACTCTATCAAGGAAAAAGGGGGCGTTATAGGAGTGGAAGGGGGATTCATCTATAGGAAGAATAGGAAGAATCTTCTAAGGCCCCGTTTACACTGCCAGTTAAATGTGACCCAATTTCTATTTTTTTTTCCAGTTCTACAGTTCGGATCTGTTCTATGACCATGTAAACATGACAAAAATGCATGCATTCGGATATTCAGCGATTGGTTTCAGGCCTCCTTCATATGTGGAATTAAATCAGATATAAATTGGATATGTGACAATGTAACTATCATGTAAACAGGCACATCGGATTTATTGAGGCATTCCGTTTTGTACTTCATTAAACTTGCGACAATGTGGTACTTCTCCGCAGTTTAATGACAAAGAAGGAAGAGTGTGTGTGGAGACGCTGATGCGGTAAACAACAACAACAGAAAAAACATGGAGGAGAAAAGAGGTCAGTTGCCACAATTTGCTCCCACCAGACCTGAGATCTCTCTCATACCAACAACATACCAACAACAAATTTCTCTGAATGGTGGAGGACACCATATAAACTATAGGCGCAAGCTGCGAGGATGGCCCTTTCCCACCTCCTCCGCCTCAAAATCTTTTTAAAGTTGGGTGAACTTCACATATTTCGCAGAGCTAATCGTGACTACTGTGACGCAAATGCTAGAACCCGCCTTTACACATGCGTGACGTCGTAAAATGTATGGCAACTTAAAACACATGAATCAAATATGGGTCACAACCAAAAGAACGTGTAAATGGACAGGCAAAAAAATCTGATATAGGCAACAGATCGGAATTGGGCTTCAAGACCTGACAGTGTAAAGGGGGCCTAAGGTAAGGCACTCTCGTTATTTATAATCAGTTAGGAGTCATCTGATTGGTGAATTGTGCATTAGCTAATGCTGGACCAGCCGTGGTCAATCATAAGCATGTGATTCTCTTGAAATTAGTTTGTAAACAAACCACACTTATGGAATTTATGATTCCATTAAAAAAGTTTAACATGGCCTTTTTCATTCACCAAAAGATTGTTTATGATGGAAAAGTGTGCTTTAGATATTAAATTGCTCTTTACATGTTTGAAACAAAAAAATCTTTTGATTAAAGATTAAAAGAAACCAAACATGTTCTGCTGTGGCTTCACTGTGAAAACCCTGTTTTTGTTTTTATCTTTGCAACTTACTTTTAACAGTGTGTACTGTGCTTTTAAGCTGTCATAAAACAAAAATTTTATACACAGTATGACAAAGAAATTTAAGTGAAAGTTCACGCATAATTTGCTTACCCTCGTTTAGCCTATATGAATGCTTTTTCTGTAAGAAAATAGAATTTTTTTTACTTTCACTGTACAAACACACACAAAAATAACAAGATATTTTTAGCAAATGTTAGAATACTTAGAATTTGATAAAAGAAATGGAACAATAATACCTCTATCTGTTGTAGCGTCTGCAAAGAAAAGAAAACAGAGAATTAAGAATGAAGGACAAAGATAGAAATGACAGATTATTGTGATTCCTGCTGTTGAAAAAACCCTCCTCTTTCATTCTTTTTCTCAACCAATTCCTGTACTCTAGGTGTCATGAAGAAGATTCACCCCAGCACAGAACCTGATATGGCCTTCTTGTTTTTGTTTTTTTATTTAAAAAAAGCAGAATTACACAAAGTCTCTCTCTAAATCTGCACCGGAGGACACCCATCACTCTCAATGGATATTTTGCGACGTCTCTATACAACGCACATGCACAAATACACACAAAAGAACAGAGGGAGTGAAAGACAGAGGGGGAGAGCGAGAGCGTAAGCATTCATACTGTAGACAGTGCTACATGATCAAAGGCCGCGGGGAGAGAAGGGGAAACGAGAGCTCTAAAAATGGTTCTGCAGCTGATTCTGTGAGTCCTGGCAGTCACTCTCTCCAAATGCACACACACACATATATATATATATGCACGCTTGCTTGGCGCTTTCATATTTAACTAAAGGCAGGGCCCGGCGTGTGTCACAATCCAACAGGGGGACACGCAGCTTTCGCTCGTTTGAGGAGCGGAGGCTTTGTTTTCTCTTGGTGGTGTGGCATGGAGTATCTGGGGGGGCTGAGAGATTGTTTCTATTCTCTCTTAACAGGAAACAGCATCAGAAATGAAGGGGGAAAGTGAGACAACGCAAACAGGGAAACCCGAAAGCCCTAGAGTTTCTCAGAGACTCTGCTGTAGAATATGGTGCTATAACTCCCCTACATAAAATCAATGATTTGTTTAATTTAGACAGAGCTCGTAAATGTGCTAATTTCAGAGACAGCCTACAAATCTAAAGGGCCTTGTTATCCCATTTGCTGCTCCATTAGTTGGGAAATGATACAGCCCAGCGTTGTTAAGAAACTGAACGTTCGGTCTCGCTACTCAAAGGAGGAAATAAGTGACACTGCTGTGATTGTTAATGACAAAAAAAAGGAATATAACGAGATATGCCAAATTTTACATAATCTTTTTAGCATTAATTTAATATATAAACAGTAAGTTCATATTTTCATACAGGCCATGGCTGTGATTTTATAGCACTATTATAATTATTATTTTATTTTAGTTATCTTATAGTTATCTTTATAATTATTATTTTAGTTAGTAGTAGTAGTAGTATTTATACTTTTTGCTCCATTTGAAAAAAGTAAAAAATATATACTTATTAAAATAAAATAAGGTATTTTACTAATAAAAGCTGTAATATATGTTTATTTCAAGTTATAAGATTTTATATAATTTTTTTCATAATTTAAATATTTAAATCGATTTTTAATTTGATATTTTTAACACTGTCTTTATTGATTTTAGTAGCATACATACAAAATAATCATAAAAAATAAAAATATAGAAAATAAATTACAATAAAAATTCAATAGTATTATAATAAAAAAAACACAAATATATAAGTAAATGCATGTACTTACTCATGCAATATAAAGGTACATCATATAACAACAACGGTATATCAATAACAAGTGATACGTGTTATAGAGGGAAAAGATTTGCATTTGCTTCCTTCAGGAATCCTACAAAGGGATTTCAAATTTTGAAAAACTTTTCTCTTGACTATATAAGCTAACTTGATATTTTTTAACACTGTCTTTATTGATATTAATAGCTTTTAACATATACTACAGAAATCAAAACCAAAGATACAAAATAATAATAATAATAATTTAAAAATTATATATATACAGTTAAAGTCAGAATAATTCACCCCCCTGAGTTATTAGCCCCCCTGTTTATTTTTCCCCCAATTTCTGTTTAACGGAGAGAAGATTTTTTCAGCACATTTCTAACATAATAGTTTTAATAACTCCTTTCTAATAACTGGTTTATTTTATCTTTGCCATGATGACAGTAAATAGTATTTTAGTAGATATTTTTCAAGACACTTCTATACAGCTTAAAGTAACATTTAAAGGCTTAACTAGGTTAATTAGGTTAACTAGGCAGGTTAGGGTAATTAGGCAAGTTATTGTATAATGATGGTTTGTTCTGTAGACTATCGAAAAAATATATATAGTTTAAAGGGGCTAATAATTTTGACCTTAAAATGGTTTTTAAAAAAATGTTAAACTGCTTTTATTCTAGACAAAATAAAACAAATAAGATTTTCTACAGAAGAAAAAATATTATCAGACATGCTGTGAAAATCCTTGTTCTGGTAAACATTATTTGGGAAATATTTAAAAAATTAATAATTAAAGGGGTTTAATAATTCTGATTTCAACTGTACAAATATATAAGTAAATGCATGTACTTACACAAACAATATAAAGGTACGGCATATAACAACAATGGTATATCAATAGCAGGTGATACAGAGAAAAGATTTGTATCCACTTCCTTCAGGAATCCTACAAAGGGATCCCAAATTTTGAACAACTTTTCAGGTTTTCTCTCGACTATATAAGTTATTTTTAAGTTGATATTTTATACTTGACAAACATATGCATAAATTATAAATATCTCTCTAGCTGCATAACATAACAACATAGCATAACATTACAACATAACATAATACAATAGTATAGTATATATAAATAATACATACAGTTTTATAAATATCACTGTATAATGATACAAAAGGTATTGAAAATATCTATCTATAAAAAATAACTTAAGATATAATTTTATAATAACATTAAATTTGTTAAAACTAGTTAGTATAAGTATTGCTATATTAAACATGCAAAAAAAATTCTAAAGCTTCTAATAATGTTAGTTAACTAACAAATTAGACATTTGATTTTAATAATGTATTAATACATATCTGGATATTTATCATAAAACATTTACAAAAATTAAAACAAATACTGCTACAATTATTTATTGTTAATTAGTTATTGATTATAATATAATATAATATAATATAATATAATATAATATAATATAATATAATATAATATAATATAATATAATATAATATAATATAATATAATATAATAAAAGGGCCTAAACGGATCCAAGGCCTAAATTCTATTGAGCTAGCAATACAATTCTTATATTGAGCTAACAATCTACATTCTTGTCCTTATACCAATGTTTTATCATCATACACATGCCACACAAACACCCACCCCAGCTCTATTCTCAGTGCCAGGCATTAACACTCATCTGTCTTACTGGGGACTCAGCAATTAGGGGCCACACAAGCAAATGCCACTCATGACCTGAAGCGCAAAGCTGCTGACAAACAAGCAGAGACAAATCAAGGGGTGATTTAAAAGCATAGCGCTAAAATCTCAATATTTGGCCATTCAGATTTAGCAGCTTGCCCAGACAGGGCCATAAATCCACCCTTCCATAAATAATTAATATGACAGTGTGATGTAAATCTGACTCAAGCCTTTTGGTTAAGAAATGGAGTTGGCTGTCATTATCATCATTCTGTGGGTGCCTAAACACAATTTATTTAAATTGATAATCCAATGATAAACGCAAAGAATTACTTTTAAAAAACTACAATCCAGCCCAAACTCACATATGTAATGGTGTATGAGTTAAAAGAGCAAAAACAGAAGCTGACAAGATGCTTCTTTGGTTAGCCGTCACTTCGCATTTACATTATCAACTGCCACTTTAGATGGTCGTTTATGATGCCGCCCCAGTGCCAACAACCCCAGTATGGCACACCACACTTTCTGACAGTACTCTAGGATACACTTCCAGCACCCATAAAGACATTTAAATCAAGTCTGGCACGGAACATGCTGTCTGGATCTTAGCTTTTCTGCAGACCGTGCACAGTAAATCAAACGAGGCTAATATGAATCAAATCAAGACAATATATTACACTAATTGCCTTATCAGATGGCTGTCTCCAGTGCTTTAAGGTGCCTTGCAAAGGGTGTCAAGGCTGTGTTCATACACTTGGCCATCCTTGAATAACTTGAACTCTATTTGAACAACAGTGTGTCACCGAAGAGTAAATTTCCAGCCCATTTTTCCACTAATGTGTTTCAAATTATGGGTTGCACTTCAAGTTTGGGGAAGTTACATTTACATATTAAAACATAAATGAAACATTTAACTTTAAATAATAAGGCTGTGATGCACACATAGTGATTAGCATGTTTGACTTTTCTGATCTGTCATTATAATAACGTTATGCTTGGTGATATTAGCATCACAAGCATATCTGTGGCCAAAACACACAGTTTTTTCCCTACAGATTATGTTATCTTTGTTTCCCTACAGTGCACTGTAAAAAATAAATACACAAATTATCACTTTTCCATCATTTGTGATTTGTGTTTTGTTTATTTATGCTTTTAAATTGCATTATGGGTTGGCCCACACGAAATCTGCACGTGCAGAAATCATGTGTAAATGTGTGTAAATTTATATTTGTTTAGTTTTTTAAAAACTTTCAGTAATATTATTGACTAATATAAAAGTGTTCATTTGATTTATTTACAATACAGTTTGTAAAGTAATATTTTATGTCTTTTAGTAGAGACTTGTTTTGTTTACCAAATAAGTGGATCTATTGGATTTGCATTGTAAACATTAAATACAAGTTATATAGGTATTATTTTTTTATTTCATATATTAAGTTATTAGTTATGATAATCATTTCGCATAAAACCACAGATGTTTTACAAAATTCTGAGCAGAAATAGCAAAAAATGTCTGCAGATTCTGTCTGGCCCTAATTATGGGATATTTGATCTTAGCTCAAACATTCTCCATTCATTCATTCATTTTCTTTTCGGCTTAGTCCCTTTATTAATCTGGGGTCGCCACAGTGGAATGAACTGCCAACTTATCCAGCATATGTTTTACACAACGAATGCTCTTCCAGCTACAACCCATTACTAGGAAACATCCATACACACTCATTCACATACATAGACTACAGAGAACTTTAGCTTACCCATTTCACCTGTACCACCTATCTTTGAACTCGTGAACTGCAACTTATCCAGCACATGTTTAACGTAGAGGATGACCTCTGCGAAACCCAAGCGAACACGGGGAGAACATGCAAACTCCACACAGAAATGCCAACTGAATCAGCCGAGGCTCGAACCAGCAACCTTCTTGCTGTGAGGCAACAGTGCTTTACTGCGCCACCGCATCACCCCTATTTTACAGACTTCAAACATCAAAAACATCAAACATCAAAAGTCAACAGAGCAGAGATAAAGGTCTCAAAGAGCAATTCACAACCGCAAATAAACAAAAAAAGCCTGTAAATCATAAAATACGTGTTAATTAGAGGTTATATTTACAGTATACAGTGATGTTTATTATTTACTAACATATTTGTGGAGTTAATTATGGTATACTGATAGTAATTTGTTAATTCTAATAAGCTGTCTTGTATGTGGTTTATTTTTAAGCGCTTTATTTAAAATGTCCCTTCATTTGATGAATAAACGGTAAGGAGAATAACATCCCCTTACTGTTTCAATATTTTAAAAAACACTGCACTGATCGTTTACAGCTTAAAGGAAGCTACTCTCATAATTTGCGAATAGCATCGTGGGGCGCAGCAAAAAAAACTGATATTTCTCTTAACCACATCCAGTAGAGAAATAAGGGGCTGTTTGTTTGTGTGTGTTTAGTGTAGACGTCCCATCAGCTCCAGTGGTTTCTGTAGGATTATAAGTGCGCTTTGAGTGAGAGAGACTGGTCAACAGCACGCCGAGCGCCACCTCTGACTGTGAGCATGATTCAATGTGATGTCCACTTTATGTCCCTTTATTTGCCTCTGAAAGGAAAAGCTTGTCTTTTATGTCTGCCAAGCGGCCCTTTCCAACCCCTGCACAGCTAATCATACATCCTGTCAACACGGCTGTGTTTTACACTAAACCCTGTTGTTCTGTTTAGAAAGCCTGGATCTGTTTATGGTGCAGAAATGATGCTGCCTTATGGTAAAATCAATAAAGTCGCACGGGTTATAAATATATGAATCCAAATGACAGCAGAGGGGGAGTAATTATACAAATAAAACATCGTGTTCTCTGCAGGAAACGCGCTAGGACATAATTGATTAGCATTTTGAAGGTGATAACGAGACATTTTGCGTTTTGCTCTGTTGTGTGGCGCGTGCGTCTGCGGATTTTAACTGTCTTGACATGTCCTTGTGGAGTGATCTCAACCGTGATGGTAATAACAATAATTATCTTCTAAGTGTGGAAAGTCAAAGACATGAATATTCTCATACAGCGTTAAGTTCAGCAGACAAGTGCTTTCACATGATTTCGTCAGGACAAATTAACAGTAATTGCGCATTGAATTGTTCCAGAAATATCAGATGCTGTTGCTTTCTTAGTTTGATGTTCAAAGCAAGAGGGATTTTTAGCATTCGCTGGCACTGTATAATTTGTTGTTTGTGGCCACGACGAGGAAATCACATTGAAGACGTGTTCGGAAAGTGAACAGATCAAGAAAGAAGCAGGTATAATCAAACTAAAACTCAAAGAGAAAGAAAGTATTTGCATTTGGGGAGAAAAAAGGCAGAAGCCGGCTAAATCTGCCATCACTTTTGATTAATTTTTTAGTTACTCTTTCGCGGGTATTAGAAATTTGAGAAATTGTTATTAATAAGAACATGATTTCTAGAGATTAACCCCTCGTTCCTTTATCCCTGATCCAGAGACCTTTGGAAAATTGATCCTGTTAGATTGATGGATGTCCTGTTTAAGGGTTTGTCCTTGTGCTAGTGTTTTTGCTGTAATCCTGAGGGCTCGTTTGTTTAATGATGCAATTGTATCTCATTTTGTCACTTCTTTGTAATGTCACATTGAACAAACCACAAGTTATTTTAATTTGGGGTTATTCAGTCCTAAAGAAAACATTTAGATGGCATTTAAATTAACTTTAATCATTTTAACGCTATAGTTTGTTGGGGTTTTTTCTCATATAATCCATAGTTGTACAGATATAAACAGGATAGCCAATTTTATGGTATCTACACTCTCAGAAATAAAGGTACGCGAGCTGTCACTGGGGTGGTACCTTTTCAAAAGGTACACGTTTGTACTTAAAGGGTCCATATTGGTACCTTAAAAGTATATATTATTGCCTAAAAATTAAGAGGAACAATTTTGTGCTTTTTAGGTATACTAATATGTACCCTTGAGGTATTAATATGGACCTTTTAGGTACAAATTTATACCTTTTGAAAAGGTACCACCACAGTGACAGCTTGCGTACCTTTATTTCTGAGAGTGTATACAATTACAAAACATTTAAATGAATCGTATGCCTTCTAGATGCTCAGGGGTGGACTCAGTGATTTTGGGGGCTCTAAGCAATTTAAGGCATGGGGCCCAAGCATTGAAACTCAAAACATTCTCTTTTTCTGTAGATATTATTTTCTCTGTAGATTCAGTTTTGTTGTTGTTGTTGTTGTTTTTTTAACAAAGGAACCTTTATCTTCTCAGTGTAAAATGAAATACAATAAATTCACAGGTTCACAAACTATGTAAATTGTTAATTGATAACTATGTAAATACAGCTAATTGGCCATATTTGTGGTTAGATTTTAATATTTGCATGTGCAGTAGAGAAGGAACGTTCCACTATTCATAGGGGTCCCCAGATTTAAAAAGGGGTACATTAAAATCTTAACAGTTATAGACAGATTTTCAACTTGTAATAGAAAATTTATAAAAGATCTATGATTAATATAGGCTTCTTAGCATTGATTGAGGCCCTCTTATTCCACTGCCCCTGTAGATGCTTTCATTAAAATCTGAATATTGCAATAAAATGGTTGCAAAACAGCAGCGATTCACAACTTGGTCAAGTCACCAAAAATGACACTTGCAAGCGAAAAGGAAAAATAAATGGAAGTTCCTACATTCTACAAATCCAAAATTTCATGTTTGCTAGAAAATTGTGGCAAATGTCTGGAAGCAAAATCATTTCTGATTATTAAAACATACTAATATTTACTTTTTTATGCTTCCATACACTGTTTTCTTCCCAAAAGTGGCAATAAAATATGTGGATGAACGCTCGGCTAATGAATGTTAGTGCGGCAGTGTTGACCATTGTGCAAACAAAACCTGGACTGATGACCATCACAGTAATACAGCCATTTAGCACAGGATGAGTGGTCGAAATGGCCTTCATTACGGAGCTGCGTCATGGGGCCCTGTTATCAGGCACTGCACCATGGGTCCAATTGCCTGAGATAGAGACAGCGCTGTGGAAGAAGCCTTGATGTTGACACACAACATATTACTCCCCCTGGAAAAACAGGGGGCTTTGTCCCAAATTTCCATTTCCTTTCCCACCGTTTAACTGGCCTCATCAAACAAGGGCAGATGGAGCTGGACACTATGAATGAGGGAGCATCTGAGAGAGAAAAGGAGAGAAGAAGAGGGATGTTTATTGTCCATGTATTTTTAAAGAGGGCATCTGCGGCACAAGATGTGTAAACATTGCTTGACCCTAGAAAGTAGGAAGTAGTGGTGCTAAAGAGGATCTCCGGGTAGGAAACATGGCAGTCAATGCAAGTCATTAAGCTTCATTAACACTGACACACACCTTTCCTTCCATGTTATTAATGTCCCTTATTAAAGCATAAAATTGCATATTAACTATTGATCGCCTATTACCATTCTTCAATAATCAATTCTAACTACTTCAGCTGGGCTCCAGTCCATCTTTATTTTAATCCAGTTTAAACAGCTCTTTTGTCTAATTGTCCCATTCAAGCTGAGAGCAAATTTGGAATTTATGGTTTAAATAAAGCAGATAATCAGCACACGTCAAACACAAGCAATGCTAAAACGATTATTTTTTATAAAGTGGTGACCTTTCAACCCTTTGACCTGCAAAACAGGGTGTTGTAACAGGAAGGTGCTTTGTGGGAGGTTAAAGAGAACCAATCTGTTGCACCTGCCAGCCCAGCATGGCCCACAATCCCAGCAGGCACACAACATCATAAGACGTTAATATTAGGTTAGATTTAGGTCATGATGTCAGGTGACCAAAATTCAATGTCTAGTCAGTGTCTAAGAACAATGTTATTTTGACGACCAATAACAACATCAAATGACATTGATATTTGGCTGATTTTAGGTTGTGTTGAAAAGTAACCAAAATCCAACATCGAGCCAACATCTTAAACCAATATCATATTGATGTAAAATCCTGACATTTATTCATCAGGTATGGCAACTAAAATCAAACATTTCACAGATGTCATAGTGCTAACATCCACACAACGTCAAGCTGCAATATCATTAGACGTTGATCTTTGGTTGATTTTAGGTTGTGTTGAAAAGTGACCAAAATCCAACATTGAACCAACATCTTAAACTACCGTCGTATTTACGTCAAATCCTGACATTTATTCGTCAGGTATGGCAACCAAAATACAACGTCTGATAAATATTATTGTGGTAACATCCACACAATGCAAGCTGTAACATCAATTGACTTTGATATTTGGTTGATTTTAAGTTGCGTTTGAAAGTGACCAAAATGAAACATCAAGCCAACATCTTAAACTAGTGCATATTGATGTCAAATACTTCCATTTATTTGTCAGGTAGGGCAACCAAAATCCAACGTCTGATAAATGTTATAGTGGTAACATCCGCACAATATCAAGCTGTGACATCATCAGAAGTTGATATTTGTTTGGTTTTAGGTGTGTTGAAAAGTGACCAAAATCCAACATTGCGCCAATATTTTAAACTAACATCATACTGACGTCGAATACTGACATTTATTCGTCAGGTGTGGTAACCAAAATCCAACGTCAAATGTCAAAGTGGTAACGTTCACACAACGTCAAGCTGTAGCATCAAATGACATTGATATTTGGTTGATTTTAGGTTGTGTTGGAAAGTGAAAATCCAACATCGAACCAACATCTTAAACCACATCATATTGACGTCAAATACTGACATTTATTCGTCAGGTATGGCAACCACAATCCAACATCTGATAAACGCCATAGTGGTAACATCCACACAGCATTAAGCTGTAACATCATTAGAAGTTGATATTTGGTTGATTTTAGCTTGGACATTGACGTAGGCCTGACGTTGGGTTCTGACGTCAACCTGATTTTCATTTCCAGACAAAATGCAACGTCCCTTGACGTTAGGGTACAATGTCAATCTGACATCACGTTGACGTCCTGTGCCTGCTGGGATGGCTACAACAGGTCCATCTTTAATGCCATTTGCCTGCTTCCCTTGTTAAACATTGGGATCTATAAGAAAAAGAGCAGAACTGTAGCGAAACAACAATCTGAATGTGAAATGAATCACTGTGCCAATTAGAGCTGAGTTTTGGGCTTCCCTGTCGTGTGGGGGTCGTGTTAAAAAAAGAAGCCTGTGATCTGGACAGATCTCTGGAACGGCAGCGTTGGGCTTTCAATACCGTCGCACCCCCTGAGTTCACAGGACACGTATCACCTGCGCTCAGCATCTCAGCTCCATTACGGGCCTGCCGCAGCTTCGGTGCCATTCTGCGCATCTGCTCCCAATGGTTCCGGCGTCTGCAGTCAAAAGCCCATAATGAGCTGCTCTTACTCCAGCTGTCCCACTGATAGCCTTAAACCAGCTGCATGCTGGGAGCTGCAGGGATGGGCTGTCAGCAGGCCGATGGGCTTGACCCTTGACCCCTAGCTCAGCCGAACTTCAGTGTCCTGACTGATGACGCCAAGATTAGCACTCCCCGGAGACACACAGCCACACGTCTGGCCACAGCTTCGCTAGTGCGACATTGATTCACGTGATTTTCTTCTTTTTTTTCTTCTTCTTCTTCTTCCACGGATAGGTTACAGACCAGTTCTTGTGCAACCTTTGAACTTTAGCAGTGGAAAAGCAAGTCTGTTATCCAAGTGCCTGATTGGAGCAGCCATCACTGAAGTGTGATTAGAAGTCCACCAAACAAACATGGCGGCCTTCATTGAATTCCTGTCAAGTTCATGCAAACCAGAGGTGACAGATGTAATTTGTTTGTCCCGTAGGTTTAATTTAAGCTGATACCTCTAAGCTAGAGCCGGAGTGTGTGAAATGGCAGAAGGAAATGGGTATCGGGACAGTGAAAAGGCGAGATCGAGAGAGAGAGAGAGAGAGAGTTCCTGTCCACTTGTCTCCTTGGCTTCTTCGTATATACGCCTTACAGAAGGCCAGCTGCATCCGCCAAAGAACTTCCACATTTACCTTCTGAAAACAATCCATTAAAAGTGTGCCGGGCTGCTGGCCCTGCCACTCCACGAGGAGCGCGAGAGGGAATGGAGCGACAGCGTGAGATAGGGACACAGTGTATTAACCAGGAGTGAAGGCATCATGTGAGTAACACAGTCGGGGAAGGGAGAAGAACGATGGAGAGGATGTGAGAGAGAGAGGGGGATTGGAGAGAGTGAGTGAGGACACTGGCGGACAGCTACAAGATGGAGTAGCAGCATGCGGGAGATAAGCTGTCGAGGCGGAGACAGTGTGTGACAGTCCTCGAAGCGGCAAGCGGGCGAGAGTGTGACAGGGAATACAGAGAGCTGCATTATTGTTTAAATCATTGATTGCTTCCCTCCTCCTCAGACTGTGACGTGTGTGACACCAGAGAGAGGGCTGAAAAAACAGGGTGCAAAACCCTCCTCCTCCTCCCCTTCCCCTTTGTTCTTCCTCATTTCCACTGGATCCGCCATATACCTGCCGTCTTTGTCCTAAGCATCAGCTGGGGTTTGTCTTCACTTGCTTTTTTGTCACTGGTTCTTTTCTTCCCCCACTTCATTGGTGCGTTCCAGTTGGATTTAATAAAGTGGCTGTTGGCTCTCAAGGTGTTACGCTCAGAGGGGAAATCTGAATGTAAATAATTAAGTCAAAATTATTCCAGTTAACAAATTCTTTTGGAACTTTTTCAATTTTTTCTAATCTTAAAGTGATGGTTTACATAAAAATGAAATTTATGTTATCATTTACTTTCTCAAATATCATCCCACAGCCTTTATATTCTCCATGGCACAAATGAATTTCCCCAAAATGAGTCCAAAATGACAAAAACCGCACGGGTCATCAGTACAATGGTGTGAGCCCCCTTTCAATATCTAGTTTGTGAAGTAATTGTTCATTTTGGTTTTGTTGATCTAGTTCACAAATATGATCCTTTCAGTTCAGATGTATTGAAATGCAAGAGATGAAGTAAATGACTACAAAATATTCATCATGCTTCTTCATCTAAGCTTCAACATCTGGATTAAGCATTTTTAAGCACTATTTCAGCAATAAGGAGCATTTATTGAAAAAAAAAAATAAATAAACAATAAAAAAAAATAATAATAAAAAAAAAAAATATATATATATATATATATATACACTTATATATATACACTTTTGGTCAAAAGTTTGGGTTTTTTTCATGATTTTTCAAAGGAAATTATTCTGTTCATCAAGGCGGCATTTATTAAACATAAAAAATTGTTAAATTGTTAAATACTTAATTATTTTTTGCTTATTGTATATATTTTAAAATGAAATTACTAGTCCAGTCATTATTCCTTTTATAACTATTTCCATTAATAATAATAATAATTAATTTATATTAGAGTGAATATTAGAATCTTCAATATCACTGGAATCAATTATTAAATTAAATTATAAACTACATTTGAACAGTTATTTTATAGTGCAATAATATTTCACAATTTTACAATCTTTACTGTATTTTTTTATTAAATGAATACAGCCTTGGTGAGCAAGAGAAGCATATTTAAATATGTATATATATATATACATATATATATATATACATATATATATATATATATATATATATATATATATATATATATATATATATATATATATATTCATTCATTCATTTTCTTTTTAGCTTAGTCCCTTTATTAATCTGGAGTCACCACAGAGGAATGAACCGCCATCGCCCACCTTTGATTTTTTTTTTTTTATATTTCCCAAATGATGTTTAATAGAGCAAAGAAATTTTCACAGTATGTCTGATAATACGTTTTCTTCCGGAGAAAGTCTTGTTTGTTTTATTTTGGCTAGAATAAAAGCAGTTTTTAATTTTTTAAAAACAATTTTAAGGTAAAAAATATTAGCCCTTTTAAGCTTTATATTTTTGCAAAAGTCTACAGAACAAACCATCTTTATTCAAAAACTTGCCTAATTACCCTAACCTGTCTAGTTAACCTAATTAACCTAGTTAAGCCTTTAAATGTCACTTTAAGCTGTATAGAAGTGTCTTGAAAAAAAATATCTAGTAAAATATTATTTACTGTCATCATGACAAAGATAAAATAAATCAGTTATTATAAATGCGTTATTAAAACTATTATGTTTAGAAATGTGTTGAAAAAAAATCTTCCCTCTGTTAAACAGAAATTGGGGAAAAAAACTAAACAGGGAGGCAAATAATTCAGGGGGGCTAATAATTCAGAATTCAGACTTCAACAGTATGTTTTACGCAGCGGATGCCCTTCTAGCTGCAACCTATCACTGGGAAACATCCATACACACTCATTTACACACATACACTACAGACAATTTTAGCTCACCCACCCAATTCACCTATACCACGTTTTTGGACTTGTGGGGGAAACTGGAGCACCTGGAGGAAACCCACACGAACATGGGGAGAACATGCAAACTCCACACAGAAATGCCAACTGAGTTAGCCGGTGCTCAAACCAGCGACCTTCTTGCCGTGAGGTGATTATGCTACCCACTGCGCTACCAAGCTGCACAGAAAAAAAAATACTCATATATGTTTATATATGTTTATATATATATATATATATATATATATATATATATATATATATATATATATATATATATTCATAAGTCCCTATTTTTCTAGAATTTCGTTTTTTATATATATCTTTATTGCAATTTAACTTTACGCTCAAATAATACAAAAGTAAAAACAACAAAACAAACAAACAAACAAACAAACAAAAAACTTCTCAGTATCAATATTTATGACGTTTCTGCTTATTTCTCCATCAACACAGTTCCAACTGCAATATATTTTAGGAACAATTTTAAAGGTCCCCAAACTCCCTCAAAGATATTGTATTTATCTCTTAATATATAGGTTATCTTTTCCATTGTTATGTTTGTAAATATGTTTTTCAGCTAAGATTTTTTATTTTGTGTATACACATTTTTCCAATTTAAAGAATAATACGTCTAGCTTGAAGAACATATATTTATAAATATACATTCTTTTTAATCTGGACTTCCGTGGGGTATTTTCTAAAATTTCTTATATGTTGCTCAAAAAAAAAAAAAAAAAAAATTTGGTATAAGGATACAAAAAAACATAGTCTCCTGCCATGACAAGAAATTAGACATCTTTGAAGCACTTGTATTGGCCAACACAAATTTCATACAGAATTCTAGGCCTATTGCCTATTTAGACTAAGTGCGTGATTTGTCTGAATCTACACTGCACTGTAAAAAATTATATAATCAGTTAGTCAACATATGTCTTTAGCTCAATGTAACTTGTTAAACTAAGTTAATTATGTTCTAACTTAAGTTATGCAAGCTGTTTTAAGTCAGTTAACGTAATATAAGTTCAATGGACTCACAAGGTTAAT
Organism: Danio aesculapii; assembly: GCF_903798145.1. Lineage (NCBI taxonomy): Eukaryota > Metazoa > Chordata > Actinopteri > Cypriniformes > Danionidae > Danio > Danio aesculapii. The sequence goes on along the minus strand of NC_079436.1, from coordinate 32,588,338 downwards.
TTAACTCAGCTTAAAAATTTAAGGCAACCAGATTTTTTTACAGTGTGTGTACATTTTTCATTTGTGGAAGTAAACTACAATAAAAACATTAAACCTGATTGCATTTCATTCTTTTCTGCAATAAACAATCAGTGAAAAAGTATTAACAATTCTAAATGTATTTCAGAACAAGCAACTTATAAAACACTACAGATAGATATGTATTTAGGTATATAATGTCTAATAAGCATATTAGAATGATTTCTGAACGATTATGTGATGGCGACTTAAGGTTAAGGTTCTTTAATATTAAAACTGTGGAATTAATTACTAATAAATTAAAATGAGTGAACACAACTGTCATGGATTGGTCAGGCTCTCACGACCCCCACTCACGAAGATCACCATCACCTGACTTCTAATGAGCACACAGCTGCATCACATTCACGAGCACCAGATAAAAGCACAGCACTCCAGTCGCTCATTGTCCGGGCTCGTCTCGACGAAAGCGGACAACTGAGCGACCACTCAGCGTAGTCATCCTCAGCTAAACAAACGATTTACTTACCTGTTCTCTTTGTATTCCTCCTAGTCTTCCTGGTCCTCCCGAATCGTCCTGTCTTCCAGTCCTTCCAAGTCTGTGTCATCCTCTGTCAGCTGTATCTGGTGTGTGCTGTCCATCCTCGTGTATTCCTGTTACCCAGCCACGGAGGAAAAGACCCCAACATCATTCCTGATCCTCCTGGCTATCCTTCATGTGCTCCTTGTTGTCATTCAATAAACACCCTAACGTTTCCTTACCTCTGTCTCCTGTCCGCTTCATAACAGAAGCCCGGACCCATAACGACGACAACATGAGCACCCTCGATCACTTTCAAGAGCTGGTGGACCAGTTGAAGCGGATTCTACAGCCACCAGCTCCACTTTCCAACGCACCACCAGCACCGAGCACTTCCGCCTCCACAGTTTCTTCTTCGGCCCTTCCTTCCAGTCCCATGGCCCGACCAGCGCCCTACTCAGGCGGAGCGGGGGAGTGCAATGGTTTTCTGTTACAATGTTCCCTCATATTCGAAATGCAACCTTCTCTATATCCCACAGATAAGTCAAAGATCGCCTACATCGTATCACTACTCTCTGGACCTGCACTTAAATGGGCTGAGACGATCTGGAACCAAGCCGGGCCGGTCATGAATTCCATCACTACCTTCACGGAGTATTTCAAAGAGGTGTTTGGACGTTCTGATGGGGAAGTAGCCGCTGGAGAGCAGCTGTATCATCTAAAGCAAGGTACTCTATCTACACAGGAATATGCTCTCCGGTTTCGCACTCTAGCAGCTGCAAGTGGATGGAATGAGAGATCGTTGTTGACCACGTACCGGCTCGGCTTGGAACCCACTCTCCGAATCCAGCTGGCCACATTAGATGATACAATGGGTCTGGAGAGATTCATCCAACATTCTCTCCGATGTTCCGATCGTCTCCGTTCCTATCAACAGGACACCATCACCCCCTCGTCTGCACTCCTCCAATCGCCTGAGTCAACAGCCTCTCCAGAACCAGAACCCATGATAATAGAGTCTGGAAGACTGACATCAGCGGAACGACAGAGGAGGCTGACCCGGGGTCTGTGTCTATACTGCGGTGTCAGTGGACACACCCGTATGGAGTGTCCCCTTCGTCCCATTCGGACTTCAGTGAGTGTATTCAGTACGAATATTGAACAATGTAAACCACTTACTACCACCGTACAAATAACTACTGCCTCTATTTCTCTCCTTGTCACAGCCCTCATCGACTCCGGGTCAGCAGGGAACTTCATCTCCCAATCCCTCTGTCGTCAACTCCACCTCCGTACTGAGGCGTCCTCACATATATACCAGATACAACCGATAACCCAGTGCACTCGATCTTCGACCCGTATCCATCGACAATGCGAAGACATCCTTCTTCAAGTGGGGCTGTTACATCAAGAGAGGATTCAATTTCTGGTTCTGGAGGGTGCAAATATGGACATCATTCTAGGGCGCCCGTGGCTGGTGAAGCACGATCCCATCATCTCTTGGGGCACAGGAGAGATAAAGAAATGGGGATCTGGATGTACACCTACCTGTTTTCCAAATCTCCCTCTTCAAGGTCGGAACCCCATTTCTTTGTTTGCAACATCGGTCGAGAGCCCTCCTGAGAAGCAGTCTATCCACATTCCTAAGGAGTACAGCTCCTTTCATGATGTCTTCTGCCCCAAGAGAGCTTCCCAGCTACCGCCGCATCGGCCATGGGACTGCGCGATCGACCTAGTTCCAGATGCCCAGTTGCCAAGAGGTAGGATCTACCCGCTCTCGCTTCCAGAGAATCAGGCAATGGAAGATTACATAAGGGAGGCTCTGAGTCAGGGGTACATACGTCACTCAAAATCACCAGCCGCCTCAAGCTTCTTCTTTGTGGCCAAGAAGGACGGAGGGCTGCGTCCATGCATCGACTACAGGGTCCTAAATAACGGTACAGTAAAATACCGATATCCCCTTCCTCTGGTACCAGCCGCTTTGGAACAGCTCCGAGAAGCTAAAGTCTTCACTAAATTGGACCTCCGCAGCGCGTATAATCTGATAAGAATACGTGAGGGGGACCAATGGAAGACAGCATTCGTGACCCCTACTGGCCACTATGAATATGAGGTCATGCCTTACGGTCTGGTCAACGCCCCCTCCGTATTCCAAAACTTCATTCATGAAGTCCTCCGGGAGTTTCTTCACCACTTTGTAATAGTGTACATAGATGACATCCTCATTTACTCCCGGAGTGAGGCCGAACATCGCCAACACGTTGCGGAGGTCCTACACACATTGAGAGAACATCACCTCTACCTCAAAGCGGAGAAATGCTCATTCCACCAGAAGTCGATTCATTTCTTGGGATACATCATTGATCAAACCGGTATACGTATGGATGGGAAGAAAATTGAGGCTGTTCTATCCTGGTCAGAACCCACTTCCATTAAGGAGCTCCAGAGGTTTCTTGGGTTTGCTAACTTTTATAGACGGTTTATCAAGGACTACAGCAGGATTACATCACCTCTCACTAATCTCCTCAAGGGTAAACCCAAAGGACTGGAGTGGACCAAAGAAGCAGCCGCAGCCTTCCGCCTTCTTAAGAAGGAGTTCACAAGGGCCCCACTCCTGACTCATCCTGACCCAAATCTTCCTTTCGTGGTGGAAGTGGACGCATCCACCACCGGCGTCGGGGCAGTATTATCTCAACATCATGATACACCGCCCCGACTGCATCCCTGTGCCTATTTCTCTCGGAAGTTGAGCCCGGCGGAGCAGAATTACAGCATAGGAGACAGGGAGCTGCTAGCAATCAAGCTAGCCTTGGAGGAGTGGCGTCACTGGTTGGAGGGAGCCAAACATCCGTTCCAGGTGATCACAGATCACAAAAACCTCCAATATATCAAAGAGGCCAAGAGACTATGTCCACGTCAAGCCAGATGGTCACTTTTCTTCTCACGTTTTGATTTCTCCATTTCCTATCGTCCAGGACCCAAGAATCTAAGAGCAGACGCTCTCTCTCGTTTACACGAGCATCACGATCATGAAGAACTCCCAACGAAGATTCTTCCCGAACACATCTCCATTTGTCCGATCACCTGGAACGCTCCTCCAGTCGTTGCCACTCCGGAAGCCCCTGCTCCGCCGGGATGCCCTCCTCATCGGCAGTTCATACCACCTGAACACCGGGTAGATCTGATCCACTCCTTACATACCTCGCTAGGCACTGGACATCCAGGGATCAACAATACTCTCTCGCTAGTATCCCAACGATTCTGGTGGCCAAACATGGCAAGGGATGTGAGGCAATATGTTCAGGGCTGTAAGGACTGTGCCCAATCCAAGAGCCCACGTCATCTACCCGCTGGAAAGCTCCATCCCTTGCCGATCCCGAACCGTCCCTGGTCACACCTAGGAGTGGACTTTATCACTGATCTCCCTTCGTCAGAAGGTAATACCTGTATTCTAGTCATAGTAGATAGATTCTCAAAGTTTGTCAAACTAATCCCTCTGAAAGGTCTTCCCACAGCCTTTGAAACAGCCGACAATATCTTTAATCAAGTCTTCAGGTCATTTGGTATTCCAGAAGATATTGTGTCGGACAGAGGTCCACAGTTCATCTCACGTCTATGGAAAGCCTTCTTCAAGCTCCTAGGTGTGGCCGTCAGCCTCTCTTCTGGATATCATCCCCAAACCAACGGGCAGACAGAGAGGAAGATTCAGGAGGTGGGACGGTTCCTGAGGACCTTCTGCAGTGGTCACCAGAGCTCCTGGAGCCAGTATTTGGGCTGGGCAGAATATGCCCAAAATTCACTGCGGCAACCCTCCACCGGACTCACGCCATTCCAGTGCGTCCTGGGCTTCCAACCACCGCTCTTTCCCTGGGATGGCGAACCATCTGATGTCCCCGCAGTGGATCACTGGTTCCGGGAGAGCGAGAGAGTCTGGGACGAGGCTCATCAACATCTGCAGAGGGCAGTCCGTCGAAGCAAGGTAACCGCCGATAGAAGAAGGTCTGAAGAACCCAGATACACACCCGGACAAAAGGTGTGGCTATCCACCCGGGACATACGCATGCGACTGCCCTCTCGCAAGTTAAGTCCCCGATTTGTTGGTCCCTTCACCATCGTGGAACAGGTTAACCCCGTCACCTACAAACTACAATTACCCTCTCACTACCGTATTCACCCTACATTCCACGTATCACTCCTGAAACCCTATCACGATCCTGTTCTTCCCTCCACAGAGCCTGACCACGAAGAGGAACCCCCTCCTCCACTGCTCCTAGAAGAAGGAGCCGTCTACGCAGTGAAGGAGATCTTGCGTTCCCGACGTCGTGGTGGCCAGTTGGAGTACCTGGTGGACTGGGAAGGGTACGGCCCCGAAGAAAGGACATGGGTTCCCAGAGCTGATATTCTCGATCCTAGTCTCATGGTGGAGTTTCATGAGAGCCACCCTGAGTTCCCAGCGCCTAGAGGCAGAGGGAGACCACCACGGCGTCGGAGGTGTCGGCCCTCAGGAGCGGGCCCTGGGGAGGGGGGTACTGTCATGGATTGGTCAGGCTCTCACGACCCCCACTCACGAAGATCACCATCACCTGACTTCTAATGAGCACACAGCTGCATCACATTCACGAGCACCAGATAAAAGCACAGCACTCCAGTCGCTCATTGTCCGGGCTCGTCTCGACGAAAGCGGACAACTGAGCGACCACTCAGCGTAGTCATCCTCAGCTAACAAACGATTTACTTACCTGTTCTCTTTGTATTCCTCCTAGTCTTCCTGGTCCTCCCGAATCGTCCTGTCTTCCAGTCCTTCCAAGTCTGTGTCATCCTCTGTCAGCTGTATCTGGTGTGTGCTGTCCATCCTCGTGTATTCCTGTTACCCAGCCACGGAGGAAAAGACCCCAACATCATTCCTGATCCTCCTGGCTATCCTTCATGTGCTCCTTGTTGTCATTCAATAAACACCCTAACGTTTCCTTACCTCTGTCTCCTGTCCGCTTCATAACAACAACAGAGCATACAAATAATTATTTTTGTGTAAAAACGTACAAATATGTGCACACATGAACAGTGAATGTGACCCATCAAGTTCAAACTGTCCACTGAAAGGCGTCTCTTTTCCTCTCATCTCGCTCTCTTTCTTTTCTCCAAGTGCAGGCAGTGAAGCAGTTGAGGTGTTGGGCAGAAAGTGGCTAACAGTGAGGTCTTGTGACACTCCCCCCTCCACCCACTCTTCCTCTCCGCAGGCCGGCTGTCTCTCTCCGCTCGCCCAGAGCCTGACACTGACGTGACACTCGTGAAATAATTATGAACCAAAAACACTGCTGACAGCAAACAGCCCGCTCCCCTCAATGATGTGTCACCCATGATTAGCATGGGTCCTGGCATCCTCGCAGCCCGCAGGCGGAAGAGAAGAGGAGGGTGAGGGGACGGAGAGAAGAAAAAGGAGGGGGGGTGGCAAGATGGACAAAGAAAAAGTCTAAAAGCAAAAGGCAAAAATTAAACAGAGAGGAATGAAGTGTATAACTAAGAGCTCTGGTTAATAGGGAGAGAGATATAAGGATGTATGAGGATGTGGGGTGGAGTTTGACGCTGTGCTTGTAGCTCATGGCCGTGGGGAATAAACCCTGGATACTGACACCTGTATCTGTCATCTGCTGTTAGGAGACATATGCCTCGCTTCAGGCCACCACAGATCAGCACCAGCGGCACACTGCACTAATATGTAGGCCCTGACCTTTGCCTTTTAAAAAGCAAAGGTCAGAACAGATGCTGGTGATTCAGGGATGGACACAATTCAGAGCTGAATTTCAATTTACAGTAGGAATGTGAATTTGAATTCACCGCAGCTCACTTCTGTCATTGCAAGTTGAATTGAACAGGAATTGGAATTCTGAAAAGACGGGTAATGCATTCTGGGAAAAGAAGCAATTATTTGGTTTGTTTATCCAGGTAATCTAGTCATAGTCATAGCCCATCAAAAAAAAAGATTCTAGAGTTAAGTCTTTGTCCTTGTTTTTTTTTTTTCATGAAAAACAAAACTGGGCCCATTAGCTTTCATTGATTTGTGTATGAAAATATTTTTGTTGTTTTTGTTATTTGCACACATATATATTTATATAAAATTATACACAATATTAAATAATATAAATCTAAACTATATATGTTGCTCATCCATCCATTCAAGTTCTATCCATCCATGTCAATCCAATGATGCATACAGCCATCCATCCATAAATCCATGTTCATTCATCCATCCATGCACCCATCCATTCATCATTGTTCCATTTATTGACGCATCCATCACTCAATCCATCAGTCATTCTATCCATCCACCCATCTATTTTGTCTTATCCATCCACATGTCTATTTATCTATCTATCAATATCATTCCATTCGTCCATTTATACATGTTGTTCTATCTATGTTTTCATTCATATAATTCCATGCAAGCTTCCGTTCATCCATGTCATTCTTTCATTCATCCAACCATTCATCCATCCATCCAAGCTGTATCATCCAGCCATCCATCCATAAATCCATGTTCCATCTATCCACACATTCATTCATCCATCCATGCACCCATCCATTTATCAATATTCCATTTATCAATCCATCAATGTCATTCTATCCATTCTACCCATCTATTTTGTCTTATCCATCCACATGTTTATTTATCTATAAATATCATTCCATTCGGCCATCTATACATGTTTCCATTCATCCATGTCACTCCATCCATTCATTCGCCCATGCCCTTCATTCATCCATTCAAACAATCCTCCATTTTGTTCCATTAATCCATGTTGTTCCATCCTTGCATCCATATATCCATCAACATCTGCATTTAGCAATAATTGTTGTTAATCAAATGTATGCATCCATTCATCCTATTATCCATTCATAAATTTATCAATCTTTCCATCCATCCATCCATCCATCATTGTTGCATCTATCCACACACCCAACCATCAATGTCATTTCATCCATCCATGATCCACCCATCCAATGTCTATTTATCCATCAATATCACTCCATCTAATCGTCCATCTATCCATGTTGTTCCATCTATGCATCTATATATCCAACAACATTTCCATTTAGTAATATTTGTTCAATCAACTGTATGCATCCATCCATCCATCCATCCAATTATCTAGTCAATTTATCAATCTTTCCATCCATTCATCCATCCATCCATCCATCCATCCAAGCTGTATCATCCATCCAACCATGCATCTAATTAAACTACTCCATATTGTTCCATCCATCCATGTTATTCTATTTCTGTTGTTCCATCCATGCTTCCATCCATCCATCTGTCAATCTATCCATATTTCCATTATCCATCCATCCATCCATCCATCAAAGCTGTATCATCCATCTATTCATCCAACCATGCATGTAATTAAACTCCTCCATTTTCTCACATCCATCCATGTTGTTCTATTTATGTTGTTCCATCCATGCTTTCATCCATTTATCCATCCATTTGTCAATCTATTCATATTTCTATCAATGTATCCATCCATCCAAGCTGTGTCATACATCTATCCAACCATGCATCTAATTTAACTCCATTGTGTTGCATCCATCCATGATGTTCTATTTCTGTTGTTCCATTCATGCTTCCATCCACCCATTCATCCATCCATCCATTTATCAAACTATCCATCTTTCCATCAATTCATTCATCCATCCTAGCTGCATCATCCATCCATGCATCCATCCATTCAACAATGCATCTAATTAAACTCCTCCATTTTGTTCCATCCATCTATGATGATCCATTTCTGTTGTTCCATCCATGATTCTATCAATGCAATTCCATCCATGCATTCACCGATTCCTTTTGTTCCATCCAACAATTAACATGTCCATTTATCATCCATTTTTCCTTGTTGTTTCATCAATGCATCCACCCATCTATCATTTTGCAATTCATCTATCGTTCTACCCATCCAAGCTGTGTCATCCATGCATCCATCTCATTCCACATCCATTTTGTTCCTTCTGGCATTCTATTTATGCATTTTAAACTTTGCTAAAAACTTTTAGAAACAGTTTTGTCGAACCAGTATTCAAAGTCTTGAAATTGAATGTCAATTCAATTGAATTCTACTGCCTTACATTTCAATTTTACTGCAATTCAGCATCCTGTTTCCGGCCTCAATTCAAATTCAGCAACTGAACTGTAAAGTAAAATGCATTATCTTTAAGTTCTTAATCTGCTGTGAGAACACTGCAATACGCAATTGCTACAACACCTCTGCTAGTAAACATTCCAGGAAGTGAAATCCATCAGGCACTTTGAAGCAGGAGGTATACCAGGCATTTAAAAAAGCAGACCACATCTCTCCACCCCTTAGTGCCAGAGTGAATTTGCGGCTCTGAGATTGATAGGTGGATTCACAAAGCCCTTCAGAACTCTGAGGAAAGCAGCTTTGTTTCCATGACTGGAGGTATAAAACGCACAATGTACATAACTCTTCTTAACAGAGAGTAAATCCCGGTAAAACAACTTGCCGTCTGAAGGGACAGTACATTTCACCTCACTATATTTGGAGATAAATCTAGGATGATCAACCATGAAACACTCACCGTCCAGAGCTGGGAAAACACTGGATTTATAGAGCTGGGAGTTTCAAAGAGCTACAAAACGTCAGAGAGACACAAAACCCAAATAAAACAACATTTTATAGTGCGTCAAATAGATGGGCACCCCAAAACGTTTTATTAGCTGCTTTTTTTCTGACAGGCGTTCCTTCTCTGCCGTGATGCTCAGGCCAGTGTTAAGCTGTAAAATGAGAGGATGGCTTTGTTGTGCTAACTCAGACTAGTCTAGACTAGCATGTGGGAAAAGCTTTGAAAATGAAGGCCGGGGTCCGCGTACATTGGGTTGAGGACAGGAGGGTGTGTGTCTAGCGGTGGGAGGGGTGGCGTTGGCCAGGGCGGTTGGTTGAAGGGTGGCATGGAGAGAGAGACACACGGTGACACCGCAGCTTTGAAAGGTTCATGCAATATTAATGTCCACGAGGGAGAATCACTAGCCTGGCCCCAGGGGTCACCCAATTAACTGGAACACACTCCCATTTCCAGTGTGTGTGTTCTGTGCAGTCAGCTCCATACCTCCTTTCTTACATCAATGTGAATGTGTGTTTTTTTTTTTTCATTTCTACGCATGCTGACAGTCTCCATGCTCGTAGCTCATGTTTTCTTCTGTTCCTCTAGTCTCTCTCCTGTTCTATCTCTCTCAAAAGAACAGAAAGTGATGCATGGCTGTAAAAACCTAATGTACTGTTTTACTTTTTCAGCTTCTTAATTTGCTGGAAATTAATTGACTGGCCTGGTGGTGCTGGCTCAGAGAGTGAAGCTAACAAATAGAGCTGCCTCAAGATTTGGACCAGGCAGTGCAAGAAATAGTTTATACACACCGTAAAGAAGAGGAAAAACGTGATTGGGAGAAAGGGGGAATTTAAAAAAACAGACACAGAGAGAGAAACTTTTATTATAACTTAAATTTAAATGTTAAGATCTTTTATCTCATCGTATATTGCCAAAAACTGCAAAGAATAATACTTTGAAATATTTACATATAAAGAGCTCAGATGCAAAACCTTCTAAATCCATCAGACCTCTTTTTTGTAAATGAACAATTTCTGTCAAGCTCCTATAATTAGGTTCAGACGTTTCATTTTATAGGTAATGAAAAGGTTATTAGGTGGTAAATAAAATTACTTTTTCAAAAATGTCACTTTAGACAATTCTTTTGTTCTTAAAAAGGTAGATTTTCTTTTGGGTCAATATCAGCTAAATCCACCTGTGCTTTTTTTTTTTTTTTTTTTTTTTTGCAAAAACCTCTAAATCCACATTTTGGGACAAGACTAGGTATAATTAGATGGTAGGAAATTAGATTTTACCGATTTTACCCAACACAAAACACATTACACAAAACATCTGAAATTTAAAATACATAAATTTGTCAAGTAAGTGGTGGTTCATTCTGCTGTGAAAAACCTGGGAAACAGCAGAAGGTAAATTAATAAATAAAATCTGTCAAATAAGTGCATTAATCAATAACATTAAAATTGACATAAATTAAATCTTAACAATCTGTTGTCATTTCTGATATTTGGGATTTAGATTTAATGCAAGTAGAGCAATGTAAACATTGCAAACATTGTAAACCAAGCTTGGTAGATTCAAATAATGTAGTGTAAATACATTGTGAAACATCAACATCTGTGCATTGCCCATTAATATAAAAAGCTTATCAGACGTTTAGGTAATATGAAGTATTAAATAATGTATAGTTTCATACAATATGTTTATCTTTTTAAAAAAGCTTACATTAGCAAATAAAACACAAGGTAGACCTACTGGGCAAAAAAGGATGTCTCTCAGGCACTTTTAGAAGCTGTCATTCATTCATTCTCACCATACTCAATGTCTTGGTCTCTTTTTCATCTCTTGTTTATCCTCATAGCTTCCATATGGGATAAAAGAATGGCATCTTAACTTGCAGTTGCCGTTTAATGTATAGTAAATCGGACTCATTTAAAGTAGCGTCACTGCGCATAAATCATTACGAATGCATGCTACACTTGTGCAGTGTGTTTTCTTTTTCTTATAATGCTTATTGTAAATCCATTCATATAAGTATTTCTTATAAGTTTTGAGGTAAGGGACGTTTTCATTTGCCATTCAATTGGACAGACTCATGCAGTTCAGTAAACTCCCATCTTTTAAAATCTGAATCGGAAGCGGAATAAATCTCCTCATAAAAGCCAGCGTATCAGCGCACCATTATATTGAAAACATATAATTTGATTTGCGCCTTCTTATTGGTTCTCTGGACATTTGCTGTCAAAGGCAAGTGTAGAATGGGCTGATGCTGCGATTGAGATGATTTGAAGCATCATTTGTTGATGGTGTACTACGTGCCTAAAGCATTCACTCAATGTCATTAGCTAATTTTTGGCTGAAGTGGCGTTTAGCGGCTTTTGCATCTGAACTCTTCATATACATTTTTACTATTAATAATTACAAATACTCAAATAACTTTAAAACATTAAAAGTAAAAGTGAAGCAGTCAGTCAAGTTTACATTATTTGGTAAATTGGTTTCCATTTTAATCCGCTTAGTTTAGCGCAAGGGCGCTGCCATCTTGGTATATCCCTGCATCTGACGTCATGGGGTTGGTTCCCAAGGGGAGGGGGGGTATGGGGGGAAGAAAAATAGAATAAATGTATTTCATATATTAGACACACATCTGATGCTTGTATTTGCACCAGCTCCACGTCCACAACTTCACGCATTGTGTTAAATTAGGCTGTCCAGTCGGTCCTTTACTTCCACTGTATCTGTTCAGCTGAGGGCACAGAACCAACCATGTGACATCAGACATAGCGATATTCCAAGATGGCGGCACCCTTGCTCTAAAAACTATAGTAAAACATGCCATTTTCTGCAAAATAGGTTCAATAATCAAGTTTGTTTAATACATTTAAATTTAAGTTGAATGGGAACCAATTTACAAAATAATGTAAACTTGACTGCTTAACTTCCACTTTAAAACAAACATATTTTGAGAAAGAGAGAGAGAGAGAGAGAGCGAGAGAGAGAGAGAGAGAGAGAGAGAGAGAGAGGTTAAATTCAAACTTGCATTGCCTACAAGTCAGCCTGATCTCATGAGGAAACGTAACTTTTTTACGTTTTGTCAGTTCAGTGGCTAATTCGTTTAGTTGTACAGTTTTAAAAAAGAGCCATGGCACCCAACCGTCACTGGGGGATTGGAAAATCGTACTAAGTATGAATGAGATCGTACGAATTCATGCGAATTAGCCACTAAATCAAAAAGTTACAAATTGCCGCGAAATTGTGTTGACAATAGGATGCTAAATCACAACTATCTAGGGTTGCCACGATACTGAAATTCAGTACCAATCAATACTGAAAATTTTTAAAACATCCATTTCCATTTGACATTTGAGCACTGTTGAGCACATTCTTAAACAGCGCTGATTTGCCATTGCCTTCACATGCTCAACAGAAATGACCTTGAAGTTCATCAGTTCACCGAATTCACCAATGTTTACAGTGTGTAACAACAGACACAGGGACTGGAGCATTTCAAATTTGCGTTGATCAGCTCGTTTGTCTATAAGCTGACATACAAGTAATCCACTGATGAATCACAAGTTTAAAATGCTCCAGTGTCCCTGTATCTGTGGTCATACTCAGTAAACAGTGGTGAGTTTGGTAAACTGATGACCTTCATGGCCAATCACAGTCATTTCTGTTGAGCACGTGAACACAATGCCAAATCAGCGGTGCTTAAGAACGTGCTCAACGGTGCACAAATGTTCGGGGGAAATGGATATTTTTTACATTTCAGTACCGAATTCCACCCTTGTGATAACCCTACAATTACCTATGATGAACAACTGGTTTTGAACTAAATTTCTTTTATAAAAACAGATTAGCTTTAAAAAGTGCTAAAAATTACATTTCTAATAATGTAATACATTGTCTAATAAAATTTTCAATGCACACACATCATCTGGTATCAGGTATCATTTGTATAACAGTGGAAGCTTCTGCAAATTTAAAGAAAATGTGGCAAAAAGTAAATTATAAACAAAAGAGGGCCCAAAACAAAGCCCTGGTGCACACAAATAGTTAAGAAAGAAGCACAATATATAAAACTTTTCATTTGAACAAACTGATGTTGAATGGAACCTACTGTAAACCAGCCAAAGGGAAGACCAACAATACCAGAGGAACTCTTAGACATGAGTCTTTCATAGTGATAATAAAACTGAATTAATACGTCAATTTTTATCATATTTTAATCAATTATTTACTTGTATCTAATTGTATGATTAACCATGACGTTTTACACTGTTTGTGTCAGAAAGACCATTCATGGTAAACAGATACATTATTAAAATCCCTATTCACAACTGACAGTATCTCTTGGGCCACTGTTACTTTATCTGGATGTCATGGTGGGTTAAGTGAAGGCTAATGGTTAGGCTAAATGGTATGAATCTGGATGTCAATGCCTAGATTGTGCTCTTATCAGCTCTCGCAAAAAAAGCAGCACTATCTCTCTTTCCCCATGTCTCATATTTCACAGTCATGTCCAGTTTCCTCAGTCACAGCCCTCTGTTGACCACCTGCAGATGGCTGATATTAGCCTATACTACGGCCCACACTGATGTTACATGCATGCTGCAATTTAGCCCTCCATGGTGGTGAGGGTATCATGATGTTGATAACTGTGAAAGGTTATGCAAAGAACCACTGCACTGAGTAGAGGCGGAACTGTGACAATTCAATGCAAATTGGCCAATTTTTTCTAGCCACGGGCATAGGTTTGTCTCTACTGAAGTATCTATAAAATATTGCTGAATAATGCCAAACAACACCTCTACCGATTGTGGTTCTGGTGGAATGTCTGGTGAAAATGTATATGTAATTTTCACTCATCTCCAACGCATTAAAAAGTTATCTAGACTAGTATCTCAGTAGATTTTATTTGTACAAGCTGTACAAGAACCTCTACAAGACACGTAGATTATACTAATGCAGGGGTTTTAAACCATTTACCTCGAGAAATTATCATGATCATTTTTATGGATTCACTAGAGTGAATCTGATTAGCAGTAGTTCCACAGCTAACTATCAGGCACTTGTAGAGTTAATGCATACAAGTAAAATACATACAAATAAAATGGACCAAGTGCTTTTAAAAATTTATGACAATAAATGAAAGTAAAACCGATGAGCCATCTGACAAAAAATTGCCCTTCTGAATCAAATCAGCAGGACACCCTTATGGATTTTTACTTTGAAGACACAACTGACTACGTTTACATGGACATCAGTAATCTTTATTTGCCTTAATCTGACTAAGACAGTAATATAATTACAGTGTTTAAGTGAAGCACTTTTTGAATCTTGCGTCACCAGGCTAACCACGTTTCCAGCAGTTTCATGTAATTTTGGGTGTTTCATCTTGAATTTTTTTACTTTAACTGCAGTTGGGCAGTTTCACTTTCACTTTTGAACATTTCATTCATACCCCTAAAACAAACTGCGGTATTGGACGCAAGTAATGGAGTAAGGACTGGTGGAAGAGTGTTGTTTTAATGAAATTTAATAACATGCTGAATGGAAAGAAAAAACTTCCACATTTCACGATGTGTGTGTCTGCGGTCTTTTACTGACAGCCCTGTGTGGATCTTGTTGCAAAATATGGCGAAAAGGCCTGCATGACAGTAATAGTTTGATTGTGGTGTTTACTTCAATAATGCCACTAATATATGTATTTTCCACGTTTTAGTTCCATTTCTGTTTAGCTCAATTATGACTTTAGTAGGATTAGGGTAATCAAAAATCACTGTTTACATGGTAGACTCTTAATCAGAGTATTTTCTTAATCATATTAAAGTATTGGTGTCCATGTAAACGTACTCAATGTTCGACTCAACCACACTGTCAGAGTGAAATTGGACAAACTTGGGGCGCGTGTGTCCTAAACGGTTAAAAAACCCTGTACTTATGTAGTGGATAAACAGATATTGATATTCATTAATTTTCTTTTCGGTTTAGTCCCTTTATTGTCTAGTAATATTATGAGAAAAAATGAAAAAAAAAGGGACATTGATCAAAATTAAATAAAAAATAAAGGCTAAAATGGCCTAAGATATTTGGGATTTTTATTACAGACTTAATTCTGTGCTAAAATATATTTCCTTAAACATATTTAGAAACCAATAAATAAATGTTAAAATTGTTAAAATGTTAAAACTGAAAGATGTAAAGAAATCTGCAGTTTTTCTATCAATATGTATTAAATAAACTTAGACTAACTTGATCAAATTTGATAATGTAATTTAATTTAAACTTGGCTATAGAAATGTGGAGGAATCACGTCTCATGCTAGATTATTCATATATGTGTATGTATATATATATATATATATATATATATATATATATATATATATATATATATATATATATATATATATATATATATATATATATATATATATATATATATATGTGTGTGTGTGTGTGTGTGTGTATAAATATAAATATATAGTATTAATTAATCAATATAAAACATGATTTTTGTAACTTTGATGCTGTAAAAATGATAAATCAATCAATAAATAAATAAATCAATCAAACCCTATTTTTATCAATCCATCACAATCTGCACTACACTATATTTCACCTGTCTGCAGTGGCACCAACTAGTATGAAAGCATTTCCAATTGTTGTAGCAGCAACACAAAATGTTTGCATATTTAATCCTTGTGTTAATCATAAACACACTCATAAGATGCTCAATTAATTACACACATTCATAATGGTCATTTAAATGCAGGCACTGGTTTTAGATGAGATCAATTATGCTAATAAATGCATGAAAGCCCATTTAAAACAATTCATACCCAGAGAACCAATGCGGTAGCATTTAGACCCCTTCTCCAAAATTTTATGTCTAAAATAACTTTTTTAAACACATGGAACTTGCAGGGACAGAGAGTAATTTCATTCATATTAATGAACACCTCCAATAAACTTTGCCATTATGTTATTAAAATCAGAAAGATTCTAAAAATCCATCCATAGCACAAACATTAAGTGGAACAAACACTCTTGTTTCATTCCAGCAGAAAAGTAGATTGGAGCTGATGTGACAAGTGGTTGAGTTTTACGCCATCTGTGGACAAGCTCTGCATGCAGGTGAAACCGACTGTTAACAGCCTGTCTTCAGACTGGCCATCATGACAACAGCTCTCCTGTCTATATGAATATAGTATTGTAAATACGCAGAGGAATGCATATGTCAAGTCACCTTTATTTCTATAGCGCTTTATAAAATGCAGATTGTGTCAAAGCAGTTTGATATATAAAGTAATAAAACTCAGATATACAAAGTTTCATCAATACATCAAGCCCATTTAGTTGGTTTTGTTCTCGGTAAAAAGACAGAAGTGTAGTATAAAATGTCATGAAATAAAGTATACATCTACATTTCTGCACAAGCATGCAACTGTCATGTATTTATTTTTGCTCTATAAAAAAGAACTCCAAAAGTGATCAATTAGGCGCTCCCATTTACTGTCATTATATACAAAACATACAGTCCCATATACAAAATTATGACATCAAACCATAAAAAGTCATAAGCATGAGATACTAAGTGATAACTGAGAAAAACGTCTAAATGACTTTTTGAAGATGTATATACCAAGTGAAGTTTAGTTATAAACTAATTTCGAGAGGATCACGTGCTTATGATTGCTAGCGGCTGGATAATAACATAATAACATAAGTTAATTGACTAATCCAAACCGGCACTATAGACATGCTCCTAGTAAATGGTTATCTCTCAAGAGCAATCACTGGCTGTTCATTGGTTATTACAGCGGGGGAGTTCTCGAGATCTACCTGAGCTCAAACTTCCCTCTCGCCTTGCAACGGGAGGGAGCCCCGGGCTTGAGGATCTTATGAGCTCAGGGCTCTCTCCCGGGACAGCATGCCAAACAAGCTAATAATTAATCATCAGCTAAGTGTGAACTCTTGAAGTCATTATTATGCAAAAAAATGTTTGAAATATTAAATGTTCTCTTTTTATGCCAGAAAAATAAGTTTTACCAGTGAATGACCTTCCTCCACAGGAACAGACATTACAATCTTCAGCACTGGGAAACACCCACAGACTCTCCCATTCACACACTACAGCCAATGTATTCATTCATTTTCTTTTCGACTTAGTCCCTTTATTAGTCAGAATGAACCGCCAAGTTGTCCAGCATATGTTTTACACAGCGGATACCCTTCCAGCCGCAACCCAACACTGGGAAACACCCATGCACTCTTGCATTCACAATACAGCCAATTTAGTTTATTGAATTCACCTATAGCACATGTCTTATTTGACTGTGGGGGAATCCAGAGAACCCAGAGGAAACCCATGACAACACAGGGAGAACATGCAAACTCCACACAGAAATGTCAACTTACCCAGCCGAGGCTCGAACCAGCGACCCTCTTCCTGTGAGGCGATCATGCTACCCACTGCCCCACCATGACGCCCACATAGCCATGCTGTTGGGGAAACCAACACAGACACAATGAGAATACGCAAAAACTCCACACAGAAATGCCTCCTGGTCCAAACCAGCAACTTTCTTACTGTGAGACAACTGTGCTACCCGCTTAGCTATCGTGCAACCTCTGTTTGTCTTTTTAATCTCATAAAAAATAAAGGCATTATGATTTAGTTTAGGTAACACGGTGGCTCAGTGGGTAGCACTGTCATCTCACAGCAAGAAGGGCACTGGTTCGAGCCCTGACTGGGTCAGTTGGCATTTCTGTGTGCATGTTTTCCCCGTGTTTGCGTGGGTTTCCTCTGGGTGCTCCGGTTTCCCCCACAGTCCAAAGACATGCGGTATAGGTGAACTGAATATGCTAAATTGGCCAAAGTGTATGTGTGTGAATGCAAGAGTGTATGGGTGGTTGCGGCTAGAAGGGCATACACTGTGTAAAACATATGCTGGATAAGTCGGTGGTTCATTACACTGTGGCGCCTCCTGATTAATAAAGGGACTAAGCCGAAAAGAAAATGAATGATTTAGT
This sequence comes from Danio aesculapii, assembly GCF_903798145.1. NCBI lineage: Eukaryota > Metazoa > Chordata > Actinopteri > Cypriniformes > Danionidae > Danio > Danio aesculapii. The sequence goes on along the minus strand of NC_079436.1, from coordinate 32,570,146 downwards.
TCATCCTTTTAATTTTATTTTTAATCAAATTATTTCTCAGCATATCATTACTTTCTGTCCTAAAACATTTATGTTCTCCTTAAGATTTACTTAAAGATGACCGCTCTTCTTATATAGCAAAAAACGTTCTTCCACAAGCTCAGAGAGGAAACAGACAAGAAGATGACAGAGCTGAACCTGTGAGCTCCTGCAAGTTGAGTGAGCAGTGGAGTGAGTTTGAGAGCGAGTCTCTCACTAAATGACCCTGCTTGCCTTCTCCACCACAGCTTCCAGGGGAAATTCAATTGAGCCCGGTGACACATTAGCATTCTGCTGATCAACACGGAGGATGGACAATCCACTTAACCAGCGAAAAAGACTGCTGCACAGCTCCTCAATATATGATAACATCACACGCATACAGGAAGGTCACAGCTCCAGGTGTCCACTCCACATCCCACAACACACACTCACTCCGCTTCCTACAACATACACTCACTTCACATCCCACAACACTCACTCTACTTCCTACAACATACACTCACTTCACATCCCACAACACTCACTCTACTTCCTACAACATACACTCACTTCATATCCCACAAAACACACCCCCCCCACACACACACACACACATACATACATACACACTACAGTGCTGGTGAATAGGGTAAAATATTCACTAAAAGTTATCACTATATTTATAAAGTTGATCACATTGCGGTTGTTTTTGTTAATAAGTTTCTAAAACACTTTTTTTGTTTCATCATAATTATATTATTACAATTTTTTCCAACTGTTTACACACAAAATCTTTTAATGTCACACAATTTCTGAAGCTTCTCACTCAAAATGCAAAACTACACAGCAAATATCCATTACCATAAGCTATTTCTCAGCCTTGAACTAGGTATTCAATTGCATAAAACACTTTTTTTTTCAAAACACTACACACTATTCACTACACACTACTCTTCCTAAAATGCACAAATTTAACTTGCTTTCCTTTTCCAAACACAACAAATCAAATGCAAAACTTATTCAGCAGGTCACACACTAACACACACGCACGCACGCACACACACACACACACACACACACACACACACACACACACACACACACACACACACACACACACACACACACACACACACACACACCTCAAATGTGCAAACACTAATTTCTTAACTGATCACTAACCAATCACTGTAGTAGGTTACAGGACACCGGGCTGTTATAGTCCCCAAAAAAGCTGGTTTGCCACCCTTTGACAATTTGTAATTTTGTACCAACCACATATTCACCTTTTCTAAATCCTAGATTCCAAATTCCTCTAGAAAAGAATAGAGAAATTCTTCTCAGCCTGGCTCTGGAAAGTGTATGATGGCCAACCCTACAGTATGCCAACATGACACTTCTTCAGGCCATGGACGCTTTTCTCCCAGAGACCCTTATTCTATTCTTAAGAACTGTATTCTAAAAAATATACTTTTGCTTTACAGTTTGTTGTTTTACATTTTTACATACAGTATGTTTATGGTTTTGTTGTATTCTATTGTATACACCAGTAATGTTTGGTCTAATACATATTTAGTAGTTTAGATACTGTATTTTAGTTCAGCTAAATATTTTAGAGTAGATATCAGCCTAAAGAGCAAAGAGCTTTAGATCTAGAACAACAGTGTTCACATGGTGTACCCAAACATTTACCATTAGGAAACACGTGTTTTCCATGCAATGAAAGCGCTTCATTCATGCATTTATGGCATTTTGAATGCAGTGTTACATTTTGAAAGAGATGTGGGGCATTTTGCATTTTGTGTGTGCAGTTTTGAGAACTGTGTGTAGTTGAGTTTTGAAAAAAGGTCACACTGTTTTGAAAACGTGTGTAAGCAGTTGGAAAAACTGTATTATTTTACATATCAGAGCCCGATTTTTTTAACTGAAAGGATTTTGAAAAGCCAAAATTCAGCAAACAGCCATAATCAAATGAATGTTCACAATATTTCAAAGAATAAAACATTGTATATAATCCAGCATATACTTTAATATAGCATTGAGTAAAAACCTTTAAAATATAAATATAAATTGTATTGCATAGTTTTGTGTATGTGTTTCAGAAGTGAAGATGTATGATTCAATACAGGGGGAAAAAACTGAGAAATACGCAATTAAAATTAAGCATTGTAACAGAAATCTAGACATTCATTCATTCATTTTCCTTTGGCTTAGTTCCTTGTTTATCAGGAATTGCCACAGCAGAATGAATCGCCAAATACTCTGTTTTATGCAGCGGATGCCCTTCCAGCCACAACCCAGCACTGGGAACCAAATATATAGGTGCAAATTGATAAAAAGTGAAAAAAGACATTGAAAAGATTTGTTTTCTTTACATTACACATACATATTAGACAAAAAGAAACGTGCTGGGGACTGTACCATAAAGCCAAATTAGCTAGCTAGCCAGTTAAGTTTAAGCTTAGTTTGCACCAATTCTGGGTTTATGAAAATCCAAAAAGTCCAAAATCTCAAAACTTACTGGTCTGCAGTGTCTCACCTTAACAGCATGTGACATACAATTAAGCTTCATGACTTAGGGACTGTTCCATAAATCCAAATTAGCTAGCTAGCTAGCTAAGTTTTTATTTAGTTTGCACCAATTCTGGGTTTTAGGCTGCACGAAGGTAGCTCAGCTGCTCCAAAACATGATAGAAACAAAGAGTGATTAAAGTCTTCATGTTACCTAAAATCCAAAGTTGATGCAAACTAAGCTGAAACTTAACTGACTAGCCAACTAATCCAGTTTCATGGTACAGGCCCATGATGTAACATTTGCAAACAAAATACACAATCAAATACGACATAAAATATATCGTCGACATTTATTACGAATAAGCCAATTCTGACATGTTCTCTCCCGAGTTTGTATATTGTGTTTTTCATAAACACTTCAGTCCAGGCATTTACAACCATATTTCATATTCCCTCCCATATTAAGCCATCCTCAGCATTCTTCTAATAACTACACGTCAAATTACACCTCGTGCCACAAGCCCATTAGTCACTGACATTCCTCTCCTCACAAAAAAAAACACCCTCCAACAAATCATTATTTGTAGCAACCCTATCAGAGCAGGCTGACAGTAAACTCGCCATAGTTTTATGAGCTTGTAAATACATTATCCGGGCTTTTGACTGTCACAGCGTACAAGTGCTGAGCAGTGCTATTACCATGTGCTTCTCTGTATGTGTGTGTGTGTGTGTGTGTTGATTGAAGTAATTAGGCACTCACTGGATGGACTTTAACTCAGCCTCGCCAGCTAATAGCTAACAAATATATAAAAGCAATAAACTAATGGTGTGAGTAATTAAGCAAAGCTGTATTTACATGCGCGAGGGAGCAGCCGCCGACTGGTTATTGCTAGAGATCAGCAGAGGGTGGACTGTTTGTCAGATAATCAGAGACTGAGAACGCTCAGACAAATAACAGCTGCAACATGATGTTTCTTAAAGACATTCGGAGTTATATAAAAATGAAGAAAGTATTTGTTTGGATAGGAAAGTGCTTATATATGACGCTGGATTCAAATCTTTAAAAATACAGCTCTAATTAAATAAAAAATGCTCAAATAAAAAAAACTGAAAGTGATTTTACATATACACACACATATATATATATATATATATATATATATATATATATATATATATATATATATTATATATATATATATATATATATATACATATACGTATTTTCATACATATACATATATATATATATATATATATATATATATATATATATATATATATATATATATATATATATACATATATATATATACATATATATATATATATATATATATATATATATATATATATATATATATATATATATATATATATATATATATATATATATATATATATATAAAGGTAACAAAATACACTGTAACTAAGAATAAACTGCCCCTCCAAAAAAAGTATTCACCAAGATTTAAGCATATAAGAGCCTCCCATTGGAAATGCACTGCATGGATGATTATACAGTTGAAGTCAGAATTATTAGCCCCCCTTGGATTTTTTTTTTTACAAATATTTCCCAAATGATGTTTAACATATTAATAAAATTTTCACAGTATGCCTGATAATATTTTTTCTTCTGGAGAAAGTCTTTTTTTGTTTTGTTTGGCTAGAATAAAAGCAGTTTTGAATTTTTTAAGATCTATTTTAAGGTCAAATTATTAGCCCCTTTAAGCTAGAATTTTTTTCAATAGTAAAAAGTTCAATAACTTGCCTAATTACCCTAACCAGCCTAGTTAACCTAATCAACCTAGTTAAGCCTTTAAATGTCACTTTAATCTGTATAGAAGTGTCTTGAAAAAAATCTAGCAAAATATTATTTACTGCCATCATGGCAAATATAGAATAAATCAGTTATTAGAAAATAGTTAATAAAACTATTATGTTTAGAAACGTGTTGTGAATCTTCTTTCCGTTAAACAAAAATTGGGGAAAAAATAAACAGGTGGGCTAATAATTCAGGGGGGCTAATAATTCTGACTTCAACTGTATTTCAGCTGGTGACGAGTTATTTAACCATAACTGATTCAGAAAGTATTGTTGATTACTTAAATGGCGAAAAATTGTTAAAAAAAAAACAACAACAGTAAAACTGTTTAATGGTGAAAGTAAAAGCATTTCCACACCCACAATGTGAGGGGAACTCAAGAGATGGAGACTAAACAGCTCTAGTGCTCACGGCGACCCGAGTTTGATTCCTAGCTTGAGGTTCTTTGCCGACCCTTCTTCTCTCTCTGCTCCCAATAATTTCTTGTCCGTGACCTTCACTATGCAAACAAAATTAAAGGTGGAAAAGCCCCTCAAAAAAACCCTCAAATAAAAAAAATTATAGTAATATATATAAAGATCACATCATACACTGTAACCAAGAGTAAACTGGCCCTCCTAAATAAAGTCTCCACCAAGATATAGGTATACACCAACTATATGTAAGAGCCTCCCATTGGAAATGTACTGTATAGATGATTATATTTCAGCTGGTGACAAGTTATTTAACCCTAACTGATTCAGAGAGTAGCTTCTCATTTCTTAAACAACCACGTCGGAAGACACATCCTGTGGTCCTGGAAAAGATGTCAATTATTCCTTTTCTTTTTTTCAGATTTCAGAAGGGTCATATTGTTGGCATGCATCAAGCAAAGAAAATGCCTAAGGAGATTTCTGAAACTACTCAATTCAGGTTAATTGACTGTCCAACGCTTTATTAAAATCTAAAAAAGGGGATCCATGATTCTTGAGGAAAAATTTGGTCAGAAAAAAAAATCGTGAATATTTGAGATTGTTGATTACCTAAATGGCAATTAAATTAAATCGTTAAAAAAACAACAACAGCAGAACTCACGGCAATGTTAAATAGTGAAAGAGCATTTCCACATCCACAATGTGAGGGGAACTCAAGGGATTGAGAATAAACAGCTGTGTAGTCTTAAGAAAACCACATGAGGCTCATCAGAAAAAAAGGCTTCGATTTGCTAAGATTGGACTATGTCACAATGAAAGAAAGCTAAGAAGAAAGGCAGATGAAATAATTCTCGCATCATGCCTAGTGACTACCACACAAGCCTGTTGTCACAGTGCTATGATCTGAGGATGCTGCAGTTGGTCAGGTTTAGATTCAGCAACATTATGTGCCCAAAGGATGATGGATATACTTAATGACTATTCCATTGGATATTTTTCATCTCTGATGGCACAGGTATATTCCAAGATGACAATGTCAGAATTCAACTGGCTCAAATTGCAAAAGAGTGGTTCAGGAAGCATATAAGAAGAGATATAATCTTTACACATGGATTGGCCACCACAGAGTCCAGACTTTAACCCTATTGAGAATCTTTTGTATGTGCTGGAGAAGACTTTGCACAGTGTCCTGACTCTCCCATCATCAATTAAAGATCTTGCCGGAAAAAAAATTATGCATCTCTGGATGGGAAATAGATGTGATATTGCAGACGCATATTGAAACAAGTGCTGAAATTAAAGGTAAAGTTGGTAAAACAAAGTTTTAATGTGGGACTTTTTTTGAACAGAAAATTTATTTAAAAAACATTAAGCAACATATTTATTTTGATTATTTAAATATTTAAATGATTAAGTCATATATTATATCTTAATTAATTAACTTGCATGTTGACAAATCGGTAAAATAAAGGTGTTTCTAAAGGTGTTAGAAAGTGTACAGATTTAAAATTCAAAATAATTAGTATTTTAGGGCTGCACTGCATGAGTTTTAAAATTTTTAATACATCATTATGCATGAAAAAAAAACGCAAGAAAGGATACACATGTCTGAAGTACTGAAAGTGTGCAGGACGTTTTGTAAGCAAACATCAGTGCTTAAACTGATGTGATCTTCTATTGGCAACCGGTACAAGTTGATGAAAAGAGATGTGACATGCACCCACACACACATTGTCTCACACACACACACCTTTTATATCCTTTTATCCTCCATTCCTCTGCAATGCACCTTTATGAAACAGGTGACTTCAGCCCGAGGCCTTCTTTCCTGAACAACAAACCTAATCTACATACATTTCAGTGGCCTTTGAAGGATTTGAAGTGTGGCTGACAGCTCAGGAATTACATATCAAGAGGACTAAAAAGCGACGGATTTATTGCATGCCGCAGTGTCCGCGGTGCATTTTAAAGGTCGCAAATGCAACTGTTTCACACCAAAGTTCCCAGGGCCTTCCGGCAAATCTGAATACAGATGAGCTCCTCTGATAGATTGATGCATAACAGCTCCCAGCATGCACACAGTGCCAACAACCCTGCAACGTCGCTTCTCTTTAAAGCCCGGGTGTATCTTAATTTGAATGTAAGCAAGTGATGTTAAGTTTTCACGATAGGTTAAGTTAAAGCATCAGTTTCCTGTGCACTCTGTCACGCTTGTCCATCAGGCTTTTCAGTGAGGGATCACTCAGCGGTGAGCATTTTCTTTTTTTTTTAGCCTAACTCCAGCTGGACAAATAAAAATAGCCTCTTAAACAGGGGTGCGTTTGCCAAACAATGACAAAACTCTGAACTATCATAGTACAATGCATGGTTTGGGAAAAGAACGATACAGTGATGATTTAAACCACATTAGTTATATCATAAAACGTCCATAATGATGCTCTAAACGAGGTGGAGTTACAACAAAACCCCATAATTTTTTGCGCAAATTATATTGCTTTACACACACAAAAAAAAATCCAATATTAGTTTTGGTAAAAACATGCACTCGTTTTGCATATAAATTGAAGTATATATTTAAACAGCACATATATGGCCACTTAGCTATCGTTAATGGTTGTAATTTACAGTAGGCTATTTATTTTTTTTAAATGGAAAATAAAATCCTACTTAATAATAATAATAAAAATTATTATTATTTTTATTTTATTATTATTAATTAGGATCTTGTTTATTTATTTATTTTTTATTTTATTTTTTTGTAAACGTCTGCTTTTAAAATTTGACACATTCAAACCACTGCAGAAATGTTCTAAAAAGCTTTAACGTATGCTATATATTTTTGTTTTCACAAGCTTTGGAGACGTAACGCAAATTCTGCTTTTAAATAATAGGTCACCTATAGCTTTCGTCATGAGCCACAGCTGCGTTCAAAAGGGCATACATATTTTTAAAGTGCACTGCAAAGCGAACGCAATTGTCAATATGAGGCTCGCTAAAACTGAACTGTAAAAAAATACTTGGAAAGCAAATTACACCGAAGAGAGAGGACTTCATGTTTTTTTTTTTTTTAAATCATTCCAAGTTTAAATGTTGGAAGGTTCGAAAGGAATAGTGTGTAGGGGGGATAACAGGAAATAGAACACAACAAGGAACTATGCTTCTAACTATAGCTCGAGAGGTGTAGTTGCAAGCGTACAAGTTTTCGACACAGTTTGCGAATGTTCGTTGGAACGGTGGATTTGAGAAACGGCAAATCAACTAACTTTGCTTGTAACGACACAACTTGCGACCTTAGTTGGCTAACGATGGTTTTCAGAAACGCACCCCTGGATGCTCAGTTTTCTGCTTTTTCAATTTCTGAAATGCGCATTTAACGTTAGACATGGATAATAAAAACCTTGATTAAATCATTTCTAGTTGATCATAGATTATCATACGATGATTTTTTTAATATAAGACTAAAGATCCTTGAGTCTGAGATTTGTGCATTTTTTTAAGTTAATATGTCCCCAAAAAAACAGAAAAAGGAGTATTCAAACATTGAGGAAGATTTTGTTGTACTCTCACCTAAAAAGAGAAAAAGAAAGAGAATACGGGTAGAGAGGAAGAAGAGGTCACCTCCTTATCAAGGAGATGCAGGATTATCTTGAATATTTTAAAGCTTACAATCATAAGATTATTATATATGTATATTATATTATAATATTTACATAATAATCTTTATATTCTCTCTTTGTTTTCCTTACTTTGACATAAATTGTTTTGTGCTGCGAGACAAAGTAGATCAAATCAGGCACCATTTTGGATCACTTGTACTGATTTGTCAAAACACCTCTCAAAATGTGTTACGTATACAATACAGGAAATAGAACCTGATTTGTTGTTGTAGTTGTTGTTGTTGTTGTTGTTGTTGTTGACAAAGTGCGAATGTGACTGCCTTTTATTTATTTTTAACATGCTAAAATTGTGCATGAAATTTCGGTAATCAGTGTGGAAATAACTTTAGAGTGTTTTCTGCAAACATTTTCATAAACAAGTGTGTTTTTTATTTTTATTTTAAGATGCTGAATTTTCCTCTGTCCAGCTCTGAGCATATTTGCACATGCAATCTCAATATGTTTCCTGTTATACCAGTGTGTTCATTTTACCCCAGATCTTCAATATCTGCACTCCCGCCAGCTCTCCTCTCTATGTTGTCGAAGCGCTTTGCTGCCTTTGGGATAATAAGGGCAAAGGGAAAAAATATTATGTCCTTTCACAATTATCAGCATTGCAAATATTAAAGTGTCTGGCTACATAGCAGAGGATACTTTGATTGGTATCTTAACCTTTGACTACACCATAAAGCAGTCAACTCCCGGTGCCCATATTGGAAGGGCTGGAATTTAATTCTGAAATGATTTGGGATAATAAGGAAGATGGATAATGTATGCAAGAGGGATATTACGTTTGGGCTAAATGCAGTTGGGGGGCCAGCGCTATTGGAGTTGAATAATCACAGTGAGTTATAATCCGGGTGATAGAAATACCGCACTGTCACAGTCAAGAGAGCAACTCTTAAATCACGCGGAGGAAGAGAAGCAGAGGAAGGAGGGAGAGGAGACGCAGTCAGGCCAAAGGCGTCCATCGCTGCACTTCCACTCAAACTTTCATTAACGCTCTTGTGTGCCTTTGTTTTTTAATAACCACACCCTCCTGTCATCCCTGCCTGACCGCAACGCCTTTAATTTCTCAAAATTGCTCAATTACACTGGCGACTCAAAGACATTAAATCGTGACCGATTTCATCAATGACGAGCCTGTTTTCCTAAAGATCAACAGGCAATTTGAATAGAAAAGGCCTAAGATAAGGAGCTTTAATTAAAGACTGCACTTGATTAAATACACAGATAAACTGCTTAAATTAAATAATAAAGACCTTTTTCGAGTAGTATCGCTTTACTGTGTTAAAGGGATACTTAACAGTTGCTGCGTCTTCTATTAAGGGGAAAACACAATGTCATTTTTGTCATGAATTCATTGTCCATCAGTGATTCTGAAGAGTTTAAATATCATGTCAGTCTCGTAAACAAGAGCATTTTGTTTAGTTGAGATCCTATATTTTTCTCTATTATCTTTAGGATATTTGTGACCATGGATGACAAAAACGTCGTTGGGGTAACGCATTACGAATAAAGCGAGTTATGTAACAATAATACTTTTCTAAGTAACAAATAAAGTAACACATTATTTTTAAAAATTAAGTAATAATATTTGAGTTACTTTTTAAAAAATTTTATGCGAGTTGCTTTTTAGTTTATTAATTCGCTTATAAAAAATAAATAGCTGATTTAAAATGATCGTAGTCGTGTTGAATCCCACACTCAATGAGAGAATGCAGGAACAGACAGAAAGAAAGATGGCAGGACTCTTACATTTCTGCGAAGGAAGTTTTCTCATTATTCTGAACAGATCAAAGAAAGAGAAAACAGGATGTGAACACTATGGACACTAATAAGACAAATAGTAGCAAACGCATTGCTTTACACTTTTATTATTGTGCATATATGGCATTTAGCTCGATGGTCAGGAAGTTCACAGAAGATAAGATTATCCTACATTAATATTTTTTATGTTTTTTTAAGGTTAATGAAGGTGTAGGCTATACGGTGCATTGTTAATTGCAGAGCTCCTTTATTTTTAAAAAAGAAGAAAAAATCCTGCAAGTTATGAAACAGATAAAGCCCCAGCCAGGTCAGAAAAGCTAATGCAAAAGTAACGTCACACATTACTTACCATAAAAAGTAACTAAGTAATGCAACTAGTTATTTTCTGGGGGAGTAACTCAATATTGTAATGCATTACTTTTGAAAGTAACTTTCCCCAACACTGGTCATCAATGTGCGAAATTGAGATTTATATCTTAAATCTGAACAAATAAGCTTTTTATTGTACACTTAGTTTGGATAGGACAATATTTGGCCAAGATATAACTATTTGAAATATATGGAAACTGAGGATTAAAAAAATCTAAAAAGTAATTAAAAAAAAATCACTGCACAATAACAAAAAAATAAATAAATAAATAAATAAATAAATAAATATATATATATATATATATATATATATATATATATATATATATATATATATATATATATATATATATATATATATATATACATGATATATATATATATATATATACATGATATATATATATATATATACATGATATATATATATATATATATATATATATATATATATATATATATATATATATATATATATATATATATATATATATATATATACTTAGTATATTTATTTGATATATTTACATTAGGAAATTTACCAAATAATCTCATTAAATATGATCTTTACTTGATACTTTAAAGTAAGAAAAATGATCTATAATTTTGACACATAAAATTTATTATATACAAAGTATACACATGCACCATGATCCTGGTTTTGCAAAAATATACTGATGTTCCATTGCTTTAAAGGAAAACAATTTGCTTTGAGTAAATCAGACATTACAGTTTAACAGGTAACATGTAATCTGGATAACATGATAAAATGAAAAAATTAAATGATTCACAACTGTTTTAAATGATCCCAGACTCTTTTTTCTCCCCTTTGAATTTTCCTTTCCAAAAAACATGCTACTGTGTGTGCTGGCATTTAGCTCTGAGTGTTCACAATATACAATGGCCATGTAAATTATTGTGTAAATGAAATTGCAAACTAGAATTTGAAAAAAAGCTTCAGAATTTGGGGACAAAACCATTTCCAATCAATCATACCATGTATAAGACAGTTACTAAACTCTGCCAATGTAAAACTAGCATAATGTCAAAAAGTAAAACTATGTTATTGCTGTTTTCATTTTATTAATGTTTGCTCATGCAATGCGATTGTCAAACAATTCAAACTTCTTTGACCCATTTCAATAAATGTACAACTGTAACGGTTCTGAATGGGCTAAGCTACACAACTCAAAAGAAGAAAGAGACTAGCGTGCATAATAAATCAAATGCACATGGGAGAAAACACAACAGGCAGATTTTAATTACACAAATATCAAACTCATACACAATTCGATGAATTAGCATAATGACTTCATAACAGTAATGTTAAGTTTCAGCTCTGTCTTTCTCATGCTAATAAATCACATGATATTGTCTTTTATTTTGTTTCCAATCCATTCAATTTCACACAAAAAGCTGCCAAATTCTTATATACAGTGCTTTAAATGAAGTTTCAGGAAAGGTTATTTATCACTGTACTGTGTGTCTAAATCGCCATTAAAAAAACGCCATTAAAAATGCCCAGACGAGTACACAAACTCTAGAGAGAGCAGCTTCTGCTATAAATACTATGAAGAAAAGTATATTTTGTATCCAGTTCATTCAATTAAAAAAAGAAAAACTTTTATCTACACACTAAAAACCTTTTATGACAAGAACAAATGATTTCAATTTGCTTTAACTTATTTTAATAAGTTAATCAGGTTTCAACCAGTGTTAATTTAGACAGAAAATTCTGATTTAGCTTTAGTCTTTTTTTTTTTTAAAGATTTATTTTTGCCCTTTTTGCCTTTATTAGATAGGACAGTATTGAGACAGGAAGCGAAGTTGGAGAAAGAGAGAGAGAAGGGTATGGGAAATGTCCTCGAGCCGGGATTCGAACTCGGGACGCCCTGGCGTGCTACTGCACCATTTGTCGGCACGCTAACCACTACGCTATTGCGCCGACATAGGCTTAGTCTTATGACTAAAATTACATTTTACTTTTAGTCATATCTTAGTCTTCTGATTCTTTTTAGTTTTAGTCGACAAAATTTTATAAGATTTTAGTCGACTTAATGTACTCTAGATTTAGTTGACTAAAATATATTTGGTTTAAGTGTAATTTAATTGAATATTGTATTCATATATTTATACGATAAAATAGTCTAATTAAAATATCAAATATAGCTTTTCCACTGAAGACAACACATTAGATATGGATTGGTTATTTTTATCATAAGTAATATGTCAAATTATGTGTCGGCAATCAATCCACATGTAAGAACAGTAGCCAACTGAAAATGCTGGATTGTGCAATCAATTAGCAAACTAATTAATTAGCAAACTAGTCTTTTTAACCAGTTTGTTGAACAGTTTCAAGCCATTTAATCTTTGAAAGGGCTTAAAATAGTTTAAGTCCACTTTGCAATGTCAGTCCATACCAAGCTTTACTGTTGTAGTTCGTGTTACAAGACATGGTGCTCAGCTATAGCACTGATAAAATATGTAGAGTAATGATGTAATCGCATCCCGTGCCTACGGTGAATCATTTACTTATCAAATGTGCGTGAGTGTGTGTGTGCGTGTCATGCATCACACACCAAGATTAATTTCTAACTGGATATTTACCAAAATACATTCCTCAATCACATTCTCGTCTTGTTTTTATTAGTCAATGAAAATGTCAGTATATCTTTATGATAGATGTAGTCATCATCACTTAATTTTTATTTAGTTTTCGTCTAGTCTTTGTCGGGAGAAACTTGTTCGTTACGAAAATGATGACAAAAAATTTTCACCAACCGAAGTAACACTGGTTTCATTAACATTTTTAAGTTATACAAAGTTTAACTTAATATTATTAGTCAGTTTGAATGATGTTAGTTGAGATGACTAGAAAATTTATTTGATTTACCTAAAGAAATTTAAGGCAGCAATATTTTTTTACAGTGCAGTTTTTAAATGATATTGCAAAAAAGGGTATTTATAATTGCACTGTGTCAGAATGACAAGCACACTTATAAAACAGCAATATTGGTGAAAAAAATTTAAATCGACTCAGATGAGAGCAGTTTATGGAGTCCTATAATGTCTTATATGACGTATAATATATTATATCTCATATCAAATTCATTCTTTTTTTATTAAAGGAGCCAAATTCCTATCTACAGTGCTTTATATTTCAAGGAAGGGTCTGTATCACTGCATTGTGTTTGAATTAATAAACACACCATTAAAACACCAAATCTGTGTAAAATCTCAGGTGAGTGCAGGTTATGTCTTCAGTTTTGCTAAAAAGATTACCATGACTTATAGTCCAACTCCAGCTGTGTTTCAGCCTTTAATTATTCCCTGTAAAAATCTAACCTCACCTTTTTTTTTCCATCTCACTCCGTCTCTCTCTTTTCTCTTGCACTCCTTTGGCTCCTTTTGTTCTCGTTGTGCCTATTTATCACTGTGTAAAGGTTGAAAGAGATATTATTAATCCTGGGGAATGAAGGCAGGGTTAGCGGCATGGATCGCATTGTGAGAGGGGTAATGATAGGCAGACGTGCTTGGCCAGTGGTCTGTGTGGGCTTGATGAATGGGGAGCAGGGGCAGAGTGAGTGGAGCTGGATGGCGGGCCGCTGGGCCATGCAGGACCCCCCCAACACTCCCACACCCACCCACCTGCCACTCTTTTTGCTGATCTGCATTGGGATGAGAGGAAACGCAGGAAAGGCATATGTATCTGCATATTTACTAGAGGACACTTTAATTCTCTCTCTCTACCTGTCTGGGTAGTTTAAATGGTAACTATGGATGGGAGTCTGTCATTTCTCTTTTTCATTTAGTTTGGGAGAGTGGAATCGTTGTGGAATCTGACAAATTCAAACCTGTGGCCATAATGACACCATTATGGATCAAACAATGTTCCTTTTATTGGTCTCAAAGCCTAACATAAAATATAATATTAAAATATATATATTTAAACTGTAACTGATACATTATGACTAACAATAATTTAAAATATTTCTATTAATTATTCACATTCCATCTAAAAATGTCTTTTTTTGTTAGAAACTCAAAGGTTTGTAACATTTGAGGGTAAGAAAATTATGAGTATATTTAATTTTTTGTGGTAAACTATGCCATTTACTGAAATTATTTATTATATTAATTTCCAATTTACCACTCAAAAATTATTTGTACAGTTTACAACTATAAAATTTAATTGTTAGGAAGTCTATTCTCTTTAGAGAATGCTTTATTTTTTTTCACCCATTGGACAAAATGAATAGTATTATTATTTCTTAATTTGTAAATACATTCTTCTGAATAGTAGTAACAGCCCTATATTTCTGACATGTATGCTTCAAGTTAAACTAAACTTTTATTTTGATGACTTCTCTTTATATACAGTAGTCAACATTGAAGAAAAGTTCAGGGCTTCTAATACAGCTTTTGCACAACTTCTTGAGTTCACACTAAATTTCAATTACAGTAGTCGGCAATTGAAGTGATTCGAAAAATGTAGGACTGTAATGCAGCTTTTGCATGACTACTTTAGGGGTCACACCACACTAAAAGTAAAGAAGTCATGCCATTTAGCAAAGTTTTTCGACTTAATCATAATTCCTGCAAAAGCTGTATTAAAAGTCCGGAATTGTTTTTGATCCACTTCAAATATTGTCTAGGGTTTACCCTATATTTGAATTACAGTAGTCAACATTTGAAGTAGATCGAAATAAACTCCAGGGCTTCTAATACAGCTTTTGGATGACTTCTTTAGGGTTCACACTACACTAAATTTAAAAAGGAATTACAGTAAAGAAGTTATGCCATTTAGCTAAGCGTTTCACTTAATCATAATCCATGAAAAAGCTGTATTAAATGTCCTGAATTGTTTTTGATTCGCATCAAATATTGTCTAGAGTTCACACTATATTTGAATTACAGTATTCAACATTTGAAGCGAATCAAAAAAAACTCCAGGGCTTCTATTACAGCTTTTGCATGACCTCTTTAAGGTGCACACTATAATTAAATTATTGTAAAGAAGTCATTTTTTTAAATCCACATTAAATATTGTCTAGGGTTCACATTATATTTGAATTACAATATTCAACAATTGAAGTGAATAAAAAAAAAACTCCAGGGCTTCTAATACAGCTTTTGCATGACCTCTTTAAGGTTCACACTATGTTTAAATTACTGTGAAGAAGTCATTTTTTAATCCATATCAAATATTGTCTAGGGCAGTGTTTCCCAACCCAGTTCCTGAAGGCACACCAACAGTACACATTTTCAACCTCTCCCTAATCAAACACACCTGAATCAACTCAGCAGAACATTAGAAAAGACCCCAAAACCTGACACGAATGGGTCAGATAAGGGAGACATACAAAATATGTACTGTTGGTGTGCCTCCAGGAACAGGGTTGGGAAACGCTGGTCTAGGGTCCACACTATTTTTGAATTACAGTAGTCAACATTTGAAGGGGATCAAAAACACAACTCCAGGGTTTCTAATATAGCTTTTGCATGACTTCTTTAGGGTTCACACTATATTTGAATTGCACTAAAGAAGTCATGTAATTGTTTTTTTGATCCACATCAAATATTGTCTAGGGTTCACACTATATTTTAACTACAGTAGTCAACATTTGAAGTGGATCAAAAACACAACTCCAGGCTTTCTAATACATGATACACTCAAAATGTTTGTTGTATGTTCGAAATACTTGATTAAAATGAGCTGAAACAACACACGTTTACTTTTTTGTGGAGGACAAACTAATTGTTTTGTTCAATCCACTTAAATATGAAAAACTAATAAGTTAACTTAATTCCTTTATGCTGTCCCAACACTAATTGACTGTGTGGAACCCAGCATTTTTTACCTATTAGGACAATTGTTCTTAAACAAAATGGTAAAATACTCATGAAGTGTCTCTCAGAGCAAGTTTTGTGTTCTGAAAACACTCAAAGCTTATTCATCATGTAGAAAATTTTTATTTCAATTAAACTTTAAGTACTTTTTGTGACTAGAGTAACTGTTTAATTAGGACACTATTTTAATTTATTAGCACATTTGTCCAAAAATAAGACATTCCGCATTTTATAGTAAATTTCACGTTATGACTGGATTCCAATATTTAATCAACGATTTAAGAGCCTTATTATTATTTTACCCATTTAACATTAAACAGACTGAATGACCTAACAGTTAAGAATAATATGAATGCCATTTATACAGTGTGTGTTTAAAGGCTGCAGAACTGTTTAGCATAAGCCATCAGCATAATCAAAACATGCACAATTATGCAAATCAAATCAACAAAAAAGTAAAAGGAAAACAGATCATGAAACCACAAATTATGTAAATGCGCATTTGTGCGTTGGATGACGAATACGACCAAATTTAAAGGCAGTAGCGTGGGCAGCAAATATCGATGCAGAGATCTCACAACATGCTCTGCGTTGGAATCTTATTGTCAAAGCTCAACGGCATTGACGCGAAGCCACTTGATGTATTTTCAGCAGGAGGAAACATGATGGTTTCACACACTGCCCTTTTAAACACACTGTCATGACAGCTTTGACAATGCAACAAGCCAATCAAGGCGGCTCTATTACTCTAAGTGTCATGTCTGTGGAGAGCGAACAGCGCGCCTTGGCTCTTTCTCCATCTACAGGGCCACAATAGCACCTCATGCCAACCTTATCTGCTCTCGCACCAACATGGGACTGCCACATTTGACATACACACCTGAAGGTATGAATACAACTTTTGGCAACAATTATTATGCAAATGTATTTTTTATTATTATTATTATTATTATTATTATGCTTTTCATTGTGTTTGTGGGTATAATTCATTATATACATGCAATATTATTACACATATACAGTTGAAGTCAGAATTATTAGCTCTCCTGATTTATTAGCCCCCCTGTACATTTTTTCCCCAATTTCTGTTTAACGGAGAGCAGATTTTTTTCAACACATTTCTAAACATAATAGTTTTAATAACTCATTTCTAATAGATAATTTCTTTTATCTCTGTCATAATGACAGTAAATACTATTTTACTAGATATTTTTTCAGATAATAGTATTCAGCTTAAAGTACAATTTAAAGGCTTAACTGGGTTAATTAGGCAAGTTAGGGTAATTAGGCAAATCATTGTATAATGATGATTTGTTCTATAGATAATCAAAATAAATATAGCTTAAGGGGGGTAATAATATAGATTTTTTTTTTGTAATAAGCTGCTTTTTTTCTAGCTGAAATAAGACTTTCTCCAGGAGAAAAGATATTATAGGATGTTAAACATCATTTGGGAAATATTTGAAGAAGAAAACAAAAACAGAAAAATAGGAGGCATAATAATTTTGATTTCAACTGTATATAGCTGTGAAAAAAATAAGAGACCACTTGAAAACTTGTTTGTTTTTTTCTTGTATTTACCTTTTATAGTTAAATTAAATATTTTTAAATAAAATACTTTTTTTCTGACACTTCATATATATTTTAGACAACACCAAACTTCATAAGAGTTCAGAAATACTGTGTGTAGTATGAAATTATGGAACAGTCTAGAACAGATTCTCAATGTCAGGATATTAATCAATTTAAAAAGTTGTATAAATATATACTATTAAAGGAATATAGTGATGAATAGAGGTGATTGAAAAAGAATAAAATGAGAAAGCTATGATGAAATTTCAATTAATGGCTGTTTGCAATACTATGTATTTTTTGGGTCTATGTTATAAAATGTAAACATACAAATGGAATCAAACATATACAGTTGAAGCCAGAATATTAGCCCCCCCTGAATTATTAGCTCCCCTGTTTATTTTTTTCCTCAATTTCTGTTTAACAGAGAGAAGATTTTTTTCAACACATTTCTAAACATAATAGTTTTAATAACTCATTTCTAATAACTGATTTATTTTATCTTTGCCATGATGACATTAAATAATATTTTAGTAGATATTTTTTAAGACACTTCTATACAGCTTAAACTGACATTTAAAGGCTTAACTAGGTTAATTAGGTTAACGAGGCAGGATAGGGTAATTATTGTATAACGATGGTTTGCTCTGTGAAATATCAAAAACAAATATAGCTTAAAGGGGCTAATAATTTTGACCTTAAATATTTTTTTAAAATTAAAAACTCCTTTTTTTTCAAGCTAAAATAAAACAAATACACCTTTCTACAGAAGAATAAATATTATCAGACATACTGTGAAAATTTCCTTCCTCTGTCAAACATCATTTGGGAAATATTTAAAAAAGAAAAAAGAAATCACAGGAGGCTAATAATTATGACTTCAACTGTATGTCAAAAATGTCAAAAGGATAAAATATGTCCTATGTAAAAGAAGAGATAAGTAAAAGAAGAAATAACTTATAGACGAATGATGTTTGTGGTAATGTGGTGGGCAAAACAATAAGCTTGTGCTTCAACCCACTCCAATTCGGCCATGTTGAAATGTATTTTGTTTAGAGAATTGATTTGTATATGATTTTTCTGTTGTAAATAAATCTAATCAAATCAAATACATATTTGATGTAATAACCCTTATTTTTAATTACAATATTTTGTTATTCAGAACAACTGTCGAAAAGAATTGAAAAGAAATGCAATTAACCCCACCAAGAAAAAGATGTTTGCATTGCATTTCTTAACTCCTAATGTCACCAGTTAACACACTGAATGCATTTTTTTCAACACATCACATAATTTCTAAAATATTAACTTCTACCAAATGGTAGATATGTCGGTTTTTGGTAAAAGTACTGGAATGAATACATATAATATAAAAAATCTGAAAATATGAAGCGTAAGACCAATTTATTTCAAAACATAATCAAAATATACCTTTTTTGAATACAAAATCATGTTTTTTTTTGGCATCTTTAAGTATGTCATAAAATATTTTCAACATGTTGTCTTTTTTTTTTTTTTTTTTTTTTTCTACAAAATCGAGTATAGTAGTGCAACAGGATTATGTTTGCTTGATTTTTTTTTTTTTTTTTTTGGAAACCAACAATGCTGTGTAGTGTGAATCATTATTTAAAACAGTCATCCTTTAAATGACTTTAACATAGGGCTTGACAATTAATTGAAAAGTAATCGAAATTGACATTCAGAACCTATAATCGATCTCATTTTTAGGTCAATTTTTAAAATTACTTTCCCTATCGCGTGTGACATGTCATGTGACCTCACTCTGTTAAGGCTGATTTAAACTTCTGCGTTGAATGCACAAACCCCTGCACTCAAAAAATTTTACTACCCATCGCACGTTTGCACTACATTGAAGATGATTGGACGCTGCACTACAGATGCCTTGAGATGGCATATTTTTCATTATAATAAAATTATTATTTACATTAAATTATTTGTTTACAGAAGATTTCAGTTGTTCAACGCTGATGTTCAATAATAATCATAGATAGTAAATAGTGTATGTTTCCTTCAATTATTTTAAAATCAAGTAATGCACCCTTTAATCAAAATCTCTCACTTGTAATAAGTGAGCATAAGTAAATAAATAAATAAATAAATAAAATAAAATAATCGCCCCGCCCTACTTTAACAGTCATTATTTAGAACAGTCAAAAATATGGTCAACCATTTGGTAGAGCAGGCAGTTAAAGGGTTAATGACAAACGGATTGGAAACCTATTTGAATATTTCGAATATCTTTTGTGAAATGTCAAAAAACAATCATTATCTAAAAAAAACTCATATAGAAAGTCATGCAAACTATCATTGATTTGTTTTCTTTGCTATTGGGGCAAATGAGAACGCAAAAAAATATGAAATATGAATTAACAATTTGGAAAAGACAGAAAAAAATGAATCCTGCAAATATCCTGTTAAAAAAAAAAAAAAAAAAAAACTGTGATTAGTGACCATCGGTGGTCTCCAGCACCAGTAATTAACTACTAAAATAAAAAAACACACACACAAAATACTATGAATCATTACCTCCCACTACTCTGGAAACAATAATAGATTAGCATGAATTTAATATCACACTATATATCATAGTATTATTGCCTCATGACAGATGTAATTGAAAAACACTCATTAAGGCCGTGGGGGGTGTTTTATTCAAAGCCAAAGCCTCAAGCAGAGAAACAGTCACGTCATACATCACGAGCAGAGAAAATCACATGACACCAAAGGATAACTGCAGGTGAACTTCTCAAAAAAAACACACACAAAGAAACTTTCCTTCATATTCTGCTAACACATTTGATGGACATCACATTATATTTATTGAGTTTTCCAGTCAGTAATTCCCATAAGATGTTTTTAGCAATATGTTATCAGCTCACATCTTTCCAAAAGACAACACATACTGAGTCTAACTAACAGCCTTTTCATTCCCCGAGTGGCTAAGTGCTAACTAGCGCGCTCTTTACCCTCAGGAATACTGACAGGCAGTTTTAAGAATACTATTATTACCTGTGTCCACTTACTGCTCATCTCTGCCACGTTCTGCAGAGCCGTGTTGGTAATATTTTACCTTTTGGCTGCCTGTGTTTGTGCCTCCGGCCTGCCTGATGTACATTTATCCGATTATCCTCTTACTTAAGACGCAATATGTCTTTCTGTTCTGCTGTTAAAATGGGAGGCCACCAATGTGCTGATGCTTTTTAAGTAACTGGGGCATAATAATTATTTTGAGAAATTGGGCTGTTCGGGACTTAAGGTGTCATGGTGTTTTATCCATGACCTGTCCTCCATCATGGTGAAAGCACTATCTGTGGAAGTGGCTGGCCATTTCATTAAGTAGGTAATATTTCACTGGCAAAAAAGTTATTTTATACACTGCGTATCTGTCACGTTGTCCATTAACCGTCTCTGGGACTGACTTTTCTTCTCTCTCTCTCTCTTTTTTTTTTTTTGCATGCCGCATCCCGGAGCACCTAGTCTGAGCAATGCTGACAACCTCTGAATCGACCGCTGTGATCTTACCTAACAAGCATTCTCTGTGTCAAATTAAAGACAGCGCTCACCATAAGAAAAAAAAGGAAAGATAGAATCCTGAACGTGGCCTCTGATCACAGCAAACAAGGTGTTATTTGATCCCGTTTCAAAGGTATCTGCTTAAGCAAACACTGATCAAATGTACTTTATGTTTGGCTCCCAAATATTTGAATGCTGATTTTGTTTCCTTTGGGTTTTTTATTTTTCTTTCAGATCACCTGTTTAAACTAAAGTAAACAAGAAAACATTACACCCCTGCTATTAGAATGTGTTTTAAACACTGTGAGTTACAGTTATTCAAGTAATTTTAACTTAGGATGAGATGCTTTGTCAAATAAGTAACACCTTTCTCATATCACCAATTTTCTCATATATTAAATAGCACAAACATTAGCAAAGGTTTTTCTCTACCTATTTAGTTTTGATATGAAGAGTTTTAAGATTTGAAACGTTTTTCATTTGGCAACAAAAACTCTGTGACAAATCTAATGTGACTAATGTGACAAAATTGGTTGGGTCTGGATGACCTGATTGTGCCTTAAAGTGATAGAATTCTCTCCTTTATATGCATTGTCCAATGCTATCCCAAGACAATTCATAACTTTTTTTGATTTAGTGGTTAATTCATATAAATATTATTTATATTACAATATTATTCATACAATTTAGTACAATTTGTTCATCCCCCAATGATGGTTGGGTTTAGGGGTGGGGTATGGTGAATTTTTTTAGGGGTGGCCAGAAGAGGCTACACCAAATCTTGGGGTGGCAAACAAAAAATAATGAATTCAATGTAATGGTATATTTTTGTTTCTGGTAAATGAAATAATGTGGTTTTATTTCAGTTAATAATAGGGTATATGATGAAGTACATGGAAGGACTTTTATTTGTCAGGGCTTTTCATCTTGTTTTACGCTTGAACAACTAAATAAATGCCAAAGTCTATTTAACTGATTATATTTTAATTACATTACAACATCGATGCTGTAAAAGGAACTGTTCGCCGGAAGTTTATCAGTATGGGAAGAAACACTAGCTCTGCATATACCCTATTCCTCTTGAAATAATGCAATTTATTCCTTGAAATAATTCAGCAACTGCATACGCAAACCAAATAAAAATCGATATTTAGTTAAAAACACTTTTCATATATAAATTTTTATGCTATGTCTAAAATGAATGAAGATTAATGAATGAATTAATAAAACAGACAAATGAACAAAAGGCATTACAATATACACACACTCACTACACAGACTCTGATAATATCATTTATCCATATTCCTTTTTGAGGCACAAAATTATTAATACAGTTTCTTCTATGTACCTTTTTGCAAAATACATGCACAAAATCATTAGGATTTTTGGTCCTTGTAAGTCAACCAGCTAAACTATGGAGGTGCAAGATTATGAAAAAGCTGGTTTCAAAATGCATTTATTTATTTATTTAATGGGGGATTTGTCTTTTTCAATTGGATAAAACAGTTTTTCCATTTAAACAAATAATAATTTCTTAAAAACTGTAGAATCTCATGAACCCAAAGTTGTGTTTCGTCTCTGGTCCTCAAACAATTATAAACAAATTATGTTATAAGAATATTATTCTTCATTTTTTTTTTTAAATAATGTAACACAAACTTGAAATTGTTGTGGTAAAGTCAACTTATCTGCTGCGGTTGAATGTCAGCGGTTCAGCCAGAATAGCATAATGACGAAAAATCTATTGAGCTCCTGCTTACATAGGGAATTATAGTAAAATTGCCATTGTATAACAGCATACATATCATTTGTAGTAATCAGCACAACGGTCTGTAGAAAAGTGAAAACATTAAACAACGCAAACCAAAAGTACCTAACTCCAAGCACTGTTAACACATTTAGTATTTAACTAGAAAAATTAACAGAGAACTTAGATTAGTTACTTAATGAAGACATAAATGTATGACATACCCATTGTTGTTTCTTAAAAAATTGCCATTGGTGTCTATTGAAGGTGTATGTCTGCTGTTAACAACGATCAGGGAGGGGCAGTGAAATGAGCTACATCAGTGGCACCAATCAATCCACAATGATTTAGTGGCTGCATTTTATTTATTTATTCATTTAAATATTGTGAATTTATGTAAGTATATTTAAATTAACTATTTCAACAGCAAAATCATATTTCGGGTGGCCAGAGTTTATACAGAGTTTTTAAGATCATACTTTTCATACAACTGAACTCATATAAATTCGTACTACAAAACATTTTGTCTGATTGATTAAACAGAAATAAAGCAGCAGGACCACAGGACTGGGCTCCAGCAGGGGGCCTCAGCAAACTTCCAAAACAACCACTAGATCCCTATAATTACGTTAATATATATATATATTGACAAGTTATTGTATAACAATTGTTTGTTCTGTAGACTATCGAAAAAATATATAGCTTAAAGGGACTAAAAAATTAAAAACTGCTTTTATTGTGGCCAAAATAAGACTTTCTCCAGAAGAAAAAAAAATATCAGAAATACTGTGAAAATTCCCTTGCTCTGTTCAACATCATTTGTGTATACACACACATGCTACATGCAACTCTGAAAGAAACTAAGAAAGTTATTACTGGTTTTCAGTATGTGTGTATACATGTACAAGTATTACTTCTGTCTTAACTTTCATGGAAAAATTCTAACGTATTGTTTTGGTCCATGAGGTTTAAAGCAACATTAGACACCTCAGACTTTCACTGTGTGAAAAACACTGAAACATCCTTAAATCTGTGGTCACACTTTTGTTTGAACTTGACATTTCAAGAGTTCACACGTAGCTGATGATTAATTATAAGCTTGTTTGGCATGCTGTCCCGGGAGAGAGCCCTGAGCTCATAAGATACTCAAGCCAGGAGCTCCCTCCCATAGCAAGGCGAGAGGGGAGTCTGAGCTCAGGTAGATCTCGAGAACTCCCCTGCTGTAATAACCAATGAACAGCCAGTGATTGCTCTTGAGAGATAACCATTTACTAGGAGCATGTCTATAGTGCTGGTTTGGATCAGTCAATGAACTTATGTTGCATGTTTTTGGAGGGTGGGAGGAAACCAGGGAACTCGGGGGAAACCTATGTGAGCACGGGCTCAGAAACGTCTGCTGGTTTGGCAAAGCCTGGAACCAGAGACATTCTTGCTGTGAGGCACAGTGCTAAGCACTGGGCCACCGTGTCACCCATCTAAGAAGAAGGAGAAGTAGGGGTGGAAGGGGGGATTCTTCAAAACGAAGATAGTGGTGGTACTTAACCCAGGGTATTTGTAGTAGCTTAGGAGTCGTCTGATTGGTGCATTGAGAATTGGATAATGCGGATCCAGCCGCTAGCAATCATAAGCACGTGTTCCTCTCGAAATTAGTTTATAAATAAACTTCACTTTGTCAGATGGTGTTGTGAAAAGGGGCAGCATAAAATAAGATGATGCGACACAGATAAAACCAGCGGTAGCTCCATACTTTACATTTCTGTACATAGAGGTCATGTTTTGAACTTCTATTGGTGTCACACACTCACGTGATGCAAATTCGCAGGTCAGGGTTCAGCGAGCTTGAACTTTGGAAACCAACAGCATGCAAAACTTGTCGCAGTAGTTGATGTTTTTAGTCTGGCATGTTCACATGAATATAAATGGAAGTGAATGGTGCACAAAGTCCAGTGTTACAGTGCCTTAATGCCTTATTTTGTGTTTCAAAGAAAAAAAATTAAATGTGAGTGAGTAAACGATGATTTGGGCTAAGTATTCTTGAAGACAAAAAAATAAATAAATTACACAAAAGTAACGATAATGCAGCCAGCTTTTAATAACAGCAATAATAATAAGTTGCTTAACACTGCTTGACATCATGTGAAGGTTTCTGTGGCTTTTAAAAAGCTAGCGACAGCAGGGAAGACAAAGAGCGGAGACGCTTATGACAAATAGACACTCATAGCTCAGTCTTTCACAGTCCAGTCAAAATGGCCAATCCATCATACACTGGCCCTTCCCCATCAGCGAGCAATAAAAGCGAGCAGGAGCACGGCGTGTCTGGCGGCATTCGGCAGGCCCATCAAAGACACGGCTGCTGTACTGGAGCCGCGAGTGACAGCGCATGGACCAGGCTGATTATGCTGCTGCTTCCCAGGCTCGAGGTCCACGCCATGTGATTTGGGGGGACAACGATCAGTGTATGAATGTTTTGGGAGGCTGTGCCAGCTTGTCAGAACATTAGATGCGCTAATGGAAAAGCTCCTCCACACATACACATACACATGCATTACTGCAGCCTGTCACACTTGGCTGGACACTAAACTAATGGTGCAGCAACAAAGAGACAGAGAGAAAGAAGCAGCAGGGAAATAGTTTTTGGTGAGAACGGACGGGAAAAAACTCTGATGGAGACAGAGAAGAAGAGGCTAACAGCGAAGAAGGATGGCAAAGATAGAAACGGCATACAAATTAGGAAAGCGGAAGAGTGTCAAGGAAGAGATGAGCATGACGAGAGATGGAGCAAGAGAGAGAGAGACTCATTATTAGTTGTGAGTGACGTGGCGGGGCCATGATGAGCATTATGCCCTGTTGGCAGGGACGCCCAGTCACAATGCAGCAGGCCTGCCACCTCTTTCCCCAATCTGGGAGAAAACAAGCCATCCCCCTGGGGGAAAAGACACACGGGCCTTCACCGTGTGGCAGCTCCTGACACCACCGCGTGGCACAGAAAACCAGACGAGCCGGGCAGCCGAAGGGTACAGCCAGGCATTATCATTTCCCACTCTCATCCCTGCATGTAAATATGTATTTTGTTACCGCAATATGTGCCAAAAAGGATGCCAGGTGTCCAAATTCGGACACATGTAAATAGCGAAAGTTTGTCCAACTTGTTCCAGGTGAATGCGACCAAGATGATGTCAGCCGAGCGCTGTCAAATCAGCAGCTGGGGAAAACCGCCTCTGTGACTTGTCTTTGAAAGCAAATGCATGTAGAGGGAATCCTCTGGATCATCAAAAGATACCGAATGCATTCCTGGATTTGAAATGAAACAATGACCTTCATACTTACTAAAAGGAGCATTTGGATAAAATTGTTTAGTCGCAGGGATGAGTTTGAGTTCACGTTGACAACTAACCCTCTTTATCATCGGTGGCCATCTTTCCCCCAACCCTGGCCGCAGAGGCAAGTGTGTCCATTACCTTCCCTACCACAGAGATCCTGCCAGACAGCAAAGTCTCAAACTGTCGGCATCTACACGGCGGTTCAAAAATTCATCAAAGCTAACAAAAGAGGGCATTCTGTCCTCACCGGACGGCCACATCTAAACACACACACACACACAGAAGTGTCACCGCTAGCACTTTTCCCTCCACCTCTGGTCGATTCTTCTCATCCTTCCCCTTCTCCTGCAAGAGCAAACAGAATCTGAGTGTTAAAAAAGAGGCGCTCTCACCGGCACTCTCTCTGACAATTGCTTTATTGCGTCTTATCGAGGAATATGAAACTGTGTTGCATGACATCTCGCGGTAAGCCGAATAGATATGCCAATTCATTTTTTTTCCTGCAGCCAGCGATTTGACAAGCTAGACTGCCCCTCTTGAAAGGCATCAGTCAAGCGCGGCGCTGTCGCCCTGGCTTTTCTCTCCCTCCGTCACCCTCCCTTCTCCCGCCGGCTCTCTCTTTCCCCGGCAATCTGTAAGCCTCGCCTCCAAAATTGAAAGGCCCAGTCACTGACAAAAAGAATGAAAAGAAAGGAGAAGGTAAGGGGGGAAAAAAGGCATAGCCCCCAAAAAAAGGAAAGAGGAGGAAGGTGGGGGGAAGAAACGATTTAAGTATTGCAAATATAAAATGATAAGAAGGATATGTGGAGGCTGCCGGAGATAACATTGTGGATATCATAAGGGGAATGGGAAGGAGAAAAAGAGAGCGCGAGCGAGAAAAGGTGCTAAAGAGATTGGTGCCATAAGCTCCAGGTTGAGGAGATGACACCAGCACTAATACGAGTGTTTAAATATTTGATGCTTTGGGATAAAGGAGGATCGCCTTTGAACGGTATTGAGTGTCTGGGGGAGAATCTATTAGTGAAAATCTGCTGTGATTTGACAGCAGAACCGCGGCCTGGTGTGTTATTCCTCAGTAGTTCCAGCAATCTCCTGCTCCTCTCTTGACTTTAATGTTTTTCTGCCTTGCTTCAGTAAGTGCTGATTATCACTTTCTCGGGTGGAGCGGGATTGTGAGAGCTGGTAGTGAGATGAGAAATAAGAGAGAGAGAGAGAGAGGGGGAACAAGAGGACATTATCAAATAAGGATGTACTACAAAAGGTCATTTCCCTGGAGCAGCTGCTTTTTGAAAATTTAAAGTCATTGTGTAATTTTAACACATTTAGACAGAAGAAAGGAGAATCTCTCAATGTAATCTTCAAAAACCAACTGAGGATGAACAGATGGAACACTTGCTTCAGTCATAGCCTTACTGTCCTCACGCTAGTTTAAAAGAGTGGAAATATTTTAGTACTCAATTGAAATTTTGCAGTGTAATACGTGAAAAAAGTGAACAAATTTATTGAAAATAAAAAACCTGAAAAATCATATGTGCATAAGTATTGACAGCCTTTGCTGTAAAGCTCTTAATTGATCTCTGGTACATTCTGTTTCCACTGATCATTCTTGAGATGTTTCAGAAGCTTAATTGGAGTTCACCTGTGGTTCACTTTTGGTAAATTCAGTTTATTGGATATGATTTGAAAAAGGCATACGCCTGTCTATATCTAGGGTTGACAAAGGAAATGTCTGTAGACATGAAGACAAAGGAATTGTCTGTAGACCTCCAAGACAGGATTGTCTCGAGGCACAAGGCTGGGAAAGGTTACAGAAAATTTTCTGCTGCTCTTAAAGTTCCAAAGAACACAGTGGCCTCCATCATCCGTAAGTGGAAGATGTTTGGAACCACCAGGACTCTTCCTAGAGCTGGCCGGCTGCATGATCGGGGGAGAAGGATCTTAGTCAGGGTGGTGTTAATAACTCGATGGTCACTCTGTCTGAGCTCCAGCGTTCTTCTGTGGAGAAAGGAGAACCTTACAGAAAGACAACCATCAGCAGCAATCCACCAATCAGGCCTGTATGGTAGAGTGGCCAGACGGAAACCACTCCCCGCCTGGAATTTGCCAAAAGGCATCTGAAGGACTCTCAGACCATTCATTCATTCATTTTATTTTAGGCTTAGTTCCTTTATTAATCCGGGGTCGCCACAGCGGAGTGAACCGCCAACTTATCCAGCACATGTTTTACGCAGCGGATACCCTTTCAACCGCAACCCATCTCTGGGAAACATCCATACCCACACTCACTCACACTCATACACTACGGACAATTAAGTACCATGTCTTTAGAAACCAGAGCACCCGGAGGAAACCCACACGAACGCAGGGAGAACATGCCAATTCCACACAGAAGCGGCAACTGACCCAGCCGAGGCTCGAACCAGTGACCTTCTTGGTGTGAGGCGACAGCACTACCTATTGCGCCACTGCATCACCTACTCTCGGACCATAAGAAACCAAATTTTCTGGTCTCATGAGACTAAAATTGAACTCTTTGGAGTGAATGCCAGGCGTTACGTTTGGAGAAAACCAGGCACCAGAAAGATCTGAAAACGGCTGTACAGCATCGCTTCCCATCCAAGCTGATAGCGCCTGAGAGGTACTGAAAAGAGGAATGAGAAAAAAATTCCCAAAGACAGGTGTGCCAAGCTTGTGGCATCATATTCAAAAAGACTTGAGGCTGTAATTGTTGCCAAAGGTGCATCAAGAAAGTATGGAGCAAAGGCTGTGAATACTTACGTACACATGATTTTTCAGGTTTTTTATTTTTAATAAATTTGCAAGAATTTCAAAAAATCTTTTTTCATTTTCATATAAATCTTTATTCATATTTTTCATATTGGGTTATTGTGTGTACAATTTTGAAGAAATAAAAGAATTTAATCCATTTTGGAATCAGGCTGTAACAAAAAATGTGGAAAAAGTGAAGCGCTATGAATACTTTCCGGATGCACTGTAAACTAAAGCCATTTCTGTTGCCAAAAACATTGAATATTTTTTACATTGAATACGTTTTTTTGATATTTTGTTAGTTTTAGATAAAAATATCTAATGAAACATAGTAAATATCAAAATACATTACAACTTAGGGGCTGTTTTCAAAGAAAAACTAAAACATTCTTGGTCATTTATTTGCGCAACAATAAAATGTTATTTTTCATAACAGGATTTAAAGTTTGTGTGAAATCTAAATTTACAATGTTTATTTCGCTAGCTCACATTGTTATTCTTAAGGTGAATAAATAATCCATGCAAGTTAATCCACTGAAACAAAAATTGTTTGCTTTGGTAAACTTGAAAGTCTGACCATTTGCTTCTGCATTGTGGTGGTCCTTCTGTTGACCAACCTAAGAGCTTCCATAGGATTCATTCATTTTCCTTTGGCTTAGTCCTTTTATTCATCAGGGGTTGCCACAGCGGGATGAACTGCCAATTTATCCAGCATATGTTTTACACAGCAGATGCCTTTCCAGCTGCAACCCAGTACTGGGAAACACCCATACACACTCAATCACACACATACACTACAGCCAATTCACCTATACCGCATGTCTTTGGATTGTGGCGGAAACAGGAGCACCCGGAGGAACATGCAAACTCCAAACAGAAATGCTAACTGACCCAGCCGGGACTCGAACCAATAACCTTCTTGCTGTGAGGTGACTGTTCTAACCACTGAGCCACCATGTCGCCCCACTTCCATAGCAACTGCATATTAATATTCTTTAACATCCCACCCTTACTGTTAATTTGCTATGAGGGAATAATGCGCAACTTTCTTGCGCCCCCTACTCAATATTTCGTTTCAGTTGGAAGTATGTCAACATATCAAAATTAATTTCTCAGTGTATCAGAGGCCAGCTAGTGAAAGTGCTGTGCAGGTAAACCTCACTCCTCTGACCTCTAAAGATGCTCTTGCGACAGAAGCTAGAGACCATGGTCTTTAGCTTCCTTGTTAGAGCAAACGACTCACATGTGGAAGGTCGCTGGTTCGATCCCAGCTTGAAGCGGGTTGTGGTGGTGTAAGCCCAGCGGGGTTACATCAGCAACTTTCGGTTTACTTTGACTTTAAAGGGATAGTTCACCCAAAAAATACACATTTCATCACCAAATACTCACCCTCCATTTGTTACAAACCGGTTTGAGTTTCTTTCCACTGTTGATCACAAAAGAAGATTATCAAAACAATGATAAAAAATACCCATTGACTTCCATAGTATTTGTTTTTTCCTACTATGGATGGTAATCGTTATCAGTTTTTACTTTCTTCAAAATATCTTCTTTTGTGCTCAGCAGAATAAAGAAACTCCAAAAATGAGTAAATGGTGAGTACATTTCAGGGTGAATGATCTCTTTATGTGCAAGTTTTTGAAAATGAAACTGTTATTGTCATTGTGTGGACTACAAACACATGATTACATGAAAATGGTGACAACATGAGTGAACAATGTTTGGAGTCCATAACCATGAATGAAAACTTGGCAATCAATACAATGGTGGACTAAAACACTGTGTTTGTGCTGCTCAAGATAATGAGAAGATTTAGCTGTCATGTTAAGCAATTGTCTGCATTATCTTGTTTGCTTGAGCGATTTGACAGAGTTCTGGTTTAAATAACTAAATTACTAATAAATAATAACTAAATAAAACTAATTAAAACTAAAGTTTTCATGTTTGTTTACCAGTACTGGGTTGCTGAAAGGGCATCCGCTGCGTAAAACATTTGCCAGAAGACTTGGCAATTCATTCTGCTGTGGTGACCCCTGATAATTAAGGCACTAAGCCGAAAGAGTTTTCAAGTTTGCACTTTAGTTTCAGAAAATTTTAGCTTGTAATTTAGAAGTTATGATCAATCAAAAAGTCATCTAAATGAAAGTGTAAGAGTAGGCCACAAAACGCTGTATCACACAGGAGAAAATGTGCTACGTGCTTTGGATTTTACTTCTTCCCTAAAGTTCTCTACAACCCCTGACAGCAAACGAAACATTGCATTTCCCTTCTCACCTAGACCTGATTGAGACCAGGCTCTGGTCCGGCATCGGATTGATGTACTGTAAGTTTATGGCCAACCTTTACCCTGACAAAATGAGAGCAGTGTTCTACAGATTGCAGGTGTTGCTTCATGCCAAATAGCAGAGGCTCTACAAGACCCACAGTTGAATAAAGCCGCTGCCTCCAATTTCTCCCAACATCTACAAACCGAGCTTTCCATACAAACTGCTCTGAGTTTGTTCACTGCTGCAAAGTTTTTTGTTGTCGTTTGTTTTTTTGGAAAAGCCTTTCTGTTTTAGGTTTTTAAAAAGGTTCAGTTTAAAGCTGTACTACATTTCTACATTCTATTCTATTCTATTGGTCAAAGATTAAAATGTTTTTTCTAGGCAGCAAAAGTGCAATACAGAATAATTAATTTTCCTGTACAAAAATGAATCATGTTACCATGAGTTGGAAGGGACAATCACTACAAGGTCATTAAATGTAACAATAGTTTACATAGTAAAATATTTTCAGGTCTATTTAGAACTAGAACCATGTGCTGACATAATTAACACTCTATTAAGAGATCAAAACACTAATCTTAATACTTTGCCATTTTCTTTCAAACCCTTATCTTTAACCATTAGTCTACAAGGGCATTTAAAAATATATATATCTTTAAATTGTAATACAAGTTAATATTGTACAATTAGTTTCACTTATTCTTTCATATATTTTAATAAATAACAATCAGAATAAAGCCCCAGTCAGATCACAATTTTTATTGTCGGTTACGAAAGTCACTATGTCAGATTATTCTATTTTAACTTGATAAAATCTTAAATTGTCATGGGTAACAAATGTGCCAGACTACACGTGCCACGATCAGTGATCCTATGACTTCTACGACGAGCGGTATTATAGCAGTCACAAGTGTTGCTATAACAAAATAGTTTAATCCTAATTTCAATGTTTTTTTGTTCTCATTTCAATCTCTGATGCTTGCTGACAACTAGGCTACATTATTTAAAGGCATTCGTTATGACATTGATAGTATCAAACGTATATTTCCTTTTTAAACACTCCCTTGCCTGAACTTGCCACGAGTGAAAGCACATCAGCACCAAGGCAAATCAGATGCTCAAGACAAAATAATGACACATTTAAAAAATAGCAAATATATAACAGAGGTTTGTGATACAATAATTACAGTGATGATAGTTTAATCAAGAAATTTTGAATAAGCAGACGTGTTTCCAGATTACCTTTGAAGAATAAACTTGGTTGTAAAGCTGAGAGAACAAAGAAACTCCTTGTGATAATGGAGATGTCTGCATATCAGTCTGTCAAATAAAATTGATTAAAATACTTTAATATTTTAGTAAGGTAGTTTAAAGTTAGCATAACCAATGATTGATCCTAATTACCCGAGACCCACTCATAGGTAAATTTGCAGCCTGTTTTTTTGATTACCTGACACGTGGATTAAAGGCAGCACCAGCAGATATAACAGAAATTATCTGCTCCTATTGCTCAGTGTCAGCCATTTGACGTAACTTGTTGTGAAGAAAAATTAAACATGCTAGGCTTTCTGCTATGGTGTCGTGAGGCGTCGCAGACATTTTATCGGTTATCGTGAACTATGTCACATTAAACAAAAAGAAACGAATACATTTTGTGTCATGACGCCCATTTGTCATTTACGACTTCCCGCAACACCTTATGTACAGGAAATTGTGTCGAAATTGTGACAAAATCATGTGATCTGACTCGGGCTTAAGTTTTTTTTTAACATTATTTTACATTACAATGTTTTTACACACTTTTGACATTTATTTAAAAACATTAAATCCAACATTCACACTTGCATTTAAAAAACATTACGTATAAAATAATCACATCAGTAAATCCTCACTAACCCACTAACATATAAATCATTTTTGATCCACATACAATTTTTGTATATTTACAGAATTAAAATGTACCATAAAAAAGTAAACAACACATTTTGTTTGTAAATGTATCTGCCCTGAAGCTAATCTTAAATCTTGACAAAGAACAACCACTGTAAGGGTGCAAAACAAATATTTTCATAATAAATTTGGAGAGACTGTAACAGTGAATAACTGTTAGCTGGCAGATAAATGCTTACCATTCACTGAACACTTGATATATTACCTTGCTCATGACAAACATTTACAGAGCCTCCTTCACTTTTCCAAAACAACCAGAAGTTTCCAAAAGCTCACAACCAAGTGAGGTGCATTTGGCCTTCAGAGCGACTGAGTACGATAATACACTGCCACACACACCACATAATGAACCAGACACACTCCATAATGCACCCATCCTGCCTCTCTCCTCCATCACCTTCATGACACCAGATTAGGGTGGCGAGCACATTTACACACATACACACAAGCACACACACACAGCACCTTACAACAAGCAAACATGGCTGTTCTGTTTCATGCCGTCACAGTGTCTTGTCACATTTCCCTGTTGTCTGGCACACAGCTGGGCGACGCGCGGCTGACATGTAAGTGGCCTCGTCTCCAGGCGATCGATGGCTGCTGGCACTTCCTTCCCTGGCCAGGAAAAAACAATTAAAACCCATCGATCCTGTGCCGATCTGAGCCATGAATATGCAGGAGCTTCTCCTTGACCTTCAAAGCTCGGGAAAAGCCAGGTGACTTCATTCTTCATGCGACTGGCACTCACCGCTTTTTTTTTCACTTGTCTATGTATGTGTCATTTATGGCCATATGTGGACTTCCTTTCGTCGGTGCAGTGGTATTAAATCTCTTTTGACGTACCGTGATGCTCGATCAGCTTTTATTGTGTTTCTTTGTCATGTTGTCACTTTGGTAGAGTGTGTCTGTTGTATGGCACTGTCTGTTGTGCTTACAGATGACATGCTAATTATTGTCGGGCAGAGAGCAAACCCTGAAGATGTGTGCGAAATATTAAGTCTTTTGCATGTGGGGCCTGACTCGACATGAAGCGCTTTGATTAGCGTAAGATCAATTATGCAAAATTAGCATGTCTTAAGGATGTTATTTAGCTAATGGTTATAATATGAAGGTGCAATTAGTAGAAACTTTTATGTGTAGTTTATATTAAAATGTTTTGATGTTGCGCCAGCATGGTTACATTGACAAAAATATTTTATTTGACATTAATATTTAACATTAATTACCAGTGGAACAAAACACAAATGTTCCTATTTAGATCCTACTGGTTAAAATTCAGGACATTTTCATCATTGTGATACAGTCTGATCCTGGATGTTTTATAGCTTTAGCAAAGCAACATGTAATACCACTCCATGTGGATTATCTGAAGATTACCCTATTTACCACCAATGTCCACTCAGTTAAAAATGCCTGATCTTAACATTGCTTTAAATAAAATGACTTTTTATTCATTTCTTATTTTTCATGTCAAAAATATATATGTAATTTAGTAAATGAGCATTATATTCATAATTAATCAATAAACCTTAAAGCAGACCTATTATGCAAAAATCATTTTTATAGGGGGTTTAAAAGCATGTTGTGTAGCAATAGTCCGTGAATATAACCAGCTTCCATTGATAAAAATGTATTTATTTTATTTTTTTAAATCACACTTTATAAAAAAAAGTCTGCAGAAACTCTTTGATTGACATTCTCCCTTTGCACATGTCATCAGAAGAGGAAAGCCCCACCCATTAGTGACAATCTCTCCCTCTTTTTTCCGCTATGCTGACAAAAAGGCCTTTGTAGCTCCGCCCTCTTTTGAAAAGGGGCCTGTGAGCACAATCTCATTTAAATTTAAAGCGATAAGTACCAAAATGCCACAATTAGGATCAAAAGACTAAAAGATTCTGTTTCAATGAGTTTAAAAACATAACTTTTGGGAAATTGAGCTGAAATATTACATACACACTCTTGGGTCATCAGAGACTAATTTAAAAAATCTTGTAAAAAGTGGAACAATAGGTCCCCTTTAATATTATTTCTAAATAAAATAATTGTATTGGTATTTTCTAAAGCCAATGCCAATGTTATCTAAAAAGAATCTTTGAAATTTTGAATATTTCTTCAGATAATTTTTTTAAAATCATGTCTTTTTTTAACCCATATGAGCAAGCTTATCTGCGTGTTAAGTGTGACGTCATGCGAATCGGCTTCCGGGTCCAAGCGCTCCATCAAACTGTATGGGGAGACTCAACAAATGGTTAATAAATGTTAATAAGGCACTGTAATACTTATAAAAATCACGTTCACTATGTATGTATATATATATATATATATATATATATATATATATATATATATATATATATATATATATATATATATATATATATATATATATCCATGCCTAATATGAGATGGCCAGAAAGTAAATTTTTTATAAACTATTAAAATATTGCTGTCACACCAAGATTTTAGATAAAATCCACTTTAATGTGTGATATAACTAAAAAGTGGTCATAAACAATATTTTCCCAATTAAAATTAGTCGCTATTTAGACCCGGAAACAGTATTCCATACGTCACCACTTAACAAGTGGATAGTGACAGTATAAATAGAATACGTCCTGTACTTGTAAGATAGTAACAAAATGTAAGACATAAAATGTACACTGCAAGCTAAAAAAGATGAAAAAAACATTAAATTCATAGATGAGTTTTATTTCTTAAACCCTAAAATAAAAGTCAAAAAATTAAATATTTAAATCTTAAATATTAAAATTTTAAATGATTTAAATATTATAGAAATCTTTAGTTTATTATGGTAACCAAAATAACCAATTATAATAAAAAAAAAACAATTAAAGAAATCCCATGATTTGTGATCAGCCTTTAGAAAGTGAATCATGCAGTAATATTAATTGAATTCAGTAAATAAATTAAATGAAAAAATAAACATTGTCTAAGAAATTAAAAATTGCATGATTTTAATATATTTTTGGAAATATGTTTAAAACATCTTGCAGACCACCAAGTGACCACCAAAACATACAGTATGGTTTGACCAATCTGCAAACTTTTTTTTTTTTTATCGAATCAACATACATATACTCAGAGATCTGAAAACAAAAATCTCTCATTGTTTCAGATAAATTGAGATAATCTATCCCAGCACAAAAAAGGCCAAAATAACATGTGTCCTTGATTTAGACCTGGCTTTGACGAGACTGATTATGTAGAGCTAAATTCAATAAGTCCCATTTTATTGAGCCACAGCTTTGGTGAGGATCAGACAGACAACAGACTGTGTGATGTGGAGTGATGTGTGGACGTGTGTTCTGTGTGCATTCTTGCATGTGTGGCTGTAAATGGCGGGTGTCAGTGTGGAGCTAACAATCACATGGTTCTCTCTGTTTCTCTCTCTCTCTCTAGGATAAGCTAAAGCGACAGGGTGTCCGTTCAGGCTGCTGTGCTCTCCTGCTGTGAACCCAAGTGCTGCATGGGTGCCGCTGGAGAGGTTCAAGCTGCCATTTATCAGCTTTTCTTAGCATCTCTTCAGCCTGGCTGCCCCCAACACATCCATTGTGTCTGCCTGCCCCAAGTCAGCTGACACCCAAAGAGAGCAAAGAGGAAGAAAGAGAGAGAGAGAGAGATGGTGATACAAAATGACTGCAGTCATACTCGCCTCCATCTGCCATACCAACACTAATATGGGCTTACTGGACCCTGACCACGGCCACTTGAAAAATAACATAAAGTGCACTGTTTTCATCACGCGTGATTGACATGGACCTTTGATGAAATTCTTTTGTTGAAGCTTGACTGTTTTTGATTCTTTCTAGAGTTATTGTGTGTTTTTTGGTTGCAGTTTAATTCAAGAGCTGCATTTTCTGAACGTATTTTAGAAAAAAATAAATACTTGGGAATAGACTTTAGTAAACAGGCGGTATGTCAATAGTCCCAAGTAAGGTTAGACAATCTACTGAAACTAAAGATCTTATATGAGGTTGCTACAAAGAAGACTATTTTGTGTATTTGGTTGGTGTAATGCGATGTGTTTATGCAGTTTAAGGTTCAAAAAACACATTACTTTCCACAAACTGTAAATTATTGTTGCTCATGTCTGCACCGGCTTCCTAAAATGTGACAATTTTTACAAATCTCAAAAATCTAAAAAGTGATGCGTGTTCTGATTGTCCAGCTCTCCAGTTCATTTTTATTGAACGAACATCTCAAGCATGCACTCAAAAAAAGGCTGCTTGTTCAAGATACTTATTTAAATGAGTTGAAACACCACAATTATGTTTTTGTGACAACTTAATTGTTTTATGTTCAGTCCACTTCTATTTGTAAAAATAATTCAGTTAACTTAATGGATTTGTGTTGGGACAACATGAAAGAATTGTGTGGAACCCTGCATTTTTTACAATGTGCGTAGATAAAAATGAGGATGAGATACATAGAGTCTTTACAAAAGTACATATAGTATAAATAAAAACACAGATTTAAGAAAACATTATCATAAAATTTATATTATGTTTTTTCTCTGACCCCACTTCGTTTGAGCAAAATGTACTCCAATGTATCATTCAGGCATCACAGATGTAAAACCTATTCAGGATCAATCATGCATGTTTTTGGGAATGCAAAAAGCTAAAAGTTTTCTGGAAAGCAGTACAGGACTTCAATGCCAAAGATTTGCAAACTCCATTGGACAACACACCAACACTATACCTCTTTGGTAGATACGCTTGATCATACTTCTATAAAGAGACTTGGCATTATTTCCTATATAGAAAAAAAATGCATTTTGCTCAACTGGAACCAACAAAGGCCTCCAACATTTGAACTGTTCTAACAACTCTTGAATGAAACAATGCTGTTGGAACAATATACATACTACTTAAGAAACAAAGATGATGTCTTTTAAAAAAAAATATGGATACCCCTAATGAACCTCGGACTACCTCAGATGTATTTTCATAACAAGTGTGACTTGTCACAGCAGCACTTTATTCATTTATGATGAATTTTGTATTTTTATTTTATTATTTTTATTTACTTGTTTATTTTTATGACTTTTGTTGCTGTACTTGTGTCTACTGGTCTCCTTGTCTTTGTCCATTTTTGTTTTTGTTTGTATGTTCATCAAAATCAATAAACAAAGAATAAAAAAAAAAGTATTGTCACGCCAGGGCTCTCTCAGAAAGGTAAAGGATCGCAGGATTTATCAAGCATGTAGATATATTTATAAACACTTACTTGAAAGACATAGGAAACACAGGAGACTCAGGAACGACATGGGTTGTAGACAATGCATAACGTAGAATACCGGACGAGGAACTAACTGAACACAAGGACTTAAATACAAGGGGTATGATAGGACTGAGTACATACAGGGGAGGAACACAGGTAAGACTCATGGAGCGTTAACAAACGGCGGGAACTAGAACAATAGGGTCACGTGATACAAATAAACACACATGGAGCATGGAAACATGGGGGAAGATCACATGACACAAATTGGGAGTCTGACAATTATATTATATATGAACATTTCAGAGAATTTTTTACTGAAGTGAAACATTCAGTAAG
This sequence comes from Danio aesculapii, assembly GCF_903798145.1. NCBI lineage: Eukaryota > Metazoa > Chordata > Actinopteri > Cypriniformes > Danionidae > Danio > Danio aesculapii. The sequence continues at coordinate 32,531,003 of NC_079436.1, read as the reverse complement.
TATTGTTAAAAAGCTTCTTCAGCTTTCTAGCTAAAAGATATATACATGGTTATGGCAATACAAATGAATTGGATTGCAGCTTTGAAATCAAAGTAGTGCTAAACTATTAATGTTTAGCCATAAAATAAACCATACTCTAAAGGCTGATTTATAATTCTGCGTCAAGCGCACATGTATGTTCCAGCGCAGCCTTCACTCGGTCGCATACCCCTCGCAGTGGCTGATGCACAGCTCTCAAAAAATTTAGCTACACATCAAATCATGTAGCACAAGCTCTGTGATTAGTTGGCTAGGTATCAGAGTTTGGGAGGTGCTAAGAGCTAAGATTGAAGTGTCAAGTCCCGTAAAGGGACTTAAAGTTGCACGTCCACAGGTTCCCGCCTCAAAATGAGAGTTTTAGCCACTTGTATACTAGTGTTCAGAAAAAAACAAACCCCCGTGAGGGAAGAAAATCAACACAGGAACATAAACGTCTACTGCTAGCTAGTGTTTCAGAAGTATTATTGCAGAGCAAGACAAACAGCACACAGAAGTATAAATGCCCAACTACGTGTAAGGTATGGCGATCACTTGACACAGAAGTATAAACCAGCCTTAAACCTTGAGCTCTGTTGAACTGCGTTTCATGGCTCACATGAGAATTTTGCAAATATGTTAGAACTAAAAGCATTTTTCTGAACCTGCATACTATATAACTTATCATTAAATGTAATGTATTTTCATGCCTGACTGCTTTGTTTTCATTCTTTTTTAAAATATAATATGACCCTAGTCTGACCACGCATTTATTGTACCAAACAAGGGGGAAAAAATATTTTAATTTTGTATATATGTGCACTATTAGTCAAATGTTTGAAAACGCTACAATCTGTTTTGATATGTTCTAAATAAGAACATGACCCTGCTTACCAAAGCTACAAAAACAATGTTGTGTATTGAAATGTATTCAGATATAAAATAGCTGTTTTCTAAGTGAATTAATTTGGAAAACATAATCTATTCATGTGATCCAAGGTAATATTTTCAGCAACATTATAACAACAATCATTTGTATGTGTTTGTTTGTTTGTGTGTTTGTGTGTGTGCATGCCTGTGGTCATCATAACAGGAGCAACTATCAGTGTCCAGAGCCAACACTTCCACTTGTTTAAAGTCAGAGTGGGCAGTGTGGCAGTAAACACTAAGGGTATAATCAATGTAGGCCAGCACTCATTGTGAGGCAATTTCATTTGAAGTGCCATAGGTCAGGCCATTCTTATTCCGCACCATACCAGGCCAGGCCAGACAGCTGCACCATTCAATAACGCTGGAAATGTACACATATTGAACACATCACAGGAACAGTTTCCCAAACCAACATTGATGGCCGCTTTCAGCCTCCCTCCCTGCGCATGGCGTCTGGAGAGGCCACACATGCTCAAGTCTCCGTCACAGAATTTTGCAGCTCTGATTTTCTATTGTTTTAAAATGTGGGATGATATCTCATCAGGAAACTCTTCTAAAGGCTGATCTCAACACTGAGTCAATTTGTGACTTTTTTTATTGGTTATTCAGAAGTTTGGAGTCGGTAGGATTGTTTGTATTTTCAGATGCATTAAATTGATCAAAAGTGACATTTTAATGTTACAATAAATATTTTCACGAACACTTTGAGCTTATATATACACATTTACGTTTTGATCAAACATGAATCAAAAAAATATGGATCCTTTTCACATTTCCGGGTTTCTTAGTAGCGGAAAGCATCATAGTCGGGTAAACTTAAGCCCCGGTCAGATCAAAAGTCACTATTTCAGATTATGTGATTTTTTTTTTTTTTTTTTTTTTGATAAAATCCTAAGACATCTACGACGAGCGTTATTTCCCAAAGCAGTCACACATGTTGCTAGATCTATATTTATTATGTCAAAAATTAGCAAATATACAACTGAGATTTGTGATACTATCACACTGAAGCCATATAGTTGAGTAGCGGACGGGCTTAAACAAAAATATGATTCAGATATTTTTCTTAGAAAAAATATCTTTTTAAAAAAGAATTTCATTTGCTATAATTTTTAACTTAATTTTAATGTATCTTTTGTTGGTCAGTTATCTATAAACAAGAAAAACAAATAACATTTGAGGTGAAGCGCTTCAAAACAAGTCCACTATATGCGCCAAAACATGATTTGCCCAGAGATTGTGTTGGTTTGTTAAATAAAATAATAATCTAGCCTAAATAAAATTAAAGTGAAATATTCACAGTTTCAGTGAAGCCTATATTAAACTGTTTTCACTGTTAATCACAAATTTAAATAAGCAGGAAATGATTTTACAATGTATTCGCAGCACTGAACATGTTCCCAGATTACCTCGGGAGAACAAACTCTGTTGGAAGGATGAACTCAGAAACTCATGAGAATGAAGATGTCTGCATATTTGTGCCAGTCTGTCAGATAAAATACCTTAAAATACTTTAATATTTTAGAAAATGTAGTTTGCATAACCAATGATTGATCTTATCCACACATGACCGACTCATAAGTAAATATGCAGCCTATTTTTTGATTATCTGACCAGTGCATTAACGGCAGCACCCACTGATATTACCGAGAAATTATGTGTTCCTATTGCACAGTGTCACCCACTTGACAGAACTCTTCGTGAAGAATGAGAAGAAAAAATTAAACATGCTAGACTTTCTGCGATGGTGTCGTAAGGTGTTGCAGGAATGGTATTGTTTTGTCATGAATTATGCCACATTACACGAGAAGAAACAGTTAACTCTTGTGTCATGACGCCTTGTTTACGAATTCCCATGACAGCCTACGTCAAGGAAATCGTGCTGAAATAGTGACAAATTCATGTGATCTGACCGGGGCTTTAAAGTGCAGTGAATGGGAGAGTACCACAAATTATTTTTTTACAATCCTATTTGCTGAACTAATAAAAGAAAAACTGCACAATGGTGTTATCAAGACTTTCATAAAAAGGAAAAAAAAATGTATGAAACTGATAACGACAGACAGAAGAGAGAAAAACCTCAAAGTACTATCCTCCCCATAGACACTGCATTGCAAACACCTCGCACTTGCGGTAATTAGTTTTTTGTAATTTGATGCCAAGATGATATAGTGCATACGTGAATACAGATAAATGTACTTATGTTTATTAAAAAATCAAAATAATAAAAATTTTCAAAGATTTAAGATTATGATTATCGTTAAACGTGTGATAAGGATCCATTGTAATGATAAATTTTGTTGCTTAAGATCTTGATGTTTATGAAATATATTCATTAGCAGTAAAAAATGTTTGTTTTGAATGAACGAACAAACGAACACTTGTAATGTGCTGGGACGCTGACTACGGAGTGCGGATCCAAATGCAGGATTTATTAGGAGAATTGTCAGCCAAGCAACGGTCAACACGCTGATGCGTGTGTATGTGTGTGTGTTCTGTTTTTAAAAGTCCATGTAATCAGTCCTTGACAATCCTCCGGCTGTGTGTGTGCACAATCAGCGAAATCCGGGACAGGTGTGTGTCTGAGCGGTGCATGACTGGATCTGTAGTCCTATCTGCGTGTTTACCAGTGATCTGCCAGGATTAGATCGCTGGTGATTGTGACAACACTATTTTGCTTAACGTTTTTATTAATCAAAAAAAACAATCTCAGAACTGTTTTCTACAGTTTTTTTTCTTGTGCCCCAAATGAAACGCTCATAAATCTAATTTAATTTCTCTTTAAAATGCAATAAATTAGTAATCAGTCATGTAAATTGTGAATATTTTTCAATCAACATTTTACTACTTTACTAATTATATTTTCAAATAAAAATGTGATATTTTTAAATGATTTTTTACATTTCAATAATATTTGATAAAAGTAAAATTTTTTCCTGTTTTGATGGAAACTTTGGAACCTCAAAAACACTGAACAACAGAAAAAGATGTGCTCTATACTAAGATACCCTTTCATATAATTTCTTTTTTTATCTAATCAAAACTGAAATAAATAAAAAATGATATAGGAGGGCAGTTTTAAATTCTGAGCAATGGAGCAGTTTTTCTTAAAATTTTCTCCATGACAGATTTGTAAAAACAATTAAAAAAAAAATCTTCAACCTCAAAAGGTTTCTAACCAAACAATTCAACCCAAAAACCTCCTTTCCTCTTCATTTAGCCTTCATTAGCCTATCTCCCGGCAAACTGAGCTAAACCTCACACAGCTGGTTGACTGACTTCAACTCATCTGCAAATAATTCAACCACAATTAAACAATTGAACAATTTCCTTTAAACCAAATATCAAATTATTCGGTCAATTGCTCACACCAGACAGAATTATTGGCATGTGTTCATAATGGATGATCTTTGCTGGAAGCTCAATGCAACAACTCCCAGGCAGCTGCCACAAAACAAAAAAACAATCCACAATCAGATTGCGTAATACAAACACACATTCTATTGCAGTTTTTAAACCATATATTTTCCTAAAGTCAACAGGATAGCTATACTGTAGAGTGATATGGACTACATTGAGGCTTTATCTCAATACAGTTTCTAGTGTTTATTGTGATAACCATATTTCTTTAAGATTAAAGGAGTTCATTTGTATCCACTGAGAGATAAAATAAACTAAAATTGTGTGCTGTGTGCACACATGTAATTATTAAAGAAATGATTAAACTGATGAATCATGAAGACAATAAATACAATTGGGACAATATACAGTATGAAGAATTCATTTGCAAAAAACAGATCCAGACCAGACCAAGGCCAACAAATGATACATTGTAGCATTTTTCTGCCGTTTTTGGGTCCTTTTCACACCACACTGATTGCTTTGGTCCCAACCAGTTGAAAAGAACCAAAATGCAGTCATGTGACAAAATTCACATCACTCATTGGCCAGATGTTATTGAATGTATTTCCTAAACTGCTTTTCAATTGGTCAGCATTAACGTGCAGGAAAATGCCAATGAAACTCCCGCAAGTAAACAAACCGGCAGACACAAAATGCGTTGGCTGATTGTATCCCTGGTCATAGTATACTATATAGTTTGCATACATCACTTTGGACAAACTATAAATTTTAAGAATGAAGTGCTGCTGCAGCTGGAAAACAATGTTTTAATGCATTGCAAATGGTGAAGGCTTAAAATTGATGGTAAAGTGTCAACAAATATTTTTCCTCCACATCCATGATGCACATCACAATCGGACTACGGCAGCTGGATTAGTCCAGAGAGGTGCAGTGCTTTTTGCGGTTGGATCTGCTCTAGTTCGGATCATGTTCTCACCCCAAACGAACCGCTCCAGTGTTCGTTTGGTATGCTTTTGGTCCACTTTTGGTTGCTAAATTCACGACTAAACGCACCAAGAGGGAACACGAACTCCGGTGCGATTCAACCGAACTGAATAAGGCAGGTGGGAAAACACCCTAATTGTTCATTATTGTACATCATAAATTTTGTTTATAATATTCATACATACACATTTAGAATTATAAAAGGTGAAACCATCATCTGATCATGAAAAGAAGTTATTTTAAAAACTCAACTGATGTTATGAAGTACATTTTGAGCAAAAGTAGGTCACTAGATCACTTTGCTTGTAAACAGGCTCACGCACATGTAAAAAATTTATACATGTCATCTCACATGTAAACTCACACACTTGTAAAACTTACTATAGTATATTTAGTCATTGCATGAGTTTTTATCCTTTTTTTGCATTGTACAGTCTCATAATTGGCGGCACGGTGGCTCAGTCATTAGCACTGTCACCTTAGAGCAAGAAGATCACTGGTTCGAGTTCCGGCTGGGCCAGTAGACATTTCTGTGTGGAGTTTGTATGTTATTCCCTGTAACATGAAGTGGACACTGACAAGGGAGTGTGGATCCAAATACAGGTTTATTATCAGGAGAATGGTCAGGCAAGCAATGGTCAACACAGGGGCAAACAGATGTACACAGGAAATCCAGAGTCGTAGTCAAATGCACAGGTGAATGGTCAAAAGGCAGGCAGCAGATAACATAAATAAAACAACAAAGCAAAGGTCTAACACAGAAAGGCAAGGCAAGACAAATGCGTCGTAATGATCACTATGAGAGTATAACAAGCCTCAGCACTGATGTGCGAGTGTGCGCTGTATAAACAGTCACTGTAATCAGTTCATGAGCAGCTTCCAGCCGTGAGTGTGTGTAATCTACCAAATGAGGAACAGGTGCGTGTGAGAGGTGCATGCCTGGAACTTGTAGTATATATACTTTGAAGTTCGTTAGATTTGTAGTTCGTTAGCGATCTGCACAGGCTGGATCGCTGGTGACCATAACATTTTCATGTTTACATGGGTTTCCTCCAGGTGCCTCGGTTTCCCACACAGTCCAAAGACATGCAGTGTAAGTGAATTGGATAAATAAATTGTTTTCCAGTGCTGGATTGGGGCTGGAAGGGCATTCGCTGCATAAAACATATGCTGCAACAGTTGATGGTTCATTCTGCTGTGGCAACCTCTGATAAACTCAGAGACTAAGCCAAAGGAAAATTAATGAATGAATGAACCTCATAATTAAAGGTACACAAGTTGTCACTGGGTCATTTTTCCCCCAATATATTATCAATGATAACATATCCCTAGAATACAGGTGTGTAATCCACTTGCATTGTTTGTTGGCACATGTAAGACAGATGGTGAGACAGACACATGAAGAGAGATCGGTGCCCATAAAGCCACAGACGGCCATGTCTGTTTGAGCGTAGTCAATTTTACAGCTCAACTCCTACCACAGACCTGACAAATCAATAAAAGTTAAGGAGATAAATTATTTAAAGCCAACTCTAATTAGTTAGCTATTCCCGTGCTATAGATTCCTCTACAATATTGATGATGGAGTCCAGTTTACAGAACAGCAGGTACTTGCTCTCACTCCCACTTAGAACTCAATTCCTCCAGACCATCGCAGAGGATCAGATGGGGATAAGTGATTATTAAGATCAGTCTGAATATAAAGATTTAGATTTATAAACAGCATTCTCCAGGAGGCCTCAGCGTGAAGAAACATATGAATAGTGAGTAATACTGAAGACAGAGTGGATTTCTTTTTTTCGTTTTTGGAGGGTGTATTGGGGGTTGGATGTGAGCTTGTATTGATCCATCTGGCTAAATATAAACATGACTGTATTAATATGTGAGCGTTTTGTGTGTGTGTGTGCGTGTGTGTGTGTGGTTTGTTTTTTGAATTGTGATCAATCTCATAAAGATAAAATCCAAAGAAAAGACAGGTGAGCTCATTTTTAACAAATAAAATTCTTATAAACAGTATCTTATTCATTAAATACCCACTTTGGGACTTAAACTGAGCTAAAATCTCTTGTTTTGACATGGCTTATTATTAAAATCGCCATAAAATCAAAGTTGACAGTTTTTATGTGAAATATTGTAGTGATTAATATAAATGATTCACTTGTGCACTTATATATTATTATTATTTTGTAAATCACATGTCCTCGTTTTTATCAGATAACCTAATAATTAAGTAACCTTAACTTTCCCCTTCAAAACAACTTCTCTTTACTTTCAGTCATAAGCAATTGGCAGAAATATTGGGGTGAATCCTTGTTTTCATCATCGTCTGAGTCCTCAATAAAAGATCATACATGTGAGATTGCCAATCGTATGTCTAGTGGAGAGTAATCCTCACTACTTGGTGCAAAACTGCCATTCAAATCTACCCTCAACAATCAATGATCCAATCAATTCCTGAAGAAAGCCCTGTTCAACGCGGTTTGACTCACAAATAGTCACACAATAAGGAAAAAAATTACAAACTTCTGTTTCTTTCCAAATTTAGCAATGATAAAAACAGCTGTGCTACATAAAATCTGTGCACAAAATAAAGATTATTATATTTTTTGTCAATTTTTCTTCAAAAACAACAGCATTTAAAAAGAGACCCTTCGTAACATACTGCCTATACTGCCACTTTTTCCACCAGTGATAAATGTTTACGTTTACACATCAAATAAATGCTTGAATTGCTGAGGATAATTTAGTATAATGCTGAAAGAGCTTATCTATATAATAATTAGAGCTGTACGATAAGCTAAAACTAAATGAAAATGGCGATTTAGTAAAAGCTGTGATTGTCATGCACATCTTGTCAGTGTATTGCTGTGTTCACATCAGATGTGGAATGCGCAAATAAATCATTCTATTCGTGCGTAAATAGTTGTGTGAACATTTTGAGTTTACTCGCTTCATTCACGCATCAAATTCACTTCACAATAAACATGGATTTATTATCTTTGAATTGACTTAACATGTAAATCACACACGCTTGATGCTTCATCCGCGTCTGGTGTGAACGCAGCATAACAGCTCAGTGATCAGTAGTAAATTTCCTCTGAAGGCCAGTTTCATGCTGAAACCTCAAATACGCTCCAAAGAAGAGATCCAGGACATCTAACAGGATTTTGCAGCTTTTATTGATCATCAATCACATGACAAGAATTTATTTCAAACACTTGACTAAGTGAGTTTGGAGTAAACCCATGTTACAATAAATTAAATGTGGTATTTTCACATGCTGTACGTAGATCACTGAGAAACAATGCAACGTAAATGATTGTCTTTGATTTCAGAACAGTTCTGATTCTGCGGGGTTTTTTTTTTTTTGTATAGCTTTTCAGTAAATTATGGCTCTGTGTAGTAAACGCTGCTCCATCTGAAAGCACATACTGGAGATTTACAGCCAATTACTGACAAAATGTGCATGAAAATCAACTTCGAATAAGTGTCCAGCTCTAACAGTAATGTATTTTTTCAATTGATTCATTCATATATTGTCAGACTAAACTGTAAAAAATATCTGTTTATTAACAGTTCCGTATTTTGTGAAGTGTTTTCCGTTTATTTACAGTTGTGAATTTCATTATGGGATGTTGTTGTTCTCTGCTCTGTCGACTGTTAATGTTTTCTCTGTTGACTCTACAGTTTAACAAAATGACCTTTATTGACATTTTAGTAATAATATAATGTATAAGAAATAATATATAGAGAAATAACCGTGAAAAATAACAGAAAATGTACTGGAAGTTTATTACAAGGTTTTTGTACCGTAAAATACAACCCCAACCCAGACAATATAATACTTTAAAATATTAAAAATGTTAATTAAAGTCACTTTTTTCCCTTTTTAAGGTTAAAAGTTGTTGGAAAAAAAGATCAAGGTCCCCTAATGCAATTCAAAAGCATAAATAAATGGTGAAAAAAAATACAGAAAACTGCTAATTTACAGATATTTTAACAGTGTAGAGTTTCAATATAGTCTGTAATCTCAAGTTCATTTCATTATATATTAGGTGCTTTCCTAACTTCAATTTTCTCCCCACTGTCATTCATCTTGTGTGCTACATATTAATTTAAGGTATTGCTATTAACTACATACAGCCTCTTTAAATTACTGAAACGTTATCTTGAAATCTCAGGTGAGATTGACTTCCGAGAAATTGTGCTAGGTAAAATTGGTCTGACCAGCAAAAAAAATACACAATGACCGTCTAACATTCAAACCAGACCACATGTGCAAATAAACCGCACCATCATATAAATTCATTTCCTCCTTATATATCCCATCAGTGCAGCATAGCATCCACCTAATGGAATTCAATAAGATATTTCTCCCTGAATATTAAAATAGATGTCCTTAAGTAACACACATAAAAAATGCATTTGCCATGTTGCTTTTCCATTTAGCTCCCCTTTTGTTTCATAGCCTCCTCCTTGTCTGTCCTCGCATCTCTCCTATCCTTTGTTTAGGAGAGAGTTGTTATCAGGCACAAGGGGTGGTGGGAGGGCAGAATATTGATCATCTCTTTTAATTACCCCCAGCGTACCAAGAGGCCTAAATTAACTCCCCTCTGCCCTGAAATAGCCATGAATATTTCAGAGGGACGAGCGCCCACTGTTTGTCACTCACGTTCACTCCTGTTCATCTCTTATCTCACACCTTTTTTTTTTCCTCTTGGGTCAAAACACCGCTCTCTAACATCTGGACTGTCTGATCGTCTGACGCACGGAAGAGTCTGAGATGGTTACACATGATAATGGAGAGTTTTTTTTTTTAAATATTAAGCACCAAAGCTCTGGTACTGTACAGTTGAAGTCAGAATTGTTAGCCCCCCTGAATTATTTGCCCCCCTGTTTATTTTTTCCCCAATTTTTGTTTAACAGAGAGAATTTTTTTTTTAACACATTTCTAAACATAATAGTTTTAATAACTCATTTCTAATAACTGATTTATTTTATCTTTGCCATGATGACAGTAAATAAAATTTTACTAGATATTTTTCAAGCCACTTCTGTACAGTTTAAAGTGACATTTAAAGACTTAACTTGGATAATTAGGTTAACTAAGCAGGATAGGGTAATTAGTCAAGTTATTGTATAATGATGGTTTGCTCTGTAGAATGTTGAGAAAAAAAATAGCTTAAAGGGGCTAATAATATTGACCTTCAATGTTTTTTTTAATTAAAAACTACATTTATTCTAGCCAAAGTAAAACAAATAAAACTTTCCCCAGAAGAAAAAATATTATCAGACATGCTATGAAAATTTCCTTGCTGTTGTTAAACATCATTTGGGAAATATTTAAAAAAAGAAAAAAAAAAAAATCAAAGGGGGGCTAATAATTCTGACTTCAACTGTATATAGAACTTATTAAGATTAGAGATCATTATATTGGCTATAGCATGTGAATGGCCAAAGTAACAATACATATTTACTGTTTAAATTATGGAAGTACTATGAAAAACTTCAAAATTAGGATTTCTTATTTTTTGTCACAAGTCTACAGAGACCCGGAAGGGACGTAATGGTGGGGAAAAAATGGGTGGAAGAAAAAAAAACTGGGTGGGAGAAAAAAAAAAGTAACAGGAAAATGTTTTTTTTATTTTTTGCTTTCCCTCACAAAGATGTTGGATAGGGTTGACATGTATGAAGTGAACAGAAAGTGTTTGTGGAAAAATATCTTTGCATTTCCTTCGCAAAACATCTTTGCGAGGGCAAAAACTTAAAAAAAGATATTTACCTATCACTGTTTGTTTTCTCCCACCCTGTTTTTTTTTTTCTTTGACCCAGTTTTTTTTTCTTCCACCCAGCTTTTTCCCCCACCATCACATCCCTTCTGGGTCTCCGTACAAATCTAAAAATTCTGTGAAAAAAAAACATTATTGCTGTTTTATTTGTGGTTTTTCTAGTTTGTAATTTAGATTTTTTATTTTTTTTTACACATCACAATTTCAAATCAAATTAGCGAAATAAAAACTCACAATTGCTTTTTTAATTATTTGTGGCGGAAATAAGCTTCCATAGTGAATACACAGAGTTGTTTTTAGTGAAATACAGTAAATACTTGCCAAAAGTAAATGAACTGTAACAAAATAAACAACATTGGAAAAAATCCTATGAGAATTATTTGATGATAGCACAAAAACTAATTATTGTATTTTGACACTTTATAATTAAAATAAATAAATAAAAATTCATAAAATCATTAATTTAAAAATAAAATATATACAAAGCTGATACACTATAAAAATATTCAACAAATACAAAAAGTAACATAAATAAACAAAATCTAAATAAAAAAATGTAAATAAACATTTGATGTAAAAAATAAAATGACAAGAAAATACTATTTCAGTTCAGTCTTTCTACAGTAAAATTCCAAGTATAATTTGATAATTACTTGCTCTTTATTTGCCATTAATTCTTAAATGTGGTATAGCAAATTCTCAATTAACATTTTTCTAGCGTTCCCCATTTATTTATTTATTTTTCAACACTGAAGTAAACTAAAGTTTTCTGTGAATTTACAAGACTTCTGATCCATAAGCTAATATGCGCTAAATGCTATAACAGTTTGCACTACAAAATGCATTAATGAATAAGATAATGCATTTGAATAATAGATACTGGTTTCAAATGTAAATCAAGCACCAAAATGAGCTGTTTTGCATAGCTAAATATAGCCAAATTCTGACATTAGAAGCCAAACACATTACATTTACAAATTGCAATGCCTGGTCTTACTTAAAAATATATATATATTTAGTTACTTTAACTAAAATATTTAACATGAAAAAATGTACAATTTATAACGGTTAATTAACGGTTAATAATTAAAACAATCATTAAATGAATCAATCGTTTGTTGCAGCTGTACTGGAAACATGTTGAGTGCTCTCTCTTTCACTCTGTGAGCCAGAAATGCGGCCACATTCTCCGTATCCCCCAGACTCTGCAAGGCCCTCCATCCTAATGACAGGTTTTAGTAGGGACATCTGCATGGCAGGCCGCCACTGACACTCCGTAATCCACTGCCATGTCGCAAGCTGTCAGCCATGCCAAGCCCTGGCACAGGCCACCACTGGGCCAATCAGCCGGCATTAGGGCGAGCTCTACACCCGGCAGCTCTGAATAATGACCAGGGCCTACAGCAGCAGCAAGACCCATGGAGACAACACAGATCAGACACTTACACCCTTGTCCTAACGGCATGAGTTCAGCCAGTTCATTACTACAGCAGCCGTCCTGTTACACTGTTTACAGCTGTATATGTGCTGTACAGTACACTGCTATTTGTTTAGTGTTTTAGTGCTGAACATTGTAAATAACACTTATAATAGTACTTAAAGGCATTTAATAGCTATATATTAAACCTGTTAGCCAGCACTCACTTTTGGGGATTTACACCTACCTAACTTTAAATAGTAACAGTTCTTAACTCCAGTAAGCTACTAACACAAATTAAGTATCATTGGAAAGAACACTTTAAAAAGGGGTTTCATGCTCAAAAATATAAAAAGTTATATATTATGAATGAACTGTATTGTGTTCAATATTTGTTTTTCCATTCACAAGCAGAGGAGAAATTAATGACATGTCCTAGAAAAAATAAGCTTCGAAAGCCAAGTGTTTCATGAGTTTATATTTCAAATTTAATGAAGATAGCATGCAAAATAAGATTTCTGTAAAAAGTTTTCCGAGGTTATATTGGTGTCCTTCTTTCCCTCACTGTCAGAGGCATTTTCTCAAAAATTACCATCCCAAACTAAAACAGTAATAGTTGCTGAATAATTTGGTCTACATCCACAGTTCATGTATCTTTGGAAAGAAGACACTTTGGGGTTTATTATTCATCATCTAGTGTTTATAATGCTCAAAATGAAAAAAAGTTATCGATGCTTATGTAAAAAAAATTTGCACCGCACTAAACATTTTATTATTTCATAAACAAATATATGAAATTATTCCTGGAGCAATAATGAAAAGTGAGAGGTCAAAAGCCACACATCACCTGAGTATATGTTTTGAATTTGATGGCAATATCATGCAAAATGAAATTTCTGGATTTGTTTTCTGACACAATGTCTCATGATTTTCTCCCTCTCCTGGTTTGTGGAGAAGCAGTCTGATGACCACATGTATACTGAAGCTTTCTAACAACTATTTTAGATAGATATACAGTACACTGCTCAGACTGAAGTAATAAATTGCGACAATATTTGTAACACTAATTTTGATGAATTGACTGGAAAATGCTTCATTGATTTGAGTAATCTTTGAAATGTTTACAATATTTTGGGTTTCAAATTAATACACCCCAAGCGAATCAGCTGCTAAAACGAAGCTTTTTCTTAATCTTAATCTTTTTCAAAAAAAGAAATTTTGTAAGTAATTTTATTAAATAATAATATTAATAATCATTATCCATATAATCATCTAATATTTATACATGTATATATTTATTAAATAATAATAGTAATAACCATTACCCATATCATCATCTAATATTTATACATTTATATATTTATTTAATAATAATAGTAATAACCATTACCCATATCATCATCTAATATTTATACATTTATATATTTATTTAATAATAATAGTAATAACCATTACCCATATCATCATCTAATATTTATACATTTATATATTTATTTAATAATAATAGTAATAATCATTACCCATATCTTACACTAATATCAGGGTTTCTGCAGATTTTATCAAGTCAAATTTAAGACCTTTTAAAACCCTTTTAAGGCCATTAATAATTAAATTTTAGACTTATACAGGGTCAGAACGCTGTTTTCTAATGGCCCGTTGTTTTTAGTTTTCCTTCCCTGATTAAGGAATTTAATGAGAAATTTGCTTTTAAAATGTCTAACCGATGTTGTGAATTATTTCTCTTTGCAATAAAAAAAACTTAAATATAAAAATAAAGAAAGTTAAAGTGAGAATTATTAGCCCCCCTTTTTTTTCTTTTTCAAATATTTCCCAAATTATGTTTAGTAGAACATGGACATTTTTACAGTATGTCTGATAATATTTTTTCTTCTGGAGAAAGTCTTATTGGTTTTATTTTGGCTAAAATAAAAGCAGTTTTTAATATTTTAAACACCATTTTAAGGTCAAAATTATTAGGCCCTTTAAGCTATATTTTCTTTCGATAGTCTTCAGAACAAACAATCGTTATACAATAACTTGCCTAATTACCCTAACCTGCCTAGTTAACCTAATTAACCTAGTTAAGCCTTTAAATGTCACTTTAAGCTGTTTAGAAGTGTCTTGAAAAATATCTAGTCAAATATTATTTACTGTCATCATGACAAAGATAAAAGAGATCAGTTATTAGAAATTAGTTATTAAAAGTATTATGTTTAAAAATTTGTTGAATAAATCTTCTCTCCATTAAACAGAAATTGGGGAAAAAGAATAAAGGGGGGGGGGGGGCTAATAATTCGGACTTTAACTGTAGCTTTACTTGGACAAAGCAAAATAAAGACCTTTTAAAAAATGATTTACGACCTACAACACAACACAACACAAGACTTTTTAAGGCCTAAAATTTCGTTTTTTGAAATGTAAGACATTTTAAGACTTTTTAAGACCCAGTGGACACCCTGTAATATATACTACCAGTCAAAAGTTTGGGGTCAGTTTTTTTTTTTTTTTTTTTTAAAGAGCACCTATTGTGGGTTTTTGAAAATGACCTTCCATGTAGTGTGTAACACCGCTCTAAGTGAAGTGAAATATCCAGCTAAGGCTTAGATTTGAAAGTGGAGTTTTTAAAACTCCAAAAAGAGTCGACTCATAGTGGTTAGAATGAATCGTCTTCAAATGAGTCTTTAGCCGTTTCGGGGTGACGTGGCTACGAAACATAAGCAAAATAAGGCCAGTTTATTAGGCACAAAGGCAGCCTGCTGCAGCTGAGGAGAAGCTCTGGTGAGCGCTACAACCCCCGGGCTGGGGAATTGATCTCTGGACAAAGCAGGTAAGTGTACAGGTGAGCCCAGAGAACATATAACACTTCACGCAAGAGGTGCCACAGCAATGATTGCAAATAGAAATTATCTAAGTTACAGCTGAGAAGGGAGGAAACCTCCAAAATTAAAGATAATTAAAGAAATCAGACCTGGCCCACGACACATTTCATAAGTGTAAGTAAATGGCTGTCTCCTTGTTTTCTCTAGCTTGCAAATGATGTATTTAATTGTGTTTTGTTACTTGTAACTGCTTACACTGTATCTGGTTAACTCTTTGTATTCTCATATCGCGTCTAATGTCACGTTGAAAACGCGACACGTGCTGCTTTGTTTACGGATTTAAATGCATTTGTGAGCTTGCGTTCCACCGCCGTTTGTTGTTGCTATGGCCACCGTCAGCTGATCCTGCACACGTGCAGCTGTCAAGGTTCAGAATAGTTTAGCTTTTGCTGCTGTGTGGATTAATATGTGTATCATAGTTAAAAATGGAGCAATTTGCTGGTGTTTAACTACACTGTTTTTGGGGGTAAGGTGTCTGAATAACAATGTTGAGTAAGTTTTACTATGAAGTGTGTTTCGGGCATCCGCTGCAATCGGATCCTATACCAATGTTGGCGAACCGGGGGCTTGACAAATCGCGCTGGGCATTTTACTGTCTCGTGCTGAGCGCTGTCGACCAATCACAACAGGCTGTCATCGGCCCAATCAGCGCAGATTAGCTTCGCTGAACGATTCATATGGGAGTCGCTGGGATAATTAGGTAAAAATAAACTCATATTATAAGACCATGAAATGGTTTTTTGACCTTGCATGCATATCAGTATGTTGTTGGAGACCCATAAAACTGAAATATGACTCTTTTTAATGTATAATATGGGCTCTTTAAGAAAAAAACTGTATAAATATTATATATACAGTATAGATATAAATCAAAACAATAATATAAAATATGTGATGTACACATTTTATTAAATAATAAAATAATATAGTAACAAATAAAATGTATATACATTGTTTTAAAATAATGAAATGTTTTAGAATAAAAAACTATTTTAATATTTATTTAATATTTAATATAAAATAATATCAGTAATAACCACTACCAAATAACATCATCTAAATGAACAACAATAAAATAAAACAACATTACAGCCTAATTTATAATTATATTATAATAAAACTGCAAAAACACTTTACAAATCTGAATCATCAAAAACATTGTGCTACCCAAAACAAATCATCCTTAAATAGAACATGACCACTTCTTCCAATACAGCAGCTAGACCTGCTAAGGGATGCCATACAGAGATTCAGAACAAAAATCTTGTCAATAAAATGCTATTTTTTCCGCCTTCTTGTTTTCGCCCGCTTTCTTTTTCCTTCTTGTGTTGATGCAAGTAATAAGACAAAAACATCAAGAAGACAACACCGCGCCAGCTCCCCGCTGTAAGCTAATAAGCTGTATCCAGGCTGGGCGTTTCGTGCAGCAGTCTGTAGGTAATACGCCTGTCAGACAAACCCTCATTTGTGTATCAGTGGATCAACAACTCCCTGCTCTGACTGGAAGAGAGACAGAGACACAGCAAGGCAGAAAACAGCAGAGCGACGAGAGGAGACACGGGACCGGGGCAGGAGCGAGGGAGGACGGGACACGCTGTTCTGAGGATGAGTGAAGGTTGAGCAGGGGGAGACACGGGGCCCCGCTCTCCCCTCGTCCCGACTCGCTTTCTTAATTGAAAAGGAAGAGAGTGTGGGCCGTTGTCAGGGCAAACAGTAGTCAGTCAGTCAGTCAGTCAGTCAGTGCATTATTCCACAGTGCTTGGCTGGGCTCCCCTTCACTGGCTGTAATTTAAATGACTGTCAGGTCAGTGGCGAGAGCAGCACCTCTTCCTACTAAAAGGGAGGCTGCCATTGCATTCGCCAGCCTGCCATGCGGCTGATTGTCTCTCTCTCTCTCTCTCCCTCTCTCTCTCTCTTTCTTTCCCAAACCAAATGGCAGGGAGGCACAGCTGTCACCCACTGGTCACAATGCATTTACTTAGTGACAGAATTCTAATTAGTCGGCAAGGTGGTGTCAGTAGACTGAGAAGAGCAGAGATGGAGAGAAGGAGAGTGAGATGGTGGAGCGAGAGGGAGGGAAGGAGGGAGGGAGGGGGGTTGAGGGGAGAAAGCAGAAATCGGATGAAGTAACATTGTGAGGTTGCAAACAAACCACAACATTCATATGTATTTCTGCTCGCAGGAGTAAATTAGAGACTGACGAAAGCCAAAGCTGTGTTAGATGAAGATAGAATATCTAGGATAAAAATTGAAAGAAAAAAACGGATGTTGGAATGTTTTATACTAACATTTATTTAAACAAAATACTGCATAATGATTAAAAAAATATTACAATCTCATTATAACTATCCCATTCTTTTGTGTCACATATTCATTCATAAATCAGAAACAACCAGAAATCAACTTGTAGAACACAAACTTCAACATAGTAGTGTAACTAATCGGGTATTATTTTTAAATAATAAATAATAATAAACTCAAAAATGTGTCATGTTTTTTCCTATAATGTTCTATAACCACATGTTCACATATACTTTTAACACATGTAGCTCTATAACAAGGCTCCGGTTTCCCCCACAGTCCAAAGACATGAAGTACAGGTTAATTGGATAAGCGAAATTGTCTGTAGTGTATGTGTGTGAATGCAAGAGTGTATGCATGTTTCCAGTGTTGGGTTGCAGCTGGAAGGGCATCCGCTGCTTAAAACATATGCTGGATAAGTTGGCAGTTCATTCCGCTGTGACGACCTCTGCATAATAAAGGGACTAAGCCGAAAATAAAATAAAAATTAACTCTATAGGGCGACGCAGTGGCGCACGAGGTAGTGCTGTCACCTCACAGCAAGAAGGTCGCTGGTTCAAGCCTCGGCTGGGTCAGTTGGCATTTCTGTGTGGAGTTTGCATGTTCTCCCTGCGTTTGCAGGGGTTTCCTCCGGGTGCTCCGGGTGCTCCGGTTTCCCCCACAGTCCAAAGACATGCGGTACAGGTGAATTGGGTAGGTTAAATTGTCCGTAGTGTATGTGTGTGAATGGGTGTATGGATGTTTCCCAAAGATGGGTTGTGGCTGGAAGGGCATCCGCTGCGTAAAAACGTTGCTGGATAAATTGGCGGTTCATTCCGCTGTGGCAACCCCGGATTAATAAAGGGACTAAGCCGAAAAGAAAATGAATGAATGAATGAACTAAAATATAGAAAAGAGCCTGAGTTGTCAAAAAATTTTAATTAAACAAATTGCAAATTAATAAAATCTTATAAAACTATTGTACATATTCACGTACAAAATATGTAGTTATATATCTAGTTACAGCAAGCTACAAAACATTTTACTGTGTAGATATTTAATTTAAAATATATTTTAAAAAAGCTCAATACTTTGTTTTTTGTAAATTGTAAAAGGTTATAAATATCCAGCATGATTTTACTATTTTACGTTTTGTCAGTTTAGTGGCAAATTTGTAGGAACTCGTACAAGTTCAGTCATACAAAAATGGATGATTTTTAAAAAGGAGGCGTGGCACCCAACCCCGCCCGTAAACTCAACCGTCATTGGGGGATGAGCAAATTGTACTAAATTGAACAAAAGAGATTGTACGAATTAGCCCCTCAATCAAAAAGTTACGAATTGCCGTTAGAGATAGGGTTGCTTTTTTCAGTGCTGTGGTGGTTCTAGTCATAGCCATACCATATGCATTGAGACAATCAAAATTATTGAGATGGTCAATCAAATTAAATTAATGAACAGAACACAAATTCTAGCATGGAGTGTCAGTTTAAAATGGAATGAAATCCAAAATGTAATTGCAACTGTTTTTAATTATATAAAATACTAAGCAAAATGGGCATATTTGTTATACCATAAGCATAACGTGTAAGCCATGAGGAAGTGTTTGTTCAACAAAATACAGGTGGTATAAAACTGATAACAATCAAATCACCCTTTAATAGTTAAAAAATAGATTTTTTTATTTATTAAAAATAGAGCACTAATACACATTTAAATCAGCCACAGAAATAATATGCATGTGTGTTACTCTTGACTCTCAAGAAAAAAACGAAAGTAAAACTGAAAAAATTTAGTGAGTGCAGTATTACAAGTCAAGTTCGCATTTATGTAATACGTGCATGCGAATCTCTTTACTTGCACGCTAATTTCCTCTGTTTGTGCACAAAACTTCTTGCGTGCCCTCAAATATACACTGCTCAAGTGCAGACTTTCTTGTGCGCTCTCAAATAAACGCTGCTGAAGTGCAATTTAGTGCGTTTATGTAACAAGTATGTCTCCAACATTTATTAGATTTGCAAGGAATATTTATGAATCCAATAGACCTACAGAGTGGCATTAATGCTTCCTGAAGTAAAGTGAAATGGCTATACTGTATAACTCATGCAAGATAAAGTCATTTTATGCAGAGACATAGACCTTTATCTCTAAAGTCTCTACATCCCTACTACGATTACAGAAAAGTTTGCGCTGTTATAATTTACTTACCTTTTAATACATTTAGGTGCGATTATAACCTGCTATTAAAAAAAACAACGACTGAATGTTTTGAATAAGAATGTAATGTAGCCATGGGGGGGTGAATTTTGGTGTGGCGCCTTGCCATGGAAGAATGAATGTAGCGGAAACCATGACTAGATTTTTTTGGGTGAGTAATGGTACTTTTACTTGAGTATGATTTTTCTGTACTTTTTCCACACAAAGGCTGAAAATACCTTAAGATCTGTGACCGCAAGAAAAACTGTACAATTTCTGACATATCTGTATTGAAAAGGTAAACCAGAAACCTAACTATTAGGTGTGCTTGAAAGCACCCCTTGGACCTGAACGAAGACAATAACAACTGAAGGCAGTGACGAGTGAAGCTCCAGTAAATGCCCTGCTTCACCTCTTCCCTGGGCGGACCGAGTGGGCCTCATCTCCTGCTCTCTCCACAGTAAAATGCCTCCCGAACAAGAGGCTTTTAAGACCCTTGAAGAGTTCATCCAGGCCCCATTACCATAGCTCAGGAGTGGGATGTCGACACCTGGCTGGCCGAAGCACCAGAAGCAGATCTTGAGGGCCCTCCAGGAAGATAGCTAACAAGAGCCCATTCTCTGTCTCTCTCTCTCTTCTTGTCCCCCGCTTCTCTCTTTTTCATCCCTGACTTTCGCCCCAACAGCACTAACGCAAGCACCCGTGGAGACTGGCAGGCCTGTCAGGGGTCTCCTCCGGTGCGGCTGAAAGGGTCGAGGGTGGCGCTGGAGATTGCGTGTGAGGGGCCCAGGTCACAGCGCATTTACTCAGTGACACAATCCTAATTAACCAGCTACTGCTGTGTCACTGCACCGAACAGACAGGGCGCACATCCACCTGAACACACACACACACACACACACACAGACTTTGATGTTTCAGATTTTGTAAAGTGCAGTTAAGACAAAATTGCTTTAAAAGGTGAATTACAAACTCTTCAGAACATGTCTATTACATTTGATTGATCGTAAGACTTTCACCATGATGTCTATTTTGAGTGATTTTGTCATCTGTAGAAAATTTTTACAAGTTGCACCGTAAAGAAATGAGTTCTTGATGATCTCTTTATGAAGAGATTATGGAGAAATAATTTCTTTAAAAGACACTTTTATATGGTGTACGGGTTTCATTGCTGTGCTTTTGTCACATATTGCACTTCCTTTAGACAGGTTATTGAAATGATGGCAATTGATGACACAAAATCAGGCAAAAGCAGCAAACTCGGTTACTCAGACAAAGTAATTTTACTCAGATCCGCGCAAGCCTCTAAAAGCCAAAAAGATTAGATCGACAGCATACACTATATGGGTCATACACCAGCGTAGAATCAGTGCCACTTCTAGGACAACTTCACAGGTATTACACAGCACTGCAAAAAAAATTATCTAATCGCTAATGGGAATAATATTTCTAAAGGAGCTGTTGACATAGAATTGATCCTGATTTGGGTAAAAACCCAAACAATACAAACATAAAACAAAATCTGAAAAATTAGTTATGTGTAATAACAATGGAATGACACAAGAAGAAAGTGCTGAACTACTGAAATGTAATTAGTACTTCATAAAAAAAAGGCTTTTTTGTTGATGGGAGCTTAAAGACGCCTCTCATATGGAGAATGAAGTCACATGAGTTGCTCAGGTGTGATTTTTTTCAGAGACACTTCAACAGAGTGTAAAATCTTGATGGTTCTGTGGGTCTCGTCTATCAAATCTGATTTTTTATTTGTATTTTTTATTGGATTCAAGTCAGGTGATTGGCTGGGCCATTCTATAGCTTGATTTGGTCCTGATAATGTAAATGTTGAACTGAAGCAATATTCATTTACAATGACGAAGCTACAAGTAGGCGTGGCCAACCGTCACCATTTTGTTTGCACGTCATCACACCAACTGGGGCATACCAAACAAGGACAAAGAGGTAGATCGTCAGTAGAGCTAAAGATGCCTGCTAGCATTTTTATCAGACAGGCTTTTCTTTTCTTTGAAACACTTAATACTTCATTACCTGCGACTCGTTTGTGTTCTGATCACATGTGCTTGTTTGTACACTATATCAATAAAGTGTTTAGTCTTTTAAAAATACGGTTGTAATACATTGCGCCACTTAGCATTGTTCTTATGACTCTTTTCTACAGGAGGAAAACTCGAATAACTCCCAAATACTTCAAATATAGTCTGTGTTAGTAAATGCAAAGCTATTTATGAATCCAGGCATAAAACTGTATGACAGTGCTTCAGATGACTGTTCTATAGCCTACAGCTAATCAATCTGTCAGACTGGAGTGTATTACAGTTCTAAAGAAAATTATAAATGATAAATTATCTTAAATTAAACAAATACATTTATAGATATGGCATATAAGTATAGAATTTCACTCACCTGGGAAATGGAGGCCACTTGTATGGTTTGTGAACACAATTGAGTGCACACAGCATGCCATATCATCTGATAATTGTGGGAAATAATTCCAAAAGGTAGTTGACTATGTAAACCCACATAAAACAACACAAAAATATGATGTATATGCCGAGCTCAGTGGCTAATCAGCCGGAATCAGCTGAGGTGACAAGATGAGCGAGATCTAGCTGTCACTCAAGTGGCCACGCCCTTAGTTATGCAGACTTAACATAACAATATAAATGAAACAGATGAGTTATAAAAAGAATTCACCCCCTCACAGTTGTCATAAAGGGTAATATTAGATATATACACCAAAACCATCTTTTGTACGAGGCTGTAAACTTGTTTTTATCAGCTGTAAATTTGGCCAATTTAGCACTACAGTCAGTGAACATCTGTATTTTCTGGAGCCAGCCCGCAAAGGCCAGTCGATGAATTGCAGTTTCAGTTACTTCCGTACAGGGTATATGCCGAAGTATGCTAATAGGACTTTTAATTTGCCAGTAACCTGGGTTAAGCGCTTCCGGTGAATTGAATGCCATTGCAAAATCAGCGCGTTTAAGGTCTGTTTTCTTTCAAAATCAGCAATCTCCACTGGTTGAGTGATATCCGATATAAAGTGGGTCTCAGATTGTACAAGAAGCACTGCATTAAATTACATTTTCCCCGCCATGTCTTTATAATATGAGCATTTATTTTACCCCAGTATATTCAATGGAGCTTCTGCGCTAGCCTGCCGATTCTGACAGGCGCATGCGAGTAAACGGCTTTTTGTTTCGTTTTACACTTGAGCAACTAAATGAATGCCAAAGTCTATTTAACTGATTGTTTTTTAATTTCATTACAACATCAATGCTGTAAAAGGAATCGTATAAAATGGAAAAAAACTCACAATAACAGGTCACCAGAAGTTTATCAGTATGGGAACAACACTAGCTCGGCATATACTCTATTGGTTTCACGAGGGAGAGCAGAAGGTTGCAGCTTGATTGATATTGATGGATTTATGGATGGGATGATGGGACATTAGAATAATACTGTATATACTGTAGAATGATAGACAGACTCAGACAAACTGAGCATATAATAATTCATTCCCTTTTTTAGATATAGCCATACATATCACACAATGAAAAGTGCTTGTCCAACCCAGTGTTGCATGCTGTACTCCCTCACTGACCGCCTGTCTGCGATCAAGGGCTCAGCAGACATAATGGCAGACAAAATAACAGGAGAGATCACAGTACGGGTCACGTGAACACTGGCAGCGATGTCGGCCGATGGCCTGACCTTGTCTTCACCGCACACAAACTGCTCTGGCCACATTATGCAAATCGATCTTTGCCCAGAAACACCAGCACAAGGAATAATCTTGTGTATGTATGCATCTGGATGTGAATTTGTCTGTACCGCTTTATTTGTGTGTGCACGTGTGTGTGTGTGTGCATTCGAACCAGTCGATGAGGGGGTATTTGAAAGGCATGCCTGATAAGGTGATGTTCCCAGATTCATTTGCGCTTGGGCATAAGGATTAAGAGGACGGAAGCTGAAGATAGAAGACAATTGAACCCTGTTTAAAGCTCCCCCCCCCACCTCTCTCTCTCTCCCGCTCTTTTAATTTGTACATGTGTCATGTCCTCCTTCCCACCCCTCTCTGCCTATTCAACAAGCTTGAGTCATTAGCGGCTCAGGTGGTCGACTCAAGGTTAAAGAGAAAGTCAGTGAGGAAAGATAAAGGCTACGGCTATAAGACAATAATGGAAAAGTCAAATTAAAATCACTGCTAAGTTGGTTCTGGGGCGAAAAATAAAGATGATGGCTCCATTAATGAGGGGAATATGGCTACCGCTTTCTGCGAATATTTCTCTGATCTGCCCTTTTGAAATTCATGCATCACTCTTGCAGGAAAACCAGCGCATGAAGGCCTAAGTTAGAGAAGAAATGAGGCAGGGCAAAGTAGAAGGTCAGGTTTCGAGCGAGAGGAAATCTGATGTGTGTGGATTTGCACTTAACTGGTCTCAGGTAAAGCTGACAAGGCAATGGCTGTTTTGACAAGTGCTGGCAGAAATCGTTTGACACCGCTCTGCTTCTTCTACCCATCATAATTATTTAAAGGAACCTATATTCACTACATTACATTAATGTGTTAATGCAAAGACACAGAAGCTAAAAGATGTGTGTGATAATAAAGGCAGATTGAATCAAAGTAAGAAATTGACTAAATACCCATAATGCTGCATTCCATTTACCTTAGAAGTCAGATGTCAATTCTGGGAATGATGCCACACCCAAGGTGACTGCATTCATTGTTAGAGATCATATACACAGAGAGAGAGAAATATTGACTATTAATAAGATATTGGTTGTTTATTAGTACTTAGAAGGATGATCATATGATACTTCCCTAAGCCCACCTAATAACTAAACCCAACTGCTACCTTATTATTACTAAGCAGCAAACTAGTTACTTTGAGTTTATTGAGGATGAAGTCTTAATAATGTTTTGTTAAAAAGCAAGAAATGTACCTTGAAATGAAGTGTGACCTATAAAACTGTATGTAATATTAAATGATTCTAAATGGATTTTCCTTCGGCTTAGTGCCTTATTTATCAGGGGTCACCACAGCAGAATGAACCGCCAACTAATCCAGCATATGTTTCACACAGTGGATGCCCTTCCACCTGCAACCCAGTACTGGGAAACAGCGATGCTCTCTCATTTGCACACTCTCATACACTACAATCAATTTAGTTCATCCAATTCAAGCGCAAGTCTTTGGACTGTGGGCGAAGCTGGAGCACCCGGAGGAAAACCACCAGAACACCGGGAGAACATGCAAACCGGGATTGAACCAGCAACCTTCTTGCTGTGAAGAGACAGTTCTAACAACTGAGCTACCAGGCGGGCAATTATATATGCAGATAAATGTTGTGCATTACTGTTTTATACTACAAGGCTGTTGAATGCTTGATCCTAATTGGCTGATGAACATTTTTAACAGGGCAGATACTTCAATTAGGAAACACACAGCTAAAGTTGTTTCAGGCTTGACTTGACTGCATTACAAGTTCCACGCCACTACACCTAATGATTTCAAATGACTTTACAACCTACAACCACAGCCACTCTTGTATCATCAATTGTCAAGAAACTCTTAGTAGAGTTAAGAGTTTCTTAGTAGAGTTTCTTGCAGGGAATAGGTATAGAGGCACAAACTTGCCTCTATACCCAATGTCACAGTCACCAGCGATCGAGCTCATGCAGATCGCTGGAGAACTACAAATCTGCCAGCAAAATTCAATTCAATTCAATTCACCTTTATTTGTATAGCGCTTATACAATGTAGATTGTGTCAAAGCAGCTTCACATAAAAGGTCATAGTAAATTGGAACAGTGTAGTTCAGTTTTTAGTGTTTAAGTTCAGTTCAGTTTAGCTCAGTTCAGTGTGGTTTAAAATCACTACTGAGAGTCCAAACACTGAAGAGCAAATCCAACGATGCGCAGCTCTACAGATCCCGAACCATGCAAGCCAGTGGCGACAGCGGAGAGGGAAAAAAAACTTCACTTATTAGCAAAAGTGAAGAAAAAAACCTTGAGAGAAACCAGACTCAGTTGGGCATGACCATTTTAATTTCTCCGCTGGCCAAACGTCTTGTGCAGAGCTGCAGTCTCAGCGGCGGAGGCTGGAAGCTGGCCTCAGCGAACTACAAGTTCCAGTCATGCACCACTCACACACCTGGCCTAGATCCTGTCTGATTGCAAACACTTACAGCTGAAACTGCTCAAAGACTGATTACAAGTCCATATACTGGCGGATTTGTAGTGAACTGTGAGTTTACCAGCGATCTAGCAGATTCTAGCCTGTAATGATCGTGACACCCAGAGTGCGAATTACAAGGGGGTTTGGAGGGTCCCTGAAGGACATCAAAACAAGATCTATGGGAGGGTTCTACACTTTAATAGTTAACAAATTGTTTGGTCTGGTCAGTATCTTAAATAATATTAATAGTTAAAATAATAGATAACTTCAATATACAGTACATATGACCACCCTTATAATGGTCCATACCATTGTGAATGCATGTGTGCGGCAAAAATATTATTTCATAGGTTTGAAACCAGAATATCTAGAGCACCAACAGACAGTGTAAGTGTTCACAAAACATGTTTCTTAAAAAAGGCGTTTGTAGGTGTCTATATATTAGATGCATAGTTTGTATTTTATTATACATTGGCTCGCACATGGAAGTTAAACAGTAAAATTAAAAAAAATTGTGTAGTCTTTCATAGTCATCCACTAACAGGTGAAGGAAAGCAAACCAGTCACTGTTTATTTAAGATCACAAATGTCATTGAGAACCACTAAATATCCCTCAAAACACTGAAAACATTATAACAAGTTTGATTAATAAATTAGATGTAAATGAAATAAATATATGAAGTTGGTGCACTAAAGCATATTACCGAACATAACCGAAAACTTGACTCGCAATAAATTAATTCGCACCCTGTCTATATCTATTCCCAGCACAGAAAATAGCCACAAAGGCATGCTGCAAACATGTTGAGTGAACTAACTTTTAGAAGATTTTTGATTAGAGAGAATCTACAAATCTAACACTGGCCTCTTTCAACTTCAGCCAGCTCCAATTTCTGATGTCAAACCACAACAGGTCATAAGTCGCATCAGAACTTCCATGCAAAATGGATGCCATAGGAACACTCAAGTGACAGTGGGCTAGTTAATTTTAGCACAAGAACGGCAGGTAGAAGAGCTTCCACTGTTTGAAGCCTTGTTCACCAAGGCCATCTCGGTGACTCCAGCGACCCTTCCAGGTGACCTTCACGTTGAAGTGGCCCACCAGAGTAGGGCATAAGGGAGCAGAAGTGTGACCTGCTGGAGGTTAATACATGCTCGTACTTCATACTGAGAGGGTGAGCCCATTTAGGGTAATTTCGCAAGAGTGTGCTAGCCACAGCTACTTCAGTGTTAAGAAGTGGACGGTGAAAGTAGGGCCTCTCTGTTCATTAACATGGTGCCGCAGTGAAGCATTAGCCACAGCCATTTGATGGAGCGTTTTTTTTTTTTGCATGGCCTTCCCCAGCCTCTGTGGCTCAATTACACTTTAGATAACTTCACTGGCCTTGAAATCATTCATTTCTGCTAATTCCTCCTCTTTCGGGTCCCACCATGCTGGGCACCAAAACCCCATGCTGTCACCGGCCCCCCATCTCACTGCTTTCCCTGCAAAAAAAATGTAAAGAAAACGCCCAGGCAGGGAAATTAAATGTCACCATAAATAATCCCTCTTACTGTACGGGCCCTGCGGGATCAGGCGCTGGCTCTTCTCCACATTCCTAGGCAGGGCTAAGTGATCTTTGGCTCAATCGAGGCTCCCTTCTGAGATTTCACTCTATGCTTTTTTTCCGAATCAGCCAATCAGAATTGAGATCTGCAAAAACACCAACCCAAGACGTTTTATGACTCCCTTATTTTCACGCGCTCGTTGTACTATGATGTAATAATCAAGCTATACTGTATGTAAATGACAGCGATATGAATGTTCTTGCCATCGGCACTTAATGATGATCGCGTGTGTCGTACAGCCTCCCCCGAGACCAACCCACATCCTTTTTATGGTAGTCATTCTCATAAAATGAAGAGCCATTCCTATGCATGCTGAGGAAATAAATTAAGCTTGCTCTTATCACGGTGGAAATGAAGCCTGTAGGTTGCATAGTTTACCATCCTCACTCTGATACACAGCATATAAAATCTAAATCACATATACTTTTGTTCCACACTTTCTGTCGATGCAAATACGGAAGTCTCAATGAGTGCCGTGGAATTTAATGATACAGTTTTCTCAGTCCCACTCCAAAGCCCAGCCTCCGAGAATCCACCACATGGGAATAAGAAGATGATATAATGATAATCAGTCCACATACAGTAGCAGCCACACACATTCCCATTTTAATGGTCGATTGTCCTGGAAAAGACTCATTAATTGGAACATATCCAGCCGTATTTGTGTTTAAAAAAAATAACAACCCCAAAAAGCACATATTATGATTATTGATTCTCAGCTTCCTATTTGATTTTGGCAAAAACGATAGAAGCAAATGATGATGATAAACCCTCGGCTTGGTAGTGTATGTGTGTGTGTGTGTCTGTCTTGCGCAGTGTTGGTGTATTTGTGTCTAATGAGTGGTTTAGTGCGAGAGCTAGTTAGCACGGGGGAGTGTTTGGGCAGAATCGAACGGGCTGATTTAAGGTACGGAGGTCAAAGGCCAGCCCAATTACGTCCTTGGCGAGGGCGCCTCCTGGCTCTTTGATTCTGCACTTCTAAAGGGGCAAGGGAGGGGCAGGGGTCTGTGGCAGCCGCATTATGGGGGTGTTAATTGGAGCATGTTGTTTTAGACAGCCAAGCCATCAGGGCAGGCCACAACACCACCATCGGTCTAATTGCAGAGGCAAAGGCCTTCATGTTCCTTCACAACTGCAAGCTTTTACATGTGCCTGTATACTGCAAGCGCACACTCTAAGACCATCAATGTAAAACAGCTATGCTAAGTTGTGCATATGGCATTATAGTCCAATGCGTTTAGTCTGTCAGCTAGCCTGGCAGTTAAATAAACGTCACATTATATTTTGGATAATCCCAGCTTTGTTAAGGCATCTTGTGCAAAATCGAAATCTCTGTGACAGAGAGAGGATGAGATCTATTCAAACTCTTCATTTGCAAGCTTGTCACCCAAGTCACAGCTCTCTTTAATGTTTAATTAAAGACTAAACAGAGACAGGCTTACAATCCAGTCAACTATACGCAAATAAAGCCATCCTGTCAGGTGAGGGAAGCTTGCAGCTGCCTCGTAACAATAAAAATTTGACTTCATTTGCCATCATTTTAAATTTATATCCCTCAGTGTGTCACTGCATATATAATTTTGCACTCAGAATTACGACTGTTTCTAAGAATGTTACTTTATAAGCAACTTTAAACTCATAACTATGACTGTCTATCAACTTGACTATATTAGTTTAGATTAAATTAGATTCAACTTTATTGTCATAACACATGTACAAGTGCAAGGAAATGAAATGCAGTTTACTGTAGGTCTAACCAGGAGTGCAATAGCAGCAAGTGCATGATATAGGTAAAGTTATAAAGTGCAATGATAGAAAAACTATGGTGATATTTACAGATGTACTATGGACATTACATACAGGTTGTATTAACTATAAACAGAGATTTAAAATAGATGAATATATGTACAGGTTGCTATTAATAATCAGGGTATGCAGATAGATATGAACATAATTGCAAAAGTATTTGTACAATAGGTATGAACAATTCAAGATGAAATATTAAATAACATTTGCATTATATCTCATAAACATTACTTGAAATCTCAAAATAACAACAATTTTTACAATAGATCATAATTGTGATTTATTTCTCATAATTGTGACTTTAAAAATTAACACTTCATATCTCAAAACATTTAATTACTTATGCGACTCCATATTACATAAGAAACCACATTTTTTCTTTCAAAGACTTAAAGATCTAACAATTTAAACAGTCTGTCTCACAATAAAATTAAATCTTACTACTTAGCTATTTTATTTCTAAATGTTTCATGTACTCTCTACAATTTATTACCCATTATTACACCTTTAGTCTTAATATTATGACTGTTTATCCCACAACTGGTACTTACAACCCAGGCTCATTCTGATTACGTACCCCTAAATTTCTGGAGAGAGTAAAAAAAGTCCCAGGAGATACATTTATTTATTTATTTTTTGGTAGTTTTTTTTTTTCGCGAATTCACTAGAGGCCGCTGTGTACCCTTTTTTAGATCTCAAATTTCTCTCACGAGTGCCATTTGTGCCCGCTGTTCTCACATAAATCCACCAGAGGCTGCTGTTGAGTGACTGACTGACCGATCGACTTACCCACCCTCCTCCTTCCCTGAACCCAACCAACAGTGTTTTAAAAAGCACCGAATGACCTGCCCACCCCCTTCCCTAAACCTAACCACATTGTTTCAAAAAACTATCCTGAAAAAGAAAAAAGATTTTTACCATGTTTTTAGATTTGACCACATTCTCACCCTTTTATTTACTTTATTAGCTTATTTTTTAGCTTTCGTTTTTGTCTTATCTGCTTTCTGGAACCGTTCTTCACCAAACAAGAACCCTGTTGTCATGGTCAACTCTGCTCTGTGTATCAAGTTCTTCAATGTCCATGGCGAGCTACCAGACAAACAGGTAACAGACGAAAAGCTGTCTATATGGAGGTAAGCTGTCAGCTGGTAAGCGAGAAAAGGAACGGCGTCATACCGCCCCGTAGCGTTTGTTTTAAAGATGAAATGCAGCCATACGTAGCTCTGGCTATATAATTGGCATCTCCAGAAATGTATAAAGGGCTACGTTTTCAGAATGAGCCTATGTTGGGTACTTAGCTTCTCACAATAGATAATTTATAGCTAACCATAATTCCTCATAGTTGCATACTGATGCAATTCTCTCAAATTCTCTCCTCATTTATACATTACGAAAATCTTGTTACTTTCAATTCCAAGATTACATATTACCCACTAAGATTTCTGCAATCATATTTGTTATTTCTGAAGTTTTTTATTCCAAATATTTTTACATTATTTTGCTCAATTCTGAGTTCACATCTGACAATTTTGAGCTGATATCTCCAATTCTGGGAAAAGAGTGGAATTACAAAATATTCATTCGTTTACAGCGCAAACATTTTAAGTCTGTAACTCAGAATGGCAAACTCAAAATTGTAAGATATGAGAGTGTCACAGTGGCATCCCAGCAAGAATGTCACTGGTTCGGGCCCCAGCTGGGTCATTTGGCATTTCTGTGTGGAGTTTGCATGTTCTCCCTGTGTTTGCGTGGGTTTCCTCCAGGTGCTCCAGTTTACCCCACAATCCAAAGACATGCGCTATAGGAGAATTAAATAAACTAAATTGGCCATAGTGTATGTGTGTGAATGCAAGTGTGTATGGGTGTTTCCCAGTGTTGGGTTGTGGCTGGAAGGGCATCTGCTGCGTAAAACATTTGCTGGATAAGTTGGCAGTGCATTCCGCTGTGGTGATCCCAGATTAATAAAGGGATTAAGCCGAAAAGAAAATGAATGAATGAAGAAATGTAAGATATAAGCACACTTCTTTTTATTTTTGTTATCCCACATGGGAAGCAGGTTTTGATGAGAAACTTGCTCCCATAGGCATGCTACAGGAAAGACAGCATTCCGACATATTATGTAATTAAATGAAATACCAACTGATATAATCACTATATATGATCTTCCTTTACTTTTATCTCAGCTCAATAGACTTCAACAGTTTTCCCTGACACCATAACCATCAGATATGTCAGCTCAACCCAAATGGCTGTCCATTTATCTACCTCTCTGCTTCTTCAGAGTAAGAGAGATATTTGTGTTGTGCTGATTATTGCTCTCTTCTGCTCGTCAACACAAAGTAATTTGTGCGAGATGAGGTATTGAACGGTTAAATTGTGCCGCTGGCACGTTTGGCCTGTCATAAAGCATGTCTTGTTTATTGGGGTGGCTCTCTAGGCCAGCACTGTCCACTGCTCTATAATCCAGTGCTAAAAGCTCCCTCCTGGGCCTCCAAACAGCAAAAAATTTATCTGATCGATGCTTGTCACACGAGTACAAGTTACAGAAGGACTGCTGGGATTTCAGACATGCTCAGGTGCTTTTTGAATATGAGCTACATTCCCTGGTCACAACTTCTGTATCTCTTCTCATTTAATCAGAATATATATATATATATATATATATATATATATATATATATATATATATATATATATATATATATATATTGATTGTGAACAAACTGCGGATAAGTACCGAGTCAGCACTCATTTTTATGTGTGAGTGTTATGACAGGACAGGGATGAGAAGTGCCCTAACTAGCAAATAAAGAGGTTTGGAGACAAAGTGCCTCATTGGAATTACAGATGCATTTCAGACGTGTGCGAGCGCAGAAACAGATCCACGGACGTCCAAATTAATTGATCGCATTATAAAAATTTTCCCTCTGAGAGTAATCAGTCAGAGCTATTGATAATGGGGCCTGGTGCCATTGGCCTTGTGTGTTTATTCATAGTGATATGTTACTTTGCTTTTGCAATGAGTGCCTGAAGCTGAAAAGATGAATGAGGCTCCTGCTACCACAGGCACTGTATGAGCTATTGTGGACAGTATATTGCAAATCTCTCTTTCTCTCACTCTCATTACACTTCATCTTTTTCAGATCTCGGAGCATTCACTGAAGTGATGTCTTCAATTATGTCGCTTGCTCAACAAAAACGTGATAAGATATATTTATATATGCTTTAATGTTCTTCACAGATGCCTTTTCCACTCAAGCAAAGTACAAGAGAAAGGTTATGAGGATATAGTTTTCTCTGTCCACTCTATACTGCTTGTGTTTAATGTGTTTTATTCAAGCTTAAAAAATGGTTTGATGTTAAATTCTCACCAGGATCTAGAGGTATCAAGTTCTTCGATGCCCATACTACATGTCTATATTTGTTAGTAATAATTTTGAGAATTAGATTGGTTTCACTGAAAAAGAATGCTTAAAATGATACTTATATCACAATATTTGTGTGAATAAGTGTGATTGGTGATATTTTTGAATCTGTTTTTAAATATTACAGATATTATCTGCTCAAATAGTAGGTAGTGCAGTCACCTCACAGCAAGAAGGTCTCTGGTTCGAGCCTCGACTGGGTCAGTTGGTGTTTCTGTGTGTAGTTTGCATGTTCTCCCTGCGTTTTCAGGGTTTCCTCTGGGTGCTCCGGTTTCCCCCACAGTCCAAAGACATGCGGTATAGGTGAATTGGGAAGGCTAAATTGTCCATAGTGTATGAGTGTGAGTGAGTGTGTATGGATGTTTCCCAGAGATGGGTTGCGGCTGGAAGGGCATCCGCTGCGTAAAACATGTGCTGGATAAGTTGGTGGTTCATTCCGCTGTGGCGACCCCGGATTAATAAAGGGACTAAGCCGAAAAGAAAATCAATGAATCAATGAATGAATCTGCTCAAATACTTTTAAATACAAACTTGATTACCAATTTATTACAAATAAAAACCTGAAAAATCACATGCACATAAGTATTGACAGCCTTTGCCGTGAAGCTCTAAATTGAGCTCAGGTACATTCTGTTTCCACTCATCATTCGTGAGATGTTTCAGCAGCTTAATTGGAGTTCACCTGTGGTTAATTCAGTTGATTGGACATGATTTGAAAAGGCATACACCTGTCAATATAAGGTCAAAGCACAAACCAAGCATGAAGACAAAGGAATTGTCTGTAGACCTCCGAGACAGGATTGTCTCGAGGCACAAGGCTAGAGAAGGTTACAAGAAAATTTCTGCTGCTCTGAAAGTTCTATTTGAAAAAAAAAGATTTTATATATTTTCTAAAACAATAAACAAAGTTTTGAGTTTTTAAATATTATTTATAAAGTATTTGGATACAATGATATTAATCAAATCATGCAAACAGAGCATTTTTGGGGTGAGCAAAACCATCAGAAAATACCTTCTTTTCTGTCATCCAGTCCTGCAGCACTGCTTTACAAACGAATTGGGGAAAACTGCACATAAAAAATGTGTTCTATGTCCTCAAACAAGTGCTTATGTTTTTATATGATGTGGCAAAATGAAACTTTTCAATCACTTTCAGCGATTACTAATACTATAGATGATATGACAGTGACATGGCATATGTAATACATCCACAATCCATTCACATTAATACCACACATATTCATACTATATATATAATATAACATTTAAAGTAAGTTTTACACTAAACGTTGTGCTTAACTATATTGTCTGCAATTTTGAACAAATGTACATTTCTGCAAAAGTCACATGATTTACTATTTTCAGTTGACTGGACCATCAGTATTTTGGACCCATGTGTCCAGTCTAAAAAGCAGGTGGATGAATTTAACAGTGCAAAAAGTTGTCAGAGCCCCCAGTATAAATCAGTCAACGCCTGTGTCAAACAAAATGCAACAACCCCAGCGATCCACGAGCCCAGCGCCGGGGCCTTTCCACCCCCATGTTACGTGATGCATGCAGCCTGATGGATGGTCCCCTTTCCAGGGTAGACACCATGATGAACACAACGCCTGGAGACAAACCATGCCCCCCCCTCTCCACAGGCCTCTGCTCCTCAGAGCCCCCCGCTTCATTCTGCAGCTTTTATTTATTCACATGCTCACGGCCTGTTTGTTTTTTTAAGCAAAACAAATTGAAAGGAATAAAAGCAAGCGTGAATCGTCCTTTTTATATTCCTCTTTGTGTCAGGATGTTTGGCTCAGGGTTGTGCATCATGCCACATAGGTTATGCATAAGATCCCAGGCTGTAAAGTATGATTAAAAGTGCGAAAGGATACTCATAAAGATATGCAGGTTATTAGAGGGTTTCTTTGGGGTAAAGAGTCCAGGAAATGTCTGAAAGTTACATATGATGAACAAATGAATGTAAATTAAATGCACGCTTTGTACAGAACATCAGTCTTGTTTCTGCACTTTATCAATTCCTAACTTACAGACACTGTGGCATGGCTATCTGTTTTACATGTAGCGATGTGCCTGAAGGCTCATTTGGAAAGGCACAAGTAATGACCTGATGAAAACAGAAGCTGGATTTATTAAAGAAAAACAAAGGAAATTTGTTAAACTGTTTGTCCAACTAGCACAAAGATAAAGATGTAATAATAATAATGAAAAACTAAATATTCTTTAGACTGATTGTGCAAAAAGCTGTGAAAAACAAAGAACACTGACATGTTACTTAAACTTTTAAATCTTTAAAACCGATTTACAACTCAAACACTCACAAATATTGTGTTTTAGCCACTAAATCAAAAAGTTACACCATGAGATTGAGATGAGAGTTGGATCCTCCCAGGTGAACCAATTTCCTGATGAAACAATGTATCATATCTTCACACAGACTCTTTCTTTCTTTCTATCAGCCAATCTCTGATTAGCCAATCTCTGGGTCTAGCAGGAGCACTTTTAGCTTAGTTTAGCATCAATTATTTTATTGGATTAGACCAGTGGTTCTCAACCTTTTTTTACTTCGGGACCTACTGAAATTAATTTAAAAACTGAATAAATATAAATTTACACACATTTATACAAGTAAATAAACAGAATCAATGATGGGCTAAAAATCTGCAGAAATCTGCGGAGTTCTGCACGCGTAGATTCCGTGTGGGCCTACTAATAAGTATACAATACAGTAGGGATGCTCCAATCAATCGGCCGAAGATCGATATCGGCCCATAATCACATTTCACAACTCAATCGGTACTCGTTGATCTGGCCCATCTTATGAACTTATCTCATGAACCAATCGCAAGTGTTTGTTTACAAGTTTACAGCCTGGGTTATACATCCACAAAGCATCAGAATCGGTACTTGGTATCGGCTGATCACAATGACAAGGAATCGGTACTCAATATCGTCTGCTAAAATACTGATCAGAGCATCCCTACAATAGTGTAACTTTTAAGACCAAAAAAAAATTATACTGGTTATAAAAAAAAGTTCAGACAGTGATATTTTATGACCTGAAAAAAAATTGGTTTAACGAAAAAATGATCCAATAAGAACTGCATATATTGAATTTTAATAATAGGTAAATGTCTGTTTTGCTTATCATCTCATCATCTTCGTTGTGTGAACACTATAAATTAGACCCTTTTGAGTTTTAATGTATGGAAGGTAAATTCTGTCAATTTTAAATAAATCAAATAAACATTGGAAATTAAAATAAAAACCAGATTAACAATTTCATTATAAAACACAGTACGCAAAATATCTGCTAAAATTGAAAATGAAATGAAATTATTTAATTTTCATTTTCACTGTGACAACACATCGTCCCTGTCAAATCGATAAATAAAATGAAGTTGCCTATTTAACATTTTATTTTCACTGCATTTCTGCTTCACGACTGCCAAAATTAAAATGAAAAGCCAAACTGAAAATGCAAACACAATTTTTATCAAGCGTGTTCACGCTATAATAGTGACATAATTCTAATTAAAATTAAATTAAATTAAATTAAATTAAAATGTAAATTTAATTCCTTTTATTAACACTTTTCATTTCAGTTTTTATTTTCGATTTCATTTTCAACGTCAACCTGTATGCAAAGCCTATGCTAATCAGTGGGAGGGGCGTATTCAAGTGACGTTGAGTGTTTTCAGAGCCCGAGGGCAGAAGCGCGGTTTTGATGGATGAGACAGCGTGAGTTACTGATGTATATATGACAGAAGTAAAATGGCAAAAACTGTTAGTCAGCTTTTACTTGAAGCAGCTGCTGTATGGGTACACCAAGAGAAACAGAGGACACAGGATAACCAACCGCAATCATCACACAGCAGGAGTGGCGGGCTTCCTGCAGAGAGAAATGTCCAGCACGGCTACAGTATGAAGTAGCACAAAGTATGTGAGAGCCCAATGCAGGAACGCAATAAAGCAACGCAGTTAAACACCAGCATATTACTCTACTCTTAACCCTAACCCCAAGTAATAACAACGACACACACAGAGGCAAAAGTTGAACTTTTTAGAAAATTGACCGCGTCGCGCGTGTGAGGAACAGCCGATGATGGCCATAGCAAAGGCAAACAGCAGAGGATCGCCAGTTCAGAAATGCATTTAAATTGGTAAATGAAGAAGCATGTGTCACGTTTTTAACGTGGAATTGGATGCAATATGTGAATAGCCCCATTCAGATTTAACCTGAGATTTACAGTACAGGCACTGAGCTATAATCGATTTGTGATCACAAGCCGCACAGGGTGATTACATTTTATAACACACAATTAAGCACATATTTTGCAAACTAGACAAAACGATGACACTTACATGTTATGATCCGGAGGAAAAAGAAACTGGTCCATTTGAACTGTAAAAGTTACTGACAAAGTCCCAGTCAAAGTCTGACAAAGTCCCATAGTCTCTGCTGCTCTTTCAATAGCAAACAGCCGACAAATCCCGTGTTGCATTGTAGGTTATTGTATCAATCATCAGAAAAATGACAGGAACAAACTCTAGGTTGGCTATACTGTGGTATTGTTGTGAAAATTAACTTTAACCCTTTATTCCCCGCAGCCAAATATCCATCTGCCAGTGATCGTCATCTTCGCGTCATGATCAGTCCCGTGATCCCCTGCGCCTCCGCTGGAGTCTGAAGTGAAAGCGCATTCACATTTTACCTGAACTGGAACTACATATCTGGTGATGTACCATATAAACGTTGATGCGATCAAACAAAAGATCCAAACCCAACTCAATTTGTTTATTTGACTCTGAGTCAAATATTTCGCTAAAGAATCAATAGTTTTGAACAAGGTGCACTTTTAGATTTAAACCTCAGCTGGATGTTTTCAATCACTTAGAGCTGTGCTACACAAAGCAAGGAAGGTCATTTTCAAAAACCCATAAT
This sequence comes from Danio aesculapii, assembly GCF_903798145.1. Lineage (NCBI taxonomy): Eukaryota > Metazoa > Chordata > Actinopteri > Cypriniformes > Danionidae > Danio > Danio aesculapii. Next base: position 32,493,160 of record NC_079436.1, on the reverse strand, counting down.
AGAGCCTCTTTAAGGTACAATACACGTTATTGTCACAATAGCCAGCGATACAGGCTTGTAGATCCTTGGGAAATATTCACTTTCACTCAGAACAACAAATCTGTCACAAAATGGACTATAAATCCTGTCATGCACCACACACTCACACCTGTTTCAGTTTTCCGCTGATTGCTAACACACACAACTGAAGCTGTTCAGAACTGATTACATGGACTTTGCCTTGCCTTGCCTTGACATGTTTTGACCCTTGCATTGTTGTTTTGTTTGTTTATGTTACTTGCTGTCTGCACGACCATTCGCCTGTTTATTGACCACAACTCTAGACTGCCCACATACATCTGTTTGTTCTTGTGTTGACCTTTGCTTGCCTGACCATTCTCAAAATAAATCCTGCATTCGCAACTCCGTTGTCAGCGTGCCTTCACATAACAGCTATAAACTATCCATTTACTAATACTTTTAGCTCAATAAACTACTAATTAGTTGCTTATTAAGGTAGTGGTTGGGTTTGGTATTGGATAGGATCAGAGATGTAGAACTAGATCATACTTTATATAAACTGATAAGCAGTAATTATCTTAATAATAGGCAGGTAATAATAGTTAATAGTCTGAATTGGTACTTAAACTAAACCTAGATTTTACCTAGACATAAAAATAAGCTAATAAAGAATATTTGTGTTTTTATGATATAAAAATTATAAAAAGAATAATTTTTTTATAATTTATTACTAATGAAGCTGAATTTATGACAAAGCACGTTTGCATAAGGAATATGGAAAATGGAAGAGTTACATCTAAAAGATCTTGTTTAAACCCATCCACATCTAGTTCTGTCCAAATATAGATACAGATAATGTGTGACTTCAACAGATACAGACACACACACACACACACAAAATGGCTTTGCTGCAGATTTCTCCTCTCTGCTATAGTTGGAGTGTAAGTCAAAAACTTTCCTTCAGCACCACGGACAGCGGCCGGTGGATAAAATACCCAGCAGATCATTGCCACCTGCTTACCTCGACCAGTCGTTCAAACAAGACAGTCTCTCAAACACCCACTTTAACGGCAGTATCAGTTCAATTACACCAGTTGCCTAATCACACATTAGGCTACATAAGGTGAAAGCGCTTTGAAGGCTGGATCTAAACATCAAAGCCTCAGTCATTAAAAAGCAGGGTGAAGGAAGACGCTGCAGTACGATTCAAAAAGCTCCCCTTCCTCTTCATTAAGAAACACAACACAAGTGCAATCAAATGAAGTTTCGCGACTCTTCTCGTCTTGTTCGATGGCCAAATGCCTCCGTCAGCAGGACAAGAAAAGCATGTGAGGAGAGGAAGCGAGACGAATCCCCCGAGTGTAACTCAATAAAGGCAAAAGTGTCACATTGACAAATGAAGATGGGGCGATATTATTTATAGCCGAGACTATGTTAAACAGCCTGGGTTTGCTCTGTGTACTTTTTACTCCGTTTGGAAAAAACGACCGGGCTAAATCTTCTTCTTGGCGGGCAGTGATAAATAAGGATGGAGGGAGTCACCGGGCAGGCGGCAGGGATGTTGTTGATGCTCATTCATGTTTACCCTCAACCTCAGGCTGCTCCATCACTCCTCCCTCCTCCTTATCTGCGCTCAGGCCCTGCGGAGGGAGGAATTGTGGGAAACAGCCTGACAGAGAGCACTGACTTTAATTTTGTCCAGAGGGGGATCAAGCCTCTCTCTCTTCCCCACCTATTCCTCGATCTCTTTCTCTCGCCCCCGGAACAAACAAATATTTGTCCTCATTATTAATTAAACAGGGCGCCGGGAAACACAAAGGTAAATTGACGACAAACCGTCCTGGAGCCTAGAACACAAACGGCAAAGCGCAAACAGTGCGACGTGGAAAAAAAACGACTCGCCGGTTGTGATTTACGAGGCCTGTTGCACGCAGACTCAGGCCTGCACCAGTAAGCTATTCATAAACAAAAGCAGCTAAATAATGAATGTCTCTCTGGCTGTGCGGCCTGCCCATGTGGCGGTTAAATGAATAGGAATTAGTGGGGAGGAGTGGAGTTGGGCCCTGTGTGATGTTGTTTATGTGTACGGGGATATTCATTTATCTCTCCCAGTGTTCGCTGCCATGTGGTGAGGGCTACAGCTCGGAGACTATAAAGTGTGCACGTGTGCTTCTTCTTCGTTTTTGTCCTCTCTAACAGGCCACTTGTGGAGGTGACATGATGCCAAGGAGCACATTTGTCTGCTGAAAACTTCAAAGCAAATGTACCAGAGTAGCATGTAAAGTCATCTTTGCAGCGTCAAAGAAGAACCTGAATCAGTACAATCTTGGTGAAACTTTTTGGAATAAGGTTCTGGATGACACACATGTATATGCAGCATGAAATAGACATGAACCGATTTTATATAATTCACTAAATGTTAATATCATTTATAAAAAAGTGTTATTTCATTTATCATTTTACATGTTTACACAATGATGATTAGTGAAAGGTATAGGTTTTCAAAAGTGTGTTTACTGATGACAACATTGCCAAGAATGCTTTACAAAGAGCAATGTCACAAAAAAAACTATGTGGATAGTAGTCTGTAGTATGCCATTGTCAAGTACTTGCACTTGCATATAAACCGAACATACACAAGTATGCGGGGATGACATTGTTTTCACAAAATTGTATTTTTGTACTTTACTCTGAGACATTAAAACTGTATAGTTTTTTTAAAAACATGCCCTTTAAAATCTGTTTTATTATATGTCTATTTTTTTCTTTTTTTTAATGACGATTAATGTTTGTGACAGACATGGGCATTTTATGGCCTGCAGGCCACATGCGGTCCGCTGGACCTTTTTGATCGGCCTGAGTGAAGTATATATTTATTTAAATTCAACCGCAAACAGGGCCGTCCAATGCGCAGGTCTGATATTGCGAGTCAATAAAAGGGGACTTTCACATAAAGCGTCTTTTGCACACTCAGATTCATTATTTCAAATTGAGATACACCTGTTCAGCGCGCAAATAGGAAGGTATACACATGCGGTATGTCATGCTCATGTTTTCCAGTCACTGCAAGTTGAAAAAAATCTAAATATTTCGCCACAAGCGAACCACCAGTCATGTGACAGGAACCATCCAGGCAGCTTCGAACTTTGTAGGGAATTACACTGTAATAAAGCAAGACTAATTCTCTATACAGATTAATGATTTAACAAATCCAGACACAGACCCTCCTCATATCCACCTCACATTCAACCTGACTTCAGTGTACTTGTTTAGCCCAACACTAGCTAGAATTCTCTTACTGGACATAAAATATACATAAATAAATGAATGAATGAATGAATGAATAAATTTTTAAAAATTAACTAAGGTGAAACAGTCGAACAACCCTGCGATCCTTTATTAGACTTTTTTTTTTAAAACAAATTAACTGTATGTCACGGTTGCTGGCTGTGCGCACTTCCTGGTGTGTCTCTGTTATTGTCACATGGTTTTGTTTTGTTTCATTCATGTGCGTTGTAGTATCGTTCTGTTTCGGTCATGTGATTGTTTGTTTTGCTGAGCAGCTGTGCTGATCATTCGCATCAGCTGTGGCTAATTATCATGCCTATATCTGTGCGCTGTGTTTCTTGTATCTTTGTCAGTTTGTTATTGTTCATTGTGCTCTCTGCTCGTCGGGACGCTCTGTGTTTTTGGGTCTGCCAGCTGTTTCCAGAGCGCCACTCTGATCTGGACTTCTCCGGCCTTACCATACAGCTCTACGCTTATTTTTCTGTTTTTCTTCTATTTTTTTGCACTGTCTGTCTTTTAGCGGTTATTAAAGACCTTGCATCTTGGATCTTTGTTGTTGTGTTTTTTTCAAGGAAAGTGGCACTGTATTGGTCTGGCCAGAGTCTAATGCCACCCCATGATATGAACATAGTAACAACAAATATATCCATCATAATTTTTCAACTCCAAATGTTTTTTTAAAATAAAATTTTCATATTTTTACAGTCTTTGAAATGTTTTTTATAACTTAACCAGGGTGTTGATCATGCATATTTGTAATGTCCCTGTGCAAAATTACTATAGATGGTTAAACTGACACTGTGACAACATGTTAGAAAATATTGTTGGCTCTCCGATAAATAGCTTTTCTTTCCTTTTTTGTAGTTTGCTTTGGGTAAATGTGTTTGCTAAGACATACATGTCATTTTATTTCTTAAAGAAATTTGTTTTCAAGAAAAAGTATTGTAAAGTTTCCCTAACAGTCTGCCATTAAGACCCATCACAGTTCAGATTCAGCTTCCTCAAGCCTCCAGGACTCTGTTTCTTAAACTGTTTCTTATGTCCATGATTCAGCTGGATGTTAGGAATGCAAAACGCTGACCTTTCCTCTGTCCAACGGCCCAGCCCTCAGTCAGCACTCGTTTAATGGCACCTGCCATCCTCCACTGGCCGTCCGTGCTTTTGCAGGGGGCATATCTGTCAGCAGTGCTGAATTAGTGATCCGTGTGATCTGATAGCAGAAGAGGCCCACGGCCCACCGCAGCTCCTGATACCAGCCAGAGAATTCTCACCTGAGGCTGAGTGACAGCCAAACAGCAGGGGATGGACAGGCAACCCATGTCATTCATATTCATTCATACGTGAAGACATTCACATGGACATGCGGCACAGACACTGGAGAAGGGCCTTGGTCTCCCACACTACATATGAACAGCATATCATCCACATGCCCAATATGACATAACATTCAACCTATTGATGAATCACCAATCTCGGCATCCAAAATCAAAGCCTCATCACAGTGACTGTCTGGTTGCAGGGGGTCCCTTTCCACTCATTAGGACCCTCGCGCTGACCCTAGAGCTTCTTATTGACTCTGAAGTGGAGAGTATGACAGGTGGCAGAAAGAGGACTAGCCCTGAGCCATCCTTTAACCTCCACTGACATTTAACTAAAACCCAATCTCCATCTCTATGAGTGCTAGCTCTGACCCCAAGGGTAAGAGAGAGAGAGAGATCATGAAAGAAGAGAAAATTTTAGATGAATTTATGCTCATCCACGATCACAATCCGTTTGACAAGTAGAGCATCATTTTGGGCAAATTTTAAATTGCACAGGTTTTAAGTAAGGATGTCATTAGGTCATTAAAATAAGTCGATGGCATACTTTCAAACATGAGCTGTTGGCTCATAGTGATTCAGGTCAGACATAAATATGTTTTCATTTTAGATGGATGGATGGACGGATGGACTGAATGATGGATGGATGGATGGAAACTATGTTGCATGGATGGATGGCTGCTATGTTGGATGGATGAATGGCTGCTGTGTTGGATAGATAAATGGCTGCTATGACGGACAGACGGATGGATGGATGGATGGATGGATGGATGCTATGTTGGCTGGACGGAAGAAAGGATAGACGGACGGATGGCTGCTATGTTGGATGGATGGATGGATGGATGGATGGATACTATGTTGGATGGATGGATGAATGGCTGTTATGTTGGATGGATGAATGCCTGCTATGTTGGATGTATGAATGCCTGCTGAATAGACAGACGAACTGACAGATGGATGGATGGATGGATGGATGAAAGGCTGCTATGTTGGATGGGTGGATGGATGGATGGATGGATATTATGTTGCTTGGACGGATGGATGGATGGTTGCTATGTTGGATGGATGAATGCCTGCTATGTTGGAAAAATGGCTGCTAAGTTGGATCTCCGGATGGATGGATGGATGGATGGATGGATGGATGGATGGATGGATGGATGGATGGATGGAAACTATTTTGCATGGACGGATGGCTGCTAAGTTGGATGGATGAATGGCTGCTGTGTTGGATGATGGACAGATGGAAGGGTGCTGTATTGGATGGATGGACGGATGAATGGATGGATGAATGGATGCTGAATTGGATGGATAGATGGATAAATGGAGGCTGTGTTGGATGGATGAACCGATGAATGGATGCTGTGTTGGATGGATGTATGGATGAATGCTATGTTGGATGGATGGACGGATGAATGGGTGCTGTGTTGGTGTGGTCATGAATGGATGGATGGATAGATAGATAGATACAAGCTATGTTGCATAGATGGATGGCTTCTATGTTGGAAGATTGGATAAATGCATTCAAAATTACACTGATAGTCTTAAATTTAAGTTAAAATATTTGTGTGTGTGTGTGTGTGCGTGTGCGTGTGCGTGTGCGTGTGTGTGTGTGTGTGTGTGTGTGTGTGTGTGTTCACACTCATGTCTCTGCAGCAGTTGTAGCCACAGCGAGCTCCATTATCAGGAGAGAGGTCAAGGTCCAACATACTGGGACATCATCATCTCCATCTTATCAGTGTTGTAATAATTTGACGATAAAATAAAATAAATAATAAAAAAGCACCATAATCTCGGCCAGCTGGAATTGGAAACTTATACAAGGGTTACCGACTGGAGGTGGATGATGCCCTTGGGCCTCTACTGTGCACTGGCAGCAAGGGAGAGAAAGACTGGAAATGTCCTTCTGTTTGACATATTGCACATCATGTCGGCCCTCTTTTACGGTTCTGCAATCTTTAGCATTTCACAGAAGGGTTTCCGAGTGCAGGTTAACTAGTAGCCAGGGGCTACAGAATTCTGTGTGACAAATGGAACAGTCAATTGGAATGGGGAGAGCAGAGGCAGGGTGGGGTTTGGAGGGTTACACCATGCAGAAGGGCTGATCTGTAGTTATTGGGGGGCAGATAAATCTATTCCCCTGTAGATTGTGATGGCTTGATCGGGGTTCTGGGCTTGAGTCCGTGCTCAGGGTCAAAGGTCAAGAGCTAGAGATTGTAAAGGGCCATGAGGGGGAATCAAACAGAGCTGGGCCTTTTTACAACATTTGGTGCTGTGCACAATATACAGATTACAGACTGGACAGCTTTAGTTCTGTACAGAGGGAATATGACTAAGAAAATAGTGGTAACACTTATACTTCATATTAAATGTGGCTTTAAAATGTCAATCATTTGCACTGAAAACAATTTCCAGTGCCATTTCCTAGTGCATGTACTTTTACTGTATTTGGATTGATGCAGTATTGGATGATGAACAGATGCTGGATGCTATGTTGGCTGGATGGATGGATGCTACAATGGAGGGATGGATGGACGGATGGATGGATGCTAAATTGGATGGGTGGTTGAATAGATGGATCAATGCTGTGTTGGATGATGGACAAATGGATGAATTCTATGTTGGCTGGATGGATGAATGCTGTGTTGGTTGATGAACGGATGGGTGAATACTATGTTGGCTGGCTGGATGAATGCATGCTACATTGGATGGATGGATGGATGGATGGATGGATTGATACTGAGTTGGATGATGGACAAATGAATAATTGCTATGTTGGCTAGATGGATTGACGCAGTATTGGATGATGAACAGATGGATGGATGCTACATTGGAGGGACGGATGGATGGATGGATGGATCAATGCGGTGTTGAATGATGGACAAATGGATGAATGCTATGTTGGCTGGATGGATGGATGCTACACTGGATGGTGGATGGATAGATGGATCAATGCTGTGTTGGATGATGGACAAATGGATGAATGCTATGTTGACTGGATGGATGCTAAACTGGATGGTGGATGGATAGATGGATGAATGCTGTGTTGAATGATGAACGGATGGATGGATACTATGTTGGCTGGCTGGATGAATGGATGCTACATTGGATGGATGGATGGATGGATGGATGGATACTCTGTTGGATGGATGGATCAATGCTGTGTTGAATGATGGACGGAGTTCTGCACAGGGGGAATATGAATATTTCATATTAAATGCGGCTTTAAAATGTCAATCATTTGCACTGAAAACAATTTGCAGTGCCATTTCTTAGTGCATGTACTTGTACTGTATTTATGTAAAAAAAAGTTGTTTTGTTTACAGAAAATAGCTGATCTACCAAACATAAAATTTAATAAATACAATACAAAGTGACAAAGACATTTATAATGTGACATATAAGTTATATGGAAAGGATGGATGGATGGATGGATGGATGGATGGATGGATGGATGGATGGATGGATGGATGGATGGATGGATGGATGGATGGATGGATGGATGGATCAATGCTGTGTTGGATGATGGACAAATGGATGAATGCTATGTTGGCTGGATGGATCGATGCTGTGTTGGATGATGAACGGATGGATGTATGCTATGTTGGCTGGATGGATGGATGGATGCTACATTGGATGGATGGATGGATGGATAGAGAGAGAGATGGATGCTACGTTGGATGGATGGACAAATGCTGTGTTGAATGATGAACAGAGTTCTGTACAGAGGAAATATGGCTGAGAAAGAAGTGGTAAAACTTTTACTTCATACTAAATGTAGCTTAAAATGTTCATCATTTGCACTGAAAACTGTTTTCTCTGCCATTTCTTGTACTGTACTTATGTAAAAAAAATTATATGTTTTGCATTGTTTACAGAAAATAATTGATCTACTGAGCATAAAATACAATAAATTTAATTGATACAAAGTGACAAAGACATTTATAATGTGGCATATCAGTTATGGAAAAGATTTCCCAAAAAAAATACTGCTTTCAACATTGATATTAGTTTTAGTAAAGTAGAATGATTTTTGAAGAATGTCACTGCTGGAGTAATTACTTCAAAAACAAAAAAATAGATATCTATTATATATTATAATAATTATACATTATTTTAGATTGTAATAATTATTTTAGATTGTAATAATAACATTTTATAATATAAATTTTTTGATCCATTAAATGCAGCCTTGGAGAGATAATTACTCAAAGAAGTAACAAAAACACATGGAATAAATTATACTTTATAATAATATATTATTATTGGTTAGCAGTAGCAGAAGTTGTACTAGTAAGAAGAATATTTTTCCCCATATGGCTTCGTTTTTCTTTTCCTTTTTTTTTTGGTCTATGTATGCAAGACTGCACAATTTGACTTCTGCACTAAAACTGCAGACTGAATGTGTGTTCAAATATTTTAAACGTTCAGTGTAAAACGAGTCCTTAAATGTCAATCATCTGCACCGCCACTGATGTGAAACTCCATTTGTAAGTTCATCTATAACGTCCTAATATGACAAGGAAGACCCGGTGAAGAATCCCTGGAGTTTTGCCCTTTCACAAAATTGAGCACATTTAACAACCCTGTTAAAAGTCTCTGAAATACATCAGCTGAAGGACTCGTCTTTTCTCCTGTCACCTTTCACTCTCAGAGGAAGCAAGTTTTCCAACCTCCCCATCTCATTTTTCATCTTCACACACACACACACACACACACACACACACACACACACACACACACACACACACACACACACACAAATGCTCCTTCCATCACCCCTACGTTTCCCAGCTCTACAAATGCATTTGTTCAATACCTCCTGCAAACAGATTAGAGGCTTCTTATCTGAGGCAGGAGTACGTGATAATGGCTTTCACCAGATCCCTCCACTGTCACAGATTAAAATGGCTCTGGCTGAAGCGTATTAGCAATCACTTTTTTCCTTCTACATTTTTTTTGTTTCTGCTTGCCATTGGATTTCCTGTCCAATCTATTGTAGCAGGACCCTAAAGATACAAGGAGAAGTCAGTTTCAATCTGATAGGTGATTGTTTTTTTTGTGTGTTGTTTTTTTTGCCGTCTCCCTGTTGCTGATTCCCTGGTCTGCCATCGATCGATGCTTCGCCTGGCTGCTCGTCACCTTGGTGCGTGAATGTGTGTGTAACGGTGTCAGTATGCAAGTGTGTGCGAATGTGCGCACAAATGCTCGCCTCCTAGACTTCCTTTAAACTTGATACGAAGTGATTGATCTTTGGGTCCAGTGAACAAAGGCAGACAAGTAGGCCTGCCAGAGAGGCACAATACGCTTTGCAATGCCACTACAGAGGCTCAATTACAGGGGTAACCTGTGCTCCTTATTGGATCACACAACAGGGCTGCATCAGGGCTCTGCACTTCCTGCTCTCCACTAACAGACACTCCAGTTTGCTTAATGTACTATAACTGGGATCAGACTGCTGGGATTGCAGCTCGAGTAGGTTAACCCAGTAGCTTACTGCACAATCCATTAATAACTCTCGTCTTTACTGGCTTCACAGAAACACCTGTCCAACTAGAGTTCTGACGCATGTAGTGCAGCTTACATTGAATCAGGGGCGATTCTAGGATTTTCAGTTTAGTGGGACTCGGTCCCCTATGAGGGTAAAATAATATTTATTATTTTATTTTTTCATTTGCTGTGGTGACTCCTGATGAATCAGGGACAAAGCTGAAGAAAATGAATGAATGAATGATTGAATGAACGAACGAAAGTATTCATAGCGCTTCACTTTTTCCACATTTTTAATGTTACAGCCTTATTTTAAAATGGATTAAATTTATTTATTTCCCCATAATGACAATGTGAAAAAAGAGTTTTTGAAATTGTTGCAAATTTATTAAAATAAAAAATCTGAAAAATCCCATGTACACAAGTATTGACAGCCTTTGCCGTGAAGCTCTAAATTGAGCTCAGGTACATTCTGTTTCCACTGATCATTCTTGAGATGTTTCAGCAGATTAATTGGAGTTCACCTGTGGTAAATTCAGTTGATTAGACATGATTTGAAAAGGCATACAACTGTCTACATAAGGTTCCAGGGTTGACAGTGCATGTCAAAGCACAAACCAAGTATGAAGACAAAGGAATTGTCTGTAGACCTCTAAGACAGGATTGTCTCGAGGCACAATGCTGGGGAAGGTTACAGAAAAAATTTGGCTGCTCTGAAAGTACCAATGAGCACAGTGGTCTCCATCATCCATAAGTGGAAGATGTTTGGAACCACCAGGACTCTTTCTAGAGCTGGCCGGTCATCTGAGCTGAGTGATCGGGGGAGAAGAGCCTTAGTCAGGGAGGTGATCAATAACCGGATGGTCACTCTGTCTGAGCTCTAGCATTCTTTTGTGGAGAGAGGAGAACCTTACAGAAGGACATCCATCTGTGCAGCAATCCACCAATCAGGCCTGTATGTAATACCATCCCTACAGTGAAGTATGGTGGTGGCAGAATCAATGGAGTGGCTTCACAACAACTCTGTGAATGTCCTTGAGTGCCCCAGCCAGAGCCCAGACCTAAATCCTATTGAACATCTCTGGAGAGATCTGAAAACGGCTGTACAGTGTCGCTTCCATCCAACCTGATAGAGCCTGAGAGGTACTGCAAATAGGAATGGGCAAAAATTCCCAAAGACAGGTGTGCCAAGCCTGTGGCATCATATTTAAAAAGACTTAAGGCTGTAATTGCTGCCAAAGGTGCATCAATAAAGTATTGTGCAAAGGCTGTGAATACTTATGTACATGCAATTTTTCAGGTTTTTAGTTTTTAATAAATTTGCACCAATTTCAAAAACTCTTTTTTCACATTGTCATTTTGGGGTATTGTGTGCAGAATTTTGAGGAAATAAATTAATTTAATCCATTTTGGAATCAGGCTGTAACATTAAAAAATGTGGAAAAAGTGAAGCGCTATACTTTCCGGCTGCACTGTAGCTATATTCCACTGTACTGCATACACAGTTATAACATTTAAGTACCAAAAGAGCAAAATAGGCCAACAAACCTTTCTTATAACACACACCTGGGAAAGGTTGCACCAGCTGTTCTTCAGTCCTTTCTTAAACTGGAACGTAAAGTCCTCACTAGGAGCTTAGTAACTACTAGCTAGATTGAAACTAAATTTCTTCTCTCTTCAGTTGCACCACATGTTCTTAAGGCAAATTGTAGTAAGCTCTACGTAGTCATGTGTAGTCGCTATAAATGATATAATATCCAACAAAAAGCATTTAAATCATTAAACTGCTTTAAAAATGTTGCAACTAATGCATCTATATATAACTGTTCAATGAAAATGAAATGACAAATTACATTTTTAAGGTAAATTAAATTACAGTCAGTCACTAATAACATACGACGCACACACCTGCATTGCGAGCCGTGAATGCACGCAAAACACACATGAAGTTTTCAAAACATACTTGATTTTTTCATATCCTACATATGAAAGAGAAAAGAGCGGGAAGAAAAACTCAGTCATGAATAAATTCTCATTTTAATTGATGGATACAATCAACAGTCTTTAAATATTTGAAAATGTATTGCTATTATCTGCATATGACCAAAAGTTACAGGGTACTTTAAGGGTGTGTGATTGCACCAGCTTCCACACTCCACATGCACACACTTAAACAGAGCACAGTTTTCTAGTTTAACAATAGATTGAGCAGCCATGTAAAGTTGCTATTTGAGGCCGATGAATGATAGGTGAGTGTTTGCATATATTTTAAGATGTACTGTTACCACACAGACAGCTGTTAATGATCTGTCATTCACGGACAGCATGATTCGCTTCACCATATCCTGTATATTTAAACAAAAAAATTCTACGATTAAGCAAATAATAAAAATTTTGGTTGACCAAGCCTCTTTTCATCAGCTAGTCGGCTATTTTGTATAAATCAAAATTATTTGTATAAATCCAGCTTTAGCTGTGCAGAGGTTCTGTCCAATATGTGACACCAAAATATGTCATGTGGACTGGCCAGCTCAGGAAAAAAACAGTACTGAAAATAACAAAAAAGGGAAATGACACACCTCCACACTAAATTGATCTGGTTGACCTTTAGACCTTTGCTTTGACACTTCCTACTCCCCCGGCTCAGCTGGGAACATCTGAAACACTTACAGATTCCTCTTAACATTTCAGGCCCCCTTTCAGACACTCTGAATATATACTTTATTCTTCTGATGTTTTTTGTTTTATTCTGAATGTTTTTAGTCTTTTATGTTATTCCAGTGACATTCCAGCCAATGCATAGAAGCATAGATATCACATGAGAGCTTGTTAACAGTGTAGCCAGATATAGCTGACTTTTTGCAGCCCAAAAGCTGCCCAAAACCCGCTCAAACGCACAAGAAAAAACTCCCAAAGTATTAGATTAATATTTTATTTAAATTAAAATTAACCTAGTTAATTTAACTGTTGTAGTTTTTAACCACACAGCAACAAACACCAACAGTCGTAGAACCACGACATAACTGGATCACATCAAAAAACTCTTCCCCCCTCTCACCCACACGCTGCACTTATTGTGTAGAATAAACTACCTATTAAAGTATATTTTACTTTTGAAATGGAGTATAAATTTGTCCACTGGTCACAACTAACTTTATTAAATTGATAATTGTTTATATAAAAAAAAATTATAAATGAAATAATTTCTAAATATAAAAAAATAAGAAACACTATTTAATAATTTTGTTTTTTATGTTCTTATTATTACTAATATTTGTATTTATTTTTAATTGTTTTTTGTTAATTTGTTTATTTAATTACAATTTAAATACATTTTATGTGGGGGTCAGGATTCAAATTATATGAATGACGATATTATCTTACTACTTAATGTAAATTACTGATATGTTTTTGCACTAAAGTCGTTCAATAAAAATATATTTATTAAAAGAGAAGCACTGTTTGTGAAGGGAAATAAGAGAAAACACGATTTTAAGTATAATTAAAGTTTATAATGCACGTACATAGTTTAAGTATGATTCAGTAGAATAAAATTATTTAATTGTGAGCAAACAGAAAGGACGCAGTGTCTGTTTTTTTAATTTTAAAGTAGATAAAAACAGTATAGTGCTTTGATGACTTAGTATGTAAGTGATGTATATAATTTTGTTCAGTGTAACTATCACATGCATCATTGGTGAGCATGAGAGGACTTGAAAAAGCTTACTGCAGACTTTTATTTTGTAATGCAAGTACAAAATCAACAATACGATAAAAAACTAAAACAATAAAAGTAAAAACAATAAAATTGTGCAATATTGCATTTTTTAAAAATTGTCAATCAGTAGACAATACTTTGATTAAGACTCTTAATCTGATTAATGTCATTAATCTGATTAATGTCCTAATCGAACTAAACAGAAATGGAATTAAGACATGTGGAGTATGCCGATTTTAGTCGCATTATTGAAGTGCAGTACAGACATGTAAACACAGCAATCAAGCTATTACCATTGTGTAGGATTTTAATCACATTTTGCGACAGGATAGTCCATACACACACGGCTGTTTGACACTATTCTCTGCACCTACCAAGTCAGTGAAGGACCACAGACACTGCATCGCGAAATGCAAAGGTTTTTTCCACCATACGGTGTGCAGTATCAAATTCCATTAAAACAACACTCCTCCAGCAGTTCATACTCGCATCCAATATCTCATGTCACGGGGGGCATGCATGAAATGTTCCAGAATGAAACATGTGAAAGTGAAAGGGCCAAACTGCAGTTAAAGTCGACAAATAAAAAATGAAACACCCGAAATTACATGAAACGCCAGAGGAAGCGTGGGTTGCATTGTTACGCAATGACGTTAATCGAATTATGTGCGATAACATGTAAATCGGGATCACGAAAGAAACATTCAAAAAGCAACTCATGTAAACACCTTAATCATATTATTGTCTTTTTTAGATTAAGGCAAATAATTCGTTAATTCGAATCATTACTGATGCCAATGAAAACGTAGTCATAGTCAATGCTGAATTACCTGCAGTCTTTAATGTCACTATCCTTCAGAAATCATTGAATTGTTCTAATCTGGTCCTCAAAAACTCTTGTGCTAGGTAACACTTTTGAACTATTATGCATTGTTGCTTAAAGTTTCACTGAGCAGCAATCAACTACAGCTGAATGTGAAAATGCAGTGCAATTATATTTTTAACATGGTCACACACAAATGTGAACACACAAAAAAAAAAACACACCAGGTGCAAACAGGCCCTTTAGTGTCCCACTCCTAAGCATTGCACAACTTTATATAAGATATGATTCAGAAGTCACCAAGGAGTAAGCAGAGCTCCGGGTCATGCCAGTACATTAGCAAACCGCCACATCCTTCACGCACATTCCTCAGCCATGTCATCGACAGGAATTTACAGCATGCAAATGAAGCCCGAGACGTGCGCGAGCGGCTCGGAGATGAGATATACATATTTAATGAGATAAAATGAAAGGTGGAAAAAGGAGGTGGGGAGGAAGAAGGGGTTAGGGCTTCCAGATCCTCTCGTTTGCTTGTTTTTATAGACTGCTCCCTTACAAGCAAGCAAATGTCACAGCTGCTGTTAATCCTGCTACATCTGGACTAATGAGGCAGCAATACACATAGTCGTGAGAGTGCGTGGGTTTTCCGGAGGAAAAAAAAAAAGATGCTAAAGCACTTGTGTATATTTGCACATGACTTTGTGTGTGTGTGTGTGTGTTTCTCAGTGGTTGCTGCCACTGGAAGGTCCCTCATTTCCCTTGGGAGAGACGTTCACTGGCTTGGTTTTATTTTATCTGCGTTGAGAGTGATTATAGAGACGGTCTCTTAATGAAACCCTTCCACAAAAGTGTGTTAGGACAGTCATTGTCAGCACAGCAGGGCATTGTCTTAATCAGAGAATGGACCCGACATAGAGATCCCTACAAAATACACTAACTAGATTTCTCCGTACTCAACTCTGTCTCTCTTGCCGCTACCCCGAATGCAGGTTTTAGCTTATTGATTCATTGTGTTTGCTTGTTAAGGGTGTCTGTGTGTGGGAGGCGTTGGAGTGGAGTGGATGTGACAGAATGCGTGGTGGATTTGAAATGTATGTTTAGTGACATTTAAATGAACTGTTTGGTTTTTTGTTTGTGTGTACAATCTGCTTTTAATTGGAATAGTGACTCAACAATTAGAAACATTGGAGTCATCATTCAATGAAAATGTTTTTAATTTTTCTGACATCATAAAAATAGTGAAATTATTACATAACACACACTTTTTATGTATAAATACAGTACGTGGGTTAAAGATGGAAGGTTTTTTGAGTGTCAATATAATGCAAGAGTAATACGCACCTACAGAGGTGTTTTGTTTTACTCTACAATGCACGAGAATATATCTACCTTTTATTTTACGGCAACAAATCAAGTGAAGTGTATGTAATTGAATCAGTTTACATATGAATCCATTTCATGCATGTTGTGAAAGATTATTTTCTAAACAAAAATTATTATTTTATACATTTTTAAAATATATTTATGTAAATAGTTTGCTTAATTTCAAGTAATGACAAGTATCAGTATCTTTTTTGGCCCTTTTTTTAATAAAATCCAAAACATTTTGCTTAAAAAATAAACATGACTTCCATTAAAAGTCACTCAGTATCAAACTTTTTTTTTTTAATCTTGTCAGGCATATTTAGAACAATATATATATTTCATTATTTAACCATATAAAAAAACTTTGCAAATTGAAGTGGATTGAACGTAAAACATTCTTTCATTCATTTTCTTTTCGGCTTAGTCCCTTTATTAATCTGGGGTCGCCACAGCGGAATGAGCCGACAACTTATCCAGCACATGTTTTACGCAGCGGATGCCCTTCCAGCTGCAACCCATCTCTGGGAAACATCCATACAATCTCATTCACACTCATATACTACAGACAATTTAGCCTACCCAATTCACCTGTACCGAACACAGGGAGAACATGCAAACTCCACACAGAAACGCCAACTGACCCAGCCGAGGCTCGAACCAGCGACCTTCTTGCTGCTACCTACTGCACCATCGCTTCGCCACTGAATATAAAACAATTAAGTCTAAATTAACAATTAATTACCCAAAACCTCAAGATTTGTGTCTTTAAATTCAAGCAATTTCAAGGACCTATGTTTGTTTATAAGCACTTTCCAGGCCTTGGAAAGTACAGAATGTCTGAATTTTAGGTACTTTCATGAAGCGTGGAAACCCTATATCTACTTATATCTATCTCTGTATATTTTTGTGTATATTAACTTCAAATAAAAACACTCACAAAACAAAACTATTTATAGTGTTTATTTAATAATACAAAAAATTATTAATTGTGTGGTTCTAATAATAATTTATATAGACCATTTTGATGGATGTAAACAATAACAGTGCTCCTAACATATTTCCTGTTCTACATCTTTTCATTTCTATAGCTTTCGAGAATCCCAAAAGGTCCACATATTGATAAATAACGTTATGATAGCTGTTTTAACACAGAGTTAGGATTGAATTCCCTCTTTGAACAGTTACAAAATAGTTTGACAACAAGCAGGAAATGTTCATGGGCTAGAGACATCACCACATTGAAATGGTCTAGGTTATAATTATATAATGTATAATTATATATATAATTATTTAGGTATACATTTACTGGTTTAGCTATAGTTTTGAGGGCCAAGCATGTGTGTTTAATGCATGAATGTTTTTGATAAATGAATTGTCTGCTCCTGCAGTCAGTGTCTCAGTGCAGGTCAGTTTAGTTTACATTGAGTTCTGTGCTGTAATTGTAGAACTGTGTTGGTGTGCTGCTTCAGAGTTGCTAGAATCCTCACAGATGAAGAGAGCCTACACCTGCTACAAGTTTAAATCACTAGAAAATTGCTTCTTGCAAGCTTGATTGTGTTGGTAAATGAAAGTGTCTGCGACTTTGGTGTCCCTGTGTGTATGAGAGTGTGTTTGTGCACAGTTGAAAGCTTTCCTTTATTTCCATGGCTTTCTGATGAAGTAAAATACCACAACCACAAGATGCTGAAAGTACTGTGATATGAAATCTTCTATCATAAGTGAATGTCTTTCCTTTTACAAACTTTTATACTGCAATTTCTACATAATAATATCACTTATGCTACTAGCTGCAGGTAAAAAAAAATCAGACACTATTTTATGAATGTACACTGTAAAAACGCTGGGCTCCGAGCAATTCCTTCATTTGTCCCAAAACAAATTAAGTTAACAATCATTTTCACAAAGTCAAGTGGATTAAACATAAAACAATTTAATTTTCCCCAAAAGACTCAAGAATTGTGTTGTTTCAACTCACTTTAAATAAGTAGTTGTAAATAAGTTGAACAAACAGCGAATGCCATTTTTGAGTGTACACCAGTGTTCATTTTGTTGCAGAAAAATTTTCGCCATAATTTTCATGACAAACAAGTTTCTACAGATGAAAACTAAATTAAAAAAATGAGTGATGATAACTACAACTATAACAAAAATAGTGACATTTTCATTAACTAATGAAAACGAGACAAGAATGTGGTAGGGGGCGTTTTTTGGAAAATATCCAAATAGAATTAATCTTGGTGTGTGATGCATGACACACACACACACACATTTGACTAATCCACAGTCGACACGGGATGCAATTACATCATCATAGAGTAGATTTAGTCAGCTAAAACCTTGTGAAATTTAGTCAACTAAAACTAGACTAAAACTGAAATGATTCAGAAGACTAAAATTTGACTAAAACTTAAACGATTCCACTGTGCGCCTGATAAATAATTGAGGCGGCGGTATGGGGGTGAAATTACAAAGTTTTCTGGGAGAAATAACAAAACGGGAGGGTGGCAGGAGATCGGACTGAAATACGGGAGACCCCCGGGAAAAACGGGAGTGTTGGCAAATATGGTTCAGTACAGAAATAGACCCCGTAATTGAGACTGTGTCTTATAACTCGGTGCGCCTAAAAAAACACGGTAATTGTTTTTAAAATGTAAGTAGATTGAACATAAAACAATTAAGTTGTCCCCAAAAAACTTCAGAATTGTGTTGTTTAGGCACATTTGAAATAATCACTACAAATAGTAAACGCCATTTTTGAGTATATGAACGCTGACAAACAACTACATTTTAGTTAAGTAGGTTGCATAAAACCAGCAGAATCACACGGCACTAGGTTTTCCCCATAAATTATTGAGCAGCCAACACATGCCACACAGCAGCAAAATGATAAATCATCCTCGAATCAAATAGAAACATCTCCATATGAGCATAATGAAAAAAAAACAGGGAGGTAACATTTCCATGGGGCGACGGGACAGAGCTCGTACTGGGGATGGGGTTCTAGTGCCCTGGGCTGGCGGCATCTTCCCCATTACTCTATTGTGGCGTCCTGGCCTGGCCTGTCTCTGTCAGCATACCATTATTATGAATAGTGAGCATAATGCGTTGCCATGAATAGGATTGTCTGCCTGATTGTGATGTATAGTTTTTCATTACTGCTCCCCAGCCTCTGCCATTAGGCATGTGGAAAACTCTATTTATCCCCTAATTTGTAAAAATCCCCTCCCTGTCTGATAGCAATCAGAGGACTGTAATTGTCTGTGGAGCAGTGACGGCTACGGCTTGATGAAGAGCTATGTGCGCCGAAGAGCAGGCCGCCACCGCTGGCCAGGCCGATCGCCCCTGTACAGCAGGCGCAAACCCCCGCGTACAACCCCGCACCTCATCCCTGCACGCAATTAATAACCATTTGCAAATGGCAGACATGTAACAACCCTCCCGTCTCTGTCTTCCAGCATCTTCCGCTCTCTCTCTCACACACAGTCAAAGGCGGACGGGTGAAAAGGTGCGACGGCAATGAATGGACAGGCAGGAGAAATGAAGACATGGTAAGGTGGCGTGTTAATTAATGCAAATTTAGCATGGAGGGATAACTTCATCCACAGACAGAGCTCTGCTGTTGCTACTGTCTGTCGCAGGTTTGCTCTTTGTGTAGTAAACTCTGTGCTTAATTTCTACTGATGAGACAGATAAACGAAAGTCATTGTTGTAATTTCGGAAGACCACCTCCTCCATCCGTCGCCATTGTAATTCCTCTCATTTGCGGCGAGGTCTTAATATATGCGTGTGCATTATTTTAGGCAAATTTGAGAGTTTTGCATGTTAATCGGGTTATTTTAATTTATGATGCACCATTATGCAGATAATACCGAATTACTTCTTGATTGAGGACCACTAGTGAAGCCCCTACCCCCTCTTAAATAAAAAAATAGTATACACACACACAGTAGCTGCACTCCTTGTAGTTAACGATCTTTGTATTTTAGAGAAGCCTTTTTTAAGTAGACGTCCGTCTTGATAAACACTTTATGCATATCAGCTTCCACTTGTGGCCCGGCATTGAGAATAATGGCTGTCTAATTGACTCATTTAGGGGCCTTTTGCCTACAGGAGGACTTTGCATTAAATGTTTGATCGGCCTAATTTCCAAACACATCATTAGGGCCCATCTCTGGCCTCTTAATAACAACTTTATGAGGCTGCTTTAAAAGTCTTGCTCTTTTTTTCCTCTCTGCTTTTATTTTTGGCCCCTCTCTCGTTTCACCAAGTCGCTGGTCATAATTAAGTCAAATATTTCAAAATATGGTAATGCGGAACCTGTTTGAATAAGTGTCTTCCATTTCCATAATTCTATTATAGTGTAGAGCACACTAATTGGTTGAGAGTGTGGCTATAGCTCGGTGGAAATGTTGCAGTAATTACAATCAGAGTGGTCCACCATGAGTTTATGTAAACACACTACCTCTCTTCTCTTAAGGAGTGGACAAAACGTAAACTGCAAAAAGGATATGATATACTGTGGTGTTTTAGATGGTTCGCATTACTCCGGTACACATCATAGTGATACACACTATTGAATAAAAACACATTATTGAAGAGAGCCTATGCTACTGACTATAAAAGAAAGAAGCAGAAAACAAAAGGAAAAAACAACACTAAATAAAATTGTGATAACATTTATGTGTGGTTATAGTCATAATAAATATATATTGTAATATGTAATATTAAGAGAAAAATAAATTAGCTTTTTATTATGCTTTTGTAAATTTATCTACCCATTTATTTTATTGTTTCAAAAGTAAAACAAGATGGCACAGTGGCTCAGCGGTTAGCACAGTTGCCTCACAGGAAGAAGGTCGCTGGTTTGAGTCCCTGCTGGGTCAGATGACATTTCTATGTGGAGTTTGCATGTACTCCCTGTGTTCGAGCGGGTTTCCTCTGGGAGCTCCAGTTTCCCCCTTAGTCCAAAGACATGCGATGTAGGTGAATAGGGTAAACAAAATTGGCCGAAGTTTATAAGTGTGTGTGTGAATGGGTGTTTTCCTGTATTGGGTTGCAGCTGAAAGAGCACCCACTGCCTAAAACATATGCCAGAATAGTTAGCGGTTCATTCTGCTGTGGTGACCCCTGATAATAATAATAATAATTCCTTACATTTGTATAGAAATTTTCAAGACACTCAAAGCACTTTACAAATGTTCTTTTTTGGGGGGGGGATGACACAACGACAGCCATAATGCATGACCTGGATGACATGACGGCAGCCATAATGCGCCAGACCGCACACCACACACCAGCTGATTGGTGGAGAGGAGATGAAGCCTATTATGACATGGGGATGGTTAGGAGGCCATGATGGACAGAGGCCAGTGGGCAAATCTGGCTAGGATACCAAGGTTAAACCCCTACTCTTTTTCAAAGGACATCCTGGGATTTTTAATGACCACAGAGAGTCAGGAATTCAGTTTAATGTCCCATCCAAAAGACGACAATCACTGAGCAGTATAGAGTCCCCTTTACTATATCGGGGTGTTAGGCACAACACAGACCACAGGTTGAGCGCCTCCTGCTGGTCTCACTAACACCACTTCCGGCAGCAACCTAACTTTCCCATGTGGCTAAGCGCAGCCCAGCTTAGCTTCAGTGGGCGAACATGTGAGAGTTGCAGAGAGCTAGCTGCCAGCGTTATTTATCGTGGTGATAAATAAGGGATTAAGCTGAAAGAAAAGGAATGAATAAATGAAAGCAAAACATTTATATTAAGTTGTATTCTTTTGCACATCACATTCAAGAGATATTTTTAGTTTGAAGTTTTTTTATTTATCTTTGTTTTCAATTATATTTTCTGTTTTTTAATAGTACAAGTGTTCAAACCAATGGTTCAAACATGCACACACTCACTTCTGTGTTGATTACTGTGTTTCAGCAGATCATGCTGTTGACATCCTGTCTGCCTTCCGTCCACATAGTCAGTTCCTAATGAGGAACTCATAATACTCAAATATAAGCAGGACTGATGTGTGCTCTGAATATTCCATATTGGTGATGTGACAAACTAATTAACAATAGAATTGTAATATACAACAAATATGTAACAACATTTTATGTTTACAAGCTTAATTAGGTTAGATATTTCTATGAAATGCATCAGTTGAAGACAAATATACAGTAGTTTAGAAAGTTGATTGCAACATTTTTTCTTAAATGATGTTTAACAGAGCATAAAAAAATTCACAGTAATTCCTATAATATTTTTTCTTCTGGAGCAAATCTTATTTGTTTTATTTTGGCTAGAATAAAAGCAGTTTTTGATTTTTTAAAACCATTTTAAGGTCAATATTATTAGCCCCCTTGTCTACAGAACAACTCATTGTTAAACAATGATTTGCCTAATTACCTTAACTCGCCTAGTTAACATAATCAACCTAGTTAAGCCTTTAAATTGCTGAATACTAGTATCTTGAAAAAAATCTAGTAAAATATTATGTACTGTCATCATGGCAACGGCAAAAGAAATCAGTTATTAGAAATGAGTTACTAAAACTATTATGTTCAGAGGTGTAACCCAGACTCATTCTGAAAACGTACCCCTATATACATTGCTGGAGAGCGCCAAATACGTCCTACGAGATACATTTTTTGCAGTTTTTATTTTTGAGAATCCGCCAGAGGCAGCTCTGTATGTATGCTTTTTGAGATCTCAAATTTCTCTCTCGAGTGCCATTCACGCCTGCTGTTCTCCCGTAAATCCAGCAGAGACCACTGTCAACTGACTGACTGACTGACTGACCGATCAATCCCTCCTCCCCTCAACTTAACCAATAGTGTTTTAAAAAGCACCGATAGACCAGCGCTCACTCACTTCTCTAAACCCAACCGACAGTGTTTTAAAAAGCAATCCAGAAAAAGAGAAGCCCGCGCCTGATTTTTAACACATTTTTAGATATTACCACATTCTCATAATAATTCTGACACATAAATGTTACAGATATTTCTAACTTTTTTTCTATTTATGTTTATGTGTTTATTTAATTTTTGAATTTATTAAGGTTCAGCCAATCCTCCTAAACATTCTTATCCATGTTTAGCTGAGGGCATGTTTGTCATCTCTCCTCAGCAGACAGATTGCATTACGGAGAAACTTAGTTCTTCCGTTCCACCCCTATGCAAGAGGAGAGAAAAGCAGTCGAAGTCATACCCCATTACAATCGAGCGTAATTTTAAATCTTCAGCATTCCTGATTTGTCTGTTGTTACAGTCTAGCGGTGTCAAACACTTTAAGTGAGACAGCAAGAAACAGTGAGAAAACATTGTGCACACTTGTGTCTCCAGCATCTGTAATTAACCTTGATGCTTACTGCTGTTGTTTCCATTGATTTTTTTGTTTCACATGTGGGTGAAAATTGCACTTTAAGTTACCCTGAGTGTTTAAATTAATAATGAAACCACAAGAGTGCCCTCCTCTGACTTTCAATTAAAACGATCAAGCTTATCGGATCAATATGGGAGAAAGGAGAAGAGAAGAGAAGAGAAGAGAAGAGAAGAGAAGAGAAGAGAAGAGAAGAGAAGAGAAGAGAAGAGAAGAGAAGAGGAAAAAACAAAAGAAGACAAAGGAGATGAGAGCAGAGGAGAGATTACATGGGGTATGATGAGAGATCAAATGAGATGAGAAAAGTTGTTGAAAATTAACTCTGCTTAAAAAAAAAAAAATTAAGAAATTTTGTAACAAATATTTTTTGATAAATAAAGAAGATTGAAATATCAAAAAAAATCTCCTCTCATCTCCAATGGAGGACATTTTTATAAATTATTTTTCAATCTTCTTTATTTATCAAAAAATATTTGTTACAAAATTTCAAAAAAAAATTTTCCTCATAAAAAGGGTGCAAAACAGAGTTAATTTTCAATAACAGCACCACACATTTTTATGACACCATATTTCAAAAATATTTAAAGAGTTCATAGTTCTGTAGAAGCAAAAATCAATTAGGAGTTTTGATTTAACCATTGCAGCAAATACTCTTTCAACATTATAATCACATTTTTGCTTAATTTGTCCTTTTCTGCTAATATAGATGGCCATTTTAGCTTTTCCCAAAATAAAATTTAACAACTGACATTCAACTTTTTATTTTTTGACATATCTAAAATAATATAAGAGGAAATGACAAGATACAATGAGAGGAATGGTGAGGAGAGGAGAGATGAGAAAAGGCGAGATGAGAGCAGAGAAAAGACAAGATGAGACAAGACCAGATGAGAGGAGAGGTGAAGAAAGATGAGATGAGAAAATATGAGATTATGTGAGAGCAAAGAAAAGATGAGATGCTAAGATACAAGATGAGATGAGAGGAGAGGAGTGGAGAGGGAAAATGAGAGATTAGATAAAATTAGAGAAATGGAAAGAGGAGAGGAGAAAAGATGAGAGGAGAGACGAGATGAGAATAGACAAGATGAGATATAATATGAGGAATGGAAAGCAGAGAGACGACAGGAGAAAAGATAGGACAGAACGGGATGGGACGAGACGAGAAGAGAAGAAGAAGAGAAGAATGGAGAGATGAGATGAGAAAAGATGAGATGAAAGGAGAGGAAATTTAAGAAAAAAGATGCGACGAGTGCAAAAAAAGGATGAGATGATCCTTTTGAGAATATGAGATGAGATGATGTGAGAGCAGAGGAGAGAAGAGAGGAGATATGAGAAAGATGAGATTAGATGAGAGGGGAGAGAGATTCAATTAGATGAATGGAGAGCAGAGAGATGAGATAAGAGGAGAAAAGATGAGGAGAGACGAGATGAGGGACGAGACAAGATGAGAGATAATATATAATGAGAGGAGTGGCGAGCAGAAAGATAAGAGAAAGATGAGACAGGATGAAGATGAAATTGGATCAGATGAGATGAGATGAGATGAGCTCAAATGAGAAGAGAAGAGAAGAGAAGAGAAGAGAAGAGAAGAGAAGAGAAGAGAAGAGAAGGAGAAGGAGAAGGAGAAGGAGAAGGAGAAGAAGAAGAGAAGAGAAGAGAAGAGAAGAGAAGAGAAGAGAAGAGAAGAGAAGAGAAGAGAAGAATAATGGACAAGAAAAGACAATAAAGAAACAAGTAAAAAACAAAGGAGAGTAAAGATGAGAGGAGCCAGGAGGAGAGAAGACAAGACAAAAAATGATGAGAAATGATGAGAGAAGAGATGACAGGAGAAAAGATAAAAGGAGACAAGACCTGAGGGGCTGATGATGAGTGAAGGAGGTAGGAGACAATAAGTGGAGCCTAAAGACAAGAGAGACAAGAAACAGAGAAGTGAGGAGCCAAGGCCAGAAAAGTCCAAGTGAGAGGAGAGGAGACAAAACATAGAGGAGAAATGAAGAGAGGATAAGAGATGATCAGAGAGGAGACAAGAGTAGAGGAGGAGAGGAGAATGAAATGAGCAGAAGTTAGAAGAAGAGAAAGGAAGACAGGAGATAGAATCTGAGATGAAAGCAGAAAGTAGGAGAGGAGAAAAGTTGTGAAGAGGTGAGATGAGAGGAAGTGAGTGTAATTGCACTGCTGAGCTGGACGTGGTCGGCACGAGACAGCAGGAAGTCAGAAACATAAACAAGCATGTTCCAGAGGAAGCAGGTGCTGTAGGTCTGTATCTGTTGGTGTTTGGAGCTGTAGATCCCCCAATCAGATGCTCATCAGGCAGATGCATCCGGGTCTCATGGTCAACACACCAACAGTCAGCAGTGCCGCCCACATGCTGGCAACACAAACAATCGGGCAAACAGACTGACCTGTCAGGTCACAAAGGTGAGAAGCCAATAGAATGCTCACATTTCAGACAACACTGTCTATATGCTTCTGCTTATTACTGGACTCACAGGACAACTCTGCACTCATATTTCACAAATATACTGGATAATGGTTTGTTACAAACCTCTCATACTAAAGCAAGATTCCATTCAAATTTGTATGAATGCTTCAGGAAATGTTATGCTAGTTTGACATTTTTACTTCTCAAGATTATAAACATATACAATATGTTTATATAATATACTTATATAACTTATATAATATACTTATATAATAATAATTATTATTTTTGGAATACAAAAATAACACCAATGCTGTGATTACTTGAACATGTAATACAGCAATACAGTGAAATATAAATCACATTAAAAAAACTTATTAAACAACATATAAATATTTTTTAAATATTTCATAATTTTTTTTGTAAGATGCATAATTAAATGCATCCTTGCTAATGCATTATGCACCCAATTTATCCAATTTATTCTAATGTTAGGATAATAAACTAACAAAATGACTAAACAACAAAAAAAAAAAACACATTTTAACAATCTAGGCACAAAGTCAAAAGTTTAAGGACAGAAAAATACACTTTGCACCCTGGCACATGGTCTAAAAGAGTTGTGCTTATTCTCTTAATGAGTTTTGGGGTGTGTTTTGAGCATAACATGCATTAAACCAATCAGAGTCTTGTCTCACAAGTGTCAGTTGTGTCGTGCCATGGCGCATTCGCTATTTACTCACTTCACTAGCGAGAAAATAGTTAAACAAACCATCTGCAGCGCGAGGATAAAGAAGGAGCCTCCTCCATTCAGCCTCTTTACTTACTCTTTACTTTACTTTTACTCTTTATTCCTTTACTTTCATGGATAAGGAAACAGTGTTGTACACACTCCACTGAAGACATCCATTAGCCTACATATTTAATTTCACTTGTTAAGCGTAAAGATTTGTTTCAAAACTATTTCTAAATTCAGTTCTAATTTCCAGCAAACGAATAAATTAACAATAATAATGAGTTACTGTATATCCAAACACACATCCTATTCTTATGCCCCATATGGTGACGCATACGTCAGGTGGACGAATCTAAACTTGTTTTTATTAAAACAAATATAAATATGCATACAATAAATAATACTGCTAATAATAACATTATACAAATGCATATTGTCATGAATGAACTTAAAAAAGCCTCTCGAGATGAAGGCATGGAGGTAGTGATTTTTCTATTTATGTAGAAAATAATCATTTTTGTAACATTTTAATCTTTAAATTCTTTCATATGTAAAGATATTTGTGTATTGCTGTACATCTTGTGTGTATTAAGCAATGTTTAAGCGTTTTGGACCTTCATAGACGCAATTAACACTCTCTGCGCTGGACTTTAGACTAGCTTTTAGTTGGTCAACGGCACAGTCTATTTTAGTTCCTAAAAATAGCAACACCTCAACAATGCACCTTAACACACCTCTAATTTAGTCCAACACGCCTATGACTCCCCAAAGTGGTGCAAATGGATTTGCTATTTAAACAACGTGTGCAAAAACTGAAAATTAGGGTTGCGCTGGTCTGAAAATAGCAACAAATCATGCCAAACACGTCTTGTGTCTTTTTGCGTCAGATGTGTGATAGGGCCCATTATTTTAAGATAACACATGGAAGCACTGAAATTTCAGGAAACTTTGTTGTGTGTTAATATTTCCTTACCCTTCTTGCCAGGAATTTCAATTAAGCAATGCTTTAACTTATATTGCCAACCTGCCAAGTGTTTGGCTAAAAGTTTATGCACTTTTAAAAACATTTACCCCTAACCCTATCTTCTCACAGTGACGTCACTTGCTCTATTGAGTGCATGTGTCTGAGACTGCATGTGCAAGTCTGCAGCCAGACACTATTGGACCTGGGGCGAGTGATCTCATTGGCAGGCAGGTGAAAACAAGGGGAGGATCCAGTCAATTGTCAGGCCAATGTCAGAGGGTGAAAGTGCAGTGAGGTGACTCAGCGTTAGCCTAGGTAATGGCTTCCTCTTCCTGCTGTCCCGGTGCGTCCTGCTTCACGAACACACCCACAGTTTGCGCCATGTGGAATCATGCCTACAAAAACAGCAACAACACGCAGGGAAGGGCAGCAGGTGGGGATGGGGCTTCTCAACTCTGCGTCAGAGCTCGTATTGTCTGACTCTCTGACCGCGAAGCCGCAGGATGTTTGTGAGTGAGAAGAGTGTTTCTATCTCCCCTCAGTCTCATTAAAAAATACCCTCATGGGAAAGTCCTTCATACTTAAGTCATTTCCCCTCGGTGAAGTAAATAATGAGAACTGCTTGGAACATTACTGTGATTCAAAACGGTGCAAATCACACTTATCAAGTCATCTTGATTCAAAACAACAAATTGTGGAACACAGCCGGAGGCAGTGGAAGCACGACAACGTGTTCAATCAATGCTAAGTTGATGCAACAGTGAATCTCAACAACAATATTTAGCTTTTCATGGTCCAGTATGTAATGGAATTAATTCATTTCCCATTTATTTAGTCTAGCGATCCTCCCCCGATTGCTCAGATTCTGACAGAAATCATTGGCACAGGCTTGCTGAGCTGCTTGATTGCTTGGCTTATTTAGTTATGGGTGAGTGACACCTGCTGGTGGTTAACTTTAGCAATGCATCAAAAAGCATCTTCAACCGTGGTGAAAAGCAGTAATGCAAGGCCATTAAAACCATTTCAGCAGCTGTGTGTTGAGGATAGCGCTTATGGCACTATGGAAATGCAACAGTCTACTGCAATTCACCATGCAGGGCTCAACAATACAGTAGTTTTCTAAACGGGGACCAATTTGAGAGACTTTCCAAAAATATATTTTTGCTCTTGGATGATCGAGCAACACACTCTTGTAGCAAACTTCATCTATTTGTCACTAAGATAATGTTGTCTTACTGGATCATAAACTGGACCAAATGATTGCACACATGGACTATTTTAATCATGTTTTGCTTCATTTTTTCAAATTTGTTGTTCAACTTTTACTTGATAGATTTAGATAATAAGGAAGCAGATCTTAAATTAATTTTTCAAATCATGTTTTGACCCTATACCAAATTTTTATTCTGAGACTATATTATATCTGTCAAATCAATCCCAGATAAAGTAGTCCAGTAACTGTTTGGCTGACTGTATCAATAAACAAAGAGAAGGAGCTCTGGCTACAATAATTACTTTGCAAGATGTATGCCGTTTTATGATTTTAACAGCTAGAATGTCAAAGGTTACATAACAAAGCTTTAAAATTATTAGTTAATTGGTTAAAAATAACATTTTATTAAAATAATACTTCCAGCAAAAAAATTAAGATGTTACAAACACTAATGTATAGAATACACTATGTATATTTATAAAAAAGCAATTATGACAACAAGATAAAATAAGCAATTATGTATTACTGTATTTCTACTAAAAATATAAAAACATAACTACAAATCTAACAAAAAAAGAACTATCTATCAATATATTATTAAAATACGAAATATGACTGTATATCATTTTCTATTTTTTTAATTAATAAAAAAGCTAAATTACTAGCCAGAGTGGTCCAGAAGAAAAAAATCCTTCCTTTTTAGTTCTACTTTAATCACTTGTTAAAGTAGAACTGGACTGGACTGACAGTTTCAATTTACTAGAACTTCTTTGCTAAGCTGCTTTGACAAAATCAACATTGTAAAGGCGCTATAGAAATAAAAAGATGAACAGAATTGAATTGAATTTAACATATGTTAAACTGAATTACAAAGTAAAAGAAATAAGTCAAACTAAACCTTATTATATGAATTTTTTCCCACTCATAATTGGAAGGAACAACCAAAACACTAAGGGCCCTATCATACACCCAGCGCATTAAGGCGCAAGCCATGTTTGGTGCGATTTGTTGCTATTTCCAGACCAGAGCAACCCTAATTTTCCCGTTTTGTGCCATGTTGTTTAAATAGCAAATCCATTTGCACCACTTTGTGGACTCATGGGTGTGCTGGTCTAAAATAGAGGTGTGTTAAGTGTTGTTGACGTGTTGATCTTTTTAAAGAACTGAAATAGACAGCGCCATTGACTATCCGAAAGCAGCTCTAAAGTCCAGCACAAAGCACGTTAGTTATGCGCCTATGTGGGTTCAAACGCTTACACATTGCTTAATACACACAAGATGTACAGAAATACACAAATATCTTTATAATTAACAAATTTAAATGTTGCAAAAATATTATTTTATACATCTTTTTTTTCATGACAATTTGCATTTGTATAATGTTATTGTTATTAGCAGTATTATTTATTATATGCATATTTATATTTGTTTGAATTTATATACAAGTTTAGATTTGTCCACCTGTCTGGTTTTGAAGACGTCTGTATCACCATATGGGGCATAAGAATAGGATGTGTGTTTGGATGTAACTCCACTTTCACTTCGTTATTATTGTTCATTAATTAATTTGCTGGAAATTAGAACTGAATTTAGAAATAGTTTTGAAACAAATCTTTGTGCTTAACAAACAAAATTAAATATGTAGGCTAATGGATGTCTTCAGTGGAGTGCGTACAACACTGTTTCCTTATCCAAGAAATTATAGGAGTAAAGAGTAAAAGTAAAGAGAAAGTAAAGAGGCCAAATGGAGGAGGCTCGTTCTTTATTTTCGCGCTGCAGATGGTCTGTTTAAATGTTTCCTCACTTGTGAAGTGTTCAGTTTTTCCACACAAAGTCCACCATGTAAATAGCAAATGTGCCATGGCGTGACGCAACTGACTGTTAAAGGGAATGGGAGATGAGGCTCTGATTGGTTTAATGCATGTTATGCTCAAAACACACCCATGACTCATTAAGAGAATAAGCACAACCCTGTTAGACCATGCGCCACGGTGCAGAGAGTATTTTTCCTTCTTTAAAATAGCACAAGTGGATTCAAATAGGCCTTTAATGCTTTTGTGCCATGAGCTTTAGACTTTGCGCCTAGATCATTAAAATAGAGCCCCAAGTCTTCAAACGAAGTGGAACAAACGCATATCAAAACTGTGTTTAAATCACACAACCACAAGGAACACCAAAATGCATCTGCACAAAATTTACTAATTTGTTCTAATCCCTAACGTAAGCAGTGGCGTCCTGGGAGGCAAATGCTGGACGGAGTGTGGCTCTGTAAGAACTTGCGACGAGTGGATTACACATGCAGCTTTGCTAAGCCCAGACAGCCCAGGCTGCATTAAGTACAGTTAAATATCAGCCACTAAATGAGAGCTTTCGCTCTGGGAAATGGGGGATATAGGTACATACAGGGATGGAGATGGTGAACAAAAGCATCAGTGTGGAGTATAGAAAAGGCTGAGAGCGCAACGTAAGGGAAAGGGAGGACTGTTTTCCTGGTCACTCCGCCTTTCTGACATACCGGCTGAACACAAATATTATTCATTAACAGTAATCTGCCATTTTAACACTGATGTATGGTCCCTAAACACCAAGCCACTGGTTCACATCCCTGGCTATAAAACACAGGGACAGTTTAAATATGGACCTGCTGGTCCAGGGATGACTGGCTATCCGTCTCTAGCCCCCCCTTCCTCCCTTCATCCCTCCAGCAGAGCTCAGGTGCCGCACCATCACCCTACAAATGAACACATTTCCAGAGACCAGCACCTCTAATGGCTCTATGATCTCTGACAGGTCAACAGCTGGAGTAAGAGAAAAGAAGAAAGCTAGAAAGAGAGATAAAACCCTTTAAAAAAAAACATCAAGTCGAACTGCTCACTTAAAATAATGGCATGATTATAAAGCAAGAGAATGCATTCAATGATTATGTTAAAGGGGCAGTCCACCCAAAATGAAAAGTCTGTCATCATTTACTCTGCTTTCACTTGTTCTAACACTGTTTGACTGTCTTTCTTCTGTTGAACACAAAAGAAGATATTTTGAAGAAAGCTGGAAACATGTAACCATTGACTTTCATAATATTTGTTTTTTCTACTAGGTCAGTGGTTGAGCTTTCTTCAAAATATCTTCTTTAGTATAAAGAAACTCCTAAAGGTTTGGAGCCACTTGAGTGAGAGCAAAATAGTAAGTAACTTTTCATTTTTGGGTGAATTATGCCTTTAAGATGTATATTCAATGTTTAAATGGAAGCTCAAATAGTGGCTAGAGAAATGACTTGTCTTTATGCATAGAATGGAATAGGATCGAATAGGATACACTGAAAAAAGTGTTGCATGCGAAACTGTTGCAAACAATTTATTTGTGTTGAATTTAAACAAACAAATTAAATTAAGCAACGTTCAACTTAATTTGTTTGTTTAAATTCAGCCCAAATAAATTGTTTACAACCACTTAACGTAAAAAATTGAGTAAATCCAAGGAATCATCTTTGAATATTTTTTTCAGTGTAGAATAGAAAAGAATAGAATAGAATAGAATCATTAGGCACACATTTCCATCTAATTATGGCCGACCAAGAAGACAGTGACTAAACTGGCAGACCTTTGTAATCAGCTCTGTTTAACACTCAGTTGATTAAAGCAAGTTAATGAACACTGTTACTTGAGTACAAATAACGTGAAAAGAATGAACACAACCTACTTGTTTACACCAAACTTTAAAGTGACTCAACATTTAGACATTAAGCCAGAGCAAAAAGTCAGTTGAAAAGGATGTACAGTAGTCAACATTTCAAGTGGATCAAAAAATATTTTTAACATAGTCCTAAGACAAGAGTGGGTGTTTATTCATAGATTTACGACAACCTTGATGAAAGGTTTTGATCTACTTTAAAATGTTAACAACTGTATAGGAAAATTTACAAACACACCACAAATAAAGCCTTGACAGTAGCATATACTGTATCTTGTCATGCTAACATTATGTCAGCTTGGTGACAACCTGGTGTTAGATTGCTATTTTGAAAATAATAGCTGTCTGCAATTTTTGAAAAATAAATTAATTAAAAAAAATTAAATAAATAAATAAAATTGTACAAAAGTAACCTGAGGAAGTTTAAAATTACTTTAAAATACCTTGTGACGAAGTCTTAGAGCAAATAAAAATGTTATAAAAAATCTTTAAATTCTAATCTTACCGTAAATTTGAAATCCAATTTTTAATATTGTCAGAACTGCTATGAAACTTATAGAACTAAAAACCTATACCAGCACTGACTCTATCCGAGCAATGCACTTTGAATGAGGCAAAAAGAATTCTGAGCAATCCATCTACTGTACTCTACCCTTGTTATGATCTCCTACCCTCCGGCAGAAGATATAGAACTCCTTGATGCAAGCGGAATAGGCTCAAAAACACTTTTATTCCAGTGTTAATCAGACTGATCCTCATTATTATTATTATTATTATTATTATTATTATTATTATTATTATTATTATTATAACCTTTTTTTACCAGGAAAGACACATTGAGATTAAAAATCTCTTCTACAAGCGCGTCCTGGCCAACATTAGGCACTATGCTTGTCACATGGGTCTAACAAACAACAAACAAAAAACAACTGACAATTAACATGAATCACACATTGACAAACAAACCATTCAAAACATCTACAAGCCCGTGTTTCAATTTCTAAATCATTTATACTCTTTTTAAAAGCATTTAGTGAAATCAATTCTTTAAACTGCAACTTTGTTTGTAGATTATTCCATGCAAAAGGTGCTGCGTATTTAAAATCCTTTGTTCCCATCTCAGTCCCCAATTAGGAACAGAGAGTAAATAGATATCTTGTGACCGAAGGCCATAGTTAAGAACAGGCTTTTTACTGGTAAACGCTAATCAGTAATGTGTATGTCTATACAGTATATTTTTGGTGTTTATGTGTTTTTTTATCATTCTTTACTGTATCAGGCTACACTGTAAAAAGTGAAAACTTTGACTTGTTGACTTAATTTATAACAGTTTTCAGTAATAAATTAAGTTAGTTATTTTAGGTGTAACCAGTTTTAGTAATTTATTTATGGTAAGTACAGGTTTTGGTCGCTATTAATAGCAACCAATACTTGTACTTGCCACAAAACATAAAAGAGTTATTATTATCATTATTATATTAACATGAGAAGGAAATTATTTGTACTGTAATACAAGTATTTTACTACTATTATTATTTTTTTTAATCATCTTAATAATATATTGAATGATTTGTACTGTACTATATGTACTGCTCCATTCTTGTTTTCTTAAATTACTAAAACTTATTACACCTAAAAGAGCTAAAAAAAAAAATTTACTGAAAACTCATAAATTAAGTTTGTACAACTTAATTGATTTAATTGTAACAAGTGGAAGTAATTTAAGTTTTCACTTTTAACAGTGTGTGCTGAAATACTTATGAGTCCCCCCCAAAAATGAGGTGACAGTTCTAACCACTGAGTCACCGTGCCACCCTGGGTTTTTAAGAATAATGAAACCAAATCTTTTCATATATGACAATATTTACATTTAATTTCAATATTTTCAAATCATTATATACCTGCTCGTGGGTCTAGAAAATGCTTGTTTAGGGTGTAATTTGGATAATTATCTAATTATTCATTTAAAACATAAGATAAACATAAGAATAATCCAAGCAGACACCAGGAAAGAGCAAGATGTGCAATTTTGCTTAAATATATTTACATCACTGTCTATGTATATGCTTATGGAAACTCAAACCACATATGTTATCCTTTGCAACACAAAAGTATCTGCCATTCTAATATTTATCACCTCGGGCTGATAGAATTTTCTAGAACATTCACACTTTCTGCTTTCAGCAAAAGACTTGTATCTTACACAACACCAAAAAAAAAAAAGATTAATGAAGCTATTAGTTCATTTTGCCCATTTGAACCTGCATAATAAAGAATTCAAGTTTTCACAGCAAGGACCCTTGTGTTAAAGACGGTGAATCACACCAAAACCCAGCGCCAAGCCCAGCTCAACTAATGCAGACATAAAGCTTTCCTCTGCAAATGAATAACTGCATATCTTAATCAAGTTAGCATCCAGTTATTTCAGCTGGCAAATAAATATTTCTATAATGTTATACATGGGGCTCTCTCCCATCAGGGCCAGGCTATTAAAGTGATTACATTAGAGTCCCAGATAGTGTGAGAGATGGACCTGCGGTGACTTTTATGTGCCGGTGGGCCACAACATACAATTACAATAGCAAAAAAAAGTCATTTGGAGAGATCGCAGTAATATGAGAATGGACACGGTGAGCTGACCTCTCTGTCCTCTCATTTCAATGCAGCCATTTTGTTTCATGCACTGAGGATCCATGGTGGCTCAGGGGGTAGTTTGTCCTCATTAGAGCGCCTCTGAATGGGTGCACGGCACGGGCGCGTGTCCGACACAATCTGATAACACAGCCGAGGAGTGGGGAAAATCAATCTGCTGTCGGAGTGACGAAGGGAAGTGTGAGGAGAGATGGTTTCCGTGCCACAAGAGCGGAGGAAAGGGTCGGAAACTGAGTTTGAGTGAGGGGGGAAAGTGAGTCATGTTGTTGGCACTCAAAATAGCGATGATGACGATGATGATTTTGAAGCAGAAATGTGCTGACACTTTAAAGATGTAATGTATAGAGGTTATAGACAGACAGACACACACAGAGTGCCTCCGCTGCAGTTACGATGATATTTCATCTGAATGTAGAGTGAATAAAGAGGCTGGATGAATTGGAAGCTTCACTGTTAAGCTTATCATTTTAAGTCATCATGACCCCATTTTTAAGATGATTTTATGAGTTGTTACGTGCCATGAATTGTGGAGTGTGTTACTTGCAGCTCTCATTTTTCTGTTACTACCATTGAACTTTTCAGGGCTTCTATATAGCTTTTTTTATTACTCATATTGTATTTTTTATTCATATATTTGAAGTCATGTTGATCAAACATTTTTTTCATTATGTCAGCCTTTGGTTTCATACAATCCTTCATAAAATAGTAATGTACACTAATTTGGTGCGCAAGAATTTTTTAAATGTTGAAAATCACTGCAGTGCTTATTTTGTTTGTGGATATTTTGTTTATATATATATATATATATATATATATATATATATATATATATATATATATATATATATATATATATATATATATATATATATATATATATATATATATATATATATATATATATATATATATGGGACATTCAACCAGAAACGTACATTTTCACTTGTAAAAAAATGTGACAGGGCCTGACCTTTAAGCTTGTTGTCCTCAAAAATCATACAAAACAAGCATAAAATCATAGAATTCAATGATGGAACGCATCCTTGATCACTGTCAGCTTCTCCTCCATCAAAGGATGTCACTTCCGAGTCATAGCCTTAAATGTGTATTGCACGCATTTTATGTTAACCTCCTAGGGCTTCAGTGCCCACATGTGGACAGCACATTTCAGCTCTTAAGTGGCTATTTAAAATACTTTGCATGTTTTATATTTCGTTACAGACATACGGTGTCATCCTGCAACTGTTTTGCAGCATATGAAATGTCCCAAGCCCTATTTTTAACTCTCCAAAATGGGAAAAAAATTGTTTTTACTCTCTGATAGTCAAAGCAAAATTCAGGAAAAAGTGTTTTATGTAAATTCGGACCACGAGTCCACATATATGGACATAATTTTTTACTAAAAGTACATCATATTAAAAGATGATACTTAGATTTTGATTCTAATT
The DNA here is from genome assembly GCF_903798145.1 of Danio aesculapii. NCBI lineage: Eukaryota > Metazoa > Chordata > Actinopteri > Cypriniformes > Danionidae > Danio > Danio aesculapii. Next base: position 32,456,669 of record NC_079436.1, on the reverse strand, counting down.
AGGTTCCAATAAGCCCAAATAGCAAAGAGAAATTAAAAATGCATGTAAAAAAAAAAAAAACTTGAGCCTTAAGAGGTTAAATTTAATGCGAATGTGTCAGGACTGACAGAAACATGGGGACAATTGTACATTTATTTATTTATTACATATTTGCAGTATTTATTTGTAGAATTTATTTATAATTTCATTTTTTTAATCAATTGATGTGAATGATAACAACTAGAAACTTGCCATTTCTTAAGTTTTTTTTCTTAATAACAGTTTTAAGCATAAAACTATTAAAGCTGTAGGTTCAGTTGGGCTGAGGACAAGGACAATTACAGGGTTTGTAAATTCGTAAAGAGTTTTTTATAAAGAAAAAAATCTGAGAACCAAATGAATGACATATTCCTTTACAGAACAACTCACAGAAATCAACCATAAATCCATTTTAGAATTTTTATTGTGATTAATTACTTTTTATTCACTGTATTTATGTTTTTATTTCAGTGACAGCTAATGTATGTTTCTGGTAAAATGTCCAATACAGCTATGGAACATTTTTGGAGACCACTTGAAAATTCTCAGTTTCTCTGTTTTTTATTAGATACATGTTTGAGTAAAATTTTAATAGAGCTTCTCTGTCCCAACACATCATCTTGTTCTCTCAGGACCAGTAGAAATCTCAGAGAGGATCGGGCTTTCGCTGTGGCCACATCTAAATTGTGGAATGGGCTGCCTCTGTATTTTAGACAAGCCTCTTCCATTTCTGTTTTTAAATCTGTTCTTAAAACCCAATTGTTCAATTTGGCTTTTACCACAGCGTGAGATGTTGACATTATGTTTACTTATTTGGATTTTAAAGTATGTGTTACGCTTTGTTTTACTCTCTATTGTCAGCAACTTAGTCAACTGTGTTGTTTTAAACAGGGTTTCTGCAGATTTCATAATGTCAAGTTTTTAACTTTTTAAGACCTTTTTAAGACCATTAAGTATTAAATTTAAGACCTAAAAAAACATGCATACACATAAAGAGAAAATGCAAACATCACAAAATTAGTTGCAAAATAAATGTACAGTACTGAAGACAGGTTAGATGTACCAATGAACTACAGGAAAAAACAAACAAATATCTTAATACTTTCACTTAGCGCCACATCGCACATCTCCGCTGACAGCGCGCGCACCTCACAAAATGGACAAGGCTCTTTAAAACGACAAGTCAGATGGATAAACAGAATCATATCATTAATATCGTTCAAGATTTTTGAACTAACTATTTTTTATTATTTTTACAAATTATTTGAATGATTATGAAGATTTTTATAACCATTCAAGATTTTTTTAAATCAAACTTTGATGCATCACGTGCTTTTGTTCATATCTCGGACAGTTCAGTTAACATTACTGTCTGGCTAGTTTCTGTCCACTACTTATAAGCTAAAAAGGCAATAATGGTAAAACATTCCTGACCATTTTCACCAATAAAGTCTAGAAATAGGGCATCAGTAGCCTATATTCTAATATCAAATATTCCTTTCCAGTTATCAAAGAAATAATTTGTTACTTAATTTTAGTTTGTAACTATTAAATTGTTTTAAATTCAAAATTGTAATATTTACATAAGTGTAAAACCTATGACTGGTGGAAAAACATATTCTGTAATATTAAAACCACCTGGGTCTCCACTTTTGCCATGGCCTCTCTTTTTGGTTTTAACAAACTTACTGTACCCTTCAAGTTTTTCTAAACTTTTTCGAAAACTTTTCTTCTTTCCCACGGCTGTTACAATTTCTAGCCAAGAATTATTGGTCATCTGGTTATCTCTATGATCACGCATTGACGGATCATAAAGATGTCTGTACAGTTGTACCTGTTTCAGATAAATTCTCTTCAAAGTGATTCATATTAAACTCAAATCAAATGCAGCTCACTGTTCGCTCGAGCCTCAAAAAATTTTGTGAGCTCTGTTAGCCGAAGTCATGTCAACCTCCGCAAACACCACGATGACGTCACATTCGTCGCGCGCACTGAGTTCAATAAAAGAATGCTGATTGGCTATTGCATGATAGTCTCATTTGTAGTTGTAATACCGCAAATTACATTTGGACCGGTGAAATAAAGAACTACAACACTTTGCTTGGGCGGTAATATGGTATACCGTGGGATCCAGAAATAGCAGTTTCAATACCGTTGTACCGTCATAAAATACAATGCACTGATATATGAGACAAGTATTGAATATTATTATTTAATGCCTAAAAATGCGTATGTGTGATTGTCATCAGGGGACAGTGTGGAGGAGAGAGAGAGAGGTGAGGTAAGATGGCAAGTTGCACACCAAGTGACCTAGTCTCAAAAAAGAACACAACCTCCGCAGTTTGGCAGTACTTTGGGTTTCGACCGAACGAGAGGAGAGACGTGGTAAATAAGAACTAGAGGTCTGAATTCCCACTGCTGTACCGGGGAGCCGACGAGATTTCTTGCAGTGCGGGAATAAATTTCCGTATAAAGCGCGGGAGGGTTCGGTAACTATGGTGTCATTTAAGCGGGGGCGGGCAGTCTAGAAATATCGCTCCCGAGCGAGCGAGCACGTTAATGTGTGTGTGTGAATGAGAGAGAGAGCGTGATGCTGTGCGTCGCTCGCTTGATGCTGTCTATGTATGTGTGTGTGTGTGTGTGTGTGTGTGTGTGTGTGTGTGTGTGTGTGTGTGTGTGTGTGTGTGTGTGTGTGTGTGAATGAGAGAGAGCATCCCGCACAGATCTCTAATACGAACAAGACAAACAGGTGATGGCAATCCGGATATCGGGGTAAAATAGGGAGAAGGTTTGACGGTATCAAAATTAGGATACCGCCCAAACCCTTACAACACCACGAAAACCAAACGACAACAACAAAAAATTATTTACATGAACATTAGATGTAACGTTACATGGACATTGGAAAAATAAGACCTGTGCAAAAATATTGAAGACCTAGAACAGTGAATATAAGACTTTTTTCAAGGCCTAAAATTTTGATTTTTAAATTTAAGACTTTAAGACCCCGCGAAAACCCTGTTTAAAGTGCGTTATAAATAAAATTGAATTGAATTTTTTTTTATTTGTCTATATAATATTCTATAAATGTCTGATAAACTTTCTTCCTAATTTCCAATAAAATTGTGCCATTTACTGCATCTATTTATTATTTAAAGCAAATGAGAATTGGTCAGATTAACAAATGTTTTAATTTGTTGTGAAAATCAGGGTTAATCCACTAAAATGTTGATTTCTCAACTCTTCTACAGTTAAAGTAAAAACATTTGTCATTTTTGGCAAACAAATGCTATAATGCCCTTTTTTGTTTTCATTTTTCACTAAAATACAATTTTTAAAACATGTTTAAAAAGAAAAAAACACATGCCTTTACTAAATAAAATAATTAGTTTCTTTAGAAAAAAAAAACACAATGTTAGTGTAAAGCACAAATCCAATCAGTTGTCTAACAGTAACTGTGCCATTATTAAACTATTTGCATTTTACTCAAATAAACATGACAGTCATCATATTTAAATATGCAACTGTCACATTTGTTAGCCGTAGGTGCAAATAGCGTCCATGTTAATTCCTGCAAAGCCTGAACCTCTTTGTTCAGATTTTGTCTCCTTCCACATTAAATTTATGAAAATTGTGTTTCTAATATTCCTTGAGCCTGGCCCATAACGGCCTTATTAAATCAATTGGGTATGATTACGCTGGATAAAAAAAGAGGGGGGGAAAAAAATCAATGCCAGCCTGTAATTGCATATTACAACGTTATTTTCCGCATTGATATTGATAATATGTATGTTTACATTTCACATGATTAAAATCAATGTTGTAAAGTGAGTTATGACAGCTCCCGTTGATGAGTCACATTTATGGAGCGTGGTTAATAGGGTAGTTGATGCTTCACATAGAGTGCCATCATTTATCTCCATATAGAAGGCTTCCGGGACCAGAGCGAGGTGCTTCCTCTGCTTCTAAAGCTATAGCTGTAGACTTTCTTGTCTTTTTGCTGTCCATATATTATTTTTTGATGCATCTGATTTTACTAGAAAAATTTACTAAATTGGAAAAATGGTGTGTTCATGAAAATAATCAATTTTTGTTAGAATGCATGCAGTTTTCTAAAAGCATTCTTAACCCTAGTGTGCTGTTGGGGATGTTTTCATCCACTCTGGGGTGATTTTGAGTCTTAATTTGGCCACAAATTTCTGTGTTTCAGCAAATTAAATTATTTTCAGTGAAAAATCTTATTTTGACACATATTTTGAGGAAATGCTTTGGAGTTTTTCACAAACTCAGCAATTCACTGTGGGCAAATTTACTACCCTTTCGTTATGTTCAAGGCTGTTTTTTCCCCATTGACCTCTATTGTAGGCATGGGCTGGTATAAGATTCTGGTATGATAACATTTCACGGTTTCAGAGTATTGTGATTACTGTTCTAAAATATATTCTTTTTTTAAATGTCAGGGTAAAAAAAACTTTTTCCCCTTTGAACACAATATATTTTATTTTAAGAAACGTTTAAAATAATTTATAACAGTAAACATGTCCGGCTAAATAATTCAAATGTTCCACAAACACAGATTTCTCAACAATTTGAAATGGCATCTTTGGATATCTTTCTTGCTGGAGATACTGTTGTCCCTAAAAAAAAAAAAACGTAAATAAAAAAAATCGTACACATACATTAGGAACTGTATAGCAGAAAATTTTGACGGTTTTAAAACCCTGACCTTTCCAAACCACGGCATACATTGAAAACGGTTATCGTCTCATGCCTATTCCATTAACCACATTTTTTCCTTGCAATGCCATGACACCATATAATATGTAAAATTTTACCTCTTCCCAACAGGGCAAACATGGCAAAACACCCACCAACATAATGAAAGGGTAGTAAATTTGAACAAAACACAAGGGTTAAATGTAAATTGCATACATTCTTTGCTATCTAAAATGTTTAAAAACAATATTCTTGACGCATTGGCGCAGTAGGTAGTGCTGCCTCAAAGCAAGAAGGTCGCTGGTTCGAGCCTCGGCTGGGTCAGTTGGTGTTTCTGTGTGGAGTTTGCATGTTCTCCCTGCATTCGCATGGGTTTCCTCCGGGTGCTCCGGTTTCCCCCACAGTCCAAAGACATGCGGTACAGGTGAATTGGGTAGGCTAAATTGTCCGTATGTGCGCTGCATAAAACATGTGCTGGATAAGTTGGCGGTTCGTTCCGCTGTGGCGACCCCAGATTAATAAAGGGATTAAGCCGAAAAGAAAATGAATGAACAATATTCTTTTTACTCAAGCATTCACTGTCTGTAGGGGTGAGACTATCTTTTTGGCCAATAACAAAGTGATAGTTCAGGGAAATATATATAATATATATTTTTCCTATTATTTACGCAATTAAGTTTTGGCCAGCCAGTGGTGCAGAAATTAGACATTAACCTACCGGTAATTACATTCTCAAATCATTCAAATAATAGGATTTTTTCAGGATACAGAGCTGTTTACTTGAATTCAACTGATAAACAGAAAACTCAAAAAGTTATTTACAACGTAAGTGCATTATCATTTGACGAGTGGTGTACAATTTTAGAACTGTCCCAATTTAATCTTGAAAATTTCTCCACTTTTGTATATTTATCTCTGATTCAATCTTCTATTACAGGCCAGAATTTGCACTCCCATTCCTGCTGGAGTGACGTGCTCATCACCCAAATGAGATTGGACTACTCTGAAGGATGGATGCCCCTCTCCAAACTGTTTTCCCCCCTCTAAATAGCTGCGGCACTTTGCGCTGCCACTCGAAGAGCGTTTTGTTGGTGCTCGGCACCTATGACGGCCTCACTCCTAATTGTGTTAGGGGGCTCTTTGGATTATGTCATTTTACTTTGGGATGCAATGTTTGCTGCGTGTTCCCCGTATCAGGTGCCTCTCCTGCAGTTTGTGTGTGTAACCAGATCCCCCTCAGGGACGCTCTGCAGTAAAACACAAGACAGATGTGGGGATGCGTTTGGGGACACATACACGCTGTAACATGTACATCCACTTAAATATTTGCACTGGCATCGTGATAATGAAAACAGCCAAAAGTCAACTATAAAAGCAGGTGAATTTCTAAATTACTATATTTTCTGGAATACCACATTTTCCTGTGATTTATAGAATTAAATTAGCCTCCAAGGGCGCCACGATGGTGCAGTGGGTAGCACGATCGCCTCACAGCAAGAAGGTCACTGATTCATGCCTCGGCTGGGTCAGATGGCATTTCTGTTTTGAGTTTGCATGTTCTCCCAGTGTTTGCATGAGTTTCCTCCGGGTGCTCCGGTTTCTCCCACAGTCCAAAGACATGTGGTACAGGTGGATTGGGTAAGCTAAATTGTCCATAGTGTATGTGTGTGAATGAGTGTGTATGGATGTTTCTCAGTGACGGGTTGCAGCTGGGAGGGCATCTGCTGCGTAAAACATGCTGGATAAGTTGGCGGTTTATTCTGCTATGGCAACCCCTGATTAATAAAGGGACTAAGCCGAAAAAGTAAATGAATAAATGAATTAGCATCCAAATGTGTGCAAAGTACACAAAGCTTCCACTTTAGATAAATTAGTGGTTGTTTTTAGTCTTTCTTTGTTGTCGTTTCATCTCAGAAGTGCAACTTCGAAATGGTGCAACTTATTATATAAGCAACGTATTTTCTGGGAAGCATGCAATATAAATGTATTATATTATTAAAAACAGCAAAGGAAATTAAATTTTAGTAGCTGTCATTTTAATTTAATAATACATTTATTGAGGATATTTAGTTAGTACTGAAAATATTCAGTATTTTAATGTTTACTTTTAGTTCTGATGTAAACTGATGTAAATAAGCACAACTAAATTAAATAGAAATTATACTTAATTAAAACTTTAAGTAAATACTTTAAATGTCATTTTCTAAACAATATATATTTTCTGAACTGAAAAAGACCAAACTGCTAAAAACTAAATTAATTAATTACTGAATAAAAAAAACATAAGCATAAAAAAATAATAATAATAAAAATTAATTAATTAATTAATTAATTAAAAAAAATAAAAATCACACTCAAAGAAATATTTTTGCTCCTCGTTCAAACTGCTACTGTTATAATGAGTTGAATCAACACAGTTCTTGAGTTTTTGGGGGATAACTTCATTGCTTTATGTTCAATCAACCTAAATTTGTAAAAACAATTAAGTTAACTTAATCGATTTGTGTTGGGACAGCATGAAGGAATTGCGTGGAACCCTGTATCTTTTACACTGTAGACTCACTTTATTTTTAGATGACAGTTCTGTGCAAGGAAGTAAGGCACTTTCTCTTTTGCTGTCAGTCCATTTTTCGCTATTAAAGATTTTTGGTCGATTAGGTAAATTCGTAAGCCAGCCACTTTAAAAAGGATTGGGACGATGTGAGGAGAAGAGGACCAACACCCCCCACCCCCCAATCTACATCTCCAGGTCTCAGTCTGCTCTGCCGGTGAAGCTTTAACTTTAATTAAAAGTTTCCTCCCTGTAGGTGACCTACATCCCGCTGCAAGGTGACTGACAAAGAGAGAGAACTGGTTATAAAAAAAGGAAAGTGAGAATAAATGATGGAAGGTTGGCAGAGGGGGAGAAAGCAAGAAGGAAAGTTATGGCACATGTCAAAATTAAGCAAAAAAAATGAACATTTTGAAAATAGAAAATACAACACCATTATATATTATATGATTGTGTTATATTATGATACTTTATAGACCACTTCAATGTGGTGATGTCATTGGCCCATGAACATTTCCTGCTTGTTATCAAACTATTTCATAACTGTAAGAAGAGGCAATTCAATAATAACTTAATGTTAAAACAGCTATCATAACATTATTTATCAATATGTGGCTCTTTCTGGATTCTTGGAAGCTATAAACATTAAAAATGTAAAACAGGAAATATGTTGGGACCATTGTTTTTGTTTACATCCCTCAAAATAGTCTCTAGAGTATATACCCACACACCCACAAAATCAACTTTATACCAGTAAGCATATACAAGGAATTATTGTTAAAGGATTGCAATGTCAGTATAAACATCCATGTGATGCTATTCCCAAAGTACAACAATCTGGCTATATACTCTGACAGGTGTAGTTCTGCATTCACGTTGCCATTGATCTACAGAGAAAAGTCAAACTGTCACATTGAGTAATTAAATTAAAGTTTATAGTCAAACCCAATACAGTAAAATTAATTGATGTAAATGCTTTATAAGTCGTAATAAGTAGGCCCACACGGAATCTGTGCGTGCAGAAATCTGCAGATTTCTGCATATTTTTAGCCTTTTACTGAGTGTATTTCTTAACATATAATTTATAAATAATAAATAATAATAAAATATTTATTCACTTTTAAAATTAATTTTAGTAATATTATTAACAAATATGAAAATGTTCATGATATATTTACAATACAGCTTGTAAAGTAATATTTTCTGTGTTTTAGTAGATATATCATATACAGTTGAAGTCAGAATTATTAGCCCTCCTGAGTTATTAGCCCCTGTTTATTTTTTCCCCAATTTCTGTTTATCAGAGAGATTTTTTTTCAACACATTTCTAAACATAATAGTTTTATTAACTAATTTCTAATAACTAAATAAATCTAACTAAATAAAATAAATCTTTGCCATGATGACATTAAAAAGCATTTGACTAGATATTTTTCAAGACACTTCTAAACAGCTTAAAGTGACATTTAAAGGCTTAACTAGGTTAATTAGGTTAACTAGGCAGCTTACGGTAATTAGGCAAGTTATTGTATAACAATTGCTTGTTCTGTAGACTATCGAAAAAAATATATAGCTTAAAGGGGCTCATAAAAAAATTAAATTAAAAGCTGCTTTTATTCTAGCTGAAATAAAACAAATAAGACTTTCACCAGAAGAAAAAAATATTATCAGACATACTGTGAAAATGGCCTTGCTTTGTTAAACAGCATTCGGGAAATATTTAGAAAAGAAAAAAAAAATCAAAGGGGGGCTAATAATTCTGAAGTTTTTAGTTAAGATACTCTCAAAATAATTCCACATAAATTAACAGATTTTTATTTTAATTTTTTTTTTCAAAATTTGGCGCAGAAATAGTAAAAAATGTCCGAAGATTCTGTCTGGCCCTAGTAATAAGCTAATGAGGAACTACACACAAAAAATGTTTGCTCATTGTTCAGACTACTTATTTAAAATGAGTGTGTATTTACAGTTCTTGACTGATGAGTTAACCTAATATGCACATCTTAACACAAATCACTTGTGTGGAATTCAGAGTATTTATGGTGTAGTTAAACAAGAATGGGTCCGTTTACCAATTTTTTTTAAAGATGTGTTTGAAAGTGCTGATTCTTTCAGAAATTAAACAAGTCATTACACTAAAAAAGGATTTCTGCAAATCTGTTGCAAAAATTGATATGGATTGAATTTAAACAAATAAAATGTAGTAATGTTAATTAGTTTGTTAATTAGTAACCTAATTAGTTTGTTTAAATGTAGCCCAAATAAATTGTTTAAAACCACTTAGCTTAAAACAATTTAGTAAATCTGAGGAATCATCTTTGTATAATTTTTTCAGTGTATGGGTAAGTCTTTGACCAGTCCACTCAAAAGTTTTTTGTTAATAAATTATCTCATTTAAATAATTCATTTAATATGCTCCATCATCAGAAACTCTAGTGAATTACATTCATTTTATTTGTATCATTAATTTGTTTAGTAGTGAAAATCATGATCTTTATTTTTACCAAAAATCACTAAATCACAATGTATCCAGAATCATGGAGCTCCGAGAAAAACCCAAAAGTGTTTTTTTTCTGTCCATCAATCATGCCGATAGACAAAGTTATCTCTAAAGAGAGAGGTTCATTATAAAGGACATCTTTCAACTATTCTTTTATCAGTAAGTGCCGAACCATTTTGTCAGTGCTGATCATAAATCACTGAGTCATGATTACAAGACAGCAAGCATCTGTCTGCGAACACTTCCCCCTGGCAAATGATAATTGAGAATCCAACTCTCAGGACGTGGCACCAGGTTACACCTCCCTGAGCTCACCTTACGGAGAACCCAGATCTACAGGAGCTCCCCTGAACTCCAGCATGGCCTATCGGGAGAAAGAGATGAGAGAGACTGAAGCGTGGGGGGGTCTGGTGGGTGACTCGAGGACGAGAGAGCTCTCTGTTTCACTTAGTGTCTGTCTCCTGGGCCGGTTCGCAGCTGAGCCCTCCTCTGACTGGGACTTTATCTGCGTTCAATCACGCCGCAGCTCCAGCAGGCCAGATCGTTGGCCACCCCGGGCTCCCGGACAGTGAAATATGGCCACAATTAGCCCCGGACACAGTTCAATGATGATAAAGAGCATTCGCACCTTTTACGCCATGATTAAAAGGCCTGTCCGCTCAGCCGCTGATAGAGAGAACTAATTTCACATTATTATTATTATTATTAGCATTCCTTGATTGTAATCCACTCACCCGTTCCTCGCTCTCTCTTCCCATCCCTTTCGTTCGTAGCATCCAAGCCTAGGATAGATGGCGAGGGGCTCTTTATCATTTACACATCAGCGGCTGTGCATTGCTCCCCTGTCTGCCCCATTTGTTTCGCCTCTCTTTTCTATGTATACCTATACCACTCTATCTTTATTCACATCTATCAGCGCATACGCGGGGCGGCCCGTCTGCCCACGGCTGCCTCTCTGGTGCCAAACAAACAAGACACCTGCAGAGAATATTACACAGTTCTGTCAGCGGAGACCGTCCAATGTCATCCGCGCATATATGAACCCCACTACCATGGAACGGATACACAGTGGAGAAGAAAAAAGCAGGCGCAAAGTCACTCCTCACCCGAAAAGAGTTGATAAATGGAGGGGCCATAATGAAATGGAGACATCAAGGAGCATGAAAAGAGAGGACGAGAGAAAGAAAAGGGAGGGGGGGGGGCGTAATCCTGCAGGAACACAACTGTCTGAGGAGAGAAGGGGAAAAGAACAGGGGAGTGGGAAAGAAAGAGAGAGAGAGAGAGTAAGAAAGAGGCAGAGGAATAAGAAGGATCGCCTTTCGTCCGTGTTCCATCAAGGGAGAAATTACACATTTACTAAGGTTTTTTCTTAGGACGACGGCCCCCATAGATCAAACCACTGGATGTACGAGCCAATTTTCAACATGAAATATAGACACCAAGAATCAATTTCACCTGTGTTCTCTCCCCCTTCTCCTCACACCAGCGGCCGGACCCATGGATCAGCCCATGGTTTATGTCTTCCTGCTCTCGCGTACACTGTCCAATACACCTCCATTACCAATGTCGAGCGTGTGTAAGATATAAGTATATTAAATAGACTTATTTAAATAAATCATGCTACCTGGCTCTGTAATTGAGTCTGGAATTCTTCCGGAGGTAAAAAACCTTGCTTTTTATCCTTTTACCAGACTGTCATGGGACACTAAATTCCAGTATTATGGGAATAACCAAGCAAAGCAAGCGTATGAAAATGAAATGAAGCCAAAACTATAAATCAATAAGAATATATTAAAATTGGGGTTCGTTTAGAATATAAGCTGAATTTGCATAAGCACAAGAATTATATTGTGTTTATAAATAACGCTGCAGTGTCGTATACGCATTCCCGAAGGAAAAGTTAATTACGACACTCCCAGCACATATCTAGATATTATCAAGGGAGAGCAAGCTAGTGATTATTCTCATGCTTTGTTGTGAATGCAGCACTGGATTTTACGAGGTGTGTTAATGTTTTTAAGTGTTCACCGAGAGATGCTTACACAGCTGTGGCTTCTGCACCTGGAGAGCAGGAAGTGACTTTCCATTCCACTTCCGCTTTGCTAAGGCATCTATCCAGCGGATATTTTGTGTCCACTGGGTTCTTCAATGGCTAATTTAGAAGAGAGAACATAACAATAATAATAACAAGAATGACATTAATAATTATTATTATAATTTATTATTATTATTATTATTTTATATAAGGCACATTTCTCAAGCTAAAAAGCTCAACAGAACAGCTAAGACAAGATTTGTCTGCAAATTAACAAAATTAATTAAAGGTGAAGTACATAAGTTTGACACCCAGTGGTTCAACTAGGTATTGCACGCTTAGTTCAAAACACATGCAAGCGCAGGTTGCCAGATTGACGACATGAACAAGAGTGGGCCTGACTATCGAGCCTAAAGGCTGATTTAAGTCGTGTTCTAAATATAAGCAATGGCATGTGAAGGAATATTTTCTGTATTTTGGTAGTTAAGTTGATAGTTGAGTTGTACTCAAATGCTTGAGTTTTTGTTCTAACCAATACCTGAAATTTATATTTTAGAAACGGTTTCTATTTCTTGCAGCTAAACAAACTGACAATGATCACCTCAGGTACACCTCATGCGCTTTATTCAGTGTTAAATGCTAACAATGTGAATTTGAATGCCATTTTGCATGACATTTATTGCCATACTACTGAAAGCAGCAGCAGATAGTTTACCACAGATCTTAAAAATAAAATAAACCGTTTGAAATTGAACTTTAGAACTGTGACTCAAGCCAACACACATCAGTGATTCAACATGTACGTTTAATAAAGTTAAAGAGGTTTAATGTGTATTATTAGATTATAAACCTTACCATCTTGTTGGAGTGCCGTAAATGCACTATTCTGTGCTTCTGAATGGCATAATTTAAATTTCTGTCGTGTTTCGGCTTGTTCAAATAGCCAAATTGCTTTTCAGTGCGTATCTCGTCACACAGCTTGTTTTTAGCACACAGGGTTACAATGTAACCTGCTCACCTAATGTTTACATTCGTAATATTTATATTGTTTGCTAATTAATAACGTCATGTGGAACTGTGAATCTGTGTCTCATTTTGGAGTCTGCAACTGTCCTGTCACATTTCGGTTGTGGATGCACGCTTTGAGAGCCTCCCTGACTGAATGAATCAAATACATTGTTTACCACCCAGGCAAGTCAGGGTGCTGAAAAATGACCAAAACAGAATAAAGCAGAATATCTGACTTCAGCACTGTTTTCAGATAAACAAGAATGTTCACTTAGCATGTTTCTTAAATATCTGCAAACATATTGGTATTTTTAGGCTTTAGAAGAGTCAAAAACTTACATACAGTACCTTTAAAATAATAAAAATGCATTTTATTTTGCAGTGCTTCTCTCAAACCCAAAGCACAGAAATACCACAACAACAATGATAACATTATATTAAACATTTAAATAATAAGTGTGATCTCCCTTAACAATAATAATAATTAATATTAATATTATTATTATTATTATTATTTTCTTTATCCATAGTAATTTATTATATGAACTGTGATTATATGTATTAATCCTGGACAAATTCCAGTGTTTAACACAAGTGGGCAAAAAAATGTATCTTAATAATTTAAAATTTTAATTTTGTTTTGCCTTTGAATATATTTAAAATTCTGATTTATCCATTAATGGCAAAGCTGAAATTTAATCCGTAATTACAGTCTTTAGAGTCTTATGAAATCATTCCAACAAGCTTATCTGATGCTCAAAAACATTGCATGTTATTTTTAATGCTGAAAACAACACTGCTCAACAAAAAGAAGGAAGGCAAGGGTTTCTCTGTGCATGTGTCAAGTCTTCTGAAAGCTGTCTCCACTGAAGTTCACCTACAGTCATTGTCTCTGTCGGAACACAATTACTCCACGTCCAGGAAAGGGGCCCCGGCGATAAGCAGTGGGAGGGTCTTCATGTAAAATTCACTTAGGTGCCATATTTTTCCTCCTGGACAAGATTAATTGTATTATAACTCGTTTCGGGGAAGAATAATGGCAGGGCCGCCGTTCTTCTCAAACACTCCGCTCACGGGTATTTCTTAATCCATCCTGCAGAATTGAGGTTAAGAGGGATCTCCTGGAGGTTATCTGACTCCCCTACAAGAGCCAGCAGAGATTGATGGGCTAAAGAGACTGAGATGCAATGGTCATATTCATATGGTAATGCCCCATTGTCACAAGCAGCGCATGGTTTTCTTAATCTCGGCTGTAGTGAAATTGAGCCGCGTGTTTTATCACGCACTGCAATGATGCGGCAGGAGACGCCACAAAGCGGCGCGTGTCCCGAATTAGACGCATTTTGTAGAACATGGATTATTTCCAGTGGAAATCCAAGAAGTAAAATGATAACTCAATCTGTGACTCTTTTGGTGTGTGTTTTTATCAACAGTATGAAATCCAGTTTGTAAAGAGATTTTCCAACTGAAAAAAAAAAGATAATTTAAAAAGCTGTCTGTCATGGATTACAGATACAGTCTCTTGATTCTGTCACATTCTTTTCTTAAGTCCGTCAACAGCGTTTGTATAACTGAGCAAATATTATCAGATTCAAGTCCTTGTAATGTATTGTGCAATGCATAAATGTCAAACTATTCATTGGATGATCATGACTAATAACATTGAGTTTCAATAACTGGCTCTATCTTCAGTATTCATCTGCTCCACTGCATCCATGGTCTGTCCAATGTGGATTTTTTCCAAATAGTTTTGACTGAGATACAGTATAATGCCATCTTAATCCTACTATTGTTAACATTAAACAATGGATGCCAAAATACATAAAGCTTTTAAGCCAAATTATGCAGAAAAATTGTTACAGTAATGCAATTGCTTCATATTTAAGTCAACAACTTAAAAAAAAAACTATGAAAAAAACTTTAAATAGACCCCATTTGTTTTGTAAAGACACATCAAGGTCTCACTAAGGATGATTCATTGAAACAAATAATTAGTCTTCATAATATTTGATCAAGCAATGTTGCCTCAAAGCAAGAAAGTTGGTGGTTCAAGCCTTGGCTGGGTCAGTTGGCATTTCTGTGTGGAGTTTGCAGGTTCTCCCCGCGTTTGCGTGAGTTTCCTCCGGGTGCTCCGGTTTCCCCCACAAGTCCAAAGACAAGCAGTATAGGTGAACTGGGTAGGCTAAATTGGCCGTAGTGTATGTGTGTGAATGGGTGTTTCCCGGTGATGGGTTGCAGCTGGAAGGTCATCCGCTGCGTAAAACATATGCTGGATAAGTTGGGAGTTCATTCCGCTGTGGCGATCCCAGATTATTAAAGGGACTAAGCCGAAGAAAAAAAAAAAAATTTAATATTTGACCAAAAATGCATGTTATTAACTAGGGTAGACACTATACTAGCAGAAACAGGTAGAGATTTTGATCTGTGTTTCTATTGCATTAAGCTCACTTTACATTGTTGTATTGTGCAATCATGAAAATGTATTATTTTTATGCATTTAAAGCCTTACTGTTTAAAAACAAGTGAACAAATTAAGCACAATACGCATGCAGTAAAAGAGATGTCTTGCAATAATCTTTAAAAGAAAACTTGTTTATTGGGCTTTAACGATCAAATACATATACTTATTGGTCAAAAAGTCTGCAAAGTCAATTATGTTTTATGTGAAAATAAACAATTGGTAAATGATTGAATGAGGATCACTATACTAGATCTTCAGTCTTACAGTGATGGGATTTTATAAAGCATCAGGAATGCTTTTTGTGGATATAAACACTGATTTAAATATTAATTAGGTTTGTAACATGGGTTGGGGGTGTAATTTGAGAAGTTTTAATTTTGAGGATAGATATTACTTTAAAAGTTCACTAGACAGCAGTCATAGGCCCCATTTACACTGCCAGTTAGATGTGACCAAACTCATATGTGACACAACATATGCATCTGTCTATGACCGTGTAAACACGAAAAAAATGCATGCATTCGGATATTCAGAGATCAGTTTCAGGCTTCCTTCATATGTGGAAATAAATCAGATATAAATCGGATATGTGACAATATCGTGACAATATCATGTAAACAGGCAGATCGGATTTATTGACGCATTCTGGTTTGTCTGTCATTAAACTTGCGACAATGTGGTACTTCTCCGCATGTGTGTGCTCATCCTAAAATTTCAGACCCACTGCTGCTTATTAAAGCCCGCCACAATTAGCTTCCACCAGACCTGAGATCTCTCTCGTACCCACAAATTCCTCTGATTGGTGGAGGAAACCATATATAAACCATAGGCGCAAGCTGCGATGGCGGCCCTTTTTCCGTCCTCCTCCACCTCAAAATTATTTTAAAGTAGGGCGAACTTTGCATATTTTGCAGAGCTAAAAGCAAGACAATTTCTTCCATCGTGACTAGTGTGGCGCAGATGCTAGAACCCGCCTTTACGCATGTTCGATGTTGTAAATTGCATGGCAAGTGTAAACACATGAATTGGATATGGGTTACAATTAAAAGAATGTGTAAACGGACAGCCAAAAAAAATCTGATATAGGCAACAGGTCGGAATTGTGTATCAAGACCTGACAGTGTAAACATGGCCATAGACATGCATGGCATAGTAGTAAATAAATATAAACCAACATACACACTAAATACACACGCTACTGCTAATTATCAGATTTTTTTAACAGAATACGTGCTCTTTAAATTCATGCAGGTGCTTCAAGTTTATTTAACTTTTGTACCATTGCACCGTCCCATTTCCGACCCCTCTCCCACCATTATTTCCTATTCTCCCACTGTCCCTATAAATAAAAGTGGCGAAAGGCCAAAAATAATATTTTGCTCTCTGATTAAGCCGGGTGGATCCGGCGACTGCAGCAAACCATCCGACCAACAGCTTGTTCCCCGCAGTGGCATGCGGACAGATATATCCGTAGGAGGATTTGATTAAGTTGGATGCAGTGTTTTTGACTGCTGGTCACTCTTTCAGCATCCATTGGATTTCTGTATCCAAGTGCTTGTGCGTGCATTTTTCTCCATATCATCTGCACACCGCCCAGGTCGCTAATCAATAGGCATATTAATCATTCGGGAGAGAGAGAAAAAAAAGTGACAAACCAATTATTAATCTGCCCTGTCAAGTCCAATACAGTAATGAATTTACTAAAAATGGTCTTCACTTCATCCATTCATTAACTGCTGATGGGTGGCAGACTTCACAATGTCACTGGATTTTCTCTAGTATTGATGCAGGCCTGGCAGCTAATTTACAACCTTGCTTCTTGTGCGAAGCCCTAGTCTGCACTAATAAAATGGAGCTTGATAATCGTTAAGGGGCCTGTCGGACAGCAGGCATGGCTCCGTCTGCCTGCACCAAACCCGCCGAGCACACAACACCGTCTCCGAAAAAACTAACGGGTGTGTACACAAAATGTGGATGCGCCTATTACCAGCTTTGTGTGTGTTCTCGTGTGTGTAGGTTTACTCTCTACAGCGGCAGTAGTTGACAGAAAGGCAGGTTGCACTCTGGGAAGAGAGAGCCACTCACTGTCATTTCTGAAGCAGGGCAGCCATCTCACCGTCTGCTCGCTCACACATACAGTACACATACACATACAGCAGCCTATTAAGTTCGCTGCAGACGATACACAACTCAGCGGACCCACAACTGTCATGATAGGAGGCACAGACTTCCCTTAATCATTTACTTACAGTATGTCTTCATCAGCCTTTATTGATGGCTGTTTTACACCCCACTAAACCTATTGACTACTTAGAGATCAAAGACAGATGATGCATTGAGAAATCATTTACTGGGTGCAACTCGTCCTCGTAAGTTCAATTAACGATCATTCCACGAGTCAAGCAGTTTGTGATTCTATCTCCGTGGATGTAATGATTGGAAAATTTCTCAAACATGATTTGTTTTAGCTATAGGCGTCAAATTCTAGCCAGCACTGGCACAACGCAGCTCTGGTGGGCACCCGGAATAAGATCATGTACTATTTATACACTTACTGTTGTCGAGAGCTGAACCCTCTTCTCAGTCCCACAACCCCAAATTTGCATACAAATGAAGTTCTAAATGGGCTCAATGACATAATTGACTTGCAATTAGAAATATTCCAGAGCTGGTCACTTTGCAGTGGACAGAGCACGCGCAAAATGAGGGGAAAAAGGCCTGTTTAGCATATTAATGAAGCTCATTAGCTGTCACTTCACCGAGCTGACAAGAGGACTTATATATATGCAATGGCCCCACAGCTTAATTTGAAATGTGAGTTCTCAACACTAATTGTTTTTGAGCATGTTTCTTTAGATCATTGCGGAAATTGTGTCATTTTGGCAGCTGCGGGAGACGACTGCGGGCAATACAGACTGCACGCATCAAATCTAATATCAGAATGTTTCTTTAATTCAATTGGCATTCAAATGCGCAAGACGGGATGTACAAACATGAAGAAATTATGAGGAAAGACAGCTCTTTGTGCCCTGTGGATGTGTGTGTTCAATTGAAGTGGCACAAAATAACAAAATAGAAGGAATCGTGGTAATGCCATGACATAGTGATAGTAACAGATGGGACTTTTGTATGTGTAATTGTACTGAATGATTGTTATATTGAAATACCACAGTATTTATAGAGATATGATTGTTATTTGTAAGTTTTAAATGTTAGTAAAACTGTTAAATATTTAGTGCATGTCATTACTGAGGATACGAGTGATGATAATGATATGTACAGGGAACGTTGAAGGTTATATGCTCAAGCAAATATACTGGTGAGAAAGTTTTATATGTGGTCAGTGCAGGTTAAGGTAAACCGCTTCAGAACATTTTGCAGTTTTTTTATATACAGCTCCTTTGTGGTAGAATTTTAAAAAAGAGTCTCAATATGCTGCATGTTGTGTACAATGATTAAGGATTCTGTTTAAAAAAGCCTAAATGGTGCAGTGCAAGTGACTCATTCTGTAAAGTAAGAGCTTGATCATTTTCTGCTTTGATGAAAAATTGGTCAGAATAGAAAGTAGAATAGAAATTCTCAGAACAGAATTTTAATGTTGTTGATAAATCCTAGGCTGTTATTGGTCAAATTTGATGAGGTATTGGCATAACTGTTTTTTTTTATTTATATTTTACTTATATTATGTGGTTTGTATTGTTCTGTTTGTCTTTTGTTGCTATTGGACCTGAAAGTTAAAATGTTTAAAATAATTCATTCATTTTTCTTCGGCTTCCCTTTATTCATCAGGGGTGACCACAGCGGAATGAACTGTTAACTTATCCAGCATGTTTTACACATCGGATGCCCAACCCAGCATCGGGAAACGCATACACTCTCGCGTTTACACACATAAACTACGGCAAATTTAGCTGATTCAGTTCACCTATACTGCATGTCTTTGGACTGTGGGGGAAACCAGAAAATGCACAGTCCACACAGAAATGCCAACTGGCCCAGCCAGGACTCGAACCAACGACCTTCTTGCTGTGAGGTGACAGTGCTAACCACTAAGCCACCGTGCCACCCTATTGGCATAACGGTCTTTTTTTATGTATATTGTGCGGTTTTTATTGTTCTGTTTGTCTTTTGTTGCCATTGGACCAAGTGTCTGATAATAAAATAAAGTATATGGATTACACAATGTAAAATGTTGAAATGTTTAAAATAATTAAAATATTATAATATTGTTTGAGATAATAATTACCGTAAAATATTTTCATTTAAAATGTAACGTTTTTCAAATGACCAATTTGATTTGAAAATCTACAAAAGTATTTCTATTTCCATATTTATATTTTCTGTACATATGTATATTTATGAAACTGAAGTCTACAATCTACAATTAAAGGTATTTATATAGGTATTTATATTTCCATATTTATATTTTCTGTACATATTTATATTTATGAAACTGAAGTCCACAATCTACAATTTAAAGTATTTATATTTCTATAATTATATTTTCTGTACATCTGTATATTCATGGAACTGAAATCTACAATCCACAATTAAAGGTATTTATATTTCCATATTTATATTTTCTGTACATATGTACATTTATGAAACTGAAGTCTACACTGTAAAAATGCTGGGTTCCACACAATCCCTTCGTGTCATCCCAATGCAAATCGATTAAGTTAACTTAATGGTTTTTACAATTTTAAGTTGATTGAATATAAAACAATTAAGTTGTCCCAAAAAAAACTCAAGAATTTTGTTGTTTCAGCTCATTTTAAATAAGTAGTTTGAACATGCAGCAAAAAAATAATTTTGAGTGTACAATCTACAATTAAAGGTATGTATATTTCCAGAATTGTATTTTCTGTACATATGGACATTTATGAAACTGAAGTCTTCAATCTACTATTAAAGGCATGTATATTTCCATAATTGTATTTTCTGTACATATGTACATTTCTGAAACTGAAGTCTTCAATCTACTATTAAAGGTATGTATATTTCCATAATTGTATTTTCTGTACATATGTATACTTATGAAACTGAAGTCTTCAATCTACTATTAAAGGTATGTATATTTCCATAATTGTATTTTCTGTATATTTGTACATTTATGAAACTTTTTTTTTTGCTCATTCAAACTAATTTAAAATGAGCTGAAACAACACAATTCTTGAGGTTTCATTAGGACAACTTAATCTTTTTATGTTCAATCCACATACATTTGTTAAAAGTGTTTAGTTAACTTAATCAATTTGTGTTGGGACAACATGAATGAATTGTGTGCAACCCTGTATTTTTTACAGTGTAATTATATTTCTATAATTGTAAATTCTGCACATATGTACATTTATAAAACTGAAGGGCAGTGAAAAATTGACAGAGAAATATTTTTAAAATATATTAGAAAATTTATTTATTTAGTTTATTTTTATATATGTTGCGCACATACAGTAAGAGACTCCCTATACTTTCTATAGAAGAAAAAAATACATAGTTAGAAACATAAATTGACTGATATTTCTGTCATAGGACCAGTGAATGCTGAGCAAATAAAATCTAAACCACTGGCACAACAGTAAACAAAAAAAAAAAATTGTGAGCATTTTTTTGTGTGTGAGTGCACCAACATTACCTTACCAGAGTTTTTACACAAATGAATCAAAGGGCGAAGTGGATAGAGCAGTCAAGATGTAACATCTGTGGTCGAAAGAGCGAGCTTGAAATAGTCTGAGATGCAGAGCCATCTTCGCTCGGTAAGTGACGGGCCACTGCAGCTCTCCACTGTAAGGAAGGGTGGAAGGAATGAAGCCAGGCTGCCTAATTATCCGCTGGTGTAGTTTGTGCCAGCCTCGGCATGTGTGTGTGTGTGTGATGTGTGTGTATGTTTGCGCGTGTGCCGAGGAGGTTGGTGGTTATCGCGTAGACAGCTTTAGCACCCCCACATTGTAAACACGGGCCCCAGTCGCTTCCCCCGGCTTGTTAACATCATCTGCGTCACTCAGCACACCGTTACTGTCAGGTCCTCGCTGCGCCTGCCGCAATCAGCATTAACCATGTCAGCCCCTTAATGGGCCCGCCATAAAACCAGCTGACAGGCCAGCCAGCGTCGATCTGCGCCTAAGACAAACTGCCTTCCCACCCTGCACACACACACATACACACGTACACACACATATACTGTAGACACAAGCCCCGTACACAGTCTAGTTAGCTCAAATACACACAGCCACACACACAAATAGTGTCTCATCACTCGCCATCTCCCCAGCCTGCCAGACTCACTAGTGCGATGGAGGTTGTGCTATGAGATTATAATAACAATAACAGGGCCACCCAGATCCATTCTGCTGTCAACAAGTGGAGAAAAGCCACTTGATAACGCTGCTCTTTCTAAGCTGCCATTTTTCTACCATTCACTGACCCTCCACTGGGTCTGTAACTGCACTCTGCAAAATATTACTCTATCATATCTATGAAACTCTGCTCTTTTTTTTTGTGAACACACAGCTTTTTCTGTTTTCGCTTTTCTGTGAGCACTAGATGTGCTGCATTGTCGTCGGTACAGGAGTTGATGTCATTATCCTATTGAAACAGAGACGCTCTTGTTGTTTGTTTTACACTTCATGTGAGTGATATGCACTTGTTGGCATTGTGGAAAATCAAATGGCCTAGTGTTTTAGATGACTGAAACCCGCAGGGTGGTTATTATACAAATTGGTGGCTTGTACTTTGAAAGGCGTTGCGAGGTGAACTGCAAAGCGCACATTTTACATATTGGTCTATATATTGGATGCACGCTGGATCAAATAAGACAAAGTGCCTCTTGCAAGGTTAAGCGCAACTTCAGAAGAGATCTGTACAGGGAAACAAAGTTATTATGCTGTCACAGCTTTTAGGAAGTAGACCATGATCTAACGGTAATATAAAGTACAATACTATTACAGTAATAGCAGAGATCATGCTGGATCAACACTTACCAAAATCAACAAAAATTTAATTTGCTGCTTGTTCAATTAAGATATGGGCCCATGCAACCGTTCTTATACATTTCACTGCACGTGATCGATTTACATTTAAAAAATTAATGTCTGCTTGCTCCATTAGTACACAACTAATCTATATTTGCTATTTGCAAATTTACTATAACTACAAACAATCAATGTTTTGTAAAAAATCTGAAAAATTCTATTTTAAATGTATATTACTCTTATGAACTAATATTGCAAGAAACCTAAGCTCAAACTGAGTGCTCCTTGTTTTCTCCTCACTCATTCATTCATTCGTTCTCCTTTGGCTTAGACCCTTTATTCATCAGGGGTCGCCACAGCGGATTGAACCGCCAATTTATCCAACATATGTTTTTACGCAACGGATGCACTAACAGCTGCAACCCAGTAATGGGAAACATCCATACACACTCATTCACACACACACACTATGGCCAATTTAGTTTATTCAATTCATCTCTACCACACGTTTTTGGACTGTGGGGAAAACCGGAGCACCCGGAGGAAACACACGCAAACACAGGAGACCATGCAAACACACAGAAATGCCAACTGACCCAGCCGGGACTCGAACCAGTGACCTTCTTGTTGTGAGGCGACAGTGTTAACCACTGAGCTAGTGTCGCCATTTTCTCCTCATAATAGTCAATTACATTTCTACAACAAAAACAAATTTATTTTAAAAATGCTATCTAAAATGTATATGTGAATTAGAGGCGCTATGATTGTGGTCAAGTCCTTTTTTCACAAATTCTTTTCTGTTTATTTTTTCTTAGTTTTTTTTTCTCTTTTTTTCACTCATTTGGATTCTATTTTAATTAAAGTTTTAATTTAGCTAAACTCTTTCAATGCCTTTTTTATTTTTGTTTCTTCCTATATTATTATTATTATTATTATTATTATTATTATTATTATTATTATTATTATTATTATTATTATTATTATTATTATTTGCCATAGTACAATGTCTAATGTGAAACATGCTGATGGACGATGGCATTGGTAAATTAGTTATTTATGAATAATTAATGAATTTATAACAAATTAATTATTTGTAGCCTACTGTTTCAACTACCTGACCTGCATGGTCTTTGTTTTACCCATAACCAAATCATAAAAAAATAACGAGAAGTTACACATAAATTACCACCTGTCAATCACGTTCTCTGCGGGACTCTAACATGAATAGGCAGAGTGATCTGTGTCGTTATAATGGCGTCAACAAACTTGGTTGGTAAAAAAGGTGCACAACCAACAGGAACCAACCAACAGTATCTGAGGTTTCCACTAAAATTACTAAGTACAAGTGTAAAAGCGAAAGATTGAAGCAGTGTACTGACGCTGTGACAAGTTATCTGTTAGATTCAAAAGACCAAAGAGTCGTTAGATAGAGACAAGATTAATTAAATATTCAGCGGTACATCCTTGATAAACTGTCTGATGTGTACTGCTCTCTGAGATTTTGTGCTCAAAGCACCCGCTGACTGCCTGGAGCTCAGACGCGCACATGACTCTGTGTGTGTGTGGTCACATGATGTGCGTTTTCAGCAGTATAGTGCGGATGGAGGGCTGTTCAGAAATGCTAGATGAAACGCCAGTGTGGACGTGGATCGTTTTCGTTTTAAAATGCCATTTTAAAACTAAGACGTATTCTTGTAAAGGTGCCGTGTGTATTTTTCCTGAGCGGGTTTGCGACAGGGTGGGGCAGAAGATCGCGATTGTCAGCATCGTGATGTCTATCGGCATCGTCTATCAACCCAACCCTAATAATTATTCCTACTAATACAAAATTCTATTGTATAACAGTTCTGTCAAAAAAAACATTTATTTTTATTAAGTTCTTCTAAAGCCACTTGAGTATCCAGAACTATGATAAGTATGTTACAACAAAATGGTAAATGATTATTAGGGACTCTCTGGACAAAGTTCATTTGGTTATATCTAGTAAACAAAACCATGACAATGATTTAAACAAACTTGAAAAACATGTATACCAATAGTTTTTTTTTCTAGAATATGCACAGACACTATACACCACATGGCAATTTGATTAGATGTACAGGTTTATGGCAGGTCTAAAATTTGTCAAATTTCCAAACAGTAAATTCCTTGATTCCACCAATGACTTGTGCATCTTATATAAAGGTAACTATATTTGTGCCATTTAGTTTATTGATTTTTGTGCTAACATAATTCATATCTGAACAGGCTGAACAGTATCAGCGATCTACGACATCAGCTGACAGCATCGGCTCAAAGAGAATGACAGCCCAATAAAAAAAAATAAAAAACCATCCAAAAAAAAATCACTCGTCTGAATTCAGATGCTTGACATTCAGATTTTCACATGACTTCACTCCAACAAAACTCTGTATCCTGAAGCACAGCTCCTTCTGCAGATCATTCAGGTTGAAGACACTCTCACGTACAGTGCCATCCATCGGGACATAAAAGCAAGGGGACGCATGAGCATGTCAGATGCTGGCCTTTACGTAAACGGCTCTTGGGGCACAAAGGCTAACTACCTCCTCGCCCCAAGCCGACGGCTGCTTTTTCGGACGGCGCTCTGAGACGATGCCTCTCCAGGTAGACCGAAATGGCCACCACTGCGAATGCGCTTGACCTTTCCCTCCCTGCTCTAATCTGATTGTGCCTCCTTTATGTAATCAGCCGCTAAAGGTCACTGAGCTATTTAACATGGGAACCCTTTAGCTATGGAATTTGCCTTGCAGTAAATTACCTTTATTATGTTTCACTCACATGTCACCCATGCAAAAAGCTACTTAACTCCTTGGGTGTCAAGAGTCTTACAAGCGATAATGTTAATGGTTAATCGTTACTGTAACACTGTCCCATTCGAGGGTAAATCATTTGATATATCGGTAAATGGAATTAAGTGACAAGGATTTTACATGAGGGCTACGCTGACTCGCAGGTAAGTGCCAATGACCGGTCGGGCAAATTTAATGGCACCTGTGAACATAATTGTGTGTGTATATGTGAAGTACATTCGAGGCATACAAAGTAAACTCTATGCAAGTGCAGAACATGAAACAACTGAAAATATCACGTGAAATCAAAGCTCGAGCACAGCATGGCTTGATATTTATAACATTGATATTTGTAACATTGCATTGAAGCAAAGTGTAGACGATCAGCTAATATCAAATTCCTACATGGACAACTGTCAGATATGTAAATATGACAGTAAAAATAATAGGCTCAGTGTGTCATTCAGCACTGGCCGACTGACAACTCTGGAAAAAATGATGGATTTATCATTAATTTAGCAGTTTTGTAAATCGTGTTTTTCAGTTTGACGGTTGTATATGGAGAGTCAATTATGCCAGAGATCTAAAAAAAACAGCTCCAATGCAGGATTTGAGGATGAGAAAATAACATGGAACCTCAGAATGTCCATACTGGAGAGGTCTAGAGAAGACTTAAACAAGTAATCAAATTAATTAAAGCTATATTCTTATATAATAATATTTTATACAGCTGTATACACTATTATTTACATAATGTGTGATTATATTTATAAAATATTATATACAAGGATGCTTGCAAAGAAGGGTATTGTGATGTTAATTACATAAGGTTGAAGTCAGAATTATTAGCCCTCGTGAATTATTAGCCACCTGTACATTTCTTTCCGCAATTTCTGTTTAACAAAGGATTTTTTCAACATTTCTAAACATAATAGATTTAATAACTGATTTCTTTTATCTTTGCCATGATGACAGTAAAAAATATGATACTAGTATTCAGCTTAAAGTGCATTTTAAAGGCTTAATTAGGTTAATTTGACAAGTTTGGGTGATTAGGCAAGTTGTTCTGTACACAATGTAAAAAATATATTGCTTAAGGTGGTAAGTTCTTAAAACTGTTTAAAATTAGATTTAAGCCGAAATAAAACAAATAAGACTTTCTCCAGAAGACAAAAATATAAAAAGACATACTGTGAAAAAATCCTTGCTCTGTTAAACATCATCTGGGAAATATTAGAAAAAGAACAAACAAAAGTTCATAGGAGTGATAATAATTTTGACTTTAACTGTATATATAATATCTGTGAAAAATTACCCAGTTTAGCTCTTTGAGAGTCACAGTGTTCACACATTCACAAATAAAAGTACACAAGTAGTGATGGTGGATTCGTGCAGTTAAATGTTTAAACTAAAAAGAACTAAAAGAACAAGGCACTGAGCCTCTGAAAACAACAGATAAAATGAAACTGAAAGTGAAATAGACAGATTAAACTGTGGTAGGACATAACACCAAATGATTAAATTAATCTTTTGTGTGTACATAGCTTAGTTTGAAAAAGCAAGTGACCAGTAGTTGTGTGGGCAAAAATTTTGCTAAATAGCATCTCCGAAAACACAACATTGGAACGGTTTACGCAGGCTAATAAAATTGGACAAAAGAAGAATGGAAATATTGTATGTTGACGGGGCTGACGAGTCTCAAAATCAGAGTTAAATCTATTCCAAGAATAAATAAGGATTCAGAAGGCAAAAGGGTCAGACTTTGTATTAGTATGGTCTATTATGGCTTGTGGTGAGTGTGTTTGTGTAAAAAAAATAGGGCTGAACGATACTGAAAAAATTTGACACTGCAATATTTTTTCCTCAGCAATTTATATTGCGATAGAATTACAATTTAACCAGATGACTTAAATAGCTCTATTTAGAAAGTCATTCATTTAGATTTATTGAGATGATTAAACACAATAGAGCAAATATTAAAGTGAAAAAACAGTCCTTTATGGTTTTCTGGGGAGGGTCTAACAGTATTCGGGTATAGAAATTGAAAAATCAAATGTAAAGTAACATTGCATGTCTTCATCATATAATATATTCAATTGAATGAATCTTTGTTAAACCTCTTTATGCGCTATTAAAATGCTTTAAGCTCTCTTAAAATGCTCATACAATCACAGGCCTTAAAAACACTTTGCAGATGATAAACTTTAACTCTATTACGGTTTAATTCTCAAATGTGTTTTGACCTGTGGTTTCTGGTCAAATATAATCCCAACTCAACATTGCATGTCTTGCAATGTGACTATTGGCAACACATATATTGTGATATTGATGCTCAAACTATTTATTGTGCAATAAATATTGTGTAATAAAAATATATATTAATCATGAAAATATTTACATATTCAAAAGTCATTTTTAAAAACATAATTTAAAACATTGTCTACATGCCTAAAATGGTGTTTGCTGTTTGTTCAACCTACTTATTTAAAATGAGCTGAATCAACACAATTCTTGAGGTTTTTGGGAGGACAACTTGAGCGATTTATGGTTAATTTACTTAAATTTGTAAAAACTATTAAGTTAACTTAATTTCTTCATGTTGTCCCAACACAAATCGATTGTGTGGAACCATGCATTTCTTTACAGTGTATGAACCTCAAACATAGCTTCACAGCATGGGTTTTCAGAGAAGTCTCAAATAAAGATTTAATTTGTGTCCTTCAGATTTCCTTTCCATTTCCACCGCAGGGGAACAAACTCTTCCATTTCCTCCACATACACACACTGTCCTCAAATGGAAGCATGAAACTGTAAGGCTCTTAAACCCCCGCGCTATAACACAGCATGGTCCTGAAAAGGGTCCAAATGAGATAATTCATGTCTGTTTGCTCTAAATGGGAAAGCATCGTTTTCTAATAGAATCATATTTCACCCAGACTAAAAGCTTCCTCAGGAACAATTAAAGATAACGAATGAGCATTGCCTTATTCAAACTGATCCCTCCACATATACACCCATAACTCTAGACCAATTGTAAAATTGCCTCTTTGCGAATGTGCTGCCACGTTTAATATGATGTTACAGTCTCTTTCATTAATCAACTGCTAATGAGATTGAAGCCTTACTGTTGACCAGAGCTAAGTCCTGCTTACTCAGGTTGTGATAGCCATTTTTGCAAAGAAACGCTTTTCATTTACGCAGGCTCTAAAAGAGAAAAAATACATAAGTACTAATTCAAAAAGGCACCATTTCACCATAAATTGTCAATAATTGTTTCATTTTTGTGATCATTTCGACAGATCTTTACTGTAAAAACATAAAACATAATAATTACGTCAGAACCACCTACAGGAGCAACAGACATTAGCAAAGGCAGAGCTTTATAGAGAGACTTTTTACCTGTTTCATTTCTTTTAAGCAGGCTCTATTTTATTTAAACAATCAGCTAAAACAGTAAACTACAATAATGCAAAACAAAGCAAGAAACGCAAGTACTACATCTGAATAAAAGCAATAAGAAACCTCTGTAAATCCTTCTGGTAGGTTTCATCGCCTAACTCCTTTTAGTAAACTTCATTAAATACAGGATGAAAGTAGTACACGGAGATAATTCCCAGTAAGACAAGTAGTAGAAATTAGCATTAAAAAAGATAATGGGTGTACTTTATCTTATAGCAATATTAGAATACACTCTTTTCCTCTACTGTAATATTCTTAAAACATATTCATGCTTATACGATACCAATTACACCCCTCTATCCGATTAAAAGTGATGTAACAGTGCTGAAAATGTCATTCCTCTGCAGTACTTAGAACTATTCTTTCAGAGTTGTGTCAGTTAAATGAAAGACACCCAGTGCTGCAGGGCTGACCAGTCTTATGCTATTACCTAATCTAAGATGTAGTCTATTTTCTGACAGAGTTTGAAATTTGTGTGCAATAAAACTTTTACTTTTCCTGAAAGAAAAAAAACTCTGGGAAAAGTTTAGAAAACTGCTTCTTTTCAAAAGCCAAAAAGCATCCCTAAATGGATTGAGGATACGAAATGAGTGCTTTAATGTGCCGATTACTTCATCGCAGCCAGGGGTCAGGTAAATACTGTTCGGATCACCTAATGTGGTGGTAATATTTTGTAGATCATGTTTCTATTATTTAAATGACATTGTGCGAGGGAGGGAATCACACTGGCACATGGAAAGGGTGAGCAGTAGAGGGAAATGATTTAATGTAATGGGAGGAATAAAGCGTCATTAGTGCAAATTAACTATTGTCAGCCGAGGTGATCTTGTTGGGTGCTAATGCCATTGGCAGCCGCTGAAGGTGGCAATTTATGCACAGGGGGTGGGGTGAAGTGAAGTGCACATCGGCATGCATTTAGCGCCCAATGGCAGCCGCGGTCACAGTCGTTCCATTGGGTTTTGTCTCCCAGAGTTTAAGTAGTGCCAAGATGAAGAATGCCCATGTTTAATTCACGCCGTTTATGTTTAACTTGAGGCCAGGAATGGGTCCGCAGTCCATTAATTAGTACCAAACGACCATTCAAAACAAGATCTGCCTTGTACAGGTCGCCGATTTGCCCAGGTTTCAGAGGCTGCGCTTTTTACCTCCATCACCTGCCAAGCACCTTGACTGTAAAAGTTCTGCACAATTCAAAGTCAGCTTGTGTGGGATTCTTTCTCATGTTGCCAAATACTGTTACATTTATAGATGCACTTTGTATTTTCTGTCTTGGTTAGTGCAATTCATGTATCAGAACACACTATTCATATGTAAAATGTTTAAAAGGTAAAACATTAAAGGATAGCTCAAACTAAAAAAAAAAAAAAAAGATAATATATTCTCCTTTATATTCTCCATACAAAAACATTTTCTTTAAGAACAGAAGATTTTGGGCTAAAATCATGTTCTTTAGTGATTCGTCGCTGCAGGCACAAGACGTCAACATGATGTCATATTGATGATGCACCCCAACATCATGGGGACATTGGATTTTGTTTGGAAATGAAAATCGGGTTGACGTCAGAACCCAATGTCAGGCCAACATCAATGTCCAACGTCCAATCTAAAAGCAACCAAATATCAATGTCTAATCATGCTACATCTTGACGTTGTGTGGACGTAACCACTATGACATCTATCAGACATTGGATTTTGGTCACTTTCCAACACAACCTAAAATCAACCAAATTTCAACGTAATTTGACGTCGTTATTGGACACCAAAATAACGCTGCCCTTGGACGCTAGCTAGACATTGGATTTTGGTTACCTGACGTCATAACCTAGGTCTAACCTAATATTAACATCTTATGATGTTGTGTGCCTGCTGGAATTAAATTAAAGGCAGTGCTTACCAGTATGAGTCCCAAAATAAAAACATATACAAGCAAAATTATTAAGAAGTATCCTAAATGATTTGTTATTCATGTCAAGAGCACAATTTCAATGGGGTAAATGGTCTATTCAAAGATTCCCAACTACAGTATAAATCTTCATGCGGCACATTTTCCACACTGTCATGAATAAGCTCAGGACCAATAGCTGAGGCTGTGGATTAATATTTAGCCTATATTGTAAATAATGTACACAATTTATTGCACAAAATGGTTGTTCTGCCAAATAAAATCTCTATGTATCGTCTAGAAACCAGTTTTTTTTTTCACAATTACAGCTCTACTTATGTTTTATTGTTGTTGTTTTCTTTCTTACTGTCTGTCTTTAACTCTCAAAGTGCCAGTATTTTTTGAATCACCAAGTACTGCAGTGTCCATTTAATACATTCTTGTTCTACTAAAGAGAAAGGTACCTAGGTTACATCTTGGATTGTCTGAAGGTAAACAAATTAACAGTAGCTTTTCATATATTGGTGAACTATATGTATAATGCATACAAAAACTAAACCTAGATGTATTAGGTGAATAAATAAAATGAATACAGACTTCGATATTCAAGACCTGACATATCAGCAAACCCTTACCTGAGACTCAATGCCAGTTCTGGTCAACTGGGTTGTCCAAAAGAACCATTATGACTGCCCCTTTAAAAAAAAAACATATACAATTCATTTTAAGACGTTGCCAAATAGCACAAACAACTGAATAGGAAACTATTATAAGAATTTTTTTTTTTCCGTGAACTGCCTTGAAAGGTGTGTCTGATTATTTCTCTAGCCAACTGCAGTTTTAAACCGCCCAAATATGTTAATTACGCGTTGTTCTTATGCCTATGTTACTATTAATTTTTCGAGAAATGTCAAACTGTTCATTTAAACAAGGAGAAAGTATGACAGCAGTCGAAAGTAATATCATTGTACAGACAAAAATCCGCTTTCTCGCAGGACTAAAGCCAAGTACATGTATCTTTTGTCATTTCAATAATTAAGATGTGATTGGTTGTGTGTAATTGCTACAAATTGGAGTTCATGCCAAGAAACTGCTGATTACCTCATCATGTCCCAAACGCAGTTCAATATCCGTTTAGAAAATGTCTTCCATAAAATCCTTTTGCTACAAGACCTGCACAATGATACAACACAGCCGGTTTTTGTATGTTTTGTAATTTGGTGTTAGCTTAAGGCCGCACTCGGCTAAACTTCTTGCACGATCGACGTAATATTGCCCTCCTGCGTCATCACGTTCTTCAAATTATTCCGTCAAAGAGTTCTCTGTTGTTCCCAGTCATTGGTTGTACCGAAGTACCTCTGTAGGGCGAGATGCTTTAGAGAAGTAGGCTAAATTGCTAACTTTACGGCTCTTAGGGCAACTGCAGTTACTGTAGAGCATAATTCGAAGACAGTTTTGCTAAGAAAGAAAGTTAAACTCTAGATGTCTAGATGATATCCCACCTGTTTAATAGGGAATCTTTAAAGACACTTTTGACAAACACTGTTCTTTTGATGCACTTTAATTTCTTTTAGAAATAGACATAACATCATGAAGCCCATATGTAGCTAGATTAAACAGTAACTACAAGTAAACTTCAAATATATGCCTTTTTATTATTTGAACTAGCCTAAATATACTGTAAGGTTCTCGCTATTAACAAACTATTAGGTATGACTTTTAGCTCATTAAACTTCTAATTTTCTGCTTATTAATAGTTAATGAGATAGTTGGGTTTAGGTATTGGATTAAGCTTGTATAAAATCATGCAAAATATATTCATATAAGTAATAATAAACAGCCAATATCCTAATAAAAGGCAGGTAAATAGTTAATCAGGAGATTTGCTCCCTATAGTAAAGTGTTGCCAAAAATATATATTTCTAAAAATATATCTTATAATGTGTAATAAAGACGTGGATTTAGTGATTTCGGGGCCCTAAGCAATTTCAGCCATGGGGCCCAAACTTTCTAAAATGCAACTTTTGTAGTTTAATTTATTTTGTTAATTTTGTTTATATTTGTATATTTTTTTTCGTACTGTATTCATGCATTTTATCTTAATGCAAAATAATAACACATAAAGCATCTTGTAACATCTTGTAAAACTTTTGTTATAAATTATAAATTATTTGTTTTCTTAAAATAAATGCACAACACATCCGTTGTGTAAAACAAATGCTGGAATAGTTGGTGGTTCATTCCACTATGGCAACCTTTGAAATAAAGATAAAGCAAATACAACAAAAAATAACACATGAACTACTTCGTTTGTATATCTAAATTTTTACTTTGACTGCTGGACTGGTCCATAATTGAGGGTGCGAGACACATTTGCGCAGATGCAATAATTATGTTCAAATTAAAATTTTTAGACCCTCACCGTACAAAATATGATAGAAAATTATGTTATATATAATTTATAGGTATAATTTATACTTCTAGGTATTTATTTGGGGGGCCCTCAGATTTCCTGGGGCCCTAAGCAGCCGCTTACCTTGCTTATTGGTTAAATCTGCCTCTGTGTAAAGTAAAGAGACCTTGTGGAGTTAATAAAAAGACAGACCGAATTCTAAAACAAAGAATTCCGAAAACTGAAACTGAAATTCTTTCATTCATTTTCTTTTCGGCTTAGTCTCTTTATT
The DNA here is from genome assembly GCF_903798145.1 of Danio aesculapii. Taxonomy (NCBI): domain Eukaryota; kingdom Metazoa; phylum Chordata; class Actinopteri; order Cypriniformes; family Danionidae; genus Danio; species Danio aesculapii. The sequence goes on along the minus strand of NC_079436.1, from coordinate 32,423,574 downwards.
AATCCGGGGTCGCCACAGCGGAATGAACCGCCAACTTATCCAGCACATGTTTTACACAGCGGATGCCCTTCCAGCTGCAACCCGTCACTGGGAAACATCCATACACTCCCATTCATACCCAAACACCACGGATAATTCAGCCTACCCAAATCACCTGTACCGCATGTCTTCGGACTGGTGAGGGAAACTGGAGGAGGAAACCCACACCAACACAGAACTCCACACAGAAACGCAAACTGAGCCCAGCCCAGGCTCGAACCAGCGACCTTCTTGCTGTGAGGTGATCATGCTACCCACTGCGCCACCGTGAGGCCCCACTGAAATTCATGTACATTTTTTATTCAATAGATAGATAGATGCAAAACCATTTCCACTAGTGTACAGTAGGCTATATAATTACTAGTAAAAAAATGAAGTGTTTATTGTTATTAATTACATTTATATGACTTAGACAAAACAGCAGCAAGAAGAAACACCACCATTTCTGCTGTGCAGTGAACAACTAGTCACGAGTGTGCTGGAGGAATAAACCCCCTGCGTGGTAATTAACCCAATGATAAACAGGCTTTTCCCACACAAACACGGCTGTTGTCATGAGTCTCCTGAGTGTTTCTCGCACACGTTGAAGCCCTCATGTGGTGCGCGGGAGGGGAAGAGCAGCTTAATTCTGCTACCATAACAGATATGCTGATAAGTGATGTGTGTCCAAGGGAAATGGTGGTTGTAGAGGTTTCTTTTTTTAAACATCAGGCTGGGGTGATGTTCTGAAGAGGTGGGGCCCATCATCACGGTGACATATCTAAATCTGCTTAGTTGGCGAGGTCTAACAGATTATCAGCCAGATTTGAGTAATAGACTCCTCATTTAGCCTTAATGCGTTTTGCATAGAGAGCAACCTCCTCTCATCATTCTTTAAGATGAATCGTTGTCCCAGGCAAAATTTTAAAGATATTAGTCTACCGGCAACTGCATAAATCATAAGATTTTTACTAATGGGACCAAAGCTAAACACAGTCCCACCCTCTTAAGCACACAAAGAAGATTATTATAATGATGTCAAGGCTGTTGCTCCCCAGGATCCTCTGTTATTTACACGAGTGGTTTTTTGCACGAATATGATAAAAACCTGTTTGAGATGGAGGAAGATAATTTTTTTAATCAATCTTAATAATTGAAATAAACGTTTGCATTTAAAATACATTTTTCAGTCTATGTTTTTTCTCTGGATATACATCTATTTTCGATGCAATGGCTATGCTGTGAACACCCTTGTTAAAAATCACAGTTTAACATACTAATTACTAATTAAAAGATGAAAGCAGTACAAAACATAACTAGAACATGGTTCGTTGAACAAAATGTCAATGTTTTGTTCTGACACTGCAGAGGAATGACTTAGACCACTGCTTAGCCTAGATCTGTAATAGTGGAATAATGTCAGAATGCACACTCAAAACTAATTCAGTATTAAAGGGCCTCTCGTTATCACAGACAAAAGAGAAGACCGAATTCTAATGCAAATATGGAGAATTTTTATCTACACCTAATATACCAAGTTGGACCACTGTTTACCCTTGGAGCAATACCCTCCTCTGTGATTTTGGCTCGTATTGACATCATGCAGTTTCTCCTGATTTTTTGACTGCATATCCATGATGCAAATCTCCAGTTCTATTGCAACCTAAAATTGATCTATTGGCCTGAGATATGTTGATTATGAAGCCCGTTTGAGAATATAGAATTCATTGTCATGTTTGAGATGATTTGAACATAAAATGCACGTTCAGCAACAATTCTCAAGAATTCTGTTGTTTACACAATGCCCGAATGCACATAAGCGGTTCAAGGTGTGCCAAGAAAATATCTCTCTCACCATTTCACCACTAGCAGCCTGAACTGTTGATCCAAGGTGAGATGAATTCATGCTTTCAAGCTGTTAACACCAAAATTCTCTTCTCTACTGTTTGAATTCTGCAGCAGAATATGAGCCTTTTTGGATCAGGCAACCTTTCTCCAAACATTACTGTGTAATTTTGAGGAGTCTGAGCAAATCTCAGTTTTTCTGGTTTTAGCTGACGGGAGTGGCATCTCTTTGCTCTTCTTCTGCTGCTGTAGTTTATCTGTTTTAAGGTTTAACATGTTGGGTGTTCAGAGATGCCCTTTTGCAGACCTCAGTTGGAACGAGTGGTTAACCTGAGTTACTGTTGCCTTTATCAAATCAAACCAGTCTAGGCATTCTCCTTCGACAACAATCATTACACATTAAGTCATGAAAATCACCTTTCAAAACAAATTCTGATGCTTGACTTCAGATTATCTTGACCACATCTACATGCATAAATACATAGTCTATACTTGCTTTCCTGTGCATTCCATATTTGCACTAATGAGCAGTAGAACATTAGATATACGACCTGTGAATGTACACTCACTTTATTAGGTACACCTGTCCAACTGCTCGTTAACGCAAATTTCTAATCTCATTTAAGCAACTCAATGCATTTAGGCATATAGACATGGTGGACAATCTGCTGCAGTTCAAACAGAGCATCAGAATGGGGAAGAAAAGTGATTTAAGTGACCTTGAACGTGACATGGTTGTTGGTGCCAGACAGGCTGGTCTGAGTATTTCAGAAACTGCTGATCTACTGAAATTTTCACGCACAACCATCTCTTACAAAAAAAGAGCATCTCTGAATGCACATCACGTCAAACCTTGAGGCGGATGGGCTACAGCAGCAGAAGATCATACTGGGTGCCACTCCTCTCAGTTAAGAACAGGAAATACTACCTGAGTATTGTTGCTGACCATGTCCATCCCATTATAACCACAGTGTACCCATCTTCTGATGGCTACTTCCAGCCGGATAACACACCATTTCATAAAGTGCCAATCATCTCAGAATAGTTTATTGAACATGAAAATAAGTTCACTGTACTCAAATGGACTCCACAGTCACCAGACGTCAATCCAATAGAGCACCTTTGGGATGTGGTGAAACAGAAGATTCGCATCATGGATGTGCAGCCGACAAATCTGAAGCAACTGTGTGATGCTGTCATGTCAATATGGACCAAAATCTCTGAGGAATATTTCCAGTACTTTGTTGAATATATGCCACGAAGGATAAAGGCAAAAGAGGATCCAACACAGTACTAGTAAGGTGTACCAAATAAAGTGGCTGGTGAGTATATATATGATACATTTGATATGTGACCAGTGAATTTAGAAAACAATTAGCGACAACCATTAAGAATTCAAATGCTTTTGCCCTAATTTTGGGCTGTGTATCTATAGAGTTTTACAATTGAGGGCTCTATATTTCTTTCAAATAATTAACTCTGGATATTATTACATGTACATGACATTCATATATTTGAAAATGTCACTAAAGTATAGTTTTCAGGGCCACTCTATATTTCTTACCTTTTCAAAATCCAATAACACAGAACGTATAACAAAGGGACTTTTGGCTTGGAGAACAAGAGAAGCTGAAGTGTCAGCTGTACAGCAGAATCAAAAGCCCGCTGCTTTGTTTCTGTGCCTCTGTAGAGCTTTTTGTGAGCCCTTGCTTCTGGAGGGCTGTCACACAAGAGTACATCTCTCCCCTTCATTAGACATACTTCCGTCTGCGGCGCCCTATATCAGTCAAATTAAACACACCACACGCGTGCTCTGGGACCAGTGTCGTCGCACTTTTACACTTTCAATCGTTCAAACTATGCGCCGTTGAGGCACACGTGTGCTCTCGAACCAAGTCCACCTCTAGTGTAGCATGGGTTTGTTTTGTAGATCTAATTCGACAGTGCTTTTAACAGGAGCCCGCTGCTTGTCAGATGCGATGGCTGTGAAGAGCCGGAGATGTTCTCTTGAAGGGGCTCTGTGAAGCGCAGTCACTTTGAACATTCTCGTGCAACCCGAGAGGTGCTGTTCGCACGCTGAGGGCCCCTTTCTCTTGCTTCACTCTTTCTTCTTCATTTGTCCTCTTTCTCATAAGTGGAAACTTGCAAGGGGGGTTGGAGAGGTCGGTTGCAAGCCTAGTACGACTGAAAGCCCTTCTCTCTTCTCTGAATGTCCAATTCCTCAAGTTACACGCCAGGGAAGCTTTTCATGTTTGTCAAAGCGGAGACGACTTTGGTCATGTCTCTCTCGCACTTTCATCCCGAGTAGGAGGGGGGCAGACGCTCAATGTTCCTTTCAGTGGGACGCTTTGCTCATTAGTGGAAGGGACTTGAAGCTCTAACACAACATGTCTCCCCTGAAACAGGTGTGGAGGAAAAGGCCAGCGGGCCGGAATGGCCCCTGCAGGCTTACAGTAAGCACCGCGGGTCGCTGTGCCAAAAAAGCGGGGGAGTGAAGGAGACGGAGGGACAAACATGGGTTGATGTGATGTGTCTGTTTCCTGACACCAGACATCCAAAGCTGCAAAACAAAAGATGACACAAATACAGCGGATGGAAGAGGAAGGAGCAGACGGAGACATAGGCTTATGGTTAACCTCTAAACCTGAGACATCACATAAAATACAACACTGTTGACACAACCAGCTTCAGGAAGGATGGGTCATAACCCAGGCGTGGGCAACAAGGCTTTAGAATTGACTGGACTGGAAGTACCTTCAATTCCAAAACATCTCAGCTGAGGTTTCAGGGGATGGATGAATTGTTAAAGGGATAGCTTCACCAAAAATTCAATAAATTGACAGTTTGTTCATAGTCACCTTCATGTCAGCACTCTAGGAAATAAAGGAACAAAAAGCTGTCTCAGCGGTAGTTCCTTTCCTAAATGTACACATCTGTACTTGTTAGGTACTAATATGAAGGGATGGGCAGTATTTATGACACAAGTATTTCAAATGTACACATCTGTACTTGTTAGGTACTAATATGAAGGGATGGGCAGTATTTATGACACAAGTATTTCAAATGTACACATCTGTACATGTTAGGTACTAATATGCAGGGATGGGCAGTATTTATGACACAAGTATTTAAAAAAATAGATTTTATGAAAATGGATTAATATTTTGTATCCAAATACTTTAGAGTCTTGTATTTTGTATTTTTAAAATACTGTCAAATACTTCCTAAGTCTACATGATGACATCATAAAAATGCGGCCTCTGATTGATGCTTTCTCAGTTATTTGCCTAAGCTTGAGATCAGAATAAAAAATTTATTAATATTGAAGAAGGTGGTCAATGCTTGTAGTATGGATGGAAATTATGCAACACACATAAAGAAAATAACAGACAAATGCCATAGGTATATTTGGGAACAAGTCAATCATTGAAAATAATATACTGCACAGTGCTAAGACCAGTCATATTTAATGGCAGTATAGTGTACAATGCATCAGCATCTTTGCTTAAGAAATTAGATGGAATAAAATATTAGTCCTTAAGAACAGCATGTGAAGACTTCAGCACATAATCATTCTCAGTCTCAGTGCTGCAGGTGGAAATGCAGAGGAACTTGAGAAATAAAAAACAGCTAAAAACCTTGTACTGGTGTTCACTAAGGGGGTAAACTGAGACTCTTCCAGTTAAAGAAGAACTGAAAAAATCTTGGAAGAATGAGATTACTGTACAAATAATAGTAGTTTTGGATGGATTGCTGATGTAGATTTGAAGAAAATAAGACAAAAAACATTAGAAGTCCTAAAGAGGTGATTCCTACAATACTTCATGGCTGTTTCAAATGCCAGTAGATGATCTGCAGATGCAGTTTACAGTTAATGAAGAGATGTCAAAGTGGCGCAATGCAGTATATGAGACGCAAATATTTAATAATACTCCAGTCTATACAGACTGGTCAAAAACTCCAGACTCCTGTTACACGGCAGCAGCAGGATGTATTGTTTATGAAGAGTTTATTTGCAAAAAGAGCTAGCTCTATTTTAAGAGATATCGTGTTTTATGTTTAATATGCATTGAAGAGAACAGTTGCAAAAAAAACATGATTTATGGAAATGAATAAAAGGAGATTTTGGTAGTTTTCAGAAATCTTGTTTTTACATTAGGTATTGAAGATTTCACTAAAAACAAAACTACATTTATTGAACAAAAAAATTAAATAACAAAGAGTAATATATGAAGAGGCTAAGAGATTGTTGCAGTTTCACTGGCCACCCAATGGATGGAAACACAATGAAGAAATATAGTACTATATTCCATATCATTATCTGCATTACGTAGTGTTTTACAGTGATTAAGGAGATCATCTTCAACACAGGACTTTCTGCATGAAATTCATACAAACTTTATGCTAAAATAAAAAGAGAAAGTCAGTTTAATGGTAAAGGAATTGCCCGAACATGTCTATGGGGTATATGCCGAAGCATGCTAATAGGAATTTTAATTTTCCAGTAACCTGGCTTAATCGTTTCCTGGCAAGTGTATGCCAATGCAAATTCGGCGCGTTTAAGGTCTGTTTTCTTTAAAAATCAGCGATCTCCACTGGCTGAGTGATATCCGATATAAAGTGGGTCTCAGACTGTACAAGAAGCACTGCATTAAATAACATTTTTCCTGCTACATCTTTATAATATGAGCATTTATTTTACCCTAGTATATTCAATGAAGCTTCTGCGCTAGCCTGCCGATTCTGACGGGCGTGTGCGAGTAAACGGCTTTTTGTCTTGTTTTATGCATGAGCAACTAAATTAATGCCAAAGTCTATTTAACTGATTCTATTTTAATTACATTACAACATCGATTCTGTAAAATGAACCATATAAAATGGAAAAAAACTCACAATAACAGGTCACCGGACGTTTATCAGTATGGGAAAAACACTAGCTCTGCATATACCCTATTGATAGAGGGTTTGGGAAGAAATGTCAAATTCCTTTGTAAAAGTATTGTATTATTGTAGTATTTTCAAAATACAGTATTTTATTTTGATACTTGTTGTGGCTGCTGTTTTTTGTCATTTATTTTGATACATGTAAAACTGATGTATTTGGTATTTTATTTAAAAATATATTTCAATGTATTTTTGCCCATCCCTGCTAATATGTATCTTTAATGTACCAATAATGAGGTACAAATAAGGAAACATGCAATATCAGCTTTTGAATCTTTAGTTCTGAATGTAAACAAGACATTTTGAAATGCGTTTTGTTTTTCAGTTTAAACAATGTACGTTTGTTTTGGGTACCACTGACTTAATTTGTACAGACAAAACTTAAGAGTTTTTAAGTGTTAATTCACTTTAGAAATAAACATTCCAAACATGTGACTTTTGTTCATCTGCAGAAGATATTTTTATTCAAATCTGAAAGGTTTCTGTCCCTTCCACTGATATCAACATCTTGATGATTTTAAAATAAGTTCATTTGAATTATAATGTTTAAAGTCTTCTAAAGAGACACAAACCAATTTGAACAGTTTTCATTTAAAGATTTGATTCTCGTTTTCTATAGGATGCTCAGCAATGACTGCATAAAGACAATTTGGAGAAAGGATACCCAGAATGCAATAGGGGATGAGGAATGGATAAGCAAATACTAGTAAATAAATAAGAGAAGCTAGAGAACAATTTACTCAGTCTAAAATTATACACAGGTTTTACTTCATACCTGTTCAACTCAATAGAATGAGTTTGGCAAATAATAATGTTTGTTGGAAATGTCAAAAAGAAAGGGATACATTTATTCATTGTATTTGGGACAGGTCACTAGTTCAGCCTTTTTGGCACCAAACCCTAAATATTCTGAGTAAATGGCTTAGAACATTAATACCAGTGTCACCAAAGTTATGCCTCCTGGGAGATAGGGAACAGATGCCAAATATTACAAAAGGAGAGTTCATTGTGATCATGGGCGAGGATTTCAGTGACAGCTAGAGTCATCAGAATTGGTCAATATAATGACTAAAACAGCTTCATATGAATGTTTACTCTACAAATTACATAATAAGGACAAAGCAGGGGTCCCTGTAAGTGTCCCAGTCTTTAGGTCTTATGTGCTGATGTCTTGTAAAACAATTTAAAATTACTCACCAGGATATTTTTTATAATATTGTACTTTTTTCCATAGTAACGACTGTATACATCCTGGCTTTACATTTAGTAGGTATACCAGTGATCATTTGTAATATGTGTTTGTATTATTTTGTCATGAACCAGAATTAAAAAAAAAAAAAAACTTGATTCTCATATAATGACTGATTAGCAACAATAAACATAAACGGAAGCTCAGCTTTTGTACATCGGAACTGGCATGACGCAATGACTCTCATTGGTTCTCATCCTTGAGCTCCATGACCAAATTTCAATCCTGTTAACATTTGCATTTTATTTATTAAAATATGTACATTCAACAACAATTGCATTTTAAGAGTTCAGATGCAAAAACCTCTAAGTGCCGTCTGAAATTTCCATCGAAAATGAACATTTTTCTCAGTCTCTTTTGTTTATGTTGAAATTTTTCACTTTAAAGACCAGGAAAAGGACTTATTCTTTGCCATAAAAGTGATATTACTATCGAAAAAAATATATAGCTTAAAGGGGCTAATAATTTTGTCCTTAAAATAGTGTTTAAAAAATTAAAAAGACTGCTTTTATTCTAGCCGAAATAAAACAAATAAGACTTTCTCCAGAAGAAAAAATATTATCAGAGATACAGTGAAAATTTCCTTGCTCTGTTAAACATCATTTGGGAAATATTTAAAAAAGAAAAGAAAAAATCAAAGGGGGCTAATAATTCTAACTTCAACTCTATATTAAATATATTTATCGTATCAAGTGATTGTGGCTCAGAAGACTTGGATTAAATACCTTAATTTCATTTTTGTAGATTGTTTTAAAGCACTGATGTTTCGAGTGATTTTACAATCAAACTGATTTAAAGAAAATGACTTATGAATATATTTTAACAATGAACAATTTTCTTACTGTTGTGAAATAACATGAGAGTGCATAAACTATTCATTCTGTTTTTCAATTCTGGAATAAACGAAGCTGATAAAAAATTATGTTTGTACTCTACAGAAGAATAAAATAACTCAAAGAAACAAGTAAATTTAGACAGACTTAATTTTTGATACAATTTAATAATTGATACAATTATTTATAATTTCACATTTAACCACAGGCCTATTGATTTCTTCAACATTTTCAGTTTCTATATAAACAAATTCTTTTAATATCAATTGTTAGAAGGCATTTTGGATCATTTTAATCCTATAAAATCTTGAAACTTCTTCCTGAGCTATCTAATAACTTGCAGTCATGACAAATTTACCCATTTCCCCTTGGATAAGGGCAACAATATCATATCAGATATTGCTCTTCAGAAACGGAGCATGAACATAACTGAGTGAATGGCGATTGTATATGGCAGTAGATCTCTTCATAAGCAGTCTATCTCAGTTATCCAAAGGGCAATGCATGTAAAAACAGATGTACGATTTGACATTAAACTCAAAGTAAAGAAGGGTGACAGTCACAAAATCCCAAAACAGATTTAGAAAATTCACAGACATCCCCCTCTGTGATTGATGGCTATTGACTGTAAATGCCAATGCTTCCGGTTATCTTTTAATTCTAGGTTATGCTTCAAAACATGAAATAAATAACAAGGGGGAACAAAATAAAATATATTGCTGAGAGCATAAAGTAGGTGCTATTACCAAACAACTCTAGCATAATATCATTGTAAAGAAATCTTAAACATCAGTACATTTTATATAAATCTGTCTATTTAATATGATATTTGAGCTTTATCTCTATTTTTACAAACAGCTAAATAAAAAGATGTCCCTGACTGAGTGACGGTAAATGAATAAGCATCAGAGAAGTAACATTTGAGCTACAGGGTTTTCGTTTTTGTGTATTAAGCTAAGTGCATTCTAAGGGGTTTTGTTAGACATAAAATTAGAGCTTTCTCTGTGATTTACTAGTCTGTTTTGCTAATGGACCTCATTTTTCAGGCTCTAGCACTACTGCTGCTTTGGCTGATTCTGCCATCTGTTGTTCAAGACTGGACAATACACCCAAAACAAGCAGGTCATGGTTGTGTTCAGAATCGCCTACTGTAGTGCAGAGATGCCCAAACTAGGGCCCGCGGGCCAAAGCTGGCCCATGGTAACCTTTGATTTGGCTTCCCCCATGCCATCTAAAAATGGTTTAGAGATTGTCATCTCAAATTTAATGTAAACTTATACTTGTTTGTTTTATTTTTAAGCTACAAAAAAGCTATCTCAAATTAAATGTTTTATTGTAAATTGTGTAAATTAATCAAATTTAGTTTCAAATGCACGGAGAGAGGACAATGCAGACTTTGGTGAGCAAATCAAGGCAAAGGCAGATTCTGCTTGACTATAGTATTTAGCATTGAACTCCACTGTGTTATAAATGTGAGTGTTTGTGTTTTTATTGCAATAAGTTAAGTTTTAAAGGTTATACTGCATTAATTAATACAATTCAAAGTAATGATTTATATAAATTTTTTTATATTATAAAATGAATTAGGAAATTACCCTTGGCGATTTTAATGTAAAATAGTTTGGTCACTTTATGGTTGGTTTTTGGCCCTTTATACAAAAAGGTTTAGGCACCCCTGTGTAGTGTAAAGCATTTGTGTATGTATGTATGTATGTATGTATGTATGTATGTATGTATATAGTTGAAGTCACAATTATTAGCCCTTCTTTTTTTTTATATTTCCTAAAAGATGTTTAAGAGAGGAATATTTTTCTGAGTATTTCCTATAATATTTTTAATCTAGCGAAAGTCTTATTTGTTTTATTTTGGCTAGAATAAAAACAGTTTTGAGTTTTAAGGTCAATGTTATATTCTTAGGTCAATATATTATTCTTAGGCAATATTTTTTAGACTGCAAAACAAACCATCACTTAAAAAGTATTTGCCTTATTACCCTAACATGCCTAATAACCTTATTAATCTAGTTATGCCTTTAAATTGCACTTGTTATTAAGAATTGTTGTTTAGAAATTATGTTATTAATTATTCACCCTCATATCGTTCCAACACTCTGACACCTTTGTTTGTCTACTGAACACAAATAAAAATAGTTTAGGTGAAACCTGAGAGCTCCCTCATCCTCCATAGACAGCAAGGTTCCGACTTAGTCAAAGTCTAGAAAGAAATCAAAAACATCCTCAAAAGAGTTCATAAGTGTCTTCAGTGGCTCAATCAGAATATTTTAAAGCTACGTGATACTTTTGTGCTCACATAAAATAAAAATAACAATGTTATTCAACTGTTTCTTCTCAGGGTGTGTATTAAACATGGTTTGATGATTTTACCTCAGATGCACATGTGTTTGTTTCAAACAACAGTTTGCGTATGTGCATCCGGAATGTACTGCACAGTGCACTCACGCTACATTCTGACACGAGGAGAACAAGCTGTTGAATATAGTTATTTTTATTATGTGTACACAAAAGCATTCTAGTAGCTTGCTTGATAATTGAACCACTGAACGCATAGTCTGTTTTGAGACAATTCTTTGGTAACTTTCTTAAACGAATCGTTACCCAAGTTGTCTGTGGAGGATGAGGGAGCGCTCTGATTTCACCTAAATTTATATTCTGAAGATGAACGAAGGTATCAGGTGTTTGGAACAACATGAAGGTGAGTAATTAAGAATTTTCATTTCTTGGTTGAACTAAACATTTAAGTACAGAGATAGCTTGCATAAAAGATAGGCTGCATCCAAAACTGCCTTATATTCTACTATGTATTATGAAAATGGCATGTGTCAAAAAATAGTCCAAAATCACAGTACTCGCAGCCAAGAGTATGTAGATGGCCTACCTCTAATGATGAAATTCTGAAATGGCCAAACACAATTTACCATCCCATAAAGCCACTGTAGAGAATAGTGAAGTGACGCAACTGATGCACATCGAAGTGATGCAACCGACGCGGATATATGCCCTTACTATACATTTATATTTAATCATGGAAAAATGTAGAACGGAGGGAATTAGATGTAACAAAAGAACAAAATGATTTTTTCTTTTTTCAAAATGAGTTTTTAAGGGATAGAGTATAAAATAGAATATTACTGTCAGGTTTTTGCTTGCTTTTTTTTTTAAAGAATAAAAGATAGAAAATGTATTGCTATAGCGTTAAAAGATCAAGGTGAAAAAAGTTAAAAGTCTGTTCATGACAAAAATAAATGATTGGCAATTTCTTGAGAAAGACTGTACTCAGCTCAGCTGACAACACTGACATTATAAGGAATCAAAATCAACAAACAAACGGACCAACATGTAATTGCTTTGACAAGTCCCATTTGGTCTAACCTAACACATTGCAGATCAAGGTTTTGTTTATTTTTATAAGTAGATAAAATAGAAGAGACTGCACTCACTTTCATACTAAATAGTGCAATTTTTAGCAGTCGTAGTGTATGTACATATTCAAAACACGTTTAATAAACCAACTCAAAGATGTATAGGATATTTTATTGTGTAGGATACAGAGATTATTGCATGGGGTTCTGTATCCCACACCGGAATGCACTAAACTTACTAGTATAACTTAAAAATGTAAAAATAATCATTGCATGTTGAGTTGAAGTCGCATAGCTAGACTGCATTGCTGTATAGGAATATAACAAGATTATGTAGCATCATTCCCTACTGTAAAAACAGCTTAAACCTGGTTGGCTGGTTTTAGCTGGTTGACCAGCCTGGTTTTAGAGGGGTTTGGGCCACTTCCAGGCTGGTTTCCAGACATTTCCAGCCCGGTCTTAGCTGGTCAGGCTGGAAAATGACCAGCTAAAACCAGCTTGACCAGCCTGGTTTAAGCTGGACATAGCTGGTTTTGGCTGGGCTCCCAGCCTGGCTAGGCTGGTCAAGCTGGTTTAAACTAGTCATCTCCCACCCTGACCAGCTAAGACGAGGCTGGAAATGGCTGGAAACCAGCCTGGAAGTGGCCAAAACCCCTCTAAAACCAGCCAACCAGCCTAGGCTGGTTTAGGCTGTTTTTTTCCGTAGGGTTAGCTTACTAATGTTTAAACAACTCAGTTTTTTATTAATAACTATGGATATTAGTGTTTTTAAAAAAATAGTAGGCTATGCAGTGTACACTTAGTGTAGTATTTCATTCTGAATGTATATACACTAGAAAAAGAACGTAAAAAGAATGTAGGTCATAAAAAGTATGCATCTAATTAAAACTACTGTGTAACTAACTTACTTTTCATCCTCCTCGCCGTCTTTCCTCCCTAAGAGTGCAAACGAAGCTCGTCTGCCAAACGCCACTATTTGAAGTCATTAATCTCGGCGCGAGTGTGCTGTGTGGGCATTCAGATTCCCATAATGTTCGGCGGCTGACAGCAGCCATTTTCCATGGACGAGAGGCCTGAAGAGGCCTGCTGACCCCTTTCCACCACAATCTTCCCTCATCACACTGTGCGACTTCATTAACTCTTAGGGCAAATTCAGGACTTTTCACTGTCGTTATCATTATGCAGTGTGCTGTCAATTACACATGCCTGCTGCTTAAAAGAAATATACATTCTCAGAAAGCCAAAAGGTCGTCTTCTCCTGTTAACCTCTGGCTGAATGTTTTTATTTTTGATCTGGGCGACGTATTAGTTGAGTTGTGAGCAATAACATTAGCTCACTTTACATCTTGTGCTTAATTATTTTCCATAATTATTTTCCATAAACTTGCTTCACGTGATAGTATATAGTATAGCTTGAGCTTAATACAAGCATAACTTAATACAAAGACGTTTAGGCTATGTCTGTTGAATAAAACTAAAACAACAAAGCCGAAGGCGACTTGGCGTCTTTTTTGTTAAAAAGCACAGCAGGTGAATTACGGAGAAAGGCTGCCCTCTACTGGAACTAATGTCCTACAGCGGAATGCAAAAAAACACCTTAGAGCAAACATGAATCAACAACAGAATAAAAAAAATAATAAATGCATAAATATATCAATCGGGATAAGACTATCACTATTAAATAAAGTGAACGCATCTGTGCATTTTGTGCAAAATTTGTTGTTTTAAAAGATTACTGTTTTATGATTATATTTCAGTCACAATTACATATATTTTCTTAATTTATTTGAACTATTATTAACAAATAATTTTGTGCGAACATAATTTCTAATTATAATAAAAGACTAAATAAAAAATCTAAAGACAACAGGGTGTCACAGTGGTTCAGGGGGTAGCACAATTGCCTCATAGCAAGAAGGTCACTGGTTCGAGTCTCGGCTGGGTCATTTGGCATTTATGTATGGAGATTGCATGTTCTTTTCGTGTGGTTTCCTCAGGGTGCTCCAGTTTCCCCCACAAGTCCAAGGACATGCAGCTATATAGACCATTTCAATGTGGCGATGTTACTGGCCCGTGAACATTTCCTGCAAACTATTTCATAAATGTAATCATATCTTAATTTTATGGCAGCTGTTTTAATCTTATTTATCAATTTGTGGACCTTTTTGGATTCTTGGGAGTTATGGAAAATAAAAATGTAATACAGGAAATACATTAGGACCATTGTTATCGTTTACATCCCTTAAAATGGTGAATTGGGTAAGCTAAAATTGTCTAAAATTCTATATGTGTGAATGAGTGTATGGGTGTTTCCCAGTGATGGGTTGCAGCTGGAAGGGCATTCGCTGCGTATATTGTGCTGGATAAGTTGGCAGTTCATTCCGCTGTGGGTACCAAGGGACTAAGCCGAAAAGAAAATGAATGAATGAAGGAAATGGACAACTCACATTTAATGTTACACATAGAACAAAAATGTTAGCATATTAAATGGTCAGTCAACCCAAAGGCCAGAAAAACAAAAATTCTCAAACAGACCATCTCTTCAGTGGTTCAATCGGAAAAATATTAAGCTTACGAGAATCTGTTTGTGCGCACATAAAACAAAAAAGGCTTTTTTCAACAGTTTCCTCAATGTCTCAAAATCTCTTGTAATTTATCAGAGTTTTTCTTGTGAATGTTCACCTTATACTGACACTGAGGGGAAAAAATGTTGAATAAAGTCGTTATTTTTCTTTTTTTTTATGTGTACAAAATTATGTAGTAAAAATGCTCATATATGATAATATTGATATCCTTAATACTGAACCACTAAGGACATATGTGCTGTTTTGGGGATATTGTTTTTTGGGGACAAATATGTTTCTGCAGTACTTCGTCTGGTGGTCTGATGCACAGCAAATTTACTTAGTTCAGAGAGTATTTGGTCCCTCTTTATAATAAGGCAAACAGGTGCTTGTGGAGTTGCTTATTGATTGAGTTGACCCTCTGCTGAGATTTTGAGAGATTCAATGTATTATATTTCAGCTGATTTCATCTAAGGCTGTGACTGGAGTTAGTTGTAGTTTTGTGTTTCTCTTCTGTGTTTCTGCTTATTAACAGCAGGTGTTCATCGTCAGTCCTCAATCATCACCTAATTAATCCTTTCATTGTCTCATTAACTTGAGTAACTTTAACTCTATTTAGAGAGGGGCCAAATACTATCTAAACTGAGTAAATTTAACTCAGAGGATTTTGCTGTGTGTATGCAGTTGTTTCACTCATTTAAAATTAAATAATCTAATAACACTGTCATTTATTTTTTAGTTACCCCGAAAACATTTTTAAGAAAACACATACAATAACGCCAACTCTTTTTGACCAATCAGATGAAAAAAGGCAGTTCATTCATGATGCACTCCAATAAGTGATATTCATCTGTCTAAACAGATAAATAAACTCTTCTCTTTCTCTCCTCCCCATTGGCGGCTGGAAATGATACATGAAGTGCCACAGACGGCTTTCCAGAGAGACAAATGCCAGTGACTCGCTCTGAAATGTCAGACGTGACAGTCGGAGACACCATGAGAACCTTCGGCTGACCAATTTGAAGCCCTCCTGATCACAAACTGGCTGACTGTCAAGACTGACAAAGGCCAATTGTACCTGCCTGGAAGTGAAATATCTCTCTATAACAAATATGAGGATAGTGACGGGACTGCACTGCTGTAAAAGATATTCTATGGTATAGCATTGGATATAAGATGAAGTCTGTAAATGGAGAGACAAAGCCAGCTGAGAAGGAACTTGAGTTGTAAATACTGGGCAAAATCACAATATCATTACAAAGAAGCTTTGTTACTCAATGGAGTTTCTTGTTGCTGTACTGAGTGACCAGTCTGTCAAAGCAGTTCCAGCTTCAGGGTTGAACGGCATATTTCCATATCCTGACCTTTTGTTATAACTGTGCAGTATATGTATTTTGTTCTCTTTTTGTTTGTTTGTCGTTCAAAAGAATCTTGATTAAAACCCCCTAAATGGAAAAATACTATATTTATTTCAGTTAGTAGGTTTATTTAACAAGGAAAATGCAGTATAGCATTGCTATAGTTGAAAGCAGCCAATGCTCCACATATAGACTTCTAGCCAATGGCTAATTTGCTGCCTTAGTCCCTATTTAGACTTTTTATACACTAAAACAGTACAAATACTGCTATGATATTCACTCACCAGCTTCATTAGGTACACCTAGTGCAATGTTGGACCCCCTTTTGCGTTCATGCCTTAATCCTTTGTGGCATAGATTCAACAAGGTACTGGAAATATTCCTCAGAGATTTTGATCCATATTGACATGATAGCATCACACAGTTGCTGCAGATTTTTGTCAGTGACACATCCATGATTCGAATCTCCCATTCCAAAAGGTGCTCTATTGGATTGAGATATGGTGACTGTGGAGGCCATTTGACTACAGTGAACTCATTGTCATGTTCAAGTAACCAGTTTGAGATGATTCGCACTTTATGACAGGGTGCGTTATCCTGCTGGAAGTAGCAGGATCCTGCCATCAGAAGATGGGTACACTGTGGTCATAAAGGGATGGACAGGGTCAGCAACAATACTAAGGTATGCTGTTGCGTTGACACAATGCTCAATTGGTACTAATGGCCCAAAGTGTGCTAAGAAAATAACCTCCACACCATTACACCCCCACCACCAAGCTGAACCATTGATACAAGGCAGGATGGATCCATGCTTTCATGTTGTTGAGGCCAAATTCTGACACTGGCACAGCAGACATTGAGACTCATCAGACCAGGCAACGTTTTTCCAATATTCTATTGTCCAATTTTGGTGAGCCTGTGTGAATTGTAGCCTCAGTTTCCTGTTCTTAGCTGACAGGAGTGGCACCCGGAGTGGTCTTCTGCCTCACAGTACGATGTGTAGTGTGTTCAGAGATGCTCTTCTGCATACCTCAGCTGTAACGAGTGGTTAATTAAGTTACTGTTGCCTTTCAAAAAAACAGTTTGGCCATTCTCCTCTGACCTCTGGCATCAACAAGGCATTGGTGTCTACAGAACTGCCGCTCACTGGACATTTTCTCTTTTTCTGACCCGTCTCTGTAAATCCTAGAGATGGTTGTGCGTGAAAATTTCAGTAGATCAGCAGTTTCTGAAATACTCAGACCAGCCCACATTTATAGTCACTTAAATCACCTTTCTTCTTCATTCTGATGTTCGGTTTGAACTGCAGCAGATCATCTTGACCATGTCTACATGCCTCAATGCATTGAGTTGCTGCTATGTGATTGGCTGATTAGAATATTATTTTAGTTCAATCAGTAGGCTGTTCCAAGTTACTGTTCCAGTTCAACTTGAACTTAAAAATGTAGTTTTCTACAGCTATGGGGTATACGGGTATTACATTACAATACGCCACAGTTTACTGTAGTAAGAAAAATTTTACAGTATTTACAGTATTTAAGTGTAAAGTTTACAGTATTTATTACAGTCCAGTATAGTATACCAATTCCCTATTTATATAATATGTGTGCTGTAGCATTTATTAAAAAAGTGTTGTAAATAAGTGTATACAGTATAATACATTTTACTATGGTTTGTAAACACAAGTATATTTACATGAGGGCCATACCCTAAAGAATCACTTGATGAACAAACTCAACCTGCTTCATTATAGAGAAATGACTCAAGAGCAAATTTCTATATGAATTTCGATCAAAATTTAGAGCAATGTCAAGTGACATTATAAACAGAGCACAAATGTACTTATAAAACAATTTTGAATCTTGTATTAGACCATTGCTTGAGTGCTGTTACTAGTAACAATGAAATAGTTAAACGAGTGAAAGAGTCACTTGAACATAATAGTAATAAGTACTATCTAGGCCTAATTATAAGCAGACTCTATGAGTATTTAGTGAATACCCACTATCTAATTAGTACTAATCTAATGAATAAGCACTTGAGTCTGTTTAATTGGTACTAATTTTCTAATTAAGGAGTTCTGATATCTAATAAATAACAGGAACTAGTATGTTATTGATAAGTGCTATTACTTTTTAATGGCTATAAAACAACTAGTAGTGCTTATTAAACAATATAATAGTAGCTAAAAATGATTTAGTAGCATGAAAATACTAGTATGTTTTATATATTAAAGAGGACCTAGGCCTATTATGCTCCATTTTACAAGATGTTAAATAAGTCTCTGATGTCCCTAAGTGTGTGTATGTATGTCAAGCTTCAGATCAAAATAATTATTTTAGCCTTTGATCCAAATTGTGCTGTTTGGAAGGCTGTCTTTTTAAATTCAAGTGAAATTGTACTTCCAGACTCTTTTCAATAGAGGGTGAAGCTACAAACGCATATCCCTCAACATGGCGGTGGACTAAAACAGTACTTATGTTATCTCTGTGAATGTCAAAAAAGGCCAAATAAGTGACTTAGAACAAGGAGACGATGGTTTTTATCCAGAGATGCGCAAACTTGGGCCCGCTATCCCATCAGAGAATGGTTTAGAGATTGTCATTTGAAATTTGATGTAATCTTTTATTAGCTTGTTTTATTGTTAAGCCACAAAAAAGCTGTCTAAGATTAAATGTTTTAAATGGTGCAAATGATTCAGATTCAGTTTCAAATGTACATACGAGGACAGTGCAGAGCCAAAAGCAAACGCAGATTCTGCTTGACTAGCGTATTCAGCGCTGTCCTCCAATGTGTTAGTGATTTGATTGTTTATGTTTTTATTGCAATACGGTACAATTAAAAAAGTTCTACTGCATTAGTTAAGACTATTTAAAGCAATGTTTTCTATTTATTTTTTAATATTATGAGAGGAATTAGGAAATTACCCATGGCAACTTGACTGTAAAATGGTTTAGTATATTTATCTTCGGCCCATGGCTATCAATGATAGCCTATTTGGTGTGTGAAAACGTTTGGGCACCCCTGGTGTTTATTTGTGCATCCTAAAAACTCGACATTTACAGTTAAATTCAGAATTATTAGCCCCCCTGATTTATTTTTTCCCCCAATTTCTGTTTAACGGAGAGAAGATTTTTTTTTCAACACATTTCTAAACATAATAGTTTTAATAACTCATTTTTAATAACTGATTTATTTTATCTTTGCCATGATGACAATAAATAATATTTGACTAGATATTTTTCAGGACACTTCTATACAGCTTAAAGTGACATTTAAAGGCTTAACTAGGTTAATTAGGTTAACTAGGCAACTTAGAGTAAATAGGCAAGTTATTGTATAATGATGGTTTGTTCTATAGACTATCAAAAAATCAATCCAATATAGTTTAAAGGGGCTAATAATTTTGACCTTAAAAGGGTTTTAAAAAAATTAAAAACTGCTTTTATTCGAGCCGAAATAAAACAAATAAGACTTTCTCCTGAAGAAAAAATATTATCAGACATACTGTGAACATTTCCTTGCTCTGTTAAAACATACTTTGGGAAATATTTTAAAAAGAAAAAAAAAATTCAAAGGGGGGCTAATAATTCTGACTTCAACTGTATAATACCTCTTAGACACCGACATAATCTTTAGCAGGTAGGAACTGATAGGTATGGCAGGACTTCCCCCTCCGATGAAATGTACACAGGGAGAATGTAAATCAGTGTTTCTGCAGACTGTTTTTATGAAGTGTGAATATTTTAAAAAATTGAATTAATTACTTTTTACCATTTGAGGTTGGTTATATGCACACAATGTTGTTAAAAAGTGTTTGTATAATAGGTCCCTATCAAATTTTATACTGGCTTGTCAATCATTGACTACGTTTACATGGACATTAGAAATGGAATTATTTGCCTTAATCTGATTAAGACAATAATATAATTAAGGTGTTTACATGAGTTGCTTTTTGAATGTTCCTTTCATGATCCCGTTTTACATGTTATAGCACAGAATTCGATTAGCGTCGTTGAGTCGCCACGCTATCCACATTTCCTCCAGAGTTTCATGTAATTTCAGGGGTTTCATTTTTATTTTGTCGACTTTAACTGCAGGTTGGTACTTTCACTTTCATTCGGGAACATTTCATGCACGCCCCAGTGACAAACGAAATATTGGACTGCTGGAGGAGTGTAGTTTTAATGAAATTTTATACCGCACGCCATATGGGTAAAAAACCTCCGCATTTCACAATGCAGGTGACTGGTCTTTCACTGACTCTGTAGGTGCAGAGAATAGTGTCAAATAACCGTGTGTGTATAGACTATTCTGTTGCAAAACTCCTACACGACGGTCATAGTTTGATGACGGTGTTTACATGTCTGTACTGCACTTCAATAATGCAACTAAAACCAGCATACTCCACATGTCTTAATTCCATTTCTGTTTAGTTTGATTATGACGTTAATCGGATTAATCAAAAATTGCTATTCACATGGTTCTTATATAGTCTTATTCTTATTAAAATCTGATTATTGGTGTGCATGTAAACGTACTCACTGTTGACCAAAGAAAGACAGAAGCCTGGAATATTTGTAGAAAGAAGCGGAGATATGCTATACATCTTTAGACAATCTATGGTTATGACCAGTTTTATAAGCTAGCCTAAGCCGCTTATGCAGCCGGTCACAGCTTTTCCGAGTAAACCGTGCAGCTCACCTTCAACACTGACTTCCCTTTGGAAAAGTTGACTTTGATCCAGTTTAGTTAACAGAAGCTTTTATTCAAGGAAGGCACATCAGTCAAATATATTAATTTATTCATTCACAATGTCTAAACACCAAAAATTGACTCGTTCACAATATCTAAAAATCTCAATGTTACAAATCAACAACTCCCTAATTTACAAATCAATTCACAGCATAAGACAAAAATACTTCGGAGATTAGTTGTTGTAGACCCCTGTTAAAAACCTCACGTACAACTTCAGATTAGTTGATTATATTAAACAGCAGTGCTTTAATTTCACAAATATGGTAGTTTGTACACAATTAAAAAAGTGTACAGCGAGTATGTTAATGAGCCGGTCATGAACTGCATAATTAGTGATGCTTTTTCGCCAAGGTCTCCTCTGAAGTAGTCATGCAGCGGCTCAGAAACGTCCTGCATCTATTAGAATAGTCCTCGGGGCAGTCTCTGAACAGGCTTACGTGAGCAGGGGTGATGAAATCAAAACTTTCAACACTCAGCCCTTTCTCCTGCAACCCTTTCACCATCTTCTCCACGTCCCTGTAGCGGATCACCCGGTCTGCTCTGGAATAGAGGTACATCTGAGGCCACGGCGCCGGGTGCTCCATCATAGCATCATAGTGGTTCCTGTGAAAATACTTGGTCACGGGATACAAAACAATCCTGAGGAGGAAAACCGCAACAGCAAACAGTGCCAGGAGGAAGTACTGCAGTAGCACGTTGACTTTGGGCCCTAAGGTGGTTTTGAGTGCTCTGAGGGCCCCTATGACGTTTTGGCTGCCCGGAGCACTGTCCACAACTGTGCCCACCACACACAGAGTGCTGAACTGCTTGTGACTGTGCAGTAACTCAACCATGTAGCGGTAAAGCATGAAGCCCCCGTTGCTGAACACATGAAAGAAAATGGGGTTGTTTTCCACCTCGTAGTCATAGAGAAGTTCGAGTAGTTTGTGTGCAGTGCTTCTTAGCTCCTTGTAGCCCAATGATTCTGAAATAAAAACCGTCTTTAAAGGAGCCGTGTAGCGTAGAGTCGTACAACCCTGTGGAGAAATGAAAATCTGTCATTCATTCATTTTCTTTTCGGCTTAGTCCCTTTATTATTCAGGGGTCGCCACAGTGGAATGAACCGCCAACTTATCCAGCATATGTTTTACTCAGCAGATATCCTTCCAGCTGCAACCCATCACTGGGAAACATCCATACACACTACGGACAATTTAGCCTACACAATTCACTTGTATCACATGTTTTTGGTCAACATGAGAGAGAACTTGCAAACTCCACACAGAAATGCCAACTGACCCAGCCGGGGCTCAAACCAGTGACCTTCGAAAAGATGTTATAACAGGTGTAATATAAACTTTTACCATGCAGGGAATGACTTTTTAAAACAGATAGGGTATATGCATAACTAGTGTTTCTTCCCCTACCAATAAATTTCCTGTGAGCGGTTAATGTGACTCTTTTCAATTGTATACGGTTCCTTTTACAGCATCAACATTGTAATTTACGTGAAGTTTATTTATAAACTAATTTCGAGAGGATCACGTGCTTATGATTGACCACGGCTGGTCTTGCATCAGTTAACACACGTGCACCAATCAGATGAATCTTAACTCACTATAAGTAACCTCTCACCTCAGTTATCTTCATATTGAAGAATCTTACCTTCCACCCCTACTCCTCCCTTTTCCTAGACAGGGTGGCCCGGTGGCCCAATGGTTAGCACTGTTGCCTCACAGCAAGAATGTCACTAGTTCAAGTTCTTACCAGGCCATTCGACGTTTCTGTGCAGAGTTTACACGTTCTCCCCATGCTCACGTTGGTTTCCCCCGGGTTCCCCGGTTTCCTCCCACCGTCCAAAGATATTCCACATAAGTAAATTGACTAATCCAAAGTGGCACCAAAGATGAACTCTTAAAGTCAGCCATATATCTCTCTAAGAAATTCCTGACTAGCCATTTGCCACAACAAGCCGGGGAGTTCTCAAGCTCAAACTCCCCTCTCGCCTTTCAAACAAGAGGGAGTCCCGGGCTCGAGGATCTTCTGAGCTCAGGGCTCTCTCTCCCGGGACAGCATGCCAAACATGCTTTATTATCAATCATCAGCTTAGTGTGAACTCTTAAATTAAAATATAATCAGTTAAACAGACTCAAACATTTATTTAATTGTTCAAGTGTTAAACAAGATGAAAAGCCATTTACACGCATGCGCCGTTAGGATCAGCAGGCTAGCGCAGAAGCTCCATTGTAAATCCTGGAGTAAAATAAATTTTCATACAGTGCCCAGCATATACAAGTTCACCCCTCACAAATCTCTCTTTTAAATTCATATTTTTAAATAGGAAGCTCTACAACATTATATTTGTATTATATACATTAGTTTAGTCAGTACTGAAGCCAAATCTGAAGCTTATCTAACAAAATAACTTACGATAACGGTCCAAAAACTAGTACACCCAAATTTATATGTTATAGAAAAATATTAAATACTATATTTAAAATATTAAAATAAAAAGTAGGAAAAATCAAGAATAAAAAAAATGTAACATTTTTGTTCAAATGTTTTAGGTTGCATTTATTTTTTCGATATTTTGCTTGAATTTAATTCTATTATCTTTCCATTTCTAAATATGTTTGGTGACTAAAATATTACTTTAATAAATATATCTGTTTAATAAATTGGTTTTGTTTAAATGCACTAAAATACATTGCATATATTCACTGAAAAATGGATAAAAATATTCATTTTCAAAATGGGGTGTACTCAATTATGCTGAGCACTGTATATTATTATTATGTATATTATAGACCCATTTTCTATAGTATATCAATCAGCTAGTGAAAATCATTGGTTTTCAAAGAAAACAGACCTTAAACGTGGCAATTTTGTAACGGCATAGAGTTCACCGGAAGTGATTTAACTGGGTTACTGAAAATGATAAATATGTAATAATTATCTTTGGATAAAACAATATATTATTAAACAGCAGAAATCAGTCCAAGGCACTCAATAAATTTGGAAAATATATAAAAGCCTTAATTTACATGGTTATTCATTAAAACAGCTTTTTAATATTTTTTTCCACATTTTTCAAGTGCCTTGGACTGACTTTTGATGTTTATTCTGATGAATCCCTTACCCAAAGAGCACCAACACATTATTTAAGATACCCATGAGCACTTATTGACATCACAGTTCTAATAAAGCTTTCTCAAAAGTATAGTTATAATTGAGAACTTTACAAAGTTATAAAACATTAGACACATAAAACGTGCTTAAAAATAAAAGCAAATCAAAAAAAAAAAAAATTTCCCAGCAATTTCACCTTTTAGCAGAAGTGAGGTAAAGTTGGTTTTATATTCCCAAATTCATTCATTTAACGGATTCCCTATATTGTTTACCATGCTAATTTTAATATTGGGTCTGAAATTGCATGCAAGTATGACTTCAAAACAACATTAGCACTATTTAATTGTCTGTGAACAATGTTGTACTGTCATGGTCACTGGCTGATAATATGATTTCCTTATTTAGAATTTGCAAATAATACTTTTCTGAAATGGTATTATTAAGGAGAAATTCCGAAAATAATTGTGCAAATATAAAAGCACATTACCTCAATATTTTTGGACTGAAGAACATTTCCTTAATCTAAAGAACCTTTACATTTTGTAGAATGGAAATTTTCTTCATAGAACTATTCATGCCAATAACGATAGAACGATAGATAGATAGAACGATAGATAGAACGATAGAACGATAGAACGATAGATCGATAGATAGATAGATAGATAGATAGATAGATAGATAGATAGATAGATAGATAGATAGATAGATAGATAGACAGATAGATACTATTGAAAACGTGCCAGATGCTTTCAAGAGAGTCAGTCTACTTTCTCTACTTTCAAGGGTTACAGGTTCAAACTTACAGATAACTGAAAAGGAAAAACACCAACATATTTATATTTTGAAGAATTTTAATAAAATATTTCACCTGTTCGTTGTAAATAGAGCTGTATTTGGCGAGGTGTTTGTCTCTGCTGCCCGCCCAGCCCAGTAGAATAACGACTGGCTCCTTCGATCCGCGCCAGTGTTTCTCTGTCAAGACATGAATGTGTCCACACAACATCAATCTACTGATAATCCCACCAAAAGTAATGTTACAGCTCTTCAATATAGCGATTTCAGTTTTACCAAAGTTATAATCACAGATTGCAGGCTTCCATGCATTTACTGTCAAACAAGGTAAACCAGTGCTGCTGTCATTCTCACCTGAGATCAGTGCCTCTGAAAATACTATGTTGTAGTCTAAGCCATCATCCCCCATATTGGCAATTATTTCCACAATCGTCTGTCTGCCATTAATAATTGACTTCAAATGAGTGTCGTGTTTCACTGAGCGGACAGTCACACACAGCACACACGATAATACTCCTGCACGAATGAACAAGACAACATCAGTGTCTCATTGTTTCATACAACATCCGGGTCACGATTCACAAGTGACAGACGAATTCAAAATAAAAGTCATTCAAAGGCACCTTCAACAATATAAATTTACTAAAAGTTCATAGTGCAAGAAAACATTTCTGTGACAATATCAATTATGTGTTATTTTTTCTAATGCAATGAATCTCATACATTTTAAATGTGCTTTTGTCAGCATAGAAATATATGCAAAGAACGACAGTAAGAAATTAAACAATTAATGTGAAAACAGAACATTAGTGATAAACATCAGAAATGAAGCAAAGTTACTCCTGATATATTTGTGTGCTGTTTTATTTAAATAAATATTATGCCAAACATTTACATACATTATACAAACTATTGAAATACACACCAGAGCATTTTAATATTTGAAATACATCTAGATCATTCAGATTTTATTGCATAGAAACAAATTAACGAATTTATACATTTGATGAAGGAAAAATTCAAAACAATAAATTCCTACACTAATTAAAAAAAACAGTTTTCAAAACTACCAAGACATGGGTTAAGCCCCAGTCAGATCACACGATTGTTAGACTACACGCTTCTTCACAATCAGTCATCTCAAGATGTCTACGACGAGTGTTATTTCCCAAAGCAGTCACAAGTGTTGCTATAACAATATTTCTTATCTCAATTTCAATCTCAATAGACACTGATGCTTGCTAAAAACTAATAACTACATTATTTAAGGGCATTCATTATGACATGGATAGGATCAAACTTATGATTCCTTTTTAATAATAAGATATTTTCTTTGAAATCTAAATGTATATTTTCCTGCCATGGGTTTCCTATAAAACACCCCCTCGCCTGAACTTGCAGCGAGTGAGATGGAGAAAATAAAAGCACATCAGCACCAAGGAAAATCAGATGCTAATGACAGACTTTAAAATAATGACATTTTAAAAAGAATGAACCGCCAACTTATTCAGCATATGTTTTACGCAGAGAATGCCCTTGCAGCTTCAACCCATCACTGGGAAACACCCATACACTCTCATTCACACTCATACACAACGGACAATTTAGCCTACTTAATTCACCTATACCGCATGTCTTTGGACTTGTGGGGAAAACCGAAGCACCTGGAGGAAACCCACGCGAACACGGGGAGAACATGCAAACTCCACACAGAAATGCCAACTGACCCAGCCGAGGCTCGAACCAGCAACCTTCTTGCTGTGATGCGATTGTGTGACCCACTGCGCCATCGTGACATCCCATTAGTAAATATATAACTTTGTGATACAATCACAGTGACACATTCATTAAATCCTTATTTTCCTCAGAGCGAAACAAATCATCCACCCGTATAAGTGAGTAGTGGACGGGCTCAAACAAAAATATGATTTGTATATTTTTCTTGGAAAAAATATCTTTTTGAAACGAATTTCATTTGCTATAATTTTAATCTGAATTTTAAAGTATCTTTTGTTGGTCAGTTATCTATAAACAAGAAAAACAAATAACATTTGAGGTGAAGTGCTTCAAAACAAGTCCACTATATGCGCCAAAACATGAATTGCTGTGAGATTGTGTTGGTTTGTTAAATAAAATAATAATCTAGCCTTAATAAAATTAAAGTGAAATATTCACAGTTTCAGAGAAGCCTATATTAAACTGTTTTCACTGCTTACCACAAATTTAAATAAGCAGGAAATGATTTTACAATGTATTCGCAGCACTGAACATGTTCCCAGATTACCTTGGAAGAACAAACTCTGTTGGAAGGAGGAACTCAGAAACTCGTTGTGAGAATGAAGCTGTCTGCAGATAAAATTGCTTAAAACGCTTTAATATTTTAGAAAAGGTAGTTAAAGTTTGCATAACCAATGATTGATCTTATCCACCCATGACCCACCCATAAGTAAATATGCAGCCTATTAACGGCAGCACCCACTGATATAAACAAGAAATTATGTGCTCCTATTGCAGTGTCAACCACGAGACAGAACTCGTCATAAAGAAT
Organism: Danio aesculapii; assembly: GCF_903798145.1. NCBI lineage: Eukaryota > Metazoa > Chordata > Actinopteri > Cypriniformes > Danionidae > Danio > Danio aesculapii. The sequence goes on along the minus strand of NC_079436.1, from coordinate 32,396,178 downwards.
GAGAAAAAAATTAAACATACTAGACTTTCTGCGATGTTGTATCGGTTGTTGTGAACTATGCCACATTACACAAGAAGAAATGGTTGAATCTTGTACCACGACGCCTATTTGTTGTTTACGAATCCCCACGAGACCCTACGTCAAGGAAATCGTGATAAATTCGTGTGATCTGACCGGGGCTTTACTTACAACATGTGTAGAGTGAAGAAAAATAAAAGATTATATATTCATAACCAAAAATAATAGTACTACTAATAATAGTACTACTGTTTCTACTACTTAGGAAATTAGAATCAAACGAAGTGCAGTATCATTCCTTTAGTTCCCTCCAAGCAAAGCCTTCCCATCAGACAGAGATTCCCCGTCTGCTGCATCTGTTTCGAAAGTAATAGACGGGACTGGTACACTAACAACTTTGTGTGCTCTCTCAGATTTCTGCCCACTAGCATTGCTAACACTTGATCCAGGTGAAAGAATGACAGTATCTGTAGAGATTTCTGTGGAAACACGACGACCGAAGGTCAGGGAACTGACACTGGAACCATCGGCCTCACTCTCAGTCCAGCAAGAATCACTGTCAGAGGCAGAAGACAAGCGTGTCTTCCCCCAGCGGCCATTAGCTCGTGCAGCATTGCCCATGCTAACCCCCAAAGAGCACTGACTGGTGAGGGTTGGACGACGGGAACTAACACTTCCAGAGCTAAAAGAGGAACGAAGGTCCTTCTCTTTCACACGCAAGATGGAACGAAGTACTGGAATGTAACGTGCGATAGCCACCCGATACTTTGGATGTGTAATGGCGTAGATGATTGGATTATGGATGGCTGAGGCCTTGGCAATCACAGCAGGTACTGAATTCATATAGGGGGTCAGGAAATGGGAATAACCAGCCGTAGCGGTGAGAGCCACCACAGAATAGGGTGACCAGGATATAATAAAAAGCAAAATGACAACAAGAGCAACTTTCGCCATCTTCCACTCATTCTGCATGCGTTCATACACCTTGTGCGTTTCCCCGCTATCCAGCTCTCGAATTTCCTTGCCCGCTGCTCGAATTGCTTGGAAAATTGCGAAGTAGCAGCTGCCAATAATGCCAAGTGGGATGAAGAACACAAAAACAAAGAGGAGGATGGTGTACGCACGCACCGATGGGGTGAAAGTCATATAATCCCAAGAACAAGACGTCTGAAGCCCCTCAGGGACATAAGCACTCCAGCCAAAAAAAGGTGGAAGGCTCCAACCAAGGGAGTAGAGCCACACAACCGCCAGCACAGCTCCAGCTTTGCGTCTGCTAACTCTGCTTACTAGGGCGAGAGGCTGAGTTATGGCGAGGCAACGATCAGCAGCGATGGCGGTCAAAGTCATCATGGAGCAGATTCCAAAGAGGGCACCGCAGAAAGCGTAGAGCTCGCAAGAACGCTCGCCAAACACCCAGCGCCTGTGTAAACTGGCTGCGAAGAACACAGGAGACTGGGTGATGGACATTAAGAAATCAGCCACAGCCAGGTTTACTATGAACATGTTTCCAGCGGTGCGAAGAGTACGGCTCCGGCAGAAAACATAGACTACCAGTGCATTTCCAATCACTCCGGTGATGCCGACTATTAGGATGACAGAGCCGATGATGTAGTGGGCATGATCTGGAACATCCACGGTGGGGAATGGGTGTGGAGGATCATGGTGGTGGCTGTGGGTCGGCCCATGGACAGGCACATGGAGCAACTTGTAGTTTCTGCTTCCCAAAGATTCCTTAAAGCCTGCGGTGCAGTTGATGTCTCCAGGGGCACAGTGATGCCCTCTCCATGAAGAGTGATGGCTCATGCTGAGCGGGATGATGTTTTCGTGTTGTTTATCTGTTGTGTACAAAAAGTGAAGGTAATTCTGTTAACAGAAGTGGAAAAGGGATTAAATAATAAACAGTGCTGTTCTGCTCTCTGTGTCAGTCTGTGAATGTCAGCTCCCTGCATTAGCTTTTTATATACTAATCAATGCACCACCAAGTTATTATTGATCAGTAAGTACTTTAAAGCTTGGCCTGTTGTAGAGATCAAAATTTGTCACTTGGCCTATGATAATAATAAAAAAATGCTCAAATAAATTAAAATTAAAATGCTTGAATTAAAAATGCTCAAAATTTTGATCTTGTTGAAATCATTTGGATATTTTTGCTAACTCTTTTACATTAACATTTAATCATCTGGCAGAAACTTTCATCTAAAGTGACTTACAAATGAGGGCAATGGAGGTCAACAAAAAAAAAATAGCTAGTTCTTCTAAAAAATCTGTTTTAGTTAATTGTATATGTTTTGTTTTACTAGGACTATTCTGCTTTATTATAAAATTGACCAGTTGCATGCTAATATTGCCCTGTACTACTAGGCATATCTGATATTCATTCATTAATTTTCCTTCGGCTTAGGCCCTTATTTATTCCACAGTGGAATGAACCACCAACTATTCCAGCATATGTTTTACGCAGCGGATGCCCTTTCAGCCACAACCCAGTACTGGGAAACACCCATACACTCTTGCATTCACACACTATGGCCAATTTCATCCATTCATTTATTTTGCTTCAGCTTAGTCCCTTTATTCATCAGGGGTTGCCACAGCGGAATGAACTGCCAACTTATCCAGCATATGTTTTATACAGCGGATGCCCTTCCAGGTGCATTTCAGTACTGGGAAACATCCATACACACTCATTCACACACATACACTACGGCCAATTTAGTTCATCCAATTCACCTACAGCGCATGTTTTTAGACTGTGGGAGAAACCGGATCATTCAAAGGAAACCATAAGTAAATGGGGAGAACACGCAAACTTCACACAGAATTGCCAACTGTCCCAGCCGGGGATGGAACTAGTGACCTTGTTGCTGTGAGGCTACAGTGCTAACCACTGAGCCACCGTGCTGCCCCATATCTGATATGACAGAGAAAAAAAAATCAAATAAGTTTTTATGATTGTTTCTGAATTATATTTAAATATCAATAAAATCTATTTTATATGTATAGCACTTTTTATTCCAAAACTAAAGTGCAAAGTGCTGTACAATAAAATACATCACCAAAACATATAAAATACTTTAATAATGTATCATAATATTGAAGACACACTTTTCAATACACAACTAATATGCATTGAATGTATAACAAATTATAAAAGTTAAACCTAAGTAATAGGATTACTATAACATAACAAAAAATCTAAAAGTTTAATAAGAAATATTTATAAAATATTCCAGATATGAAAAACTAAGGATTTTCCATGAGCTTTGAGTATTTTATTGTGTCAACAAACATTACCTTGATAATGTGTGCAAAATTATGAATCCTATTAAGAATAAACAGCGCTGATAAAATGAAATATGTCCTCATATGTCAATATAATTGCCCCATATTCATAATTTGAAGTTAGATTGTTTATTTTGAAATGTTAGATAACCCTATGAGAAGTAAAGAGGTCACCAGGAGAAAATGTGGAGCGTGAAAGCTATTTCGATTTTTGGAACTCATTAGCTACAAAAATGCTTCCACTCTGTTGTTTAGAGAAGCAAATTAGGGTATTTGTTGGTGAGGAAAAAAAACTTTTTTGACCAAAAACAAGGGTGTATAGATTGTCTGAGTGGATGCAGTGAGCCAAATCAATTTATGCAATGCAAAAGTGGAGCACACGGACTCTTCCAATAAGGACTGATTAACATCCCTCATCATGGGAACTGCTCACTGACCTGAACGTGGACTGCAATGATTCTCTCTGTTCTAGTTAAATAATGATCAGCCTATAGCTTTCAATGTGTTTCACTACAGGGACTTGACCTACTTAAAATAAAACAGTTGCATTTATCTCTGCAGTCATTATCAAAACTGAATTTAGTTTATCTAATTAAGTTTTACTGAACCTAACTGAGTTTTACTGAACCAATAATGGCAATAAATGGCAAAAAGTATGTGAACATTGTCTCTTCTAATTAATGGGATGTAAATTCCAAGCAGGAAAATTTTAAATACAATGACATTCTTCAAAATAGTGTGCCTCCAAAGGTGACAACAACAATTTAGAGAGGGTTTTTTCACCATACAGCATGATAATGTCCCCATTGTGCATAAATTGAGCTTGACACACCTGTGGGATAAACTAGAACATTCAAGCCAGGCTCCATCATCAAACATCAGTGTTGATTAGAGTATCTGAATGAGAGCATATTTGATTTTTAACACTCACCAAGAATATATATCTTGTGGTGTTCGGATGTAAACATACTATAGCCGTATAGAGTAAAACTTTATTTTTTAATTCATTCACAATAATTATACTGTTCAAGATATCATTCACTAACTAAATTATTTGAGTTATTTGTTAATGCCAGTTGTTGTCAAACAGATTTATGGTAGTTATTGTGTAAATGAATGGGCAAAACATATAAAAAAGTGTTATCTTTTTATGTCGAAATGGTTTTGTGTAAATTTACCCATAGTGTAAAAAAAAATTACTCAGAGTTAATTTTTTTTAACATTGCAGTTGTCATCACTTAAAATATTAACCATGTATATAATATAATATAATATAATATAATATAATATAATATAATATAATATAGGCTGCACGGTGGCACAGTGGGTAGCACGTTCGCCTCACAGCAAGAAGGTCACTGGTTTGAGCCTTGGCTGGGTCAGTTGGCGTTTCTGTGTGGAGTTTGCATGTTCTCCCTGTGTTCGCATGGGTTTCCTCCAGGTGCTCCGGTTTCCCTCACAAGTCCAAAGACATGCGGTATAGGTGAATTGGGTGGGCTAAATTGTCCGTAGTGTATGAGTGTGAATGAAAGTAAATAGATGTTTCCCAGTGATGGGTTGCAGCTGGAATGGCATCCGCTGTGCGAAACATGTGCTGGATAGGTTGGCAGTTCATTCTGCTGTGGCTACTTTATTAATAAAGGGACTAATCCGAAAAGAAAATGAATGAATAATATAATATAATATAATATAATATAATATAATATAATATAATATAATATAATATAATATAATATAATATAATATAATATACCCTTTTCACAAGACTGTTATGATGTGTTAACGGTCATTATAATCTTAAATTCTTTGAAAGTTTTTAATATTTAGATTTTTTTTAAATGTATGAACATTTACATGTATTTATGAATGTATTATATCATCTTAGCATTAAATTTTGAAAAATGAATTACCGCTTATGCAAGGTGTTTCTAATGCAGCATCTATGGGAAGTAAACACCTTTATTTTTGTAGAGTAAATTGGATGCTATGCTCTCCTCTGGTTGCCATCATCACGTCTCACATATTTTTTTTTCCTTTTTCTGAAAGACTTGATAACACTATCGTGGTATTTTTTTTATTATTTCAGATAATAGGATTGTAAAAAAATTATTTGTTGTACTCACTGATTCACCGTGCTCTAAGTTTATCCAACTATGATGCCTTCCGCTACTGAGAAACCCAGAAATGTGAAAAGGATCTATATAATATAATATAATATAATATAATATAATATAATATAATATAATATAATATAATATAATATAATATAATATAATAAATATAATATAATAAATAAAATATGATATAATATAATATAATATAATTTTATATAATATAATATAATATAATATTTAGAAATATATATTTTTTTAATAAAAATATTCAAAAAAATAGACTAAACTTAAAAAACATTTATCATACTTCCATTATTTATTTATATACTAATTCTGTAATGTTTCAAACTAGAAAGCAGTAATTACTTGTGCTTTATGTCATTCCAGGATGTCTGTCTCACAGGCTTGTAGGTGGAGGTAGGTCATGTTGCTGGTAATCTGTGATTTTTTAAGTTGAGAGTCTCTGTCTTTACTTTCAGTGGCACTAGCAGTCCCGAAGCTCTTTCCAGGCTTGTGCACAGTTTCCTTCACATATCTGATCCCATTTTGAATTCTTGTCCCTGTCCATATCTGGGACTCAATCTCAGATCTAGATGTGCTGGAAAAAACACATACATATTACATACAAATACACTTTGATTCATTGCTTCATTTTCTTTTCGGCTTAGTCTCTTTATTAATCAGAAGTCGCCACAGTGGAATGAACCGTCAACTTATCCAGCATATGTTTTACGCAGCAGATGCCCTTCCAGCCACAACCCAACACTGGAAAACACCCATACACTCTCACTCACACACATACACATACTTTTAGCTTATTCAATTCACGTAGAGCGCATGTCTTTGGACTGTGGGGAAAACCAGAACACCCGGAGGAAACACACGCCAACATAGGGAGAACATGCAAACTCCACACAGAAATCAAACCGACCCAGCCGGGGCTCAAATCAGCAACCTTCTTGCTGTGAAGAGATTGTGCTACCCACTGTGCCACCATGGCACCATTTTGATTCATTAAATGTTTATTTCATGTATGGAAAACAACACAACAGAGAACAAAGAATGAGGATGTTCATCTGTGAGATTCTCACCTGTGCTTTGAAGATAATTTTGTTTCTTCTGGTAGTAAGTACGGATCAAAAATAACTGTTTCTGTATTGGCCAAACAAAACCCATTTGCCCTTCTGACGTCTGTAAAAAAGTGAAGCACAATATATATTACATATACAATTCAAGTCAAAAATCTTTTTCAAATATTTCCCAAATGACGTTTAACAGGGAAAGCATTGAATTTTTCACATTATTTCCTTTAATACTTTATTCTTCTGGAGAAAGTCTTATTTGTTTTATTTCAGATAGAATAAAAGCCGTTTTTAATCTTGTTAATTTTTTTTTTTTTAAATCTTCTGTGTGATACGCCCTGTATCAGCCTTTTTAATTTAATAAATTGCCATTTTTGGAGCTTTGGTGTTGCTGCCTTTTTGAATATATATATACAATGCTTTGCCTAATTACCCTGACTTGCCTAATTAACTTACTTAAGACTTTAAATTGCACTTTAAGCTAAATACTAGTACATTGAAAAATATCTTGAAAAGAATTATGTACTGTCATCATGGCACAGATAAAAGAATTCAGTTAATAAAAATGAGTTATTAAAACTATAAAATATATACAAGGGGGGCCAATAACTCAGGATGGCTAATAATTCTGAGCATTCATTAGCCTAAAACTACAGTTTAAGATCAAATATCAGTTTTCTGTTACATCAATAAAAAAATAAGAAAAAAAGACAGACCATTCACAGTGACCGGACTCTGGCGGAGAGGCTGGACTGGTTGATACATAGTTTTTAAAGTGTAGTCAAGAGGAGAAGTCTTGAAAAATGTAACAACTGCCTCAGACTGAGAGAACTGTAAAGTAAAATTATTTTGTTATAATTGTAAATACAACACGGAATCAATACAATTAGCATTGTAGTCTACTCTATATAGAGGTACCTTTTTTGGCATTTTGATTATATTTCTTAATAATTTTTCCACTCCATTTAGTCTGGTTTCAACGTTACTGTTTTCTTCTGCTTCCTTTATCCTCTGTAGAGCTGATGAAACAAACACAGACAATAATAATTAAGTCTCCAATCTGTTGAGTCATTTAAAATGACATACATGTGCATTAATGTCGTACACTCGATCATCAATGATTGAGACAAACGTCCCGTGTCGTCTGGAAATGATTTGCTCAAATTCTTAAAAAGTTTCACAATATCTTGATATCGTCTTCTCAGGTATGTAATGCTTTTGTCCGACCATTCAGTCCTAATCTCGAAAAACTCTTCTTCTTCTCCAGCAGGACCAACAGCGAAGCGCTCGAGCCCAACAACCCAACAGTCACTAATGATCAGGTGAGGAGAGATCTGCTTATCGGCACCTGCCATAACTGAATCGTGTCATAAGCACATTAAACACAACTAATTACTCCTAAACTAAATTTATAAACAAAATAAGTGAAGAGATGTCTTCCTCTGCGAAGAAAAGCGTCAAATTATATATCAAAATGAGCACTTCAAATCGTGGGCTAAGTTTGCGTCTCTTCTCACACAAGTTATACAAACTTCAGGTCCCTCCCATTTTCTTTTCGCCCGCAGATAATGAGCTCTAAAAGCTCCACTTGTGTGCTTTTTCCCGAAATCATGAAATTCTCAAGTGACAGCTTTCACACGGCGATTAAATCGATGAAGGTCATCGAGTCCGTTATTCCTGTTGGATGCTAGTAGGCGTTATTATTCTGCCGTAATATCCTTTTGTATGAGACGGTAGTTTACAAGCTGCGATCTCATTGGTTGTCGCCGGATCTTGCTGGTCCTCGTTTGCATAAAGATAAACTGACAGTAAAAGTAAATCGCCAACTGTTACTGTAAAATGAATTGCGGGAGACCCCTATTTAGCGACACGTTTTCACACCATTTCCTTCAAATTGTAGCCAAAATAAAGGTGTAAAAAGCGCATGTAAAAATTAACCTTCCTAAAATATTTACTTAAAACAAAAGCAGAACATCAACAAAACTAGGCTCCTAGTTCTCTGCAATAGTGTTAATTTTGGCTGCGTGGAGCAACAGGTGGTATAATCCAGTTTCTATTGGATTGGTAGTGGGATTTGCTTGTGGTTTTAAGCACAGTGTTACACTTGCTGCATCATGGGTCAATCCTTTAATCACCTACTATTTTAAAACTATAATTAACTAGCCACTGAAATAGAGTAAATTACATTCACCTATTCAAACAAACTTATGAAGTCATGACCTGACTTAACTCTGTTAGCACTAAATAAATCAGCTCATTTACCCACCATGCGTTTTCTTTGTTTTGTATAAAATAACTAAAGATGCGTTCACACTAGTCTCACTAGACTATTTTGTGAAACGTATTAAACACCCAAAACAATAATGTGCTGCTAAGCTGCATACATTCGTTGTGCACATGTGATGGTATTTATCAGCTGAACTGCCTATTTTGGTTCACTTATTTATATGAACCGCACTGACTCAATTCACACAAGTTCATTTAAATCGAAACAAACCTGCCAGGTGTGAACAAATGAGAAAACTAAAAAATACAAGCAATAAAAGAATTACAAAAACATAATTTTATTAGATTCATTAAGATCATTTGGATGTCCGTGCTCTTTGTGAAGCTGCTGATTGACAGCCTGAACTGTTTTGTTCACCAGTGTGATGTTTCCTCATGTGTCGCACCAGCAGCTGGCGGTCTGGTGTGGAGTACTGGCACAGGTGACATGGAAATGACTCTCCCGTGTGATGACGCCGTGAATGGAGGTCTAAGCACTTCTTCTGGATGCTGAAGCCAACACAGAGCAGTATTTTTAGTTAGAGGCAGTAAGAAACAAGTGTAGAAGGTCGACTTTGACAAGTACCTGCTGTAAGGACAGTACTCGCAGCAATAAGGCTTTTCTTGCGTGTGCGTCCTTGAGTGTCGGCGCAGAGAGCTTCTGTCAATAGAAGCATAGGAGCACTGCAAACACTTGTATGGTTTCTCACCTAAAGCGAAAAGAAAAACACATTGTTGCAGTTCTTACACTCAGGCAGTATAATGTCATGGCAACTGCTCCATGAGAACAAGTCTTTTGAAAAGAATTCCGCGAAGCTCTAAATCTCTGCATGGCAGCATGAGCTGTTTTTTTCTTCTTCCATCCATATATCAGATACATTTCTAATTAAAGTACAATGGCAAAGACATTTAATAGGACAGCTCTGATCATAATTCTTGTTTAGTGGCCAAGGCTAATGAAGGCATTGGAGAATATGTGTGATTGTCACTGCAAAGCAATGTTCTATCGCCACTGTAAGATATCTACATATAAAAAAGATAGGTTAATATTAAATATTAAAATACAAAATCTACAATGTGTTTGCAAATGCACCTGTGTGGATGCGTAGGTGTTGAATGAGCGAGGCTTTAAGACGAGTGCAGTATTGACAGTGTGGACACTTAAATGGCTTATCTCCTTGATGAATTCCCATGTGACGCCGCATGGTCAACTTAGTAGAAAACTTCCTGCACAGAGAAAGGAATAAATTATAGAAAAACAACACTTAACTCTCTCAAAAAAGGAAATGGTTGTGTTCTAGACAAACAAATATTCTAAAAGGTATAAATTAATTCAGTGCATTTATACTACAAAATTACAATACAATTCAAAGGTTTGGGGTCAGTTTTAAGAATGAATAAGTTAAATTAATCAAGGACACATTAAATTTATTTTAAAATGAGAGTAAAGACAAAAACGTTTTTCTGTCAAATAAATCAAGTTCTTGCTTTATGGCTAAAAAATACTGAGTATTTAAATCATTAAGGTTTTCGCTAAATTATTTACCATGTTTTTACCACAGATAACAAGACATGTTTCTTGAGCACAAAGTCAGCATATTAGAATGATTTCTAAAGGAAATCACACACTGGAGACTGCAGAAATTACTACTGAAAATTCAGCTTATTAAAATAAAAAACAATTTTTAATGTAATAATATTTACATTTATTACCATTTCTGCTTTTTCTATAAGTCATCTTTCAAAACTATTTTAACAATATTATCAACTCAATTTACATGAATACTGTATACACTCACTGGCCACTTTATAAGGTACACCTTACTAGTACCGGGTTGGACCCCTTTTGCCTTCAGAACTGCCTTAATCCTTCAATAGACTCAACAAGGTACTGGAAATATTCCTTAGAGATTTTGGTCCATATTGACATAACAGTTGCTGCAGATTTGTTGGCTCCACATTCATTATGCAAATCTCCCGTTCCACCACATCCCACAGGTGCTCTATTGGATTGAGATCTCATGACTGTAGAGGCCATTTGAGTACAGTGAACTCATTGTCATGTTCAAGAAACCAGTCTGACAGAAACCGTTAACAAGCAGTTGGACAGGTGTACATAATAAAGTGGCTGTGAAGTGTAGATGCAACCACATTATGATGTTACACATCTATTACAGTTTTAGTCAATATAATACAGGGCTAATGGGTAATGAATTCGGCACCAAAACAATGATTCTCATACTTATCACAGAGGTTGCAGCAAAACTCTTTCCGTCTGGAAACAGTAAGTCCAACTGATGTCTCAGCCTTCAGGTGTCTCATTCTGTCCTTCCCTTCTTCATTGCTCTTTTCCTTGCCCACAGCTCTGTTTTTCACCTTCTTCTTCCTAATCTGAGACCACAACTCTGGCTTCATCCTTCTGAGGCATTCTGGGTACTTGGCGGATGAGGAAAGTGGCTGTATATCTCTAAATGCAGACAAACAAAAAGTAAATTATTAATGGCTTCAGCAATCTGACATTAATCATCTCACTAAATACTTTTTAAAGCCTTCTACATTTCAGCAATCAAATAAAATAATTACTAATCAAACTGTGCAGCATGGATATGATAAACTTGTGATTGACATAGACTGTACGCCATTAACACCTGTTGAATGATAAGCTATGATGGAAGAAAATGTCATCAGCATTCACTAGTGGTAAACAAATAGAGCAGGATAAATTGTGCTTTGATAACACCTAGAGGACAGCTACAGATAAGTGTCCTTACTAGAACAACAATAAACCTTTTTTTGCCTCTTTCCCTTCTATGGTATTTACATTATAGCGCCATGTTGTGTTGATCAATAACTCATTTCATGTTGTATTTTATTTGACTAATTTGTTGAAGCATGTCAGGCCTATAGCAGAGGATCTCAAAAAACACAACAATAATTTAATTGTTTTTAATCTATGGATGCTAATGCTTTCTGTAAATTTTACTGAAAATTTAGTCTTAAAGGGCATAATGTACCCACTCTTGTCCTGCACAAATGTATTTATATGATTTAAAAGTCATTTGTTATTTACTTGAAAAGTAAAAATATATATATATTAGTCATTATTTTAGTCACTTTCTAATGTTATTACGATATTACTACTATTCATGACTTTTACAGGTCAAAAACCATCATATCTTTAAATAGGTTTACCAAAATCAGTCATTGGCAGGATGAATTAAAGGGCACCTAGTTTACCCCTTTTCCCAGATTTAATGTAAGACTTTTGTGTGTCCATAATGTGTCTGTAAAGTTTCAGCTCAAAACGCCCATCAGATTTTTTATTATACCTTTCAGAAGTTTCTATTTTATAGCTCTGACCATCAGGTAGCGTTTTTTTGTGTACTGCGCCTTTAAGGCTAGTCCTTCACGCCTACCGTTTCCACGTGCCTGTCAGCGTGCCTTAATCTCCTCCCTCGGCTGCTTCAGACCACAGACAGACATGATGGAAGCAGATCTCACGTAACGTTTGTGAGAATTTCTACAGTAAGAACTTTACCAATGAGTATTTGATGCATTTGTTGTGGAGTTGCAATGATGAGTCACACACACAATGTCGTTCACGCACACACACAGTGCGGACACGCGCACAAACACAGACAGCGCGCACGTTTAGTTTGCACTCTTTTTGCACGCAAATGTGACAGGACACACATTAGTATCCACTGCTGTATGGATATCTCTTATTTTAATGTACAAAATAAACCTGATTTAACCACCACAAAGCAGGATTGAAGCGTCTTCTTTTATAATTGTACTGACACGCGTCTATGGTGATGAAGTAAAGCTAAAGTAAATCGCTGTAATTCTTCACATACATGCACTGTTTTAAAACATTTTAAACTCACTCTTGATCACATTTGATGATGATTGATGATTCTAGTAAACTGAACAGACCTTTTACTCTAGGTTGCTTTGCGCATGTCCTGTCTTGTTGATATGATTGTACACGTGACTACCGGGACATGTTAATACGCAGCTGTCAATCAAGAAAAGACTGGGTGTGTTTATATCACCCCAATATGAAGGTATATACACTATACCTACACACGTCTGTGTGATTTTTCGCCATAGGTGCCCTTTAAAGTCAATATAGCAATTTGCATGCCTGTTTGTCTCTTTTTAAATTATCGTTTGGGCCTATTATTAATTTACTGATGCCCCTTAAGGGGCCGCTGTCTCACATGTTGAGAACCATTGATTTAACCCAAAAATGCTAATTCCGCCATTATTTACTCACCCTTTACTTGTTCCAAACAATTTTGACATTTTTTCTTCTTTTAAACATGAAAAAAATATATTTTGAAGAATGTAGGAACCCGGTAACTGTTGGCTTCTACAGTATTTGTTTTTCCTACTATACATGCCAATGGTTAGGGGTTTCTAACATTCTCAAGTTAGTGTGGAACAAGACAAGGATAAGTAAATCTTGGCAGAATTTTTTTTTTCGGGTGAACTCTCATTTTGAACAAAAAATTCATATAGATTTCCACAAGATACACCTACCTATTGTGAGCAATCTGATTGTCCTTATTTGCTTCAGTCTGTTTGTGTTGAGTGTGGATATGTTTCAGTGTCTTCTTCCATGTCTTCTCTAAAAAAGATATACAAAGCTATAAATTAAATGTTACATTTTGAATTTAATACATACAGTTGAAGTCAGAATTATTAGACTCCTTTGAATTTTTTTTTCTTTTTTAAATATTTTACAAATGATGTTTAACAGAGCAAGAACATTTTCACAGTATGTCTGATAATATTTTTTCAGACAATAAAGTCTTATTTGTTTTATTTCGGCTAGAATAAAAGCCGTTTTTAATTTTTTTAAAAACATATTATGGTCAGAATTATTAGCCCCTTTAAGCTATATATTCTTCGATAGTCTACAGAACAAATCATCATTATACAATAACTTGCCTAATGACCCTAACCTGCCTAGTTAAACTAATTAATCTAGTTAAGCCTTTAAATGTCACTTTACGCTGTACAGAAGTGTCTTGAAAAACATCTAGTCAAATATTACTTACTGTCATCATAACAAAGATAAAATAAATCAGTTATTATAAATGAGTTATTAAAACTATTATGTTTAGAAATGTGTTAGAAAAATCTTCTCTTCGTAAAACAGAAATTAGGGGAAAAATGAAACAGGGGGCAAATAGTTCAGGGAGGCTAATAAATCTGACTTCAACTGTATTTATATATATTGCTTAAAGAATAACAAGTGATGGGTCAGGACTTTGAGTGAGAACAAATATAAAAACACATTTTAAAAACACTTACACAGTGGCTTTCACAAATCAACCGGCGTATTCATTATTATAAATTTCAATTTGTATATCCTGTCCATTCATAAACAACCAAATAATACTTTTGATTTCAAAACTGGCAAGCCAACATACTTTACAGCATACGTTAATTCAGTTGAACACAAAAAAACCTTTGAAATACCATTGAAATCGCAGTGTAAACATTTAAATCCTCCTTGAACATGACAGTGTTGGTGTATCTCCCATTCCTTCCCTGAGTGACACCATTCCAGGCAGAGAGAACATTGCAATGGCTCTCCAGACTCTGAGCGTCTGTGATGCCGCTGATAATTATGCCTTTGTTCATGTGCATCTCGGGAATCAGCTCTCCTGAACGACCTGGGACAAACACTACATCTATGTCTCTTTGTGCCTTTTCTTTTTCCATGTACCCTCCAGTGCTGCTCCATATCAGCCCACTCCACTGATTCCCAACCGCAGCGAGGGCATCTGAAGCCTTGCTCTCCACTATGGCATTTCAGGTGCACATCTAGCATGACACGACTGGATGCGACTGTTTGGCAGAGGATGCAAGCCAATCCGCCATCCTCCTCAGAAGGTTTCTGCATTACAGCATCCATACTGGCTTCTCCAGCATCCTGCTCACCTTCTGGAAGGGACTTTGCAGAAGTTGCAGATGAAGGTTGACACTTGGTGCTGGAGATTCTGCACAAACCGAGAGTCATGAGATGAGCTGACTGGGCCATCTCCTCATCCTGGACTTCTGTGTCCATTCCACTATTCAAAGGGACAGTCAGATCTGTGCTACAATCCTCTAGCTGAAACACACGCTCCTCATCGCTGTCATCATCATGTCTATCTTCCTCAAAGAGTGTGCTCACCTGCATAAAACAAAAGTTTACATAAATAAAGACATCATTTCATATTCAGAGTATATACACGGCAATCAGAGAGTGATATTCAATACCTTTTAAGACCTTTTTAAGACTCTTTCCATACATTTTAAGACCTTATAACCCCTTTAGGTTTGAACCGGAAACACTGGCAAGATTTTAACTTACAGTATATTTACTAAATAATAATGTAAGGAACTAATCCAAAACTAAAACGTTGTTTATATACTGAATACAAATCTATTAAATCGATCTAATTCAGCAGGTTGGTGACTATAGAACTGCCGAAATAATGGTGTCGCCTTAGTTTCTGCAGTAAACAAAGCAGCATGATGTCAAATCTAGCAGGATTTTATCGATTTCATAAACTACACAGCATCCTGATTTAATTCAGGCAAACTTTAGCATTCAGCCATACATTGCATAATTTAAAAAATGATATAAAATTTAATACCTTGCAAAATGGCATTTAAGACTTTTTAATACTTTTTAAGGGCCTTAAATTTCTCTACATTGATTTATTAACTTGTAATACTTTTTAAGACCCCTCAGACACCCTGATATTGCAAATGTAGTGTCTGGTTGGTTTAATGACATTATTGTAAAGGACACAGAACTTGACTAATGTATTTGGATTTCCCTATGTTAAAAAAAAAACCTTATTAGCGATGAGACGAAATGTAAGAGGAAGGACAGGCACCTCCAACAAAGAGCCCGAAGGACTTGAACACGGTGCGCTGAAGTGTATCAGCCATCTGCTAATGCTAAACAAGGATGCGGCCTATATAAAACTGCAAACCAATTACCAGAACCGCTGCCTGGATGAAATATGGGAACTTTTCCTCCAAAAGATGAGATCCTTGTCCAGCTAAAAACATGAATTTGCAAAAAACGACCCTTTTAACTGCCTAAATGTTGATTTCTATGTTTAGAGATAACTCTGGAGAGCTTTTCCTGAGATAGCTGTTTTAAAAAGGTTTCTGATATAGCTATTCTAAAGAAGCTTTTACATCTATGCATGAAAACTTTCAAGGGCTGGAATATACAAACCAACAGCGCACTTTACTAACTTCTCTATACTGTTAGTCGTAGGCCCTTTATTCTCAGCACAGGATAAAGTAAAGGATTTTGTTTTGTTCTTGCATTTGTTTTTATTCTTATTTTTGACTGGATTTTATTTTATTAATAAATGTGTATTTTATTAATTTTCTTCACTGAAGTGGACATTGGCTTCATTTGCAGAAACCATTAAGATATGAATCTAATTTATTCCTTGAATAACATTACAAAAGCCAATCCTAATCAAAACTCTAGCTAAGAACTATAGCCAAGGGAGGATTCTGGTTTCTTTATTTAATTAGGGTATTAGATAAAGACAATCCAGCATGCAAACTAATGAAATAGTTCAACAAAAATTAAATAAAGCCATCATCACCGGCAGGTAGCTCTCTGCAACTCTCACTTGGTCACCAACTGAAGCAAATCAGGGCTGCGCCTGATCAGTAACTGGATGGGTGACCACATAGGAAAGCTAGGTTGCTGCCGGAAGTGGTGCTAGTGAGGCCAACAGGGGGCACTCAACCTGCGGTCTGTGTGGGTCCTAAAGCCCCAGTATAGTGAAGGGGACTCTATACTGCTCAGTTAAGATTGGTTTACTAAATTTTAATTTACTTTCAGATGAGATGTTAAACTGAGGTCCTGACTCTCTCTGTTGTTGTGAGAAATCCCAGGATGTCCTTTAACAAAAAGAGTAAGGGTTTAACCCTAGCATTCTGGCCAAATTTGCCCACTCTCACTTAAATTTGCCTCTGTCCATTATGGCCTCCTAATCATCCCCATATCATAATTGGCTTCATCACTTTGTCTCCTCTCCACCAATCAGCTGGTGTGTGGTGTGCGGTCTGGTGCAATATGGCTGCCGTCGCGTCATCCAGGTGGATGCTACACACGGGTGGTGGATGAGGAGATTCCCCCCAATGTGTAAAGCGCTATGAGTGTCTAGAAAAGTGCTATATAAATGTAAGGAATTATTATTATTATTATTTACTTCCAGTGACATTATGCCAGACATCTATGACTTTCTCTTGTGATCAAGAAAGATGTTTTAAAGAATATTGGTAACTTTCATTGTCAAACATACAAACAAATGAAGTCAATGGAATTCGAAATTGTATGGTTGTAAAAATATCTTGACAAAAGAAAAAAAAAGCTATGCAGGTTTGAAAATCTTGATGACAATGTTTGTTTTTGGGTGAACCGCTGCATTACAGGGATGATTCACCCAAAAATAAAAATTCTGCCATCATTGTCCCATGCTTGGCTTGTTCTGAACCAGTTTGAGTTTTTGTTCTGTTGAACACTTTGTTCGGTTTGAAATTTTTTTGAAAACCTTTAAACATTGACTTGCATTGTATTTCTTTTTCTACTATAGATGTCAATGTTTATGGATTTCCAACATTCAAAACAGAACAAAAAACTTAAACTGGTTTGTAATAAGTCAAGGGAGAGTAAACAAGGCAGATTTTTCATTTTTGGTTAAACTTTCCCTTTAACATCACAGAAATCTCTCTAATTACCTCACAGGTTTGTGCCACATGCAAGTTGCCATCAGAGCTGGTGCCCAGGCCAATGTCACATGACCGTGGGCTGATGTTTTGAAACATGCCATACATTGGAAGAAGGAAAGAAATGCGCTCAATGTCCATCTGATCCTCATTGCTTTTTGAGCCAGAATGGAGCTCGCTCTCTAGATCGTATGGAGAACTGCTGTGTTCAACTTCCTCTTCATCATTAACCCTCATTCCTACACCCAAACTATCTTCATCCTCTTTCTCCAGACCTGGCAGATGTGGACATGGTGACACTGGATCATGTCTTTCCATAACATGATGGCTAATCTTGGCTTTTTGGCTGCTGGTGAATTGGCATATTCTACATCTGTATACTTCAACTAAGAAAGCTTCAACTAAAGTGGACACGTGAGCTTCAATGCCCACAGCTGAGTTGCAGTAGAGCCTGGAGGTGACGTTTTCTTCTGCAAGTCGAAGGGTTACTGGTTGAACGTCTTGGTATGTATCTTTAAACCCACCCATTGTTGGATATACTAGAGAAGGAGGAAAACACATCAGTCATTATGCACACTTCAATTATAAAGACAAATGTACATATATTTACATACTGATAGCTAATTAATTTAATTTTACCGTAACTTACTGCATGCTACTGAACAATATGGTGTAGCAATTAGCAAAATAAAAATAAAAACATGTGGCCATAACAACGACACTACTTGTTATTCTGGATTAGCTATTGGGTAGCATCCGCTACAGTAATGAGAACTCAATCAGAAAGCAAGCTACATTTGACGTTTAAATCATTCCCAGTTTAACTACACGTTTAAATTATGTGTATTTTATGTGCGTACCTGCCTCAAACAGAGTGGTATCTTTACATTGCGTAGTTTGCGCTGTGCCGTAGACGCCGGTGTGGGGTTTAGAGACCACGGCGTAATTAGCAGCCACGGATACAACGTAAAATGTTTTATTTTTGCTGTATTTTTTCTGTGCTGATAAAAATAAGCACTATTATCAAGTATGAATACATCGTATTACGGTTTCAAAGTAAGTGCGTTGACAAAAATAGTGAACACTAAATTTATGACAACAGTTTGCAGACTGTTTGTCTTTATGATCCCTGCCGTAACGTTCGTTTGTCTGCGCACACAGTGCACATGCGTGGTTTGAAAAAGCTTCAAACGAATGATTCACACCAATGAACTAAATCTAATGCGTGTCGACTCAGTGGTTCAATCCAACATTCAGTTCGCGGATAGGTACAGTACAGTAATAAATACTGAGAAGAAACTGCGACAGCATTTCAAACAATTATTTGGAGGCCAGTTTCACGATTTAGTTTAAGCAAATTCAAGTATCACGCCCAGACTGAATTTTGAGTCGACTCTTTTCGTCAAACGACTCGGCACACCAGGAAAAATCAAGATGGCGAACATGGACGCGTTAGCCAAAACAATAGCGAAGGATTATGTGTAAGTAATACTTTACGTACTCTATGTCACATTGTTGTGCTTTTTAGAAATATACACAGCGAGTTACAGGTACTGAAGGTTAACAATTTTGCCTAAAATTTATCTGATATGCAGTTTTCGGTCAATATCTGTAAACACGTTTCTGTCTCTATGGTCAACGTGAATCATCTGTATGTTTTTTCCCTTTTTGTATGTAACGGTTATTCAAACAAAAAACAACAAAATATTATTTCAAATCTCGTAACTGTGGTAGTTTATCCTCATATTTTTGGTGTGCTGGTCGGAAATAATATTAATATTGTTCTATTGGTCTTTTTTTTTCTTTTTTTAAATAGAGATGATATGGAGAGCTCTGACAGTGTGGATGAAAATGAATGTGTACCTGGTGAAGATGGAGCTAAAAAAGCAGATAACGTGGATTTTGCCAGGGTGGAAAAACACAAGAAAAGAAAGCACAAACATCGAAGCAAGCACAAAAAGCATAAATATTCTTCACCAGATGAGAGAGACCAAAAGCACAAATACAAACACAAACATAAGCGGAAACACAGAGACTCTTTTCGCGATGACAGAGAATGTTCTGCTAAGTATGAAGGTGCAGTCGGCTCTCCAAAGCGATTCAGACTTGATGACCTTGCTGCTCTGGAGGATCTGGAGAAACAGAGGGCCATGATTCAGGCAGAGCTTGATAATGAGCTAATGGAAGGGTCTGTGCAGTCAGGTATGGGACTGATATTACAGGGTTATAACTCCGATTCAGAGGATGGGGAGGTCCAGGAGGCTGCGCGAAATGGTGAGCCACAGAGAAAAGATCTTTATGAGCATGTAACGGTTAAGGGGAATGGTGGAAATGTGCAACAGGATTATGTAAACCATGAACAATTTTATTCTGTGCTTGAAGGCAGAAGCAAATCTGAGGAGGAGACAGTTCAGAGCCATAAATCTGAAAAAAGAGAGAGTATGACTGGGTTAGATATTAAAATCAGTGAGAGATCTAGTGGTCCCAGTGAAGCGAAGGAGAGGAGACGATCAAGGAGCACTGACAGATCCAAAGATAGAAGTCGTAGGTCCAAATCTCCTGTGAAATCCAAGGAAGCGCCATCTTCATCAGCCAAAAGCAACAGAAAATCAAGTACACGGCCTGAAGAGCAAACTGTAGACCACAGATCCTCATCAAGAAGCAGCAAATCGGATTCTAAAGAAAGAAACACAAGCTTGCCAGAAGTTGACAGAGACAAGAAACCAGCGAAGGCCCCCTCAAAAGAAGTCTCTTCAGGGAAAGAGAATCGATCTCCTAGCAGAAAAGAAGGTCCAGATCGACTCAGCCCATCTGTGCAGCCCAGAAGCCACCGTTCACCAGAACGTTTACCTGTTGTTCACAACACAGACAGGGCATCCAGACAGGACAGATCTATGTGCCACAATAGATCTCCACCGAGGAGAGGCAGATCTCGGTCAGTTGAGAGGAGACGGAGAGAAGAAGAGCGCCAGAGACTCTCCAGTGACAGGTTACTTTCTGTTTTAGCACTGTTTATTAATAGAAACATTGTGTAGTTGCTCTAATTTTTCAAAATAGCTATAAAAAAATATTATAATTGAAATAGAGTATAATGTATATATATATATATATATATATATATATATATATATATATATATATATATATATATATATATATATATATATATATATATATATATATATAATAAACAATTTCAGCTGTTTTAAGCTAGGATTAAAGGAAATAAACAAATATTTAGTTCAACTTTATAAATAAAGAAATGAAAAAGTGATAATCTATTAATAAAATCTCAGTGAAACAAATTTAAAGCTTCTATTAGTCTTTGTTATTGTTAACTACAACAAAAAAAACTTTTTTGGAAAATAGCTGCGATAATGCTAAATATAGATATTGTAAAATATAAATTAAGAGAAGCTTCTAACTAAAAAAAATAAATATTGCTATAAAGGTAAATATACATAGATGGAAAAACTATGTCTTAAAAAACTTCAATGAAAATGAGAAATTTTGACTTGGTAACTAACTCAAATAAAGTAAAGATTAAGCACTAAAATGACACAAAAAATGAGCTAAAAGCGAAATATAAAAAATACAATCATACATAAAATGACTCAAAATAAGCAGACAATAGAAAATATAGGTTATTTAAAAGTATACTCATTATTTGCATATTGTGTGTGTGTGTGTTATAGTCAAATTATATAAAATAAAATTTATTCTTACTAATTATCATACAAACATGCCTTGTTGTTACTAAAATTTAAAGTCTCTTTCATACTGTTTTGTTGTGCTCACAGAATGCGATCTCGTGACATGGCAGGAGCCCATAGGGAAGACAGTCCCTCTATGAGCTCTAGACGAAGGTTGAACCACTCGCCTCTCAGACGAAGGTCCCGTTCTCCCAGGAGACGGAGCAGCAGGTCTCCTCTCAGACACAGGTGACTCCTTAGCTGTAACTTTAAATAGTGTCAAGTCTTTATACATTAGAGTATACACCTGTCCAAGAGCATCACAATTACAGTGCTATATAAGTACACCCCTCACAAATCTCTCTTTTAAATTCATATTTTTAATAGGAAGCTTTACAATATTATTAACATTTAAATATTATTAATAGCATTAACATTAGATTAGTCAGTACTGAACAAAATCTGGAGCTTATGTAACAAAATAACTTACGATAACGGTTCAAAAACTAATACACCCAAATTTATGTTATAGAAAAATATTAAATACAAATTTAAAAAAGAGAAAAAATCAAGAGAAGCAAAAAAATTGAAATAATTTTGTTGAAATTTTGTAGGTTGTAATTTTTTTGCAAGATTTTGCTTGAATTTAATTGTTATCTTTCAATTTTAAAAATATGTTTGGTGACTTAAATATTATTTTAATAAATATATGTGTTTAATATATCGCATGTTTTGTTTAAATGCACCAATGTGGTAATGTGGGTGAATGCAATTATGCTGAGCACTATACATTCATTTTTTTTTCATTACAGTTCTTTCATTACAACTAGGCTTTTCTGTGACACTTCTGGGATGCCATACTATTTACATTTGTATTATATTGTGAATGTTAAACAGATTAAAAATAGGTGTGAATCCCCAGACAGTTGTCTTTTTCTGCACTGTCATTTTATCATCTCCAAGTGTAATTAAACTTGCATTAATGGTGTGCACATCTAGGGAACGTGACAGGATGGAGCGCAGACAGCCGATGCGTTCGAGATCACAGGAGAGGCGGAGGAGAAGAAGCAAGGAAAGAGAGGACATGTTTAAGGGCAGTCTGTCTGAAGGAATGAAGGCTGAGCAGGAGGACTCGGACGAGGAAGTGTGCGTATCAAGAAAAGCTGTTTTGCTTTTATGTTGTGGATCATATTTAGATTGATCATGAATACTTATCTTTGTCCAGGCTGGAGGATTATGACGTAGATGAAGAGGACGAGGAGGCTTTGATAGAGCAGAGGAGACTTCAGCGCTTGGCCATAATGCAGGTCAGAATACTTCTAATCCCTGCAGTGGTTTCTACCTTGTTTTAAGCATAGTGTTCGGTTAGGATTGGGGAAAAAACATTGTTATCCTGTTGATCCAAAGTGACAGTAAAGAGATTTGTAATGCTCAAAAATATTTTGGTCTCAAACAAATGATGTATTTTTTTTCTAATAAAAATACTAAGCAGCACAAGTGTTTATTTCTTTAGCACCAAATCAGCATGCTAGAAGGATTTCTAAAGGCATACTGAAATCTGGAGTAATGGCTGCTGAAAGTCATTTAATAATGGGAATAAGAAGTAGTGATGGTGAAATGAAGCTTTCTGAACCAGTGAAGCACTCGAATCAATTGAATTGGAAAAAGGTTCGTTACTCGCTTTCTAAATCAGAGCTCGATGAGGACCTCTTCTGGTTAGAGTGTGGGAAAGCACTGTGTAGCAATAATGTCAAATGTTCACAACTGACCAACTCATTCATGTAGTAATACAACAACAGTAATATAAACAAATAACTCAATTACTGTAGTTTTTACACATAAGGTATGTTACATTACACCACAGATGTCTGTAGTAAAATCCAAGGTATTCAAAAGTATTTACATTTATCTCATTCCAACTAGTCCTTCACCCACCCGCTCGTTCCAAGCGGGGATCGAACCAGCGGTTCTGGCATGGTAAGCGAAAGCACTAAGGAGGAGGCTATGTGAATGAAGCTTTCGCGCTGCGCTCGCCAGCTGGTCTCCGTTAAACACTATACAATGATATGCAGTGGTTTTCTTTAAAGATAGTTGTAAAAAATACGCTAATACACTTTAGTATGGTTCAAAACCTTTTCATTATAAATTACTATTGTATTTTAGTTTAATTACTAGTGTGTGGGACCGGTGCAGTGCTTTGAAACAGTAGAAACGTATGTAATCGACGGCTAATCTCTCGCTATACACTTCACTAACCCATTGGGGTGTTTAAACCTTTGAATCAAAATTCTTAGCAGTCACGTGGGTATAGGCGAAGTGAAGCTTCGGACGTCACTGATTACGCGATGATGGCAAAACGAATCAAGCTCCGGCACACTGCTTCACTGCTAGATGTATCGTTTTTTTGATACATGCTTCGAAGCCTCTGTGCACAATGTCACATCACTAATAAAAAGCTTTAAATATAAAACATTATTACATTTTTAATGTAATGTAATCATATAAATGCAGCCTCAATATGATGGTAAACGTATTTTTAAATTGATCTTACAACCACTTGATCTTTTTGAGCATTGTATGATTGTTTATGTGTTGTGTCCTGAACAGAAATATAAGCCTGTGAATGAGGACAGCAACATGTCAGGACTCTCGGATCACGGCAGTCCTCAGAGTAGCACTCACAGCCGATCCCCATCACCTGATGACATTCTTGAGCGCGTGGCCGCCGATGTCAAAGCCTACGAGCAAGAGAACCTGGACACATTTGAGGATAACGTGAAGGCCAAGTATAGTCTCGTCTCCCAAGAAAAAAATGGTATGTCATCTGAAAAGAAAATGTAATTATATGAAAATGAATGTCCAAAGCTACAGTATATGAGCTTCTTTCTTCTGAACATCATATAAGGCATTTTGAAGAATGTAGGTAAACATTAAATCAGCTCTTTGACTTTTGAAAAAAATACAATAGAACTACCGTTTGGCTACACACATTCTGCAAAATATCTTCTTTTGTGTTCAGCTGAAGAAAAGAAACTCATACAGGTTTGAAACAAGTAGAGGGTGAAGTCTGGTTGTTCACAAACACTAATCTTATTGTTTGTTCTACAAAATAATCACAATAAAAAGTGTATTTTTGAGCCCTTTTTCATTGCATTTAAATGATATGATAAATAAAACGGTGAATTATTTGTCCCCTATAAGAGAAACGCATTTAAATAGAACAAAAAAAATCTGAATCTAATCACTGTCTAGAAAATTCTACTTGAAAAATGGTAACTGCCATGTAATGTGACACTGTAATGTGATTTGTAGTAGATTTTATTGATCTAGTTTGTGCAAAAGAGAAATATATATATATATGACAAGCTCCATTGGTTAGTTTCTATGATAGCACATATTTGATTTCTGCTACGTTCCAGCAGGTGTCAGTACAGTATAAGATTGAAGACGACAGCCATATCAGTTCTGTAGAAAGATGAAACGAGTTATTGAAATTTGTGACATGATAAATTCTTATTTGATGTAATGCAAGAAAATATGTTCTGATATTAGGGCTGGACGATATTGGAAAATTTGTCATTGTGATTTACTGCGGTATTTATTGTGATATGAATGCAATGTCACCAGATAGCTTCATTAGCTCTTCTTGAAACTGATTTATTCATTCTGGATTATTAGGAAGATAGAAGTGAAATATTTTATATCACATTATTTAGGTACAAAAATTAAATAATCAAATCTAAATAAGAAAAATCACTGTATAGTCTTCATTTTAGGGCTGGGCAATTTGGCTTAAAATCAAAATCTCAATTAATTGAACATTTTGACTCAATAACGATTAATGAACGATTATTTTATTTCTTTATTTTTATTCTTTTTGCACTCATAGTTCACTGACTGGTTTTGTACAGTGAATGTGCTAACATATTACAAGTGAGAGATTTTTTGAATGAAGGGTGCATTACTTGATTTTAAAATAATTGAAGGAAAACTCTATCTATCTTTTATCTTTGATTATTTGTTAAACATCAATGTTGAACAACTGAAATTAAAACATGCATTGCCTAAAACAGTTGACCAGAGATCAGATGTGTCTGCAAAGTGTGGCTAACAGAACGGGGTCACCTGACCACATGTAGTAAGGAAAGTAATTGAAAATAATCTACCTGGAAAAGCTAGATCAATTATAGGTTCGGAATGTTGATTTCGATTACTTTTCGATTAATCACCCAGCCCTACTTCATTGTATAAATAGTTCAATAAATACACCTGTGTTAAAGTTACAAACAGTTTAAATTTGTGTGTCTGAATACTTTAAATTTTCTGTTTACATCGTCACAAGCCTTACAATTATAAACTTTCCAACTCTCCAATATGGTTAAACCCTTTAGTGACTTCAAAAATGTACTTTGTTCCTGCTTAACTGTAATCCCAATATATAAACTCAACATTGAACTTACTGTGATGTGACTATTGCAGATGTGCACATTGCAATATCGATGCTGAAACGATATATTGTGCAGCCATATCTGATACACAATAAAGTCTGTTACTTTCATTGCATCTTTGTTCTTCTCCCTTAGGTGCAAATTCAAAAAAGCCTCCAGCCCCTGATATGTTCACAGAGTCAGATGACATGTTTGCTGCATACTTTGATGTGAGTAGCCAGTTCCTGCTTCCCATTGCATAGGTCAGTGGCTTTGCAAGCCCCGGAATTTGATTTGATTTTGTTCATGTAAGGGGATCTAGAGAGGTAGAGTTGCATAGTCCTCTGCAGGCTGTTGTTTCTGTACTGGAAACTTTGTTCAAAGCTTTTTTTTTTCCCAAGTGGGTAATCTGACTCTATGGTGCTCACTGGATCTAGAGGCCCATGAGACTGTCAAATGGTGTCAGTCACTCGAATGTGAATGAACGTTTTAATCAACTCAATCAATTCAATCATGTTGACAATGACACATCAACATCTAATCTCTCTACACAGAGTGCCAGGTTACGGGCCGCAGGAATTGGGAAGGACTTCAAGGAAAACCCGAGTCTCAGAGATAACTGGACGGATGCTGAGGGATATTACCGTGAGTCTGTTGTCTTGTAAACAATGCTGTATGTGTATCTATACAGAATTTAGAATATGAAAACTTGTATAACACAAGCTTGACACATTTTCAAAACCATAGTTTCATGTTTAAGGAGTCACAAATGTGATTGTTGTCTTAATGTATTCAGGTGTGAACATTGGTGAGGTGTTGGACAAACGGTACGCGGTGTACGGCTACACTGGACAGGGCGTCTTCAGTAACGTGATCCGAGCAAGAGACTTGGCCCGAGCCAATCAGGAAGTGGCTGTGAAAATAATACGCAACAATGAGATGATGTAAGAGACTACCCCTAATAACTCAGTGCTATGCCTTTAAACACTTATGTCTTGTACAGTTAGATTTCTTATTAAACCACAGCATATGGTGTTGGTTATGTCTAAAATGATGATGTTCTTAATAAATTATGTTGTAGGGATTTATTTAGATCAGAGGTCACAAAACTTGTTCCTGGAGGGTCTGTGTCAGTTCCGGCCCGTAGGGTTGAAGTAATTGAAGTGAGAGTTTAAAAAAAAATTGGACCCACTGGTGTAAAAACAGTGAGAGGAAAGCATTGTGTATACATTTTTATTAACTGTAACATTTATACTGTAATACATATGTAAAAATATTTACTCCGATTTAAACAAATAAGTTTGCAAGTATTGTAAAGTACTACTAAATAATGTGCTATGCGTAGTGGAACATACCTTTTACTATTTAGCTTGCTTTTCTTCCTCTTTATTTCATTTCCTCCTTTTTTGGCTCCGGAAAGATGCCATTTGGATGTCATTTCATTTAAAATAATAATTCGATTAAGATTGATTAAAAAAAGCAATGACACAAGCGCTATATTACTTAAGACTTTAAAATTCTTTTTCCGGGTTTGGATCGAACGTGAGCAATTTGGCGAGATCTGTGGGAATGCGTTACGTCATTCTAGTTTACCCAATAGCCGATCGCGGGCGCTGTTATGCAAAATAGAGTGTGGTACTGATGGGTATGCCTAATATTTTCTGCTTTTATTCATACTGTTGTTGTGTATTTATTATCATTTTCAGCTATTTGTCATGTATTAGTTATACAGAGATATTCTTTTAATGAAATGTGGAGGTTATTTTTTTTCTCATGGTCGTTGTGAATTGTAATACATTTAATGGGGTTTGTACATTGTGCAATGCACATTGTTCATGATTTATACCTACGTGCTCGTCCTCGCACTTACACACTTTCATTTACAGTAAATATACAAAAGAGGCATTCGTGGGGCCCCCTATATTGCCTGTGGGACATGCCGGCACTGGTCGGTGTCCTGTAAATTTTAGCTTCAACCCTTATCAAACACACATGAAACTGGCTAATCAAGGTCCTACACACCAGTGTTTCCCAACACTGTTCCTGAAGGCACACCGATAGTAGATCTTTTCAACCTCTTCCTAATCAAACAGCTGAGTCAACTCAGCAGAACATAAGAAGAGACTGTGAAAATCTGAAGTTAATGGGTCAGAAAAGGGAAACATCCAAAATATGTACTGTTGGTGTGCCTCCAGGAACAGGATTGGGAAACACTGCTATATAGTATACTTGAAACTTCCAGGCAGGTGCGTTGAGGAAAGTTATAGCTAAAATCTGCTAAAAAAAAAGAGAGATTGGTGACGCCTGATCAAGACAGTCAATAAGATTTAGAGAGGATGTGCACTTCACATGGTTGTTTTTCTCTCACAGGCAAAAGACAGGCCTCAAAGAGTTGGAGTTTCTGAAGAAACTGAACGACGCTGATGCTGATGATAAATTTCACTGCTTGCGCCTTTTTAGACACTTTTATCATAAGCAGCATTTGTGTCTGGTATTCGAACCACTCAGGTACATTACAGTCAACAGATATGACATAAATAGAATTGGAATTCTTCTGTTAAAGCTGCTGTCTTGTTTTCTGGTTTAGCATGAACCTGCGGGAGGTGTTGAGGAAGTATGGCAAGGACGTTGGGCTACACATCAAGGCTGTGCGCTCCTACAGCCAACAGCTGTTCCTGGCCCTCAAACATCTCAAGCGATGCAACATCCTGCATGCTGACATCAAACCTGACAACATTCTGGTGAGTTGAGGTCTCTTGCCTTAAATATTGCACACTGGCTTCAATATTGATTTCTTATATGTAATGTATTTGACTTTTACCCTAAAGGTGAATGAATCCAAAACCATCCTCAAGCTGTGTGACTTTGGTTCAGCGTCACATGTGGCAGACAATGACATAACTCCATACCTGGTCAGCCGCTTCTACAGGGCACCTGAGATCAGTAAGTGTGCTGTGAAATGAACAAACAAAGCAATTGTGCTTGATTTATAGATTTAAAGAGACGGTTTACTCTCAGGTCGTCTAACACAAACCTCTTTTTCCATAGAAAGTTTTTTTTCTTTAGCTGAATAACAGTTGTGGCCATTGGTGATTCATAATGAAAGTCAGTGGCTAACGGCTTCTTGAGAGGCAAAAAAAATAGGCAAAACAAAATCATTACCAGTGGTTCTTGATAATACATTGACGTCCATTGAGATGAAACCCCCTTTGGATATTGAGAATCAAGAGTTTCATGAAACCCAACCTGATTGTAGGTGAAACTTGATTTTTACGTTTTTCTTCTCCTTTTTTTTGCAGTCATTGGAAAGTCATATGATTACGGAATCGATATGTGGTCTGTAGGCTGCACTCTCTATGAACTATACACAGGGAAAATCCTTTTTCCCGGGAAGACCAATAACCACATGCTGAAGCTCAACATGGACCTCAAAGGAAAATTGCCTAATAAGGTAAGTACATCAGATATTAGGAATTAAAATGAAATTTAGAACGTAATGGAGTACGAATATAATCTTCAAATATAACAAATAATCTTTATTCACAGATGATCAGGAAGGGTCTATTCAAGGACCAGCACTTTGACCAAAACTTAAACTTTTTGTACACTGAGGTTGATAAAGTCACTGAAAGGGTAAGTGTTACATATTTCATTCACTTTAAATATAATGGCAAACATACTCGTACACTATTTTAAAACTGCTTATTTTCCTGAGGATTTCACTAATCCATATTGCTATTGTTGTAAAGTTGAAGAACCCAGTCCAGGAGACTCGGTACAAGCAGAATGCTTTGAAATGTGTTGGTTGTTCAGCAGTCAAACAGCATCTTCATGAAGTCCGCATGACTCTAACACAAGTCTAACAAGTCTTGAGTCTAAAACAAGTCTAAATGTTATGGGTAGGAGGCAGTGGCTAAACAAGTCATGTAAATGTGGTAGATAGTTCCAGAACCTGTCCAGACAAGTTTATCAACAAAAGAGTTTCATTGGCCTTGTAACGTTCACTGCAATTTACATTTAAAAAAATAACAATTCGCAATCCAGCAAAGGACCGATCTAATTGTATCACAGATAGAAACAAATGGATAAATGGACACCCTCCAATATATATTAGATCACAATGATCACAAACAGTAAACCAACATGCATACAAAACATTTACAAATGAAACCAGATCACGATGTACAACAGCAGTCCAGTTGTGTACATGGAGTGCCTCACCGGCATAAAGTCCTTCACCAGGAGCGCATTATTGCTGTCCTGAGGCTCTTTCCCAACAGCAATCAGAGTCTGATTCAGGGAAAGTCCAACGAGTAACCCGCAGGCAAAAACAGCAATGTACAGACAGTCGCAATCTCCTCACCTCTTTCACCCTCTCTCCATAAATGAAAATGTCCTTCATGAATGGTCTTGTAGCCTATTGTCTTCGAAAGCACCGATCAAGTGTTAAATGACATATGGGCAGAGCCAGACGGAATCTGCAATTTTGCCATTTCTGCTGAGTTTTGGTAAAAATCTGCGCATTTCTGCGGAATTATTTTGGGAGTATCATAACTAAAACCTTAATATATGAAATAAAATATAATATCTTTTTAACTTTTATTTAATGTTTAAAATGCAAATCCAATTAGATTCACTTTATCTGGTAAACAAAGCAAGTCTATCATAGAAAATATTGCTAAAAGACATAAAATATTACTTTACAAACTGCATTGTACATAAATCAGATGAACATTTTCATATTAGTCAATAACATTACTGTAATTTAAAAACGGAATAAATATAGATTTACACATTTACACAAGTAAATAAACAGAATTAATGATGGGCTAAAAATCTGCAGACACTCTGTGGAATTCTGCGCACGCAGATTCCGTGTGGGCCTATGTATGGGGAATTCGTCAATGCGTAATGTCACTCGTGACAAGTAAACAGGAAACACTTTACGTTAAGGCAATAAATAGTGTTTAAAAACAACACAGTTAAATCTCCTTTTATTTCATACCATGTCTTTTTTGTTTAAACACTCACTATGTGGCAGTGCTACAGCCTGAATGGATTCACAAAGACAAAGGCACAATCACTGGGACCCTGTCTTTAGCGTTTGCATTACTTTTGCTCAGCCAGTGCTCAGGAAGCAAAAGATTAATGTCTCTCACATCCTGGCTACTAGAGTTTTGAACGAAATGATATGATTAAAAACCAAAGAATATAACTTTTTAGTTATATGTTATTGTCAATTTGGAACTAATTATATGCATTTTTATTTCAACACTATATTCCAATTAATTTAGTAGAGGTACAAATATTGGTAACACTTCAATTGAAGGTGGTGTGCATGTTTTTCCTTCACCTTTTATCTTTTTTCTCATTCATTTTCTGCAGGAAAAGATCACAGTCATGAGCACCATTAACCCTACTAAGGACCTGTCGATGGACATGGTGGGTCGCCAGGCTTTACCAGAGGACCAGCGAAAGAAGGTTGTTCAGCTGAAAGATCTGTTGGATCAGATCCTGATGCTGGACCCGGCCAAACGGATCACCATCAACCAGGCTTTACAGCATCCTTTCATCCAAGAGAGAATATGACCACCAGCAACACACCTCAGAGACTCATGATGGTTTTGTATCTGCATATATGACGCAGAAAACAAAAGATTTTTGCATATTTTATTGCCATGCTGTTTTATTTTTATTTCAGATTGTAATAATTTTCAGAGCAGGACACACTCAATATTTCTTCAATTATTTTTTTATTATTATTTTTAGATGACCTACAAGACGCCCTATATGATGTAAAGAGAATGCTTTCAAGATACTCTATATTGTTCAGACTGCATGCTTTATACACAGCTTCTTGTAGCAGCTAAAATGAAATTAATGTCAGATATATTTGATATTACACTTCAGAATGTAAGAAAACCCAGTTGGCACACCTTATAGTTTATGCACAGTTCTAGAATTTGATGTAAAGCAAATCACCAAGGACTGTTTAGAGTGTGACATGAGTGAGGCCAGCATAAATGCTGTCTATATCCGCCCTCCCTTAGGTGTGAGATTGAGAACGCAACCTGGCGTGCAGGTCGACGGCATGCCCCTTGCCCTAGGTGTGTTTCTGCTGAATCTGAGGTCTTGGGTCCTGCTTGACCTGGTCTGCAGGGAAACCTCATCTGTAAAGGCAGGTTGTACACCTCTGTCGGTACACTGAAGGTAAGCTAACCCTTCAAAACAAATGGCACTATCAGTTTGCATTCTTTTCAAATCCAAAATCGTATTTGGCTTCCTTTGCATGTTTACAAAATGTCGTTTATAAAAATGGACATAATGAAACCCTGTTGCTCTGTTCCAAAACATTGCGAGGCACTTTAGACATTCATATACTATATGCTATAATTGTTTGAACTATAATGCACTGCAGAACACTATTCAAAGGGTAACTTTTGGTGAGATTCTCTAATGTTTTTCCATTTATTTGTTCAAAAATAAAGTAAAAACAAGAATCCCAGTCAAATTTAAAAATGTTTTGTAATGGCAAAGCATAATTTTTAGCAGCCGTTAACAACAGAAAGTTGTTAGGAACTGCAAATATTTGGTAATATAAAATTTTTAACAGCACAAATGTCTTTATGGTCACTTTTGTGTATACATATATGTATTGAAGAGTTCAGATGCAAAAGCCTCTAGGTGCCATCAGAAATATTAGTTGAAAAATAGAAGATAATCCTGTGTGAAGCTTCAGTAATTTTCCTTTTTTGGCGATGAGTAGGTTATTTTAATAACTCAACACAGGCTGTGAAAAGTGCTCGATTTAGAATACAATTTCAAAAACAGACGAGGCTTTTGCATCTGAAATCTTTATATATATATATATATATATATATATATATATATATATATATATATATATATATATATATATATATATATATATAGTAACATCAGTCCTTTGAACAGCAGATTTTATTGTTTAATATTGAAAACTGTTAACAATTAAAAACTGATGTCACCCAACAATGTGTTTAAATATTTTGTGTTTATTCAATGCATTATCTGCATTGAGCCAAGTCACTTGCTGCTAACGTATGTAATAGACAGTGAGCTCATTATGTTTTGGAGCAGAGCTTTCATTGTGGTGTTTCTCACAGAGCCAAAACAGTCAGTATGACTGAAAAGAGTCACTATCTCTAAAACGGAAGGAACTGGTTACACTTAACGTTGAGGGTAAGAAGTATTTGCAATGAACCAAGCACCTTCAGTGTACTGCCTGTTAGTCATACCTCACCTTTTTCAGATTGTCACACTCGTATGTGTAGTTTTTGTACAACCAATTTCAATATGCATGAGAATATGTCAAATGTATGGCTTCCAATGCACTACTGTTCAATCCCTCTGGGTGTGTTTTTCGCTATGCGTAGACAATTTAGATGTCTTTTTCTGTGACTGTTCTCGTGTTTGTGACCATGTTGTCTTTTGATACAGGGGTATTCCTGCTCTGATCAATGAATCTGCTTGTTACAAGCGGTAATTGCTTCTTTATTTATATCTCAATTCCTTGTGTTTCAAATACACCTGTTAAAAAGCTTAGCTCATTCTGGAAGAATTATCTGCCTGTTATCTTTTGCAAAGCCTTTCCTGCATGAAAGTGGAATAATTTGGATTTACTGTAAATTCACATTATTTGTTATCATCAAACAATGTAAAAATAAAGCTGTTTTGTGGTGAAAAAAATACAAAAAACATGAATTTAGACTTTCAAAGTTGTCTGTCTTTCACGCATTTCATGCAATTAAATACATACTCGATAAGAAAGTGCTTCAGCTTCTTAGGAACCTTATGGTGTGTTTTGTTTCATAAACACTAACTGCTGTTTGTATTATTTCTCCCACTGTTTCTTTGTGTTCGAGTATATTCTCTGGCCAAAGGAGACATGTCTGTCCGTCATCCTCCTGCCTGCCTCTGCTTTCAAAGGGACAAGAGCTCTTCAAGACCCTTTAATCCAGGTCACTCCTAAAGGCATGTTTAGATCCAACACAAAGCAAAGCTGTAATCTGAAATGAACAGCCAGTTCAGAGGGCTGATGCTTAGGGGATTTGTTCCCATTTCATCTGTAGCAACACAAAATGTCTTAAAGATTTTTAAAGGGTTAGTTCTTCATGAAGTAAAAATCCTGCTGTCATTTACTCACACTCACATTTCAAATCCATGTGTTCATCTTTGCAACACAAATTTAGACATTAGTAATTAATTAGTATAAATCAAAATGATACCTGTTCCTTATATAAAATTCCATACACACAAAACTGATGCTTCAACAAAATAAACGTGAACTAATTAGTTTAATTCAAGTTGTCTGAACAGGATTATTTTAGAAAATAAACTGATCAAATGCAGGCTTTTATTCACGCGTAAAGATCACTCTAAACCAAACTCGGTCCTGGAGGGCCAGTGTCCTGCATATTTTAGTTCCAACCCCAACTAAACACACCTAAACCAGCGAATCAAGCTCTTTCTAGGTGTACTAGAAACTTCCAAGCAGGTGTGTTAAAGAAACTGAACTGGAGCTAAACTGTGATGGACACCGGCCCTCCAGGATCGGGTTTGGACACCCTTGCTCTAAACCAGAGGTCTCAAACTCAGTTTCTGGATGGCCACAGCTCTGCATAGTTTAGTACCTGCTTAATAGTCCATAGTAGTCTTGAACACCCTAATTAGTTGGATCAGCTGTGTTTGATTAGGGTTGGAGCAAAACTGTGCAGAGCTGCGGCCCTCCTGGAATCGAGTTTGAGACCTATGCTCTAAACAATGTTCAATTCTCAAATTGAATGATGAAAGCTAAAGCATGCTTGCTTGACAAGTGAGAACCAATGAAGTTCATTCTTCAGGCTCATACATCATGTAAACCACTCAAAGCATATATGTTTAATGTTTTAAAGCATCAGTAATTGTGGCTGAATAGACTTTGAATGGAGTGACCGATTACTGTTCTAATAAATCTAAATATTTATTTGTGATCTGAAGATGAACAAAAGTTTTATATGTTCAGAATGACATGAGGGCTTAGTAAATGATGACAGAATTTTCTTTTAGGTGTAAACAACTTTTTCGTAATATGAGCTGTATGTGTTCTATAGTCATATTAAAAAACATAACTCCAGAATGGGTTATTAAACTGTCAGGAACCTAATATAAAATAATATGGCTTTTTCCCCCTAAATTACTAAACTAGATATCATCATTTTGTATAAAAAATGCATTGTATATACAGGGTGATTCAAAAAGAATACCACAACTTTGAAAATCTGTCTTTAATCAAAGAAACCTGATGGAACCTTGGATAATTAATCAATGGGAAAAGTACTTAAGTTTTTTACAAAACTTCAGAGCTTCCTCAAATCAACGACAGAAAGAGCTTAGCTCTCCTTTTCTTCTTTGCAGAGTTCTCGATTTTCAAAGTTGTGGTATTCTTTTTGAATCACCCTGTATATATTGCGTGTGTAATGCTGTAGATATGTCAAAAGTTATACAGCAATCACATTTTGTTTTTCTCTTCAAGTCCTTTATTTATGCCAACATTATTATTGGTTTGATCACAGACTAATCTGCCCATATTTAGTTTGGTGAAAAGCCTTGCTTTTATTTTAATCATTGATACAAACCACTAAGGTTTATTCTTGGCCAGTTTCATATTCAAGTCTTAAATGGACTAATTTAGTCACCCTGCATATCCACTGATGATTGTGTGTTTCCTCAGGATATTTCTAGAACGTGTGTTTTCTGTGATGTACCGCGATACTGGTATATTTATTCTTTTTATTGTAGGTGCTGTCTGTTAAAGAAGACCGTTAAAGGATATCTCTTCTGGCAAAAAAAGGTTTCTGTTTTAGCGAGAGCTCTTCATAAAAACTATTCTGTTGTTTTTCCCCCACTCACAATTCAATTACTTAGACTTAAAGTTACAGATTTTTATGCAGTTTTTTTTCAACCAGTCATTTAGCCAAATCCAAAATAAGAGAAGTATAATTCTTTTTTATGCCTAAACCTGATTAATACCTTCTTAAGTTAAGCAATGCAAACTTTATTTAATCATTTATGCAAATGTTTAAGAATTAACAAAAAAAAATGCTAATTGGTGTGGCTCATTCTGAATTTATCAGTCAAAAGGTAATGCTTTTCTTATTTTTAAGAAGCAAGTTAATTGTCATCCACAAAGAACTCTTTATGTTAACCAAAACTGACCGTTTTCAATTTTGTTTTCAGGGTAAGTGCTAAAATTTATCCTACTCTCATGGCCACATGTGACTCCTAGTGTGAGAGAGATCCCGATGGCCAGCTGCTGTCCTACTCTATTATTCAAGTGCCTTTCAGGAGCTCGTCTGCTCATCCACATTTGGGGAAAAATACCAACATCTGTGCGCAGCATAACAGTGTATAGTTTGTGACATTTTAAAACCAAAATTGCTAAATTTATGTTTAAAAACATCTGAATGTTGTCTAGTTTGATGTCAGTTTTACATAGAATACTAAAGATGATGTTACAGTGAGTATTGCTGTTCATGGTTAATTGTCTGTATGAAAACACATCCAAAAATAAAGATATGCAGAAGAAATGTTTTGCTGGATTTTTTTTCTTTCTCAAAACTGGCACAATTCAGCATTATTTTTCTATAGTAATTACCTCAAACGTTGTTGAAAGAGCTCAACTTCATTCAATTAAATACAGTAACATGTACGGTTAATAACACACTGTCAGTCTTCCTGGTTAAAACCATTAAAAATAATTATATTAGGTTTTCCTGAATGGAGCTTTAGCAGGAGCGCTACTCCTTTCAGAGGAAGTCTTCTGAGACTTTGGTATGGCTTTCTTTGTGGGTTTGTATCCCTTGGAATTTTCTGGACTATTGCATTTTGGTGACTTGTTTACATGAACAACATCATCTTGAACAATGGCTTCAGTCTTCTTTACTCTGACCACACCAGAGTTTGGCTTCTTAGCTAATGCTAGTGGTTGCTGAAATCCAATCCACACCTTCCCAGAGTTTGGCGAGAGTTGATTACTGTTCATAGACTTCAAATGTGAGTTTGAAGAAAGCGTGAGCTTTGTTATTTCCTCTAGAACTGCCTGAGAACCAGGGTTTTGCAGCTGCTTCACACGATTGCCACTTTTCACTGAAGAGGTTGCTGGACGAGACCCAACTGCTTTTCCTTGTTCTTTCTGTATGGTTACAGTCTGGAGTTTCTCCAGCTTTATCATACGGGCTGCCAAAGCTGCGACACAAGGGTCTGTTGAGCACAGGCTTTGCTGGCTCTCTAAATCCTCTGCCTCGGATATCAACTGACTTAATTCAAGATCTTTAAGTGAAAACGGGAGAACTTCAGGATACACTTGCTCTCTTACTCCAGCCTCTATTGGTTCTAGATCTCTATCAAATGAGTCCGGCCTCAGATACAATTCTACAGGAGTATCCCATTTTATTAAAGGAATACTGTCTTTCTCTTGGTCAGAGAGGTCACTGTTTTCACACTCTACTGACTGTGCAGATGCATTTCCTTCAAGATGTTTATTACTGCTACAAACAGAACCGATGATTGCCTTGCTCCCATCTGGACTTTCACTGTTTGGAGAAACCATGCTGTTGACCTTTATTGGGTGGATTTCCAGTGCTGGCCTGCTTTCTGTATGTTCAGCAATGTCGTCTTGTGTCTCCCAGAGGCCTGGGGGCTGAAGACCGAGCCTCTGCCATCTGTGTGACAGCATCCTCAACGGGGTTTTATGATGTTTTTTCGAGCTGAAGAAAATTAGCACAGCATTAATTGTTGGAGAAATATTTCTGCAGGTTCCATTTAACCTCTTCAATTGATATCCAAGCACTGTAGCATGAAGTATCAGTTCCAGGTTGGCAAAGTGTGTGAAGTCTAGTGTTGCAGCATGATACAAAGCTACGTTCAGTTCAACAAAAGGTTAAGATTCCTGGCAAACACAGCAAGTCTCTGTGCCAAGATCTGCAATTTAATAAATTGATTTTTACTTGAAACGCAAAGTGCAGTATGTACTTTAAACAAACAGGTGGGGATATGACACCTGTTGCATTTATTACTACCACTGTCAGTGTATTTTGGATTGATATTTTAAAAGGCTTCACACTTGGATGACCCTGTCAAACTGATGACTGTCATCTGGCTGGCGATGCCTGATGAGTCAAGAAGTCAGTATCTACTTACACTTCGGATGATTTTGTTTGGCTGCAACAGGTGGTTGGTTCCTGTGCTGTATGAGCATTAGAAATGCAGGCTGCTAAAGATGGCTGAAAAATAAAATGCAGTAAAACTTCTGTGATTATCAAATTATGCAATGTCTTTCGAGTCTGCATACAGGTTCCAATAAACGTATAAATATTACTGTTACAAAATATCAAATTAACTTTTCTTTAGCTTTCTTTTTTTAACAGCTGGTTTCATAATATTTCTATTAATGACATAAATAGCAGTTGCAGTTAATTATATTAACTATGAACATTTTGTTGCATTAATTTTCACCAGAATACAGTGCTCAGCATAATTGAGTACACCCCATTTTGAAAATGAATATTTTTTTTCCATTTCTCAGTGAATATAGGCAAAGTATTTCGGTGCATTTGAACAAAACAGATTTATTAAACGGACATATTTATTCAAATATTATTTTAGTCACCAAACATTTAGAAATTGAAAGATAATATAATTAAATTAAAGCAAAATATTGCAAAAAATATATAAGCTACAAAATTTCAACTAAATTTTTACTTTTTTTTTTTCTTTGCTTCTGTTGATTTTTCCTCTTTTTTTTATTTATTTGTATTTTATATTTTTTCTATAACATATAAATTTGGGTGTACCAGGTTTTGGACCGTTATCATATGTTATTTTGTTAGATAAGCTTCAGATTTGGCTTCAGTACTGACTAATTTAATGTATATGCACAAATATAATGTTGTAGAGCTTCCTATTTAAAAATATGAATTTAAAAGATAGATTTGTGAGGGGTGTTCTTATATATGCTGAGCACTGTATATCTGTTCGTTGTGTAATTTCTAATGTAACTTAATGCAATTTAAAATGTGTCCAAATAGATTTAAAGATCACATTAACCACAAGTTTCAACAACAAGTTCAGTATTGTGACATATTTCCTACCGAGTGAGAATATTAAATAGGTGTCCTAACATTTTATCCTACTCATCAGATTATGCTACTAACACTCTATTGGAATGTTCAATTGTCAGGGTTAGGGACTGGGTTAGGTTAGGGTGATATTACAGTCTTATATCATATTGCTCCTCTTACAAATCTGATGGGTAGGATATTTCATCATCAGGATGTGCTACCTACTTTTTGAATGAGCGACAGAACACCAGGGTTTATTTAGACTAAATATTTTTCAGTCACAATACTTCAGAATTTAAACTAACTTTAAAAATTCGATAAAAACAGAATAATATACACTGGCAATTGCAAGTAACTTCATAAGCAGAAGAAACACTACCTGTTGTGTGTTCACTATCGCAGACATGTGTAGACTTTCCAGTCGATATACTAATTGAGTAATGTAGATGTCCTGTTAACACAAAATATTCAGACAAGAGTGTCAACAGACAAAGGATATGTCATATAACGTTACCTCAGTGAACATTCTGTCTAGTACATGTAATATGAAAACATTTACTTGCAGAGATAAAATAGGTAGTTAATATTTGAGGCTTTTTGAAGGAGTTTATAAGTTTAAAACAAAAGACATATGCAAAACCCCCAAAATAGCATACATTTTGATTATATAATATATTCACCAAGGTTATTATTTTGGAGGTCCCATTAAGGGTCATTTTAATATGAATAAATGCTTTACCTTGTTATAATCTGTCGTCAGAGAGGTACCTGAAATGAAACAAATTGTCAAAATAAAGCAACCTTTTAAAGATGTGCACTGTAATAAAAGTGTAACATAAACATGAACTCACCTTCAGAAAAGCTGCTCTGGACCTGCCAGTTACACTACAAGGATACATACGCAAAAACCACATGACAAGGTGTCCTAGTTGTCAAAGCATTGTTGAAATTCGCATTTCCTAAAAAAATTCTTCATGAAGGCAAACAGCAGTTGTCGATAACCTCTGAAACGTTTTCAATACATTTGAAAGCCTCCCGCTGACACTTTGCAGGTAGGTCATGATGTCACTATGAAATTTGCATACTGTAATGTGATTGGTTTTATAGCTCCTTTATTTAAATATAAAATTATGAGCGTTTCCTTTTTAAAGTCTGATTAAACAGCATATTTCACAATGTCACTTACAGTATGCTTCGTGGTGCTCAGGTAAATGGCAGGTGTGCGGCGAGCCACACCATCAGTATGCGTCTTCCAGCTGTTTCCATCCCTCGTGCTTTCCATTGAAACTTTCTGTCGCATAAGAGCACGTGGAATATGTAGTTGCATGCCAATAAAAAGGAAGACGACAGACGTCACGTCACATCTCGAAACCTAAACGGTAACTTTCTTCCTCGGATGAAAATGACTTAGTACTTTTTCGAAAGATAGCAGAGATACATGACGATATTTTTACATCGCAGTAAAGGTACAGATCAAAATTGACGACGGTTGCTGAGTTCTGATGGGTCCATTTCTTTAATATGTTACCAAATGTTTCGGTCTTATTAGTTCGGACGACTTCCTTCCTTAACACAAATAATGCTGAAACCATGACAACCTTCCACACACTGCTCTCCACTAGCACACTTTAAAATGAATTAGAGTATGGGAGTTTGTTTAATCTAGAAAGTACTCATTTCTTATGAATAATTTAACCTTTACTGTGTTACCATTATTACTTATATATGGTGTAATATTTACTTGTATTTTCTTTGTTTCTAGACGTCTGTTATTTTGTATAGACCAGGGATGCCCAAACTTTTTCTTATGACTGGCCAAAAAGCAAACTTGATTGAGGGCTGTGGGCCGAAGGTAAAAATGTCAAACTATATTACATTCATTTCCTAATATTTAAAATAACTACAAAACATTGCTTTAAATTATATTAACTAATATTTAAAACATTACAATGAACTTATTACAGTAAAAGTATAAACTTTCCCATTAATAACACAATGGAGTTCAATGCTGAATGCACCAAGCTGCACCTGCCTTTGCCTTGATTTGCTCGACAATTTCTTGTGCATTGCCCTCTATCCGCAGAGTGACATTATTTACATTTTTAAAAATGATTCATTTACAAAACAAACAAAATTATACATTACATTTTAAAATTATGATCTCTGTCATAGATATGCGCCCATTCTCCCTCTCTTCTCAAATGGGATAGTTTGGACATCTCTGGTATAGACCATCACTCCTGAAAAACCTGTCATGTGCCTCCAGGGAAAAATAGATAAACGTGAGAGCTATAAAAATAAAATTGTTTTACACCAGGGATTAATTTTAATCTGAATTTATTTGAAAAGTTATAATGTTTCAACTGGTTCTGAGTAGAGTTAAACAGTTGGATTTTGCATTTTTTTAATCCATTCAGCTGATCTCCCAGTCTGGTGATAGCACTTTTATCTTAGCTTAGCATAAACCATTGAATCGGATTAGACTATTGCCAACTTGCTAATCAAGCTTTACT
Organism: Danio aesculapii; assembly: GCF_903798145.1. Classification (NCBI taxonomy): domain Eukaryota; kingdom Metazoa; phylum Chordata; class Actinopteri; order Cypriniformes; family Danionidae; genus Danio; species Danio aesculapii. The sequence continues at coordinate 32,354,880 of NC_079436.1, read as the reverse complement.
CATTCATTCATTCATTTTCGGCTTAGTCCCTTTATTAATCCGGGGTCGCCACAGCGGAATGAACCACCAACTTATCCAGCACATGTTTTACGCAGCGGATGCCCTTCTAGCTGCAACCCAGAACTCGGAAACATCCATACACACTCATACACTATGGACAATTTAGCCGACACAATTCGCCTGTACCGCATGTCTTTGGACTGTGGGGGAAACCGGAGCACCTGGAGGAAACCCACACAAACGCAGGGAGAACATGCAAACTCCACACAAAAACACCAACTGACCCAGCCGAGGCTCGAACAAGCGACCTTCTTGCTGTGAGGCGACAGCACTACCTACTGCGCCACTATGTTGCCCAAGCTTTACTCTTCTGTAGTAAATAAAAAGTAGCTATTTTATTGTTAAAAATGGCTACGAACTATATTTTTATTTTTGGCGTAATAATGAAGGGACTGACTTTGCTGATGTACCATGATAATACGCAGTACTGCTGTTATCTACTTACCTAGCAGGGGACTATTTTCAGTTGCTGTGTAATATCATTGCCCCTGCTGCAGACATGGTGGCAGCAAAGTTCCTTGATCATTACTTGTACATTTTCTTAGTACACAATTTAATGACAGAAGAGTCAAGCTTTAAATAAGAAAATTATCAAATTATTTTTGAATTTTTAAGCTAGATTCTAATGGTCTACTCCGATTCAGTAATTTAGCTTAAGCTAAAAGTGTTAAACTCAACTATCTAGGTGACATAAAATAGGCCTATGTCTTTAAAACAATAACTGTGTTCCTATTTAAAACAATATATATTTTTTAACCTATCCTTTGAGAAGCTGAAGAACAACTAGTGACATCTTGTCCTTTTTTTTTTTTTGGACTGTGTGGCATATTTCAGGTGAACTGCACAAGAGTTTTTAGGATTTGGACTGGGACTTACTTTTTCAGCGGCCTCGGCCCACTTATTTGGGACTCATCAAGGTTTGTATGGCAGTTTTTACTTTAAAGTTTTACTTTTTGAAATAATTACAATTTAAAATATGTGAACATTCTTCACTAGGGGGAGTTACTCTATACAGACAAAACTAGGGTTTATAAACAAGCAGTGCCCTACAAAATTTTTTAAATGTACTAGAATTAAATCAGGTCTTATGTCACAATGTATGGTGTTATAATGTTTAATTAATACATTTTGATGTATATTTTTAAATGATTAGATGCACTGATGCACAAGCCTGTGTCTGTTACATGTACCTTCTGCACAGAACACAAATTGGAAAGAACATACGTTGGCTTCTTACCCACTTCCTGTCGTGAGAAGAGCAAGCAAACAGATTTAAGGTGTGTTTGTGTTTGTGGGTTTTTTGACCCTTTTTGCACTTCACAATATGTTTAACAGCAGAGAAACTAAACGTTTGATGTTCGGCATTACAATGTCTTTTGCAATTAATCACACTAAAAAGCAACTGCATTATATTAAACTATTTTTTTAATTAGTACCTAGCAATGGTAGAGAGATTATTTAAAGCCTGTAGACTTTTTAAGCACTGCAAAATTACAATATAACACAGTTTGCATCTTTTTGCATCTGATATTATTTTAAAAATGTGTCAGAATTAGCTTTATTCTCCAAGTCTGCGCAGATACACATGGAATTATTTGTGGTTTTCAGGAGCTCTGGTGCATGCATACACACAAACATTCACACATGCATACATACATACATACACACATACATACATACACACATACATACACACATACACACATACATACATACATACATACATACATACATACATACATACATACATACACACATACATACATTCATACACACATACATACATACATACATACATAACAACACAAAAAGTCACAAGGACATTTTATGTATAAATGGATAGAAAATAAAGTAAACAGTAAAAGTTATTATTAATTTGTAATAGTGAAAGTTAGTTTATGCCCTGTCCTATGGTCCGTTGAATTCAGGGTACTTTTTGAGCCAGCTGTGTGGTGATTTTCAAAGCGCTTGTGAATGATGTGTGTGCAAACACGTGCCTGTTTACTAGTGAGTGCGCCTGTGTCTTCCCGCAAGACCCACAGTGAGTACACCAGACAGACATTGTGCGTCATAACCTTAACGGTTCAAGCCACTAGACACTGGTGGCAGTCTGCCAGATTCAAATGACAATTCAAACATCTTACTCTATCAGAAAGGTGTGAAATGATAGGTTTTCAGTGGAAGAGTACCCTCGAAGGTACACAGTAGCTTATAGTAGCACAGTGGCTTGCTGTCTTCAAGAAACGACTAAAAAATCAACTATTTAGTCTGCACTTTCCTTCCTAATCTGCAACTGCCTCTCTGGCTATACCACTAACTGTACTCTCTCTCTCTCCAAAAAAAAAAATTACATTTCTAATGCTTTGCTTTTTAGACTTTACACACCTGAAACTTATAGCCTATAGCACTTATTCACTGTTGCGCTTATAGTTGTGTAAATTGCTTCCTTGTCCTCATTTGTAAGTCGCTTTGGATAAAAGGGTCTGCTAAATGACTAAATGTAAAATGTAAATTTAGGGGTAAATAAGGACGAAGAGGTGACACGGTGGCTTAGTTGTTAGCACTTTCACCTCACAGCAAGAAGGTCACTGGTTTGAGTCCCAGATGGGTCAGTTGGCTTTTCTGTGTGGAGTTTGCATGTTCTCCCTGTGTTTGGATGGGTTTTCTGGGTTTCCACAGTCCAAAGACATAAATTGGACATAAAATTGTGTATGTGTGTGAATGAGTGTGTATGGATGTTTCCGAGTTCTGGGTTGCAGCTGGAAGGGCATCCGCTGTGTAACACATATGCTGGATAAGTTGGTGGTTCATTCCGCTGTGGCAACCCTTGATAAAGAAAGGGATTGAAATGAATGAAATTGGCCAAAGTGTGTGAATGCAAGAGTGTATAAATAAGGACGAAGATGTATTGTTGGTGGTACTGTCTTTCTACCTTTTAAATATCAACGAGTGATGGAAATAATGGATATGTTTTAATGAGAGAAAGGAAATAAGAGAGAAACTGAAGTTTTATTCAGATTTTATTTTTAATATACTGTTAGAAATTGTAAAAAATGAGCAGCAAATATTTATAGACATTATGTATTTGGAATGATGTGAAAACAAATTATATACAAAAAACCCTGAATGTATAAAGCTGGCTTTAAACACAAATACAACACTCACAGTTAAACATTTGCAGCAATAGTATGAAAATAACATTGTAAAAACACATAATAAAACGACAATATTCAGTGCTGTACATGATGAATGAGTGTGTGCGACACAACATTTAGATAAACTGAAAATATTAATGCTGAACAAAAGATGGATAATATTTTTACAGATAAGTTGTAAAATTAGTAACCACACCCTCTCCCTGCCACAACACTGTTCATACTGTTCGTACAGTACACATGATTTGATCAGCATTTGACATTCATATCAATGGCTCAGTCAAACAGAGATAACTCTTATTATGCAATATTAAACATTGCAGCCATTTCATTGTGGTCAGCAGGTTACTTCACCACTTGTCGGTGAGTATTCAAGCATACAAAGTTCTCCTATTGAACCTCAAATTTTTGTTTTGAAACTTCAAAACACCTGCAGCCAAGCAGAAGCTTTAGCATAGCTAGTCTGTGTTTTCACACTGTTTACAAAGAGAGTGCATTGGTGGTGTCTGTGTCCGACATAACAGAGGAGCGGTGAGGGATTCCCTGCAGCTTGGATTTCTTGAGGTTTGAAAGGCAGCCTAGATTTTGGAAAATTCGCATAACATCTTTTCGGAAACGCACTCCCACAAAAGCATAAAGAAACGGGTTTAGGCAACTGTGCATGTAAGCGATACTCTTCATAACTTGGCCAGCGATGTCAAAGCGTATGGCCTCTGTGCAGTTTGTGACGGTCATATTGGCTGCCTGAGTGGCTTGAAACACCAACATGCCATTGTACGGAAGCTGAGAAAGGACAAACACAGCCACAACTGCCAGAATAACCCGAAGTGCCTTGTGCTTCTGGAAGTTTCTCGTCTTGAGCAAGGTGCGGATGATGTTTGTATAGCAAAAGATCATCACTACTAGAGGAATGCAGAAGCCCATACAGATCTGGAGAGCGAGGACCAGTATTTTAGTACGATTGTTTTCATTGTTCCAGTAGACCATGGTGCAAAAGGTATTGCTCTCATCGTCTTCTTTTGATCGAGCGAATAGACACTCTGGAATGGACATCAGGGCTGCCAGCAGCCAGACTAACACACAGATGAGCTTACTGTACAGGAGACGACTTCTCTTGGAGTTCTGCGCCTTAGTAGTCTGGACAATCACTATATAGCGGTCAACGCTAATGCAGGTGAGCAGAAACATGCTGCTGAAGAAGTTGATTTTGTAGATAGCAGAAACAGCTTTGCAGAGCCCCGAACCAAAGGCCCAGCCGTAGATGGAATCAGCAGCCCAGAAGGGAAGAGTGCAAAGAAAGAACAGGTCTGCTACCGCCAGATTCAGGAGATAAACATCCGTCATGGCCTTCAGACGGTTTTTGAAGTTTGCGTATATCCAGACCACCAGAGAGTTGCCAATGGCTCCCAGAATCACAATCATCCAATAGAGCGCAGGCTCGTAGTACCTTCGAAACTCTCGAACCTTTGATTTGGGACAGAACCCATCATAATTATCACCATAATCACTCGTTGTGGAGAAGTCACCATATTCCTCCTAAAAAAGGATTACTTAGCTTTAATCTTGTTAAACATGATACTGCACATATAACATGAGTAAAAACACAGAGAGAGAGCATTCAGAATTAACTTAGTATGAATATTTAGAGATCACTTACATAATCTGATGTCTGAGGAGTGAGTGAGGTTATAAGCTCAGTTGCATTCATCATGGATCCTCTCAGTTCTTAAATAAAAAAAATACAAATACACATAAATACTTCATTTTCATCACACTGAAGTACATTAAATATATTTTCTTACAAATATTCATGTCACAAACACATAATTTTTCCAAAATTTGAATTTGCTGTTTATATAAAGTAAATATTAGCAGTTTGTTTCATTGTATGCTCTAAACATTTGTAATTGTGAAGGAATTTAAACATATGTTGAGGTAAAGTTACTACTTACTCTTCTTTGTTCGAGAAAAAAATGTGTCGGTAATGCAGATGAGCTGCTGTCTGTCGTCCTCTCGATCTCTGTGATCACTTTCACAATGTTTTGCGGCAGTCTGGTAAACGTCTGTTTTGCAGAAGCTTTTAAGGGTAAACCACAGTGACGCACAAGAAGCATTAACTCTTTTCACACTTTTCCCCCTCCCTTCCTAATCACGTAACCCAACTGACAGATCTGAAATGAGTTCGTTTTATACTTTGCACAACTAAAATTAGAGAACTGTTTGGTTACTTTTCATTATGCCTCAGAAACATAACATCCTCTACACCTGCTAACTCACAGTGGGTGAACAGGACCTGATATCTTTACACCATCTTCATCTTTTTCTGCATGATCTCACGCACAGCACTCAAATGTGTTTTAAAGTCACGCTAGTCAACAGAAAAGGCAAAAAGCTTAACCAGCTTTTCTGAAGCGAACAATTGCATATGCCATATGTACCCTATGTAAGTATTCCAGGGGTGCCCAAACTTTGTCCGGTGGGCCGGTGTCCTGCAGAATTTAGCTCCAGCTTGCTTCTAGACACCTGCCAGGGTTATTATTAATAGTATTATTACTATTATTATTAGAATTTTAGTTTGGCTATACTACAGTCTTTGCTATTTTCCATGACTGGCAAAAAAAAGAATAAGGAAGCACCTGTAACTGGATCATTAGCTTCCCTTTTTCACTGTTTGTTTGTCAGATGTGGTCAGTCACATTGCCAATGACATGACAGGATCCAGATTTTTTATTTTTTTAATCAGCAAAAAACATTGGTCATATGTTAATCGAAGAATTATAGCAATGACATCCACAGCGATATTTTTGCACAATACTATTGACACATACAAACTTCTGACCCTGAAAACCTTTACATATTTTTATAGCTAATAGCTTTAATCAACATTTGTGTAAGTGTTTTTCACTTCATTGCAGTCCTTCTTGCATGGTTTCTTGCTCAAGTGTGACTGTTTGAGTCCCAGACTTCCTGTTTATCAATAATATTGTCTCACCAGACATTTGTTGCACTGATAATTATGTGAGTCATTAAGATATATCCTGTTGTAAAGAAGCCATTTCCTTTTTATCACATGTCAGACACACTACAACAACAATTGCCCTTTTATTTACATCCAAGTTATAACAGTAAAGCTCAGCAAAGACTTAAATGGTAGCCTTTAGATGGCTTCTTTAAGACTCGTAGTAACTGTTGCCAATTGATTGCTCAATGCATAAACTCATCTTATCCTTTATTTCCAGTCATGTTTACAGTTACGAGACCAAAACTTTTGTCATTCTGCATGAAAATGTGTTAGATATAAGCATTCGCGTTAATAGATAACAGTTGTAATAGGGCAAACAAGGTACATATCAGAAGCGGTGGAGGACGACTGGGTGTTCACATTTTATCTCTAAAATTATAACCAGTGGCCTCGTTTGGTGGCGTTTATGCAAGCTAACCATAAACCGTTCCTCTTTCTGTACAGTTTTCAGTGACCAGGTCAAATAGAACGCATACGCACACACATATTCTTGTTTTTTGTCTGAGTTTAAGGCCTTCCTCCAACTGCATTGAACTGTGATTGGTTAAAACCGTTGAGGATGATTGCCTGTGCCTTTAAAAAGCAATCAGTGTTTAAAATATAGCTACTTTTTATACCCTTGCTTTTTATTACCAAACTGAAGACTTTCACATGCTGTTAGAAACCGTTATAAAGCGTAGATGTTTTAGATGTGCAAAGCGAACAGCTGATGCAATCTATGTCTTGTTTTAAATCAGTGCAAAAAACAGTTTTCGGTGGTGCCCATGCTATATGCAAGTTTGCATGACAAACCTGCAAAACCTACATAGCAACGGCTCACACTCAAAGATGAAGACAAACAGTTGTCATTTAGTACCTTGTAGAGTGAGGACATTCTGCGGTGAGCTTTTGCACGACATGCGAAGACCACAAGGCTATATAGAGGAACCAAGCACAGATAATCGCATTTCTCAAACTCCCCCTCACAACTTTTACTTTAAGGGAGGGTTTATTAATTCATTTATTTACTTTGCTGAAACCAGAAAATGTGTTTAATACTATGTTATGATAAATGTGAAGAAGCAAGACAGATTTCAGGTTGTTAGGCAGATGCTAGCTGGCAAGTTTGTTTAGATGCTTTACTAAGTAAGGTTGAGATGAGCTGTTCTTCGATTTAGGTTTGTTTGTTTAAGGCCTACGCTTCTATTAAGCCCTTTCAAGTCACATGATGTTTTGAAAAGTGTCATGAGCTTTGTGGCATCACAGTGGTAAAGAGGAAAATTAAAATGAAAAAAAGTGAGAAAAACAAATGACATGATGAGCGTGATTTCACATGGCGTGACTTCCTCAATTTTTGTCAGAGCAGCGTGGTCTTCTAACAATAACAACTGTTGCTTTCAAGAAGTGGAATTTGTATATGCATGTGTTTAAATTATGAAACATTATTCATTAGTTTCTAACATTAATATATATATTTTATTTTAGATTATAATATATACATTATATTATATTTATAATATATACATTAATATATATATTTTTAATTACTAATTGTACTTACTAATTGTAAGTGAAAGGGATAGTTCACCCCAAAAATTTAAGTTCATTTAAAAAAATGTAAGGTCATTTACTCACCCTCCACTTGTTTCAAACCTGTCTGAGTTTCTTTCTTCTAATGAACACAATAAAATATATTTTGAAAAAGGTTGTAAACTGGTAACCATTGACTGTAAGGAAAAAAGAAATGTTTTGAACCACCTGAGGGTGTACAATTTTAAGTACATGTTTGCATGGGTGACAAAGTCCCTTTGGACAAGTCATTTCACTCGGCGGCCATTTTTGAAACACCTCTCGGGCATTATGCTCGGGCATTAGCTCTGAATGGGGAAACATCACATTCTCCAAAATTGTTTGCCAAGCTTACCATTGAATTTCGTATTAGGAATCAGCAATGAAATTAAACAACAACTGTCTCTTTAGTTTCATTTCTAAATGTTCGAATCACACAAAATTTGCTGAAACTTACATCTGCACTGAGCCTCTCCCCCAGAGAATCCTCAGTCTAAAGCAATTGCTGATTGGCTCCTGTACTAGAAGGTGGGGCTTCATTCACCATATTGACTGTTACTCTTTTCCCCATTCAAAACTATATGAGTGACATGTCTTGTGTATTCTATAGTCTTTAATGGGCGAACTACAGAAAATTGGCATTTTTCATGATATATGTTTAAAAATAAACAACGTAGCGAACTCAGGTAGCTTGGCCAGACACTGCAATGGTGCTTTTCTTTTTGCAATCCACTGCACTGCTTTTGCATTTTTACATGTATTGGACACATTTGACACTGTGTTTTTGTGTGTATTTGCAGTATCTAGCATTAACACATCGAAAAGCATTCCAAAAATTCAGTTCTTGCTTAGTGCAGTATGTAAGTTTGACACCCAGTGGTTGAAATAGGTATTACATTCCTGGATCTAAATAAATGCAAGCGTAGGTTGCCAGATTGACGTCCAACAGGAGCAAGTCTGACGATCGAGCCTGTAAATGCTGATTAAAGTCGTGGTCTAAAATTAAGGAACAGCACTCGACAGAATAAATAATTTCCATAAGAGTTTTTATCCTAAGCAACATCTGGAATTGATGAATTAAAAATGGCTTCTATTTCTTGCAGCTGAACAACAGAAAACTGACAATGATCACCTCAGGTACAACTCATGTGCTTTATTCAGTGTTAAATGCTAATAATGTAAGTTTGAATGCCATTATACATGACATTTATTGCCATACTACTGAAAGCAGCAGCAGTTCACCTCAGATCTTGAAAAAAATAAAACGTTTGAAATTGAAATTTAGAGCTGTGAATCAAAACGAACACATCTCAGTGATTCAGCATGTACATTTAATAATGTTTAAAAGGGTTTAATATGTATTAATTAGATTATAAACCTTACCATTTCATGAGTGAATGCATATTCTGTGCTTCTGAGTGGCTGTATTTAAATTTCTGTCATGCTGCGTCTGGTCTAAATAGCCAAAAATGCTTATCATTGCAAATAGCATGTTGTTAGGACATGGGGTTACAATGTAACCTGCTCACCTCATGTTTACGTTCGTAATATTTATGTTATTTGCTAATTAATAACCTCATGTGGAACTCATGAATTTGCATCTTATTTCGAAGTCTGTTACTGTCCACCGGAAGTCACATTTCGGTCACATTTCAGATGCATGCTTTGAGAGCCTTTCTGAATGAATGAATGAATGAATGAATGAATGAATGAATGAAATATGCGGTTTTTCCATAAAGGCAATCCAGGGTGCTGAAGTATAATTGGCTAAACTGGCATTGGGTGGGTTAAAAGAACCAAAACAAAGACAGCGTTCTGACACAGAATGCCCATTTTCAAAGCAGAATATCTGATTTCAGCATTGTTTTTCAGACAAACAAGTATATTGACTTGGCATGTTTCTTAAATATCTGCAAACATATTATGGGTTTTTTGTGCTATTGAAGAGTCAAAAACTTACATAAAGCACCTTTAAGCTTTTAAGCATACCTTTTAAAAAATGTCTAGATCATCATTATGATTTGTCTTTAATTGTGAACTAGCTACTTGCAGGTGATAAGAAAATGTTTGATATAAAAATCATGTTTCAAAAATCAAAGGTATTGTGTTCTACCAAGAAAACACAAACACAAAAACTATCGCTCTTAAGCTTTGTATTCTCTTGCAAAACCTCATATCCATCTCAAATGCTTGGGAATGAATGCAAAAGTTTAGAAATGTGACACAAAAGCATTGACATTTTTATTTTGACTTTTTTCATGAGTACCAATAAGTACCCTGTATTTGACTCATTTTTGGTTTGTAAATGAAGTTTATTTTAAGTATTTAGAATATACATAGAATTAAAAAAAATTGAAAAATAGAATATTTCTCACCCTATAGTCTAGACATCAGATGTCACAATCGCCAAAAATTGGCCTAATGTTTTTCTCATAAGATACTTAAAATGCAAAAAAACTTTTGGCATTTCAAAGTAATAAACTTTATGGTTGAATTTCATAGATTTCCGGGAGATATTTCTAAGCCTGTCATGATATTTATTTTTTGTTGTACGATATATTGCGCCAAAATATATTGCAATAAACTAAATTATTGTCATTTTAAGACCATTTTATGACACCCATTATATAATGCCAGAATGACAATATAATATTATCACAATGCAAGTAAACTCTTCCAAAGAACACATAATATTTATTCTTAGAAATATTTCATATTCATATTCAACAAATAAATAATAATAAATGTTAACAAAAAGTTTAGGTAAAAAGTAACCGAGGCTGCGATATCTGCTACCAGATCTATTTTCAGTTGTCAGACACCCACATAAAAATATACTATGGTCAGTGTTGGGAAGCTACTTTAAAAAAGTAATAGATTACTAATTACTACTTCTGGAAAATTGTAATCTGATTACATTACTAATTACATAATGTAAAATGTAATCAGATTACTAATTACTTTACTTCGAAGTTGCTTTTAAACCTATGAAAATACTAAATAAACTGCAGCTCTTTCAGTAGTTTAATATTTACTGAAAAACATTAGAATGGGTTGATTACAGCAGCTTGGGGCACTGATGTCCTCCTTGGTGACAAGTTTTGACATAGAATGCTTTCTATTAAAGTGCCTGAACATGTTGCTGGTCCAGTTAAAAGCAGTCAAAAGTTGTTTAGAGACTGGATTTTTGTTTTTACGCTCAATGAAATCAAATTAATGTCTGTATTTCCTCTTGAAGAAGTAGCCACTTTTGTCAGCAACCATTTTAGCTCGCGTTTAGCAATTTAAAGGCGTATGCTTATTAACTGACATTGCAGCAGAAAATGTTATTTAAAAGAAAAATTTTTGTTCTAAAAACTAAATTTGTAACGTAAGTAACGCGATTACATTGACTTTAGTGACTGATTTTACCAAAAATGTAATTAGAATACAGTAATGCATTTCTGTGGAACATGTTACACCCAACTCTGACTATAGTGATTTATAGTAAAACAATAGTGTTTTTTAACCATACTGACACTATATGGGCGATATATATTGCATCACCAAAATTATTGAGCTCATGTCCATGTGTTGTGCAATAAGTTGATGTATTGATTATTGTGACAGGCCTAGATATTTTATATTCCTTCACAATCCACTTGGACACATTCAACATTGCAAACTGCACTATAGAAATAAAGATGAATTGGAAACAAATCAGCAGCACCATGGCTCAGTGGGTAGCTGGTCGCTGGTTTGAGTCCCGGCTGGAGCAGTTGGCATTTTTGTGTGGAGTTTGCATGCAATCCTCAGGTTTCCTCTGGATGCTCCGGTTTCCCCAAAGTCCAAAGACATGCGGTATAAGTGAATTGGATGAGCTAAATTGTGTATGAGTCTCTGTGAATGTGAGACTGCATGTGTATTTTCCAGTACTGGGTTGCGGATGGAAGGGCTACGTAAAACATACGCTGGAATAGTTGGTGGCTCATTCCATTGTGGTGCCCCCTGATCCCCTGATAATGGGACTAAGCTGAAGGAAAATGAATGAATGGAAACAAATCATTTGTGATGCCCAACCCTTATCGAAAAAAAGCCATAATATTTACACCTGACTGAATGAGCAATTAACAGGATGAATGAACTAAATGCAAACATTTAATGACAGAACACAATGTTCCCGAATGATGTTATTCTATGGATGTTGAGCATATTGTCATAGCTCCAAGCATAAACAAAAACTGTGATTGGTTCTTGACTAATGAAAGCTTCTATGGACCTTCTACTATCAGCCTAGCTTAGCAGTACTACTGTCAAAGACACTGAAAACCATGGCATAATATACATTGATTGAGAAAAACCAAACATACAAAATGTCGTTACAAATGCAGCTTTATTGGAGAAACAGTGGATGGGACTTGACTCCGCACGTTTGGGCTGGGGCTCTGCATTCATCAAGACTGCACTGACTGGATTCCTCCCAGGGTTCAGGAGGATTCGGTATCATCTGCATCAGAGATAATTGATGTCTCTGTTGGAAAAATGAGGGAAGTCACATGCGGGCGTTGTTGACCGATCACATGCCAAACACAAGTACTGCACAAATAAGTTTGATCTCAAATCAAATGGTGAAAATTGATTGCGCACATACCTGTAATGATTTCTTTGACCTTTATTTGGCCTGCTGTTGGATAAATAAATAAGACACAGTCATAAACAGAGAGAAAAGGACTAAATTTAAGGACATATGCATAAACATTCAAAAACCTGAAGCAGTTTCTGTCCTACGCTGGCCTTGCATGCTAGCATGAAACTTGCCTGTTAGGATGTATCTAGTTTGTGTGTCCTTTGGGGCAGGGTTATGGGGGGAGTCCTGGGGAGTGCTGGTGTGGGGAAATGCCCTCCCTACATGGATGGAAAAGTGCAGATAAGAAAGGGCCCCCCCTTCCACCATGCCCCAGGACTTTTCTTTTCAATAAAAAGGCCTATCATCAAAACTCTAGTTCATCCTCTAATGCTACATGCATTAATACATAGCCAATAACACAATGTTTTCTTCATAAAACCACAAATGTCCACTTTTGCTGAACTAGCGAAAGCCAGAAGTCAACAACTGTGTGACTTCATCATGTGCAGGGAAAGGGAAAATGGAATAATAATCCTAACTGCTTTGTTATGTAAATGCTCTTTTTATAGATTAAGGATTTTTCAAAAGAATATTTCAACAAAAAAATAAAAATTCCACCATTTGTTTACCTTGAAAATGTTTCTAGAAACACCTTATGACTTTCTTTCTTCTGTGGAAAACGAAAGTTACAAATTGAAGAATTTCTTCTTCACATATTTCAGTATAACTAAAGTAAATAAGGACTGTGGCTGTCAGGCTGAAAATTTCAGCCATGAATATACACTCACCTGCCACTTTATTAGGTACACCTTACTAGTACAGAGTTGGACCCTCTTTTGCCTACAGAACTGCTTTAATCCTTTGTGCTATAGATTCAACAAGGTACTGGAAATAATCTTCAGATATTTGTCAGCTGTACATCTATGATGTGAATCTCCCATTCCACCACGTCCCAAAGGTGCTGTGTTGGATTGTAATCTGATGACAGTGGAGGCCATTTTAGTACAGTGAACTCACTGTCATGTTTAAGAAACTAGTCTGAGATGATTCACGCTTTATGACATGGTGCGTTATCCTGCTGGAAGTAGCCATCAGAAGATGGGTACACTGTGGTGTGGATAGACATGGTCAGCAACAATACCCTGGTAGGCTGTGGGGTTGACATGTTGTTCAACTTGTACTAATGAGCCCAAAGTGTGCCAAGAAAATATCCCCTACACCATTACATCACCACCACCAGCATGAATCGTTGATACAAGACAGGATGGATCCATGCTTTCATCTTGTTAATGGCAAATTCTGACCCTACCATCCGAATGTTACAGCAGAAATCGAGACTTATCAGACCAGGCAACATTTTTCGAGTCTTCTATTGTGCAGTTTTGGTGAGCCTGTGCGAGTTGTAGCCTCAGTTTCCTGTTCTTAGCTTACAGGAGTGGCACCCAGTGTGGTTTGAGATGCTCTTCTGAATACATCAGTTGTAACAAATGGCTATTTGAGTTACTGTTGCCTTTCTATCAGCTTGAACCAGTCTGGCCATTCTCCTCTGACCTCTGGCATCAACAAGGTATTTGCGCTCACAGAACTGTTGCTCACTGGTTATTTTCTTTTTTTCTGACCATTCTCTTTAAACCCTAGAGATGGTTGTGCATGAAAATCCCAGTAGATCAGCAGTTTCTGAAATACTCAGACTAGCCCGTCTGGCACCAAAAACCATGCCACGTTCAAAGTCACTTAAATCACCTTTCTTCCACATTGTGATGCTCGGTTTAACCTGCAGCAGATCGTCTTGACCATGTCTATATGCTTAAGTTCGTTGAGTTGCCGACATGTAATTGGCTGATTAGAAATTTGCGTTAATGAGCAATTGGACAGGTGTACCTAATAAAGTGGCCGATGGGTGTATCTTTTAAATCATTATTTTTTTTTTTAATCAGATCCATTTCAACAATTTAAAATGTCCACATATCTGACTAAATCAAGTCTGACTTGAAGGAGATTATCAGTGAATCATTATCTGTGATATTGACGTAAATTTGACTTTTTTCATCACACCAGAGGTTTCCGTTTCAGTTATACAGAAGGAAGAGCATCACACAGGCTTGGAATGACACAGGAGTATGTAAATTATGACATACTTATGACATACGAAATTAGAAATGTGAAACTTTGTTCATCTACTTCTCTGTTATCTTAGTTATCAGGGACTTCTTCCTCTGTCGTCTTCATCACAAAATGAACACTCATACCTGTACTAGAAAGCACCACTGGTTTAAACAGTCGTGCAAATGCACATTTAGAAATATAAAACAGTTTTGTGTTTAACAGTAACCAAGCAAACACTCAATAAGATACAACCGTCTAACCACAGAAGCTTTCCCAGGTTGTCAGGAATCTCCCTTATATCTGTCCCTGACACAATTGCTGTTTTGCTTTCTCGCAGTTTGTTAAACTGCCACAGCTTTTGGTTTTCTGTCAGTCAAAGAAACCGAAACATACAAAAGTGGTTCTCACCTGAAAAAGTGTAGGATGTCTCTGTAAACTCAGGCATCCTGAAACCATACAGTAAAAATGAAAAGAATGTTGCAAACAATAAAAATCTAATAACAATTCTTTTATTTTTATCACCCCAACTTGTTTAAATGTAGTCAAAATTGACATTTCTGTCAACTTTAGTCAGTTTTAGCTTTTAGCAGTTCTCTGCAGTCTAGTGCTAACACTTTCCTGCTATTTATAAACTATAAGGATTTTCACACTGGGTAGTTCTAGAAACTAGCAACCAGGAACAGAACCAATTTCACCCAGATAATTTTTCTGGTTGCCTTTACTCCATCACTGGAAACTTTGAAGTGTAAGCTGGTAGACTGTGGCATCAAGTAATGAATTTAACAAAGTCAACAACTAGAGAATAAAGAATGCCTTGATTAGTTTTGTGTTTTCATTGTGTTTTGGACAAATGGAGATAGTACTAAGCAAAAATGAGCTTTGACAACCTGTAATGCTACGAATTATTGAGGCTGAGATAATTGTGCTGGATTAGACCCAGCTCTGAAGTAGGAGCTAATTAAGTTCCCCCAAACCTAAAATCATTCCATGTTCCTTTGATGTAAGCAAACCGAAAAGTGTGTACTACATCTAATGGTTTTACACTCTAAATTGCTGGGTTATTTCTACCCAATTTTGGGTCAAACTTGGATAAATAAAACAATGGCTGGGGTCATTTTTAAAAGGACCAACTTTGTCTATAAATTTGAACCTGGGTTGAAATAATCGAGCATTTTTTTTAGTGTAGGAACTATGAAAAAGTTCCCTTAGTGTGAAAGCATTTTGTATTACTATAATGTCTTGCCACAAACCATTACATTCAGTAAAATAAACTATTTCAGAACTGGTGAAGTGTTATTTATGTTAACACTTCAATGTTAATTATGATAGAAAATTGGTGAAAAAACTTAAATTAACGTAGACACTTTTCCTTGTACAGAAAATATGAAATTAAAATATTTTTTCACTATGTAAACCACTTGTAGGATTAAGATATTTACTTGAAGTCGTCTCCTTCCAGAAGTTTCCTGTAGGTGGAGATCTCTACATCCAGGGCGAGTTTGATGTCCAGCAGCTCCTGGTAGGCCAGGATCTGTTTGTGAAGGTCAGCTTTAGCCACCTCTATTGCTGATGTGAGGCTAGCGATCTGCGCCTGGTACTCAGCAACTCCAACACTGGACTGTGCCTGGGCTTCTGCTAAACTCTGCTCGAGACTCATGCTCTGAAAAGGTAAACACATTTTTTTATTTTTGGCTAACTTTATATTTCTACAAAATATGTCATGGTATGTTGTATTTCAGGGGTTAAAATTTTTTTTACACCAACAAAGAATACTGTAAAGATGACGATAACCGTATTAGCATCCACACCAATTCACTGTGAAATTTGCACTTATATTTGTTTATTTTAGTTTGCTTGATCCATACCAAAAAAAGAAAATGATACATTCAGTCCTATTTCACTTGTGTTCATATGTCAGTTTATCTGATTAAATGTTAAGTGCAAACTCTTGAAATGTTTTGTATGATGAGTATTTTGTGACGGAACTTACTGAACATCAAGAGTAGTGTTTTTTCTAGGTTTATATGATCCTTCAATGTTGTTTAACAAGTTCACAATTACAACAGTGCTTAATTTCAGCCAGATCCTGTTCCGGAAAAAGTCATATACGCGTGTTTTTGCTTTCGGGTATTTATTTTAATGGATCTGGCATTTACTTGTGCGTGCTGAACACCTGTGTGTGTGTGTGTGTGTGTGTGTGTGTGTGTGTGTGTGTGTGTGTGTGTGTGTGTGTGTGTGTGTGTGTGTGCATGTGTGCGTGTGTGCGTGCGTGCGTGCGTGCGTGCGTGCGTGCAAAGAGGCAGTCACACATTTCATTTTTTAAAACCACGAGTAAATCTGATAATGAGCCTGATCAAAAGAGATCTTGAAAAGATGAAACTGCACGAATGGATCAAGATAGCAGGAGACAGAAGCAAATCGATCTCAAGTCAGGCAGAAAACATGACAGAAGAACTAACTGTGAGCTCTTCTTGAAGATTTTTCACTTGGAACATAATAGTAAAGTGAACTAAATTGTTTGTTCATAAATCGATTGTTCATACAATTTATGTTTGTAGCTATATGTTTTTATTATCCATTAAGCACTATCACCATTTAATGACGTCATTAATAAAAACTGAAATAGTTTTGTTCCCAAAATTATTCATTTACTAAATAAGCACATATAATAAATAGAGTAAAAATGATGCATATTGGGCTGCACGGTGGCGCAGTGGGTTGCACGTTTGCCTCACAGCAAGAAGGTCGCTGGTTCGAGCCTCAACTGGGTCAGTTTGCATTTCTGTGGGGAGTTCTGTGGCGAGCATGTTCTCCCCGTGTTCGCTCCCGTTTCCCCCACAGTCCAAAGACATGTGGTATTGGTGAATTGGGAAGGCTAAATTGTCTGTAGTGTATGTGTGTGAATAAGTGTGTATGGATGCTTCCCACTGATGGGTTGCAGCTGGAAGGGCATCCGCTGCATAAAACATGTGTTGGATAAGTTGGCGGTTCATTCCGCTGTGGCGATCCCAGATTAATAAAGAGACTAAGCCGAAAAGAAAATGAATGAATGAATGATGCATATTTTGCATGTTTTTGGAGAAGAGGGTTCAGGGCTCAGAAATTTGGCCCATAGCCAGGGTACCCCTTTTTTAGGTTAAGATAAGTATATTTAGGGAAGTAGTGATGGATGGATGCTGAAAACGGCATCAGAATTCATTTGAACCTTTTAGCTTTCTTTGTCTTTTTGTTTAGACTGCATGAAGGTTAGGATGGCAATGCTTATTCAAATAAACCACAATAGCTAAGCAATCGCACCAGAAACCTGGAAAGTGTGAACACACTGTAAGAAGATTTTGGTTGGTTGCTTTAAATGCTCAAAGCTCCTTAATGCAGAACTCATTAGCTGAATAAAAGTTTTTAAAGTGATTCTAATTGAGTGAGACCAGCAGGGGGTGCTCAATCTGCGGTTTGTGTGGGTCCTAATGCCCCAGTATATTGTTGGGAACTCTATACTGCTCAGTGAGTGCTGTCTTTCGGATGAGATGTTAAACCGAGGTCCTGGCTCTCTGTAAAGCACTTTGAGTGTCCAGAAAAGCGCTATATATATTTAAGGAATTATTATATTATTATTAATTATGTGTTATTAATTTCATAGGCTCTGCTCTTCTTGTAGAATTAGAATAATTGTTCTAGTTACCCTTGTGCTTAATTCCTTAATTTTTTATTTTGTTAATGTTTTATTTTTATTTTGTTTTGTTCTTAATCGTCTTATAACCTTTTTACAGGACACCTGTTCAGCTTAATAACAAGCAGCCAAAAAATCACCTAACTCTTCAGCACTGTTATATCTCATCTTCTCAGACACATTTAATTTATTGTAAGTGATGTCAAACACTTGAAGTGCCCGAGTTGTTTTGGGAAACCGATTCTTTTGCAGCAGCAAAACTACTTCTTGTGGCATTGGGGCTTTTGCTGTCGATATGAAAGGGCTGAGATCAATAAACCACATCCTATGTCATCTGCTTCCTGTCTCAGACAGCTGTGATTTATTTAGAAGTGTTGATTATACGCCTGAGAATCTGCACTGAAGCATTTCACACTGCTGACAATACGGTTTCTCATGGGACTTACAACTCTTGAGCACCCATTACCATCTTAACACTGCTTAAAGTCTTCCTCACACTCATTAAATTGCACTTCATTTAAGCATCACTCATTCATCCCTTCATTCATTTCATAAGGCCAACACTTACTGCAGCTGCAAGCCCTTGAAGCTCTAAACTCAGTGTCTGCAGCTCTTTCCTGGCTGATGTGATGTCTGCTTTAGTTGACGAAACAGCCTCTGTGTTTTTGGCATTGACCGTCTGCATCTCATCCATCTGCAATCATATAGACAGTATAGGATCTGTTAGTTTGGAATGCCGGAATTATTAAGGTGTTAGACACTGAGTGTTTCTTGTTTGCAGACCTTGAGTTTGTAATATGCCTCGGCCTCCTCTCTGTTTTGCTGAACAGTTTTCTCATATTCCATTCGCATCTTGTTGAGTGCTGTAGCAATGTCAAAGGACTTCCCGGTGTCTACTTCAATCATTGAGACTGAAGTGTCCATTGTTGATGTGCCCAGTTTAGACTGCAGAGATGACAGTTCCTACAGCGATAGACAAAACAAAGAGACAAAGCACAAAAATAAGTAAACATATTGCCACAAATATTTTTGAAAATGTAAAAAAAAAAAGAAAATTCTGTCAACATTTAGTCATCCTCCACCTTTTCTGAACATGTTTGAGTTTCTTTCTTCTGTTGAACACAAGGGGATATATTTTAAAGAATGTTGGAAAAAACCTCCAGCCACTGACTTCCGTAGTATCTTTTGTTTTTATTGTGGCTGTCAACTGCCACATTCTTCAGAATATCGAAAGAAATTCATAAATGTTTAGAACAACTTGTGGTTGAGTAAATGTGAGGGATTTGGGGGGAACATTAACTCCGCATGGTGTTGCCATATGGCAACATGATATTTATGTTGTATGTATGTATTATTTTCCTGCCACTGTTTCTTTAAGACCAACATTTTATTTTTGTAGGCAAGAGAAGGCCTTAGTCTAGCCTAGGAGTGCCCAAACTCGGTTCTAGAGGGCCAGTGTCCTGCATATTTTAGTTCCAACCCCAATTTAACACACCTGAACCAGCTAATCAAGCTCTTTCTATGTAAACAAAAACTTCCAGGCAAGTGTAGAAGGAAGTTGGAGTTAAACAATGCAGGACACCGGCCCTCCAGGATCGAGTTTGGGCTCCCCTGGTTTAACCAATGATGTGCTTTGGTAAAGTCACATGACGTGCAGTGCATTTCTGTGGCGCGATTTCTGGCAGACCGGCATTTATTGTGAGTAGTTGGCTGAATGCAAATGAAAATGTCAATAAAAACTGAGGGTCAACTAAGATAATCTGAGACATAACCTCCAGTAAGTTATGATGACATATTCACAACTCAAAAAAGTTTTTATCAGATTATTTTTTTATAAATCAATTAAATGTATGTGTTGCCAAATGGCAACACTGCAATAGTGGAATGTGCAATATTGCATCAGGTTAGCTAGCTTGCAAGGTCAGCTGTGATCTTTTAAGTCGTAACAGTACGCTAGTAATATAATGTTGATTAGTCATATGTTAATGGGATTTGCATTATGAATAAAATCTAGTTTTAATGGAAATACTACATTTGATTAGATTTAAAAACAGGGAACAGTATATTAGGGAAGGCCACCATGTTCTAAGTGAAAGAAGAAATGGACAGAACTTGCTCTTCCTGCAGACAAAAGTGGGGATGAGATGGGT
Source organism: Danio aesculapii (assembly GCF_903798145.1). NCBI lineage: Eukaryota > Metazoa > Chordata > Actinopteri > Cypriniformes > Danionidae > Danio > Danio aesculapii. The sequence continues at coordinate 32,334,566 of NC_079436.1, read as the reverse complement.
TTTAGTGATCATGAGAATGATGTAGATTGGACTTGATAGATAAAAGCAGTGATGGAGACAGTTCAGGTAAGATAGCTCAAAAGCAGACAAGACAGGCGTAGTATAGTATATAGTATAATATATAAACATTGTTAGCTAGTAGCTACATTATTCTGATGCATCTGGATATATTAGACTTGTTATTGAATTGTTAAAATATTTACTGGAGAAAATATTTATATTTACTGTATGTTGTATACATAATAATACAATATTATGTTGGTTTTCAATAATATTCAGCAAAAAAATAATAGAATAAATAAAAACAGTTGGAATAAAAGTTGTTGGAAAGTATGTTTAAGGTGTCATATATAAGTTCTGTGTTAAAGCTTATAATACTGCAACACCAAGTAAATCAAAACAAACAACAAAATTATTCATTATTAGGAAAATTCTAAATGAGAAATTTCTAAGTTAGATCCACTATTGGACATTATGGACATATGGCAATTGTTTTTACAGCACTTCAAGGTTAGCCATTCTAGAAAAACAGTCAAATATTTTATAGATCTATCATAATGCGTGCTGTAGAGAGATTTTTGTTAAATTCAGTACCTGTTCTTGTGTTTTGCTCACATAGTCCAGTTCGTCTTTCAAGCTAGAGTATTTAGCATCCAGGTCAATTCTTAGGTCAGACGCCAGTTCAATGTCCTGAAAAAGGAAAAGTCACTAAAAGTACAGATTCGATATTCATACGGTGACTACATGTCATCCTGCTCACCTTTTTCATGGCAGCGATATCAGACTCAAGCTGAAACTTCACTCCTTGCTCAAAGTCAAGCCTTAGTGAAAATCAGAACATTTTGAACAATCCCAATTTTTCAAGTGTTTTAATTAACATTGATTATCATATTGAAACATTCCCACAAGAATTATTGCTAAAAAGAAAACAATCAGATTTAATAGAAAAAAAAGAAACCACTCACTTAGCCTTCAGCTCATGAGCAGTTCCCCTGACGTTGTCCAGCTCAATCTCCAGTTTGACGGTGTCAATGGTGAGAGTTTCCAGCGTGCTGCGATATTCGCTCAGCTGAGCCTCATACTCCACCGTTGCAGCCACTGAGGATTCTGGGGACACATCTGCCCCCCCGGTTAGCTGGGACAGTTTGGCCTCCAGAGCTGCGTTCTCTTGCTGGAGTGCCCTCACTTTGGCCATGTATGTGGAAAAGCGGTCATTCAGCCCAGAGAGTGTGTGCTTTTCAGCCGCTCTGGAAAGGATGGGGACCACAGCAGCGGATGCAGGACCGGCGGCGAATGCAGAGCTTCCACCGACTCCTCCAGCAGCAACAGCACGACCCATAGCGAATGCAGGACTGGCAACCAATGCACCACCACCACCACCACCACCCAGTGCCAATCCCGCACCTGCCCCTGCACCTCCACCAAGGCCAAGTCCAAAACCTCCACCCGCACCATATCCAAGTCCACCTCCCAGACCAAGACCTCCACCTAAACCAGCACCACCCCCCAACCCGAGACCCAGCCTTGCTCCACCACCAGCACCGAAACCTCCATATCCACCAGACATCCTGGAGGAGGCCATTGAAATGGACAGAGACATAGTAAAGAGCTATGGGTGAGAGTCTGAGCCAAGCGGAGAGTGCAGGCAGAGCAAGAGACTGATGCTTCCCATTTAAATACACTTAAGGGTGGGAGGGCAGAGCAAAAAGGACACTCTTTAGAGGAAGAATAAGCTGTAACTTGTCTCAGTGTTAAGGTATGGCGTCGGTTGTCTGTTAAAACTCAAAATATTCTCACCTGCAGGCACATTTTCTTTTGATTCATCTTCAGTCTAAATTATGTGTTTGCAGTAAAGGCAGTGAACAATGTACATCAGCCTGCATATTTTTTTTTTTTACTCTCAAAGCTGTTACCTTACTAACTTATTAACATTTAGCCACTAAAATACTTACCAAGAGAATTATGAAATGGCTTTAATTTCTTTTATAACTAAAGAATTTATTTCCGCACTGCATACATCTTAAAATTTAAATGTTACTGCTTTTACAATTACTGTTTTCACACAGGTTTCCCATATATAGATTAGTATGGATACTATTTAGGACTATTTAGGACAAATTGCTTTATCATTTATTGTTAAAAACAAGGCGACGCTATGGTACAGTAGGTAGTGCTGTCGCCTCACAGCAAGAAGGTTGCTGAGGTGAGCCTCTGCTGGGTCAGTTGCCGTTTCTGTGTGGAGTTTGCATGTTCTCCCCGCGTTCGCATGGGTTTATCTCTGGGTGCTCTGATTTCACCCACAGTCCAAAGACATGCGGTACAGGTGAATTGGGTAGGCTAAATTGTCCATATGAGTGTGTATGTATGTTTCCCAGAGATGGGTTGCAGCTGGAAGGGCATCCGCTGCATGAAACATATGCTGGATAAGTTGGCGGTTCGTTCCGCTGTGGCAACCCCAGATTAATAAGGGTACAAAGCCGAAAAGAAAATGAATGAATGAATGTTAAAAACAAATTGACTAATCACAGAAAATCTATATTATTAATTATTATATCATATTTTTAATAAATGCACCAGTGTTAGTAAAAAACATTCAGTAATTAGTAGTTGAAATAAAGCTGAAAAATAATAAAACTTTTTTTTTCATTACTTGCAAAAATATAAAACATTTGAATATTCTTTATTAAATTTTAATATTAAAAAGCAAGAAATTATTACAAAATAGTATTTCAGTTGGATTATTAAAATTTGTAAATAATATATTATATTTCAACATTTAATATATAAAATAACATTGATAGATGCACAGGCCCATCACTAGCATTCATGTAGGTCAGCAGAAAAATATAAATTGGTTATATGTAATTCAGTTTAAATCATAAAATAAATACATAGAAATGTTGAAATATACAACTTTAAGCGGTGGTCCACTACGATAAACATTTAAACTTTAGTTGATGTGTAATGTAGCTGTGTGAACATAAACAACATCACTGAATGTAATACTCTTGAAGTTCAATGCAAAGGGAGAGATTGGCTGTTACAGAATTAGCTTATCAAAGCCTACAGCGAACAAAGACATACAAAAAAACACATCTGGGCTAGTGAGATCACAAACCCTTCAGGTTACACACATTCACGCATACACCCCGTTCAGCAAAGGGGCGTGGCCAGAGGCGCTGTAATGTTTAAGCAGACAAAGCTAAAAATGCCATCGCTAAAAACGCTGCTATTTCCACAGAGCTTCTTCTGTTTCTGTATTTGGGCTTCCAAAGGACACGACACAAAGAGAGAAGTGCTTACAATTTAATTTTAAGTATATTTCACAGAATTATAAAAAAATATACAGCTAGCATTTGACAAAGGAGAGCTTCCAGAATCTCTCCCACTTCAGTGCTGGATTCGGCTAAAAACTCTTCAAAGGAGCTGCTCCAACCATAATAGACGAAGCTGTGAATTGTGAGCCACAACCTGTAAGATTTATTTGTTTTATTTTTACTTTATTTGTTAAAATTGATCTCTTACAAGCAAAGTTTCTAGCGTTGACAGTATGCTGTTGCCAGTACGTTGCATGGTGTTTGGCACCGCCAACAATTTAGCTACAAATTCATAGTGTCTCTCTCTCTGTGGCCGCTTTTCCTGGGTTCTATATCTCAAATAACAAACTCCCAAAAGATATGTGAACGTTTCATATTACTTACACATGCTTATTCTGAATATATGAGAAAGACACTTGTCAGATTTTATTTTAGAAAGCAGGCGTGAGGTTCAGCTGTGTCCTCTTCATTTTCTGTCTGATTCAAGCACAAACTGATTCGGCCAACAGCTACTTAGACTGACAGTGTTTACACAGCGCAAAAGCGCTTGCTTGTAGGGGCATGATGCTTTTTCTGGTGACATGGAGCCGATCCGGGAATCACAGCACATTATGTTAGCTGACCAATCAGAGCCTCTCAGAGGGCAGAGGAATTAGGAAATATGACAGTCGTTTTCATGTTAGCAGAGTAGCTGTATATAATCAAAGTAAGACATAAGAAAAAAACAATGTGATTTTTTTTTACAAGTGAAGCATGAGCACACTTTGCTTTGTATCTTATAAACACAACCAAGCCTTAAAAATATACCACCCTTTTAATGCATTTAAGAGCACACAGCACTCTTTTATTTATTCTTATAGAAAGCATTAAGGGAGCAACTCTTTTCTTCCTCCTCATTCAAGCACTAAAATTCTCTGAACACAAACAAATTCCTTTGTATAATTAACACTAATGTTTGTATTGCCTTTTTTGTTAAATCGCTGAATGCCTACTCAATTGTAAGTCGCTTTGGACATAGGCATCTGCTAAATGACTAAATCTAAATGTGCATTAGTGATATACATGTTGTTTGCATGTATATTTTATTTGATTTAATCAGATTACATGGGCACTTTGGAATGGTCAATATTCCTTTTTAGAGCCAGATGATATAGTTATGATATAAGAGGTATGCAAAGCCATCTTGAACTCATCGTTTGAGATTCTTTTAAAAAAGCTAGATTAGTTATTCTAAAGGAAACTTGAGACAAATGGAAACAATGTGCTCTGAAATCAGCTCAAATTATCCTGAACTTTGAAATCTTTTAGCGGGATGAAATCATAACCTGAAGCTAAATAATAATATGGGCCCAATATAATCTTCAGCAGAACCTGTCTTCAGCTCCACCTTTATGCAAGTCTATCATCACTGAACTCTTGCATAACGGTCAGTGTTTGGTATCATATTAATTAAAGCTGGAATCTGACAGATATCTGCTTGGTCTTGAAAGACTCAAGGGCAGACTCTACCTATGACTGGTTTGTGCCTGTTCTAATGGCAGCTGAAGCATATCATAAGTCATTTCACAAACTCAAGATGAGCCAATGGCATAATTACACTCAACAATGAAATCTAGAATATTTTTTAAATAATTGATAATGAAATATTGACAACTTTTAAAAAGGATGCCTAGATTTAAGTATCAGTCATAAATATCAACTTTTTTTATTTTTGTACTCCTCCATTTCACTTATGAACTCAATGTTTGCATATATTCCATGGTAAGATATGCTATGATGTAAATGTATGTCATTACACAACATTTTAATATGTTTTAAAGGCAAAAAGAATATCAACATTATTTATGAAATCCCCTTAGCAATAAATTATTTCAGAAAAGGAAGGGAAAACCCTCCGAAGAGGAATTGTTTTTGGTTCAGTGGAAAAAAATATGACTGTATTTTGAATGCCAAAACATTCTGACGTGCACTTTGCACTTCTCCTTGGTTTATTGAAAGCAGGAAGAGGTTTTATTACTATAATTTTATATTTTGGTTGTTTCGATGCTTGACTGATAGGTTAGGTTTGTCCACTTTTATTTACATATATAGCAGTGCATTGATTTATAATGCAAAAATAACCAGAAGAATTCTGGTGGCAAACAAGTGACAAAAAGTACATCAAAATTTATGCGGTGTACTCTACTGATACAAAAGCCCCCCTTTGAGCAAGATATTCAAAGGTTTTCTGCTCTGAGATCAAATACGAAACCAAAATTGATTCTTGGTTACGTACTAAAAGTTCTGTTTCATTTTTTTCATTTGTTTTCAGTTTCAGACAGTAGGTCCTGAAAGCACCTAAATTTACATACTGTAGCTTAAAATGGCTTTCAAACGCAGATAAAAGCAGTCCGAAAGATAGAAATACAGTGTCTCTTGTGTAATGTTGCAGCTGTAGGTCTGATCTCGGCCCTAGGCTCTTCAGGATTCACTGACAGGCTGTAATGAATCAGCCAGATTTCTCTAGGCCCCACAGCACCAGTTTCTGCTGAGATCAACAGATAAACAGGATAAGGACTGTCAAATTATAACACCTTCATAATTGCACAAAAATTTATAATTCCATCTCATAGCTGCCGCTAGGAGCATTTTGCATATTAAATCACCCTGGTTTTGTCATGTTTAATATAAATATAATATGACAGCTCTATAAAGAAGTTAAAGGCTTAGTTCACCACAAAAAAAAATTCTGTTATTAATTACTCATGTTGTTCCAATCCCCTGATACATTCATTCCTCTTCAGAACACAAATGAATATTCACTCACCGGCCACTTTATTAGGTACACCTTCTAGTACCCGGTTGGACCCTTTTGCCTTAATCCTTTGTGGCATAGATTCAACAAAATACTGGAAATATTCTTCAGAGATTTTGGTCCATATTGATATGATAGCATCACACAGTTGCTGCAGATTTGTCGGCTGCACATCCATGATGCAAATCTCCCATTCCACCCCATCCCAAAAGGGCTCTATTGGATTGAGACTTTGACTGTTAGGATCTGGTGACTATGGAGGCCATTTGAGTACAGTGAACTCATTGTCAATTTTAAGAAACCAGTCTGATGTGATACACACTTCATGACATCACTTTATGACCACAGTGTATCCATCTTCTCATGGCTGCTTACAGCAGGATAATGCATATCCTGCTGTAAGCAGCAATCAGAAGATGGATACACTGTGGTCATAAAGTGATGGACATGATTAGCAACAATACTCAGGTAGGCTGTGACGTTGACACAATGCTCAATTGGTACTAATGGGTCAAAAGTGTGCCAAAAAAAATATCACCCACACCATTACACCACCAACCACCAACCTGAATCATTGATGGATTGAAATGAAGGCAGGATGGATTCATGCTTTCATGTTGTTGATGCCAAATTCTGACTCTACCATCCGAATGTTACAGCAGAAATCAAGACTCATCAGACCAGGCAACATTTTTTCCAATCTTCTATTGTCCAATTTTGGTAAGCCTGTGTGAATTGTAGCCTCAGTTTCCTGTTCTTAGCTGACAGGAGTGGTACCCGGTGTTGGCTTCTGCTGCTGTTGCGATCCACCTTAACGTTAGATGTGTTGTGCATTCAGAGATGCTCTTTTGCATACCTCAGTTGTAACAAGTAGTTATTTGAGTTACTGTTGCCTTTCTATAAGCTGGAACCAGTCTGGCCATTCTCCTGTGACCTCTGGCATCAACAAGGCATTTGCGCTCACAAAACTGCCGCTCACTGGATATTTTCTCTATTTTTTGGACCATTCTCTGTAAACCCTAGAGATGGTTGTGCTTGAAAATCCCAGTAGATCCGCAGTTTCTGAAATACTCAGACCAGCTCATCAGGCACCAACAACTATGCCACTTTCAAAGTCACTTAAATCACCTTTCTTCCTCATTCTGATGCTCAGTTTGAACTGCAGGAGATCGTTTTGACCATGTCTACATGCCATGTGATGGGCTGATTAGAAATTTGCGATAATGAGCAATGGGACAGGCGTACCTAATAAAGTGGCCGGTGAGTGTATTTAAAATGAAATTGAAGTGTCCCTCATCCTACATAGACAGCAATGGTCCCGACTTTTTTTTTTTTTGGTGATTTTCCAGAAAATTACCAAAAACACTTTCTCAAAATAGACCATTTCCTTAATAGTGGTTCAATCAGAATATTGTGAAGCTGCAAGAGTCCTTTGGTGCACACATAAAACAAAAATAAGTTGAAGTTTATTCAACAGTTTCTTCTCTTCAATGTCAGTATAGGGTGCATTCATAACCACCGTGTGCTGATGTATATGCGACTTTAACAATTTTTTCTTAATGTGTGCACAAAAGTTTTCTTTTTAAATGCTTAATAATATTCTGATTGAACAACTAAAAGCATGGTCTCTTTTGAAGATATTTTTGTATTATTCTGGACTTTCTGAATGAGTCAGGAACCTTGCTGTCTATGAAGGATGAGGGAGCTGTCAGATTTCACCTAAAATCTTCATTTGTGTTCAGTAGACAAATGAAGGTTCCAGGGGTTTGGAATGACATGAGGGTGAGTAATTAATAACATATGTTTAATTTTTGTGTGAACTAACACTTTAATATTGCAAAATGTAGAGATAAAACATCACCACTAGTAATTGCCTATATACAGTAGGGTAAAAAATGACAACACTTTAGCCTCTTCACACATATACAGTTTTAGGCTCTTCACAAATACAGTAATTTTTTTATTTAAGTATACATGGCCGCTAACTCTAACACATTCATTGTGAGACTCACACAAATGTTCTCACACCTTCATGCCATGCGTCGGTTTCTTATGCAGTGAAAACAACATTGTGGAGCAAAAGCAGACACTAACAATGTGCCCACAGACAGTTTCAGACCAGAGACGTGCCGCCATGAGAATTTAACAGTTGTACATGTGTTTTTGGCAGTTTAAATATTCAAATAGCTTTAAACCAGGCACAACTCAGGTCCTTATTTGAATTCTCTGTTAACATTAGAAGCTCATGCATAAAAGCTGGTTCACAGCATACAAAAATAAATTTGAGTAATCTTTCAAATCTCTTGAAAAGACAAAGTGACCAGAAAAACATGCAATCTTAAGGGTTCCATTGATGGATAGTCTGTTAGGATTGGACAATATTTGGCTGCATTACTGCTACTTCAAAATCTAGAATCTGAGAGTTCAAAAGGTTTAATACGAAGAAAATCACCTTTAAATTTGTCTGATTGAAATGTATAGCAATGCATATACTAATCAAAAACTTTTTATAGTTTTGATAGTAGAAAATTTACTAAAATCTCTTCATGCAACATAATATTTACATAATAATAGATTTTTGTCATGAAAAGGTTAAATGAATAATTCTGGCTATTGGCAAAAAAATATCAGTGCAACGTAAGGCTGGTTTTGTCAGGAAGACCGAGCTTGTCAGGTATCTTCAGAAGCATAGTCAATAATGTAGAAAGGAAATAACAGTTGCGTGCGGCTCAGATTAAATCTGTGAATTCTGGTTTAAAGTGACAGCAGCCTAATACATCTGTAAACCAAACAACAAAAAGGCCAACTGGGAATCACTGGCTGCTCTTAGGTCTAAAAACCTTTGTAATGTTATTAAGGATAAATATATATTTAATTTATTCATTGAAGATTATATGCAGTGTTATTTTAGATTAGACATAGCTGAATTTATTTACTATTAGGCCTACTTGACATATATTTCAATTGACTTATCTGGGATGAAGCCAATGAACATTTTGGAGGGCGAGTACCGGTAATAGTCTAAAGCAGTAGAAAAACATCCTCATGTCCAGAATTTTTCCCACACTAGTCAAAATCAATCTATCTGGCTTTATGAAGCTGAACTTTTTCTTAACACAGTGGTGGCCTCGTGAAATGGAAATGTCGTGAAATTGGAATTTCCGCATCAGTAGCAGTAAGTCATTTGTATTTGTATGGTATTTTGCTGCTTTATTTAAAAACATACATATACTATTTTAGATTGCTGTATATTCTGGAAGTAGATGATGCAGTAAAGTACATTCCTGAATGAATCAGTGTTTTGAATAGATCAGTTAAACTATTCACTCAGAGACTCATGTAACACAGTCAGTTGACCTCACCTATTGGTCTCAAGATGGTATCTGCAGACAGACATTGAAAAAAGCCCATGATTAATGCAATGACAAAACAGAATGTGATAAAACTGTGAATAATCCCAGGGCTCCTGTACTGTATTTTTGTATATCTATTGCAGAGAGAACTATGGTTGCATATGCAACTTGCAGTGTCAACACATAGTCTAAAGCAAATTGACTGGTTTTAATGTTTCCCATATGGTGGATGGCCCTTATAAGGCATATATATACAGTCAAGCCCGAAATGTATAAATAATTCTGGGCTATAATATACATTTCTGTGTGGAGTCTGCATGTTCTCCCAGTGTTCCTCCGGGTGCTCCTGTTTCCCCCAAAGACAAGAAAAAACTTGTCCGTAGTGTATGAGTGCGTGTGTTTATGCCTTAAAGGACATGCAAACACTATATTTAGCCATAAACTCTACCGTCTGGAGTTGAAGTCAGAATTATAAGCCCCCCTTTGAATTTATTATTATTTTTTTATATTTGCCAAATGATGTTTAACAAAGCAAAAAAAAAATGCTTTGATAATGTCTGATAATATTTTTTCTTCTGGAGAAAGTCTTTTTTGTTTTAGTTCGGCTAGAATAAAAGCAATTTAAAAAATGTTAAAAACCATTTTAAGGGCAAAACTATTAGCCCCTTTAAGCTATATTTGTTTTCGGTCGTTTTCAGAACATACCATCATTATAAAATAACTTGCCTAATTACCCTAACCTGCCTAGTTAACCTAATTAACCTAGTTAAGCCTTTAAATGTCACTTTAAGCTGTATAGAAGTGTCTTGGAAAATCTCTAGTCAAATATTATTTACTGTCATCATGGCAAAGATAAAATAAATCAGTTATTAGTAATGAGTTATTAAAACTATTATGTTTAGAAATGTGTTGAAAAAATCTCTCCGTTATACAGAAATGGGGTAAAAAAAAATAAACAGGGGGCTAATAATTCAGATAATACTGACTTCGTCACCTTGTAATTATAAGGTTCTATCTGCGCTCTCGATGATTTTGAGATATTGAGCTTCAAAGTTTTTGCATTCCATATAGCCAACAGTATGTGTTATAGTTCTCTTTCATACATTAACATGACAGAGACCCTAAATATACTCTAAATGTAATTATCAAATTTATATTATCAAATTATTAAAATTCTCTTAAATTTGCAAATTCAAGTAAATAAACCACGGTAAATGCAGATAGAATCTTCTAATTCTGAAAAGTCATTTTCTGCTTGGAGTCATAAGGTTCTATCTGGCAGATCACTCATTTAATCATTACTTTTCAAGAAATACAATAAAAAAATATATATAATTTGGTGTTGTAACATTATGTTGATGCTTGAAAAAGTTAGTTTTGCTTTCTATAACATTTATTTAATGTTTTAGGATGAATTTTTTTTCTTGTTCAATTAATCATACAAGACTAAGTATTAAGTATTTTTATTACTAAGTTCCAAGTATTTTGTCCAGTGCAGATGTTAATTTTATCAAATTTATATGTTAATATGTTTATATGTTTATTAAAGTTTATGCTTTATATGAATTATTGAATTAAATTTATTTGATTATTTGCCCTATGAATTCAATTAAGTATTTGTCCTTCAAGGCTTAATATCAAATTTAAAGACTTTAAAAGAAAACAGACAATGAGCAAATGAGTTTAATAAACACTGAAAAATGTTTCACTGACTATATATACACAAATAAAAATATTTCACATTTAATATATTACATTTCTTTAATAACTGGTTCTTTTTCAACAATGTAAATATAATATTTCATCTCAATGTCAAAAAATGCTTCTAAATCATCACATTTACGCACATCTTTTCAGTTTCAGGTTTCTTCTCAATTTCATGTGGTGCATTATTTTGTCTTTCCCGCTGTCAATGGAGCAGTCTGGCGAAATGACAAAGAAAGCTGATCCTGATTGGTCCTCGTGCTTGCTTTAAAAAATGCTGATTGGCTAACAGAAAGAACCTTATAGAGCCAAGCTACAGTTTAACTTTGTAGAGAAACCGTTTTTGTTTTTCAAATAAAAAGTCTTTATATGTAAACAACTTATAAAAAACATCACATATTGTAAATAAGTTATCATTGAATAAGAATATGGGAATAACTAAATTTTGACAAAAATGTCAGATAGAACCTTATATACACACACACACATGAGAAATCTTGTCGCGATTTAATCTTGCAAAATCTCGTATGATGAGATTTATAATTCTAAGGTGACAATATATATGTATATATATGTATGTGTATATATGTGTGTATATATATATATATATATATACACACACACATACATAAGAAATCTTGTCGTGATTTAATCTCGTGAAGTCTCGTATGATGAAATTTTGCGAGATTAAATCGTGACAAGATTTCTCATCGATGTGAAAAGTTGTCTCATGAGTTGGAATGTTATGATGGAGTGTGAGGGTGAAATTAGCATTGAAGATTGAAGGTATATATGTATATACACTGAAGAGTACTCTACAGCATGTCAAATTGACAACATTTAATTAAATTGTATTTTAAAAAAGCAAAAGGGCTGAATGGGGCAAGTTTAAATGAAGGATCAAGTGTGAAAATAACATGTAGATCAGATATTTCCTTGTAGTTTTATGCAGTGGCTCAGTCACTATTTGTTCATAGCCTTACCACAAAATGCATATTTTACAATAAATTAAACCTAACAAATAAATGAAAACCCACTTTCTCATGGGAAAAAGTTGTCCTGACTTCCTGTTTTCATGAAATACACACAAATCTACTACCTACGAACAGGAAAATGTGGTAAAGATTACTAAGTTACTCTTTTTTCTATAATATTTCCAACTTAAACTGCTCCTTGTTAAAGAAATAGTTCACCCAAAAAATAAAAAAAGCTCTCATTTACTCGCCCTTCACTTTGTTCCAAACTTGTGTGACTTTCTTCATTCTGTTGAAGGCAAAAGCAGATATTTTAAAGAAAGCTAGAAACCAGTATCTCATGTGTTTTCCTTACTATGGACGTCAGTAGCTGCAAACATTCTTCATAGTGTCATCTTTGTGTTCAACAGAAAAAAATACACTTAACATTTTTAAACAGTTTTTTTTTTGGCCAAAATAATGTGAGCTTACACAACATTCAGCATATCTCTAATAAACACACATATGAGCCCAACCGCATGCAGACAAATGCTCTGTTGAGTCATTATGATGATAGTTCAGCCTCCCCACCAAAAGTTATTGTCAAACATACTGAGAGGGGGTCCTGGATTGGTCTATAGAGCTTTCCTGAGAAGACTACTATGCTGAGGCAGCCGAAAACAGCCTAGCTGTGATGAACAAAGAGCATCACCAGCATCACTTTCACAATAGTACCAAAACAAAGAAGCTGCTTTCCAGAAGGCCAGGCCCCCATAAAGAGGCTTCGCTGCCCGCTGTTGCCGTTTAGCTGAGAGGAGCTCAGTGGACATTCACTTGCGTTGTGGTCATGTCTATGGACTAATTGTGGCCTGTCACTTCAAAAACATCAGGACAGGAATGCCTCTTCCAAGACGCCGATCCTCCTTCCTGGGCCAGGGTGCAGCGGAGCGCCCTGGCAGCGTGGGACGCATGAGCGCGGCTGCCACCTCTGCGCCTCGGGGAGTTTTCGTAGGCAATGCTCCCACCGGTGGAAGCAGTAGCCTGGGCACACGAGTGTCCCGCAGGGCTCTGGGCATCAGCAGCGTGTTTCTGCAGGGTCTCAGAAGCTCGAGCGCTCCTGTGGTGGCTCAGCCCGGAGAGCAAGGCCATCCGTTCGGTGTGGACAGCCTGAACACATGCCTGCTGGAGTACAGAGATAAAGTCCATGCTCTGGAGCAGCTCAACAAGCAGCTAGAGGAACAGATCAGGCACTGCTTGGATCGTAAAGCCGTCAGTGCCGGGACATGGACCGGCCTGAAACAAGACTGGGAGGATGTTTATATACAGGTAGGAGGATGTTAGACTGGGATGGATTTAATGATGAATTTTAGAGGCTATTTAGCAGAAATCATTTCTGAAATGGTGTAGTTTAGAGGGTTTTTTTTCTCCAGTGGAAATATTGTAACATTTGATGGAAATTAAAGTACCACTTTTTATTAAAGTTCCACTTTTTTCTTTTAATAAATTCAGTTTACTTTTAGAAATATCTTAAACCAAGTTTACATGTCTGTCCCCATTAGCAAGATTTTAATTTATATCTTTTATTTAATCTGAAATAAAATAGAAATCAGAAAATTATAAAAATGAATGCTTTTCTGAGAAACCTTCTGAGATATTGTTATATTTAAAATGATAAAAATGAGAACAATATAAAAACGTGTATAATTAACATAAATCAGTATAATCTGTATTTATCAGGGTAAGATGTTAATTTTATTCTGTAAAGGTCTTATAATTTTACCAAATTTCAAATAAAAATACTGTCATTTAGAGGAGTTTTTCCTGAAAATTACAATTGACCAGAATAACAACATCTGAAACACCTTTTTCTCATTTCATGCCATGTTTATCTTACATTTAGAAGAAACATAATTAATTTACAGAATAAAAAAAGTGTTTTACTCAAACATTATAAATCATAAATCCAGAGAAAGTATTTTTGTCCAAAAGTAAGTTTGTCCAAATCTAATATCAGTTATGTTACTGATTTACGAATGCTTTTTTTAATGTGATAATTAAGCCTCTGAAAAATATTACCTTTAATTCCTTACTGATTTAGATGTTATTTTAATTATTTTCAGAATAGCTTTTTTTATAAAATATATATTAAAAAAATAAATTAGAGCTGTCATGGTGGCACGATCGCCTCACAGCAAGAAGGTCACTGGTTCAAGCCTCAGCAGGGTCACTTGGCATTTCTGTGTGGAGTTTGCATGTTTTCCCCATGTTTTCTCTGAGTGCTGCGGTTTTCCCCACAAGTCCAAAGACATGTGGTACAGGTGAATTGGGTAGGCTAAATTGCCCGTCCATTATGTGTGTGAATGGGAGTGTATGTGTGTTTCCCAATGACGGGTTGCGGCTGGAAGGGCATCCGCTGTGTAAAACATATGCTGGATAAGTTGGCGGTTCATTCCGCTGTGGCGACCCCTGATTAATAAAGGGACTAAGCCGATAAGAAAATAAATGAATGAATGAAAAATTAATCAGTATAAAAAATCTTACATTTTTAAGATCAGGTTTTATTCTTACATTTTATACATTTTATATAACTATTTATTATATTTTAGTCATAGTAAATGTATGACTTTTTTATATAAAGTTCTGAGGCATACAAATGAACATATTCCTGCTTTGCCTGCTTTCTGTCAGGTCAGTGAAGCTATTCTGGACAACGCTAGACTCATGCTCCAGACTGAGAATATTCAGGCCAATGCAGAGGACTTTAAAGAGAGGTGTGAGTGTGTTTCACTGCTTACCTTCATCATAAGCAACAGATTTTCAGTAAACGTATTCTATAAAGTGTTCCTCTGGATGATTGTGTAGATATGAGAACGAGCAGCCTTTCCGTAAAGCAGTGGAGGAGGAAATCAACTCTCTGTACAAAGTCATCGATGATGCAAACCTGACCAGGATGGACCTGGAGAATGAGATTGAGAGCATGAAGACTGAGCTGATAAATGTGGAGCAGAGTCACATGGAGGTGAGATCACGAGACTAGCTTCACGATTCAATTCTCTTTGGGTTTCAGTGTTAAATTGGGATGATCATTTGCTCTTCTCCAGGATGTTAAAGTGCTCTATAAGCAGATGTCCGGTCGTGAGGTTGATGAGCCGGACGCTCCTACTGAGACCAGCCTGGACCAGATTCTGTCCTTCATTCGCTCTCACTGGGAGAGAGTGGTGGAGAAGAACCGTGCAGAGACTGATGCCTACCTTGAGTGCAAGGTAAGCCACCATCTCTCAAAGATATTTATTAGGAAAACTTGGGCCAAATATTTTAGCAAAAATGTATATCGTGTAAAATGTATATATGCATAAAAATATTCATTTATAGATCTTTCCACTGCCATTATAAAGTTTGTAGTCAGTAAAAAATATATAATAATAATGATGATAATAATTAGGGATGCACAATATATCGGCGGCCATATTGATATCGGCTAATAAATGCTATGTTTAATGTTATCGTTATCTGATATCAATATTAGGCTGATATCTTTAAGCTGATAGATTACATAATTGTACATAACTTGTTCAGACTTGTCCGGTGCACTATAACGCAGCTCACCTTACATTGTTTATTTCTTCAAAGTTTGTCCTTTCTTTGTGTGGTATTGCTGTGCGTTAATATTTCAATAAGTAACCATATTCCTTATCATTGTAGATATGTTTAAAGTGTCATTGTGGATTTTGGTTTAAATTACCTCAGGAAAAAATATTATATGTGTAAACATTTGGGTAATTTGCTTGTTACTGCTTGTTAACCTGAAAATTAACCGTTAACTGGTCAGATTAATATTAAATCATTATAATTTATTTATTTTTTATTAATTGACGAGTCTATTTTATGTCTGACACATTCAATTTAGCATTTTAAAATACTAATTTATTCTAACATGCGAACAACAGCATACAGAACATATATTGGTTATCGGCCTTCAAATCTAAAGACTTATCGGTTATCAGTATCGGCCCGAAAATCCATATCGGTGCATCCCTAATAATAATAATACTGTACTCATCAAATTATGTCTTCATAATATTAAAATGTAAAACATTTTAAAATGTATAAAATTGAAAACAGATTAAATGTAAAATAATATTTCACTAAATTACAGTTTTTACTTTTTTCACAAGAAAATTGATCAGTCGAATATATTTTGATTTTCAAAATATGTCGAAAACATTTCAGGCAGTTTCGAAGGGATGGTGTATATAATATAATATAATTTCACCAGCATGGACCATGCCATGGGCGTCAAGGTGGCGCAGTGGGTAGCACAATGGGTAGCAAGAAGGTCGCTGGTTCGAGCCCCGGCTGGGTCAGTTTTCTGTGTGGAGTTCGCATGTCTATGTGTTTGCTTGGGTTTCCTCCACAGTCCAAAAACATCCGGTATAGGTGAATTGAAAAAGCTAAATTGTTCATAGTGTATGTGTGTGAATGAGAGTGTATAGGTGTTTTCCAGTGTTGGATTGCGGCTGGAAGGGCATCGTCTGTGTAAAATATATGCTGGATAAGTTGGCGGTTCATTCCACTGTGGCGACCCCTGATTAATTAAGGGAGTAAGCCGAAAAGAAAATGAATAGACCATGCCACACTTTGAGCTAGACATTATTGTAGGGATTTAGGGATGAAAGCGATGGTAAAGGAACAGTGGGATGAAGGGGAACGGAAGTAAGAGGATAAACAGTGAATGGGTACGTAGGTTGATTGGGTGTCCTACGATCATTCCCAAAGACTCAGAGGGGGGGTACCGTGTCTGTAATATTTTGGTAGAGTGATTCGACCCCTCCCAATTCAAACTAGGAGGGAAGAGAAGAGAGGGTTATAAGTATTGTTAATGGGAAGAAAAAAATTGATGGAGGGAGGGTGGATTCGAGAGAACGAGAAGAACAGTTCTAGAGGGCTGGTCTGCCTTAAATACATTTTTAGGGAGTAGGTGATTGGTTAAGGAGGCAAAGTGAGGCGTAGTTCCACTGCCGGACCTTTGTTAACAAGTTAACTAATATAATATAATATAATATAATATAATATAATATAATATAATATAATATAATATAATATAATATAATATAATATAATATAATATAATATAATATAATATAATATAATATAATATAATATAGAATCAGCTTTAAAAGGACAGTTCACCCAAAAAGGAAAATTGACTTAATATTTACTCACACCTTTATGGGCAACTTTTTATTTTGTTGAATGAAAAGGAAGATATTTTGAAGAATGTTGGAAACTGGCAGCTATTGACTACCACAGTTAGAAAAATAATAATAATATGGTAGTCAATGGCTAGCCATTTCCAACATTCTTCAAAATATCCTCTTTTGGGTTTGATTTGGAACAGGTAAAGAGTGAGTAAATGATGACACACTGAGATTTAGGGTGAGCAATCCCATTAAACCAAAATTTCTTTCAAAATCCGAAAAAAACAATCATAGACAGCTTTGGGTAGGGTAATGTATTAGTCAAATTAACCAACATTTAAAAATTATTTTGATGAAATATTGCTCATTGTTATTTTAAACTAACTTAAAATCAAACAGTGATACCAATCATTACTGCCACCAACATGACCCCCCTTGCTGATGTTCATATCCAATAATGACCAAACATTTTCCAGTCATAACATCACAGTGGTCTAACTGTGCATGTGCAGCAGGCTGAGAGTTTGAACAGTAAGCTGAGTCGAGAGGAAGAGGAGCTGGAGTGTCTGAAGACGGAGTGTAATGACGCCGGCTGCAAGATCCAGAATCTGCAGGCCGAGACTGAATCGATCAGAGCCCTGGTAGCACACGACATTCTCAAAAGAAAATATCAGCATTATTTGTTTAACAAAACTAAACTATATGTCATCACTGCAGAAACGAGGCCTGGAAAACGCCCTCAATGACGCCAAACACTGGCACGACATCGAGCTCCAGAATCTGGGCTCTGTTATCGGAAAGCTGGAGGCCGAGCTCACGGACATCCGCGGGGACATCGAGCAGCAGCGCCGCGACTATGAAACCCTGCTCAACAATAAGATGAAGCTGGAGATGGAGATCGGAACGTATCACGGCATCCTGGATGGAGAGGAGAGCAGATTCTACACCTCCACGTGAGGCTCATCTTCAGTCTGCTTATGACAGGAAAACCACTAATAACAAGCATCTGATGATTCGGCCTTATTCCTCTTTCCTTAGAAGTGTTGAGTTCTTAGAAACACCCTATAGCTGCAGTTTCTGTGATCCCAGACAGATTTCTCAGGAGATGTTGTATATTATGGGGGGAACAGTGATTCATGATTTGAGTTACGGATCAGATCATATTTGTGGAAAAATAAATAAGAATCTAGCTTAATATAAACTACAGACATTATTGAAGACAAGTAAACAGCCAGTGATAAAATAAGATGTAAATTAGCATTTATAAACACGACTAAACATAGATTTAACTTAATTAAATGAACAGTTTAGGTTTGTCTATTACTCAGGTTTAAAACTGTATCAGATGTACATAAACTGCATAGTCTGCACTGTATTACTCAGTCAGAAGCCTTGAGTAATGGTGCTTTGCTTGATCAACAACTGTGAGCAATTTAAAGGTACAGTTCACCCAAAAAATAACAATTTCTTCATTTAGGAATTTTTTTTTCTTCTGTTGATCGCAAAACTAGATATTCTGAAGAATGTTGGAGGGGAAAGCAGTCGTCAACATCTATAGCTGGAGCCAAAATTCTTCAGTGTAGTTCCTTTGTGTTTAATGTTTTGAACAAGTGGAGAATGAGTATATGATGACAGAATTTTATTTTTGGTTGAACTATTCATTTAAGCGTTAATGTATGGATCCAATGTACTGATATTAGGACACCAATATTGCAGGACACCAGCCCTCCTGGATCGAGTTTGGGCACCCCTAATTTAAATAATAAATAATCTTTTGAATAATAATCGTTAATAGTCAATTTATA
The DNA here is from genome assembly GCF_903798145.1 of Danio aesculapii. Lineage (NCBI taxonomy): Eukaryota > Metazoa > Chordata > Actinopteri > Cypriniformes > Danionidae > Danio > Danio aesculapii. The sequence goes on along the minus strand of NC_079436.1, from coordinate 32,315,442 downwards.
GCTTGTTTAACTGACAGACCAAAGCAAGGCTTGACAATTGATAAAAAGAATACATATTATACAAAGATTTAATATTTATTATATTAAATAATTAATTAATCGCATTCAATAGAGTAAACATTCAACATGTTGATGTTGTTTTTTGTTGGAAAGTAGTTCTTGTTCGTGTTGAACCCTTCGAAATGAATCATTTTGTAATACAATTGGTTCAGTTCATTTGATTATTGAATGAATTGATTTCTCCCTGATACTCTTTCTTAATTATTTATGTTTGCATAATACACATTTACGAAGATACTCGCCACAATGCATTTTGACATAATTTTGTGTGTATTTGGCAACCATCCTCAAGTGTAGTTTATTTATAAACTAGTTTTGAGAGGATCCCGTGCTTATGATTGAACACAGCTGGTACTGTATCGGCTCCGAATATTGCACCAATCAGATGAATACTGACACACTATAAATGACCAGAGTTTTCCACTCTAGTCATCTTCGTCTTGAAGAATCGACCCCTACTACTCCCCTTCTCTGATAGGGCGGCACGGCAGCCCAGTGGTTAGCACAGTTGCCTCACAGCAAGAACGCCGTCGGTTCGGCCCCTCACTGGGCTGGTTGGCGTTTCTGTGCGGAGTTTGCATGTTCTCCCCGTGTTTGCGTGGCTTTCCCCCGGGTTTCCTGGTTTCCTCCCACCGTCCAAAGACATACATCATAAGTAAATTGACTACTCCAAAACAGCATCTTAAAGCAACTATTAGCCAGATAGATCTCAGCACGTTTAAAAGCAGGGCAGTTCTCGAGACCTACCTGAGCTTAAACTCCCCTCTCGCCCTTCAAACGGGAGGGAGCCTCAGGCTCGAGGATATTCTGACAGCATGCCAAATACGCTTTATTATCAATCATCATCCAAGTGTGAACTCTTGAAAAAGAATGAGTATTTAAATTGATATTTGCACACCAGCCTCTTTCTTGTGTTGCAGTTTACAGATCAACTGTGAATCTGTTAAACTCTTAATGTTACAGCAATATTGTTCTGCACTGTAGATTCCCTGCTGGTTCTTCAGTACCCGAGGGACCAACTGATCCCACACCTTCCACATCTGGACAACAGAGCTGTGCACAGACTGACGGTACACTTTCAACCGAATATTATAACACAGAATAACTGTAAAATGATCAGATTGTTTTGTGAATTTTAGGTTTAGCATTAATAGTGACAGTGTGTTGTAGGATATATGCAGTGAGGTTTAAAAATGAGTTTTGATGTTCTCTGTTAGGATCTAGTGCTCCTGAGGCTCCCGAAGAAAAAAATGAATTTTGAGTTTCATTTGTTTCTCCTTACTTGTAATTTACATTTACTACATGATTTCTGTGCAGGTAAAAGAAATACAAATAAAAATGAAGGCATACATTTAAGAAAAAAAAAATCATATTTAGCTGGAAATTGTATATACAAAAGACTCTTCAGATGTTTCTGTAACAATAACCTTTGGGATTTCATATATGCCAGCGTCTTGTTTTACTCCCACGGGTACCAAAGCCATAAATGATAACATGGGAAATGTGAATAATTGACTCTGAAGCTGCTTAACGCAATAATGACACCTTGTGGTTATAATGACACGTCTATGAAACAGCCACTTAGACGTTACTTCAAATCCATGTTATCATTCTGAACTATCATTTCTTTGTTTAGGAAATCCTCAAATAGCCATTTACTGCATGTGTGGGGAAAAAAAACGTAAAGTTAAAACAAAACCCAACAGCCAACTATAAAATAAGTAACCCTAATACATTTTTAAGAAAAGCAAGAAAGCATTTCTACTCATTTAAGAGGTTTACGTAAGTTCACTGAACATTTATTTGAAAAATAAAAAAGTGTATGAATGTAAAAAGACACATATAAATGTAAAAGGACATAAACTTAAAGGACAATGAAACTCTAGCACAGTATATTTAAATAATATTGCATTAACAGATTAAAAAGTAACACTTTGATGATTCTTTTTAGACATTCTGTTGATTATAAGCAAGTTCGCGACTATTAGTAGACTGTTTAATATCTTTATTATGGTGGTCTTCCACACACTGACTATTAGTAATTTTGCAAGTATATGTGAACTACTTGTAGTCAGTAGAATGTCTAAACAGTACCATAAAAATAAGCTTAACCAACAAAAATAACATTAATAAACATTTTTATCCACATAATGGTTATACATTATACAGAAATACAAATATTTTTTCAGATATCTGACCCAGGACCACAAAATAAGTCATAAATGTAACTTTTTTGGAAATTGACATTTATGTATTCTTTAAAATTCGAGCTTTCCAGTCATACTTAGTCAGGATGGGACAATGTTTGAAATATTTATTGACATCTATTTGAAAATCTGGATTCTGAGGGTTTAAAAAAATCCAAATAATGAGAAAATTATGGTTAAAGACGTACATATTAATGTCTCTGCAATCAAAAATTTGAGTTTTGATATATTTATGGTAGGACATTTACAAAATATCTACATGGAACATGATATTTATTTACTATTATGATGATTTTTGGCATAAAACAAAAAAAATCTAGATATATTATTGACAAAAATATACCTGTGCTACAGAAAAATGATTTCATGGTCCAGGGGCACATATAAATAAGGCAGATTTCATTATTCCGGTCTCGTTGGATCTCCGATGACTGAGAAACATCCAGCACAGAAACGGGCCGGTTTCTTCGTGTTAGCAGAATTGGCTCTTTTCAGACGAAATCCAAGACTGCTGGCTCTCACGTCCTATAAACATCAGCATATCTGCAAATCAATATTCCACACCTAAACAAATAGGAGCGATTGTGTCACATCATAAACACTCTTCTCACCAGCAAGTCTCCTAATGTTACACTTTCTGACGGCTGTGGATCTGATGACCGGATCAGTAGAGGAGTCTGGAAAATAAACAAACATTTGCGACTCTGGATCACAAAACTAGTCTTACCTGCACACATGTATGGCTAGAAATGATACATTTAGTCTTTTATGCTGACAATAATTGAAATATGAAGTAAAGATCAGGTCCCATGATTATTCTTTCTACATTTCCTACCATAAACATATCAAAATGTAATTCCTGATTAGTAATATGCATTGCTAATCACTTTATTTCGTCAGATGTAAAGGTGAATTTCTAAGTATTTCAGAATTTTTTTGAACCCTCAGATTTCAGAATTGAAATAGTTATATCTCAGCCTAATATCTTACTATAATAACAATCTACACATCAGTGGAAAGCTAATGTATTCAGCTTTCATGTATAATGATGTATAATGTTTAAAAAGTAATCATTATACCTTCTGAAGTGGTTCCACTTCAATGTAAAACTAAAAAGTCACATAAATTTGAAAGAAAATAAAAATTTAGCATAGCATGTTAACATATTAATGCATAAACAGATAAAAAAGTATCACTTTGATGATTCTTTTTAGACTTTCAGTTGATTAGAAGCAAGTTTGCGGCTAGCGGCATTAGTAGACTGTTTGGTATCTTTATTATGGTGGTCTCCTGACACACTATAAGTAATTTCACAAGTGCATGTGAACTTACAACCCTAACCGTTCATTCCTACAGTAACTACTTGTGGTCAGTCGAATTAGTTAAAAGCTAATTTATTCAGCTTATAATGACGTATAATTCACAATTTCACACTTACTACTGGTTTTCCCGGACGCATAATAGTTAATCTTTTAAAAAAGAAAACTAGTTTGAAGTTTTAAAAGTAGCTCCTTATACCTTCTGAAGTGGTTCCATTGGAAAAGCAGCTGAGAAGTTCAGCACAACAATGAAGATCAACAGCAGCAAAGCTCTATGCATGTTTCCAGTCCTCCCTCAGTCTCTAACTAACGCCGAAAAGCACACGTCAATTCAATTAAAACCCCACTCAAAGGGCGTGACCCAAAATTGTTGTGCGTCACAGACAAAATTACAGCACAGGGAGGCATTGTGTCCATAAAATCAATGTTTATTTAAGACATTTAGGAATTATGTGAAAAAAAGAATGTTTGAGTCCCACACAGAAAAGATCTCAGTTAATGCCGTGAAGTTCCTTCTGGTTACATGGAAATGTTTTAAAAGGCAACAGGGTCATCCGACTCTATTTCTCCCTGTTGAGCTCTCCCAACTCAATCGGAGGTAGCCGAGGAATATATTTAAACACATACAGAGATGTGATCCATATATATATATTAGATATCTGTAAATTGTAAACTTAATTCTCATTTAAGTGATTTATAAACTATGTGCAATGCTATAAAAAGAGGACAAGTTACAGCTAATAATAAATTAAAAGTAGAAATACTGCATCACGATTGGAAGTTAATACAAAAGAAATCATAAAATCAGCAGAGAAATGCAGTATTAGTAATATGAGAAGTAGAAACCGTGTTAAAAATTCACAGTCGGTAATTCTAATTTCAGATGTGTGTGTGTTTTAATTACAAGCAGTTGAAAATGCATACGTCTATACAGTTAAAAACATAATTTGGACCATTTTTGCACAAAAGCATAGGCGAACTTTCATTTAAAGGGATAGTTCACCCAATAATAAACATTCTGTCGTCATTTAGTTATGTTGGAAAAACAAACGCTATGAAAGTCAATGGTTACCGGTTTCCAACATTCTTCTAAATATCTTCCTTAGTGTTCAACAGAACAAAAACAACTCAAACTAGTTTGGAACGAGTCATGGGTGCATAAAGGATGACAAAATTTTCATTTTTAGGTGAACTACCCCTTTAAATCTCCAACATTCATACTTCTATAAGGGAATGTGATGATACTATAGTAAATAATCCTGAAGGCTTTCGCTCTTTTTGGTATTTGTGCTAATTCTTTTTATGCCAATACAATGAACAAGAAAAGGTGAAAAGAGTTCGGATTAGATGGATACATCACATCCCATCCATCCAGTATACAGAGCTGGTGATTGGTAATCCCAAAAGATCAACACATTAAACTGTTTCTTTCAACAACAAATAATTCAAGTCATTAATGTGATGAAATCAAAGTACAGTCCCGTGTAAAGTGGAAATTCATGGCACATCTAGCAGATGTTTTGCACAGACACATAAGAGCTCGGTAACCCACAATGGTTTTCATAATGTTCTGCAAAACAGCAACATTCATTATGAGCAATATCCCAAATAAAATGATTAGTACGTGATAAAATAGAATTAAAAACAGCTTTAGCCTTATTAAATCATACCTACTTGATTATACTCTCCCAATTATGGCATGGGTTAACAGTGGTTAACTTTCACCTGTCTAGAAATCTCTATTGGCTTCCAGTTTAGAGGAATAAAATGGATAATCCCCAACATTTGATGCTTTAAAGCAAGGGTCATCAATCTCGTTCCTGGAGGTCCGGTCCACTGCAGGGTTTAGCTCCAACTTGCCTCAACACACCTGCCTGGGTGTTTAAAGTACACCTAGTAACTTGATTAGCTTGTTCAGGTGTGTTTGATTAAGGTTGGAGCTAAAATCTGCAGGACACCGGACCTTAAGTTTGGTGATCCCTGCTTTAAAGGGACAGTTCACCATTTAAATTTACTATTTACTCACACAAAAGTGTTTTCAGACACTTTTTTTGAAGGAACCAGAAGCCTGTAACTTCCATAGTAGAGAACAAATACTATAGTAGTCAATGGTTTCCTACATTCTTCAAAATATCTACTTTTGGATTAAACTAAAATATATGGAACCCATAGAAGCTAAATAAACAACCAAATTCTATTTTTTAGGGTGAACTATCCCTTTAATGCAGTGTTTCCCAACCCTGTTCCTAAAGGCACACCGACAGCACACATTTTCGGCTTCTTCCTAATCAAACACACCTTAATCAACTCAGCAGAACATTAGGAGAGACTCCAAAACCTGAAGGTAATGTGTCAGATAAGGGAGACATCCAAAATATGTACTGTTGTTGTGCCTCCAGGAACAGGGTTGGGAAACACTGCTTTACCGGGCCCACATCTATTAACAGTGCAAAAGTGTGTTTATTTATCAAAAGCGTGTCCTGGTTCTTCTCAATCGTGTATGTATGAATGAATTCTACATTTGGTCGTCTTTAAAAAACAAACAAACATGACTATGTCACCATTAAAGGTGTACTGGCATATCTGCTTTAGGCTTTTCTCAGTACAAAAACCTGATGAATAGTACCTCTGATGCAAACATGTGAACCAAGAACCATGAATGCAGCTTGTTGGATCACTCAGTACAAAAACGTATTTTTTTCTTTAATATATAATAATCAAAATGTCCATTTAGGCTTTTTAGATGGAGATTGTGGCATTAGGCGGGCTGTAAGGGTATACAACCTACCCCGACCCCACCTTCATGGCAAACCATTGGTGCCATAAACGTCCAGCGGTTGGTTTCCTGGTCGTACATTTCCAAAGAGCTAAGATTGGACTGTCCATCATAACCTCCCACTGCATAGAGTCGACCGCAGTTGGCCACTAGAGAAATGCGACTGCGGCGAGTGTTCATGGCCACTAGGTGGCTCCATTGATCCGCTACAGAGCTGTAAACTTCTGCTCCGCTGAGAAACGCAGAGCCGTCGTATCCTCCTGCTACATACAGGTTGCTGCCCAGAGCTGCAGCGCCGTGCCGACAGCGTTTGTTTATCATGGGAGCAACAGGGTGCCATGATGCTGTATGCTGGTTGTAGTACTCCATCTAGTGGAAGACACGTGAAACCACAAGGCTGTGATGTACAGTTGAAGTCAAAATTATTAGCTCTCTTGTGAATTTATTTCCTCATTCAAATATTTTCCCGAATGACGTTTAATAGGGTAAGGAATTTTTCACAGTATTTTCTATAATATTTTTTCTTACAGAGAAAGACTTCTTTTATTTCGGCTAGAATAAAAGCAGTTTTAACTCTTAGCCCCCTTAAGCAATATTTCTTTTCGATTGTCTACAGTAGGGGTTCCCAAACTTTTCAGCCCGCGACCCCCAAAAATAGCAATCCCAGTGACTCGCGACCCCCAAATTTCTCAGAGGTGGTTATAAATATCTAAAACGTTGCGCACACAACAATAGGCCTATATAAACACGAGCATACTGACAACACAAAAACTGCAACAGTCTAACAACCATATCATTTTTATAGTCATTTATTAATTTGTTTATTTTAATATTAACCTCAACTAAAGAGACTGGTGGGCACAATGTTTTCAGCACAAGTCTATTCATGATTTAATTTTG